>NW_022680355.1:6285145-7485145 GCF_004115265.2 Rhinolophus ferrumequinum | reverse complement strand
TTTAAAACAATTTGCCAATCTCTTTTTTGTAGTTTGCTTTATTACTTGTTATTTTTTTAGTTTTTAAATTGTGGCAAATATACATAACAAAAATTACCACTTTAACCATTTTTTAGTGTCCAATTCAGTGGTATTAAGTACAATAATGTGTAATCTTCACCACTAAGAACTGTATGACTGTTTTCTTCAAAGGCTGTACCATTTTACATTCCAATCAGGAAAGTACAAGTGTTCAAATTTCTGCCCATCTTCAACCAACACTTGTTATTTTCTTTTGTTTTTTAAATAATAGCGATACTAACAGGTGTAAAGTGGTATCTCATTATGGTTTTGATTTTCATTTCCCCTAGTACTAATGGTGGTGAACGTCTTTTTATTGGCCATTTGTACATCTTTGCTGAAATATCTATTCAAGTCCTTTGACCATTTTCAAATTGGGTTATTTGTTGTTGTTGTTAATTACAACTTGACGTACTTGATAATCAATATGCACTACTTTAAGTAAATACTTTTAAACAGAAAAGCTAAATTTGTTAACATATTTAAAATGGCATAATAAATACACTAACCAAAAAAAAAAAATAAAGTATGCTTAGAATAGTTTTAAGAGAATCACAATTATGTTTCACATTATTTTTTCTTGATAATTGTTATTTCCTTTTTTCTCACTTCATAAATTTATGTGAAGGTAGTGACTTATTGCCTTTGAAATGTAATTGGAAAATCAATCCATATTGGGTTATTCAACCTCGATATTTTGAATTAAAATCTCAAGAACTTTGAACTTTTTTGTTAAGAATTTGAAGAATGAATTCATCTGTCTAGGTCTATAATATTTAATTAAATTATAAGTGTTTATTATTAATTACAATATTTAGCTAATATACCAAAAGTCTCCCAATTTTGGAAAATTTCAGTTTGTAATTTTAGCAGTAAAATACTTTACACACAAAAAGGTACTTCACTTGTCCATATACTCAAAGGAATTTTCTGCTTTATATATTTTCTCCTCCATTTTTCTACTGCATCTGGTCCAGGAAAAATAGTGTCAATAAATTGACATACAATTCTTTTCCTTCAGTTTCCTTCTATATCCAAGTTAGGTTTCTACATGGACGCTTCTGCTCTACATACTTTTCCTATATTCCTTAGTTCAGACAGTAGCACAATGAGGATTTTGAAAAATGCTATATCTCTGAAGCTATAAAAGTGAAAGCTAAAGTTTCCATTTAAAATATCTTTGTTTGAATAACATCGTTTTTATTAGAGAAAATATTGCCCCTAATTTCTAGTCCTTGAATTGCCTTTTAGTGCTTCATAATCATCAGTCCCCAGGGACATTATTTTTTTATCTCTTACACAGATTAAGCATGGAGATTTTGTTACTCAAATTACAGCTTTGTTCTAAAAATACAGATAATGATGAGAGAGAGGAGAGAAAAGAAGTATATATAACATAAAAAGAAAATTTTCCTTACCTGTCTGTCCATTAGGAATCCATACTGAATGATCCTTGGTGAGCGAATGCATGAAAATTTAGAATCCATAAATTGCAGTAGCCTGAATAGTATGTGATACACCAGGTCTCGAGGGAGCAGCTAATGACCTCACTAGAGTCTCCACTGAAGGAGCCAACAAGTACTAATATCTCTTAAAATAATAATTAATATATTATACTTTAATATCTATAAAATAATTCTGTCTACTCTATACAAACTGATAAAATGGTGTGTAACTATTTCTAAAATTTAAATTCTAGGATGAATCTCTACAATTCTCCACCTCCCCCAACTTTATAATCTTGAGTTCCTTTTCTATTTTTCTTGTTCCTTTGCCATACTGGTGACATTGTTGCTAATACCTACACTGCAGTCCAGTTATGCCCCAAACAGAAACCACCTCGCTGATCCTGTCCACAGTCATTCATTCAAAAACACAATCAGGGTTTACCAAGGAGCAAGGAATAGGACTACACATGAATTAAGACAGCGCCTCCTCTCAAGAAACTAATAATCTAATAAAGAAGATTATAAAATAGCCTCAAAATAATCACCACTCTTTGCTTTAATTCCTTTTAATGCAATGTAGGCCTAATACTTTGATTTTGCATGCCAACTGCATATATAAGTCAGGAAGGAAAGGGCAAATATTTCCAAAGACAAAAATATTACCCAAGTCTCATTTTATATGTATATAGTTTATATACATATTACCTCAGTCTTCTGTTTATACAGATATTTAACATCTCAACTTTCTTTAAAAACAAGTATCTACAAACTGGGCTTTTAGGCCCATTTAAGTCATGGTAAAGATTTCTGGTTTCCCTGCTTACTTACCTTCTTTATTTGTTTTCCAATTTTTTTAAATTTTTTTAAATTTTTATTGTGATAAAACATACATTACATAAAATTTATCATTTTAGCCATTTTTAGGTGTACAATTCAGTGGCAGTAAGTATAGTCCCAATGTTGTAAAACTATCACCCACTATCATTTCCAGAATTTTTTCATCATGTGAAAAGATACTCTATACAAATTAAACAATACCTCCCCATTTCCCCCTACCCCCATCCTCTGGTAATGTCTATTCTACTTTATGTCTCTCTTTTTGTTTTTGTTTGCTCATTCATCTGTTGACAGGCACTTAGTTTGTTTCCACGTTTCAGTTATTGTGAATAATGCTGCTGTGAACACTGGTGTACAAGTATCAATTTGAGTCCCTGTTTTAAATTCTTTTGAGTATATACCTAGGAGTGGAATTGCTGCATCAAGTGGTAATTCTATGTTTAACTTTTTCAGGAACCACCAAACTGTTTTCCACAGTGGCTACAACATTTTACATCCCCACTAGCAAAGCATAAGAGTTCCAATTTCTCCACATTCTTACCAACACTTATGTTTTGTTGTTGTTTTTCATAATATCCATCCTAATGGGTGTGAAGTGGTATCTCACTGTGGTTTGATTTGCATTCCCCTAATGACTTGTAATATAGAGCATCTTTCCATGTGCTTATTGGACATTTGTATATCTTCTTTGGAGAAATGTCTATGCAAATTACTTGCCCATTTTGAAACAGGTCATTTGGTTTTTGTTGCTGGTTGAATTTTAGGAGTTCTCTATACATTCTGGATATTAATCTCTTATGAGATATATGCTTTGCAAATATATTCTCTAGTTCTGTGAGCTGTCTTTTTACTCTCTTCATAGTGTCCCTTGATGCCTGCCGTTGTATTTTTAGACTTAAAATGAAGTGATTTCTACCATATGTATTTTTTTACATTCCAATTTTATTCAAAATTATCGAAAATCATCATAGACTTATATGATGAAGATTTATTATCGTAAATTTGCAAAGCTTTAAAAATTTAAATTCCAATAATGTTTCATTTTCATCTAAAACTACTTTCTCTATTTACTATGAAATTGCCACTATAGTTTATTCAAGTTTTAGAAGAAGTGATTTCTGCATACAATTAACCAACACACAACAAAGAATTCACCACCTTTGATTGTCAGTGTTATCATCCGACTCAGGCATTCTGTTTGGGGTCCAATGAGACTATAAAAGAAACTTCATGCTTTAGAAATAGAAGGACTCACTTGCCCTGCTTGTTACATGACTGCCTATTGTAAAAAACAACAGACTGAGGTGATTAAAAGCATGTATCTGGCAGGAGAATGATTAGTTTCAAATCTGGGTTCTGTCACTTCCCAGCTGTGGGACTCAGTAAGATTAGTTAACATTTCTGTGTCTCGGTTTCCTCATATGTGAAATGGTGGCAAATTCTAGGACTATCTCATAAAACTCTTGTAAGAGTTACAATGAGTTAAAATTTCTAAAGTGCTAGGAAGATGAGTTGGGACGAAATGAACACCATTAAGTACATGATAAATAAAAGTGTTAATTAAAGGAATCAATTCCCTATGTTGTCCATGTTTTTCATCAACATTTTATTATTATTAGTGTATATGACTCATTCATTAATCCATATCTTCCACTCTTATGAAGAAATATTTAAGATTCTATGGTCCCATAGATTGAGCCTTTTCAACCATATATTTTAGAATTACTATGGAATGAATAATTCTCTCACCATTCACTCAAGAAATACCTATTAAGAATACACACGATGTTGAAAACACAGTTGTCCTTTACCTCAAGGAACTTATAAAGGGGTTCTGAGAGATAAACAAATGCAAAACACTGTGATGCATGCAACTAAAGGAGAAGTACAGCGTGCTCTGCAAACATACAGTACAGCATCTAACCCAGATTCTGAAGGACACAGGAAAGGCAAACCAGGGGAAGTGAAATCTAAGTTGAGATCTGAAGACTTCCAGGTAGATTGCCTGCTGAAAAAATGGAGGGAGTCTCCAGAGAGAAGGATCAGAGAACATTCCAACCAGAAGGAACTATAGAAATGAAGTTCAGAATCAAAAACAAAGTTTGATATATTGACAAAACTGAGAACACAGTATGACTACTGTACAACAGGGGAGGAAGGAGATTAGAGAAAGAAAGCTAAAAAGTCCTGAAGGGTCCAATAACCTATTTTAAGTACTTTGAATTGTCTCTTAACATTAATGTTGGTACAGTAACCCTCAAATGTTCACTTTGTAAAGAAGGATCACTCTGATTACACTGGGAAGAAAGCATGAAAAGAGACAAGATGGGAAGCAGGAAGACCACTTAGGAAGTTATTACAGGAACCTACACTAGATGTGAAGATAGCCTGGAGAATAGCAACGGCAAAAGGGAAAGAGTGAAAGGTCCAAGGAGGCATTTAGGAGACAAACTGATTAGTGTGAAGAAGATGGAGGAATCAGTCATACTTCCAGGTTTCTGGCTTGGATAAGGCATGCAAGATTGTTGCAGACAGTTGAAGAAGCCATGATAAATTCACACTGGCCAGAAACATAAAGTCGGAGAAGTGACAAAAGATAAAGCTGGAGAGGTTGGCTGGGCCAGATCAAATTTGGCTATAGGTCGAGTTAAGATTTTGTGATGTTATTCTAAGTGAAATGGGAAGCCATGGGGAGCTTTATTGTTTACACCACTTACTCTCAGGGAAGTAAATGAAAATGAAGATTCTGAATAATCCCAGGTCCACCCTGTATGGCTGGGTAGGCTGTGTACTGCACAAAACCAATTGTGGCGACAGAGCCAGGAGTGCAGTTTCCAGGCTCTCGGCCTCACGTGGAAAGGTGCTGGCTCAGGTAGTAAATGGCCATCAACTGTGATTGGATGGCTATCAGCTGTGGCTACTTGGCCGTCAGCTGTAACCAGTGAGCCATTGGCCACTAATATAACTGCTGTGGCTACGCTACCAGAAAGTGGGGGCTAGCAAGAAGATGGTGGCTGGCAAGTGCTGATTGCAGTTAGGACGGCAGGTTGTGGACAGTGTGGCTCCTGTTTCCTGTGTCTCCAACCCACCCGCCAGTGACACTATAGTGGTGTGACTCCCCTATCTATGGCTCCGTGGGTGTTCCTTTTTGGCCTCACCATGTCCTGCGTTCTTATGTGGGGAGCAGGAGCTGAGACCACGCATGACACCCTGCACAAATCCAGGGGATGCCACTCATATAGATCACAATATAAACGGCACTCCTGAAGTTATGCAAAGCACAGCGGCCCTCCTTGACATAGCATGTTATGAGGTTTTCTACTTTGTTTTACGTGAACAAATGTCTTATCTCCCCAGTAAAATAATAAGCATCTCTAGAGCAGGGTTTCTGTTTTATGTTTATTTTCTATTTCTCAAATTATCTAGCATACTTCTGAATACACAACTGGCTCTTACTGAAAAACTTGTGGTCTTGACTCTAGACACCACCATTCACTTAGCTTTTACTACTCTAATCACTACGTTTTCTGTCATCACAACGTAGCTCCAATTACACTTAACAATTTTAATAGATTTAAAAAATTTTATTACTATAATATTACATTTACATGACTACAAACTTTCTGAAGCAAGTCTCATGACTGTAAATTTTACAACATGTTCTCATTTTCCTTCACTAGTCATTTTTTACTTGAAAGTATGTAAGTGTTCCTTTTTGTTCCTTTTTTCTAGAATAAGAATTTTCAGGCCTTGTTTTGTTTTCTTCCAGCCTTTATGATTATATACCTCTGGCCACTATTTCTGCATTTGATTAAGATATCATAAATTTTGGCACCACATATCTATTTATAAAATGTATTCTATGAAATACATTTTCACTGTCATAACTATCAAGGCAGTTATGATTTTAGATGTTATATCCCTTACAACAAAGAGTCTTACAATTTATTAAGAGTCAGAATGAATCACAGAACATGTATAGTGTTTTTACATAGAATTCCATTATGATGGTAAATAATTCAAGAAACTCTTATGATCAAGAATAGTCTACTTTCTTCTTTTAAATTTATTCCCATTAACTATAATATCTTCTGAATTTTGTTTGGTGATTCAGTGTTAACACAGTTGTTTATGAGTGAAGGGCTACCACACCTGACATGGCATTTTTGAGTGGAAAAGCATGAGAGGAAGATGGGACTGAGACTACTGACTCACAGAGCAACCAGCAACTCTTCTAAGAGGGCAAGGAATCACTGTATGTATGTATGTATTTAATATGCACTATATAGCATTTACCATTTCCCAATGCAAACTGGCCTGTTGCCAGCTTTAGAAGGCAAAGGGCATAATCTGCTAAATTCACATTATTCTACCATTAACATCACTGTAGCTGTCTTCTATGATTACTATATTAAACCGAAATTCCATTCACTCTTCCAGGGCAACTGTCTGTCTCTCCACTAGGTCACAGCCATCACCACCTATACGTGAGATTCGAACTGTGTAAAGCATACAAGTTATAGCAAGTTCAATTTACATTTCACTTTAGATAAAGCAATTGGAACTTACATGTTTATAACTACATGAGGAAATATAAAATGGGCTTTTACTATACTTTTCAAATGAACATGTAAGTCCCACATATCCAAGCCTTTATTACCAGCTAAGACCTGTCTCCTGCACTCCAGAGCCCTACCTACCCAAACTGCTTACCGTAGTCACTGGCACACAGATGTCCCAACACACTATAACCGCCGTCAGCACTGATAGTGAGGTCATCATTTCCCTCTGCCTCTTGTATCCTCTTTCTCCACGAATGAATGGCTCTAATGCACCTAAGCAACCGGAAGCCTGGGCTCATCTGGAACTCTCTTCTCACCTGCTCCTACCCCTTCTATTAAGTCACAAGTCCTGCAGATCTCTTACCCAGTGTGATTGCTACAGCAAAAATGAATACCTGGACTTCCTGATCCTGTTTTAATGCCCTCCGATCTGTTCTCCACACTACTATGAAAATCATCTCTCTAAAGCACAAAATAGATCCCATCATTCCTCTAATTAAAACTCTTCAATGGCTTTCAGACAATTTCAGGATGAGTCCCAACTTCAGATGAGGTCCTTCATAATTAAGGCTGACATCCTCTAGCCACTGACTTTCCTCTGCCTTGCCATATTACCCCAAGAAGCTCCAGCCATACTTAAACATTTGCATTTTCTATCAGGTACACACCTCGTTTTCTCTTGCCTCTGGGCCTTTACACATAATGTTCCTGAATGCAGTTTGCCCCTCCCCCTTCTTCGTCTGGCTAATTCCTAGGAAATCCTCCTACAAGACTGCCATGAACAGAGGCCCGCACTCCGAAAGCTTGAGTTAAGTACCCTTCATATGTGCTCCATGTCTATCTTCAGACATTTACCAAACAGTATTTTATTTATTTATATGTCTCCTCATTAGCAAATAAGCTCCCTAAGGGCAGAGTCCATGTATTTTTTCATGATCAGAGTCTAAACATTCATCTGGCACTTGGACACTCAATAAATGTTTATTGAATAATGAATGAACTAACTGTGAAAACTAACATGTAGAGAATAAATAGGACAGTTCTAAAAGGGTTGTCTACTCCAAAGGTTCCATGAGTAATATCTGAAGAGGAAAATTTTGTAAGGCAGTCAGTTCAAAATTATATCTTCAGATACAATTAATTTTTGTTTTTTTCATATGCCACCTACTCTAACTTTTGGGGGGATGGCTTACTCTAAAAGATATGCATAACAAAGATAATTATTAAGAGCCATGTAGTGGAGAGGTGGAGAGAGGGACTAACAATTTTATTAAAAACATGGGTTAGGGATAGTTCTGCAATTGAGCTCTCAACAGAGGACTGAGCTTCCTGGCAGCAAAAGTATACAGGGAACCACTTTGTGAAATGAAGGAAGTAGCAACAATTTTTTTTCCTGAAATTTCATACCTAGGACTAGCTTGACATATAATAATTTATGAAGACTGGTTAAATAAAAGAGTACATCTTTATATAAAAAGATTAACAACAAAATGGACAATGTCTTGAATGACAGATTTAAGGCTATGGGGAAATTGTCTATTTTAAAAATAAGCCCCCAATTTAAAAATTAAAAAGAGGGCATATTATTAGGCTAATCCTATAAAGACATTTCTAATGGAAAACTAATGTAATCTAGTCAATATATACAATTTAATAGTGATTCTATCTTGACACAGAGATAGAATTTAGAATACACACATAAGTGGATAGAAATCATTTCCTTTGGAGAAACACGCATACATACATAGACACAAGTACAAATATCACTTGTTTTCACCGAGACTTTTAACAGAATTTGAATAAACAATAAATTTTAAATTGAGCTACCCTTATGATAAAAAACATTGGGGCACATAACAAAACATACACACAAACACAAATATCACTTGTTTTCAGCTAGACTTTTAACAGAACTTGAACAATACATTTTAAATTGAGTTACCCTTATGATAAAAAACATTAGGGCATATTTCACTTTGAAAATTAGGGAAATTTGACTGGTGTTCAAGGGAAGGCCCAATTTTTTCTACATGTGGCCATGGATTTCTCCTAGGGCCAGTACATCTAGTCAACAGAAATCCCAAAGTCCTGTCCCCAAAAAACTTGGAAGAAAAGTCCTTCACATAAAGTATAATTAAATGCAAAACAAACAGAAGTGTTAAATACACACTCACATCAATCAACCAATAAATATCAAGTGCTTCCCCTTCCCTGTTGCTCTACCTTGTGTGTTCTCAAAATTCCCAGGACAGCAGGCAGTCAATCCCACGCCAGCTGACCACCCTGAGCTCTGATGAAGTCTCCTCTGCACTTTCCCTGATCCTGGCAGGGTCTCAGTCCAACAACTCTCTGTGGATTACAACTTCCAGTGGATTACACACTTTTCCCAAGATGCTCTTAACAAGCTTCAGGTTTGATAAGGCTTTTCCTTAGAAACCAGAGGAAGCTGAAAGATTCTCTAGAGCTCCCAGGCCAGTTTAAGCCCTAAATACTCTCCTACTCTATCAAACCTTCAGATATTTATCAAAGTTAGTCCTCTGCATCTGGCCTCCACTGAAGCTCCCGTAATGGTCCTCAAGGAGACCCCAAAACCAATTATGCGCAATTACTGGACAGCCATTGGTACCCAAAGGGCTCAACAGACAATTTGTTTTAACAGTGAACATTGAGGTTTATTAGGAACTCCTAGAACCATTTAGAAATAATTTACTAATATCTACAAGCAGAAAGAGCACCAGGTCAGGCTGCAGCAATTAAGAAACTGGTCTCAGTCCCAGTTTGGCCACTAACTCACCTTGTGACGAGGGCAATTACCTGACCTTTATGGGCTTAAGCATCCACACTGAAGAACACACCTACCCTACCTGCCTGAGCTGTTATAAGAATCTAATTTTGTAAGAGATGTAAAAACACTTAGAAAAATAATTACTCCTTCCTTTATTCTATTCAAATATGTTGAACATCTGCTCTATGCTAAGCATTATGCTAAGCATGGAATTTACAGTTAGTGGAGAAAGCAGAAACTAAATCATTACAGTTGTGATAAGTATTATGAAAGAGAAATATTAGGAATAAGAAAAGCATAAATCAGGAGACTTGACTTACTATGAGGCTCAAGGAAGATGTCCCTGAGGAATGAACATCTAAACAGAGCCACAAAGAATGAGTAGAAATTAATTAGACAAAGAAGTGTAGGGGAAGTTCTTGTCAGAGGAGCAAAGGCCATGAAAAAACACTCAAAAGTAAAGTGGAATTAGGAAATATTTAACTTTTCAAACATATTTAATGTGTAACATTTAAATTTAACCCACACAATTTGCCATTTCTGAGCACCCCTCTCATAGGCTCATCTACAGGTTGGATTTTTTTTTTTAATTGTCCAGTTTGTCCTAAGAAAACAATGAGAACCCAGCCCTCATTATATTATTTTCTATTTATGCATCAAGGCTCAGATAACAAAACAGATAACAGCCATGTCGGGATTATGGGTTAGAACACAGAATAAAATTCTAAATAATCTTGTTTTTAGGACACATTGTTAGGTGCTACAAGTTCAGAATTTTCATAGTTCCCTAGAATATTTTCCACTAAAGCATAAGTTAAAAAAACCAAAAACCCATCTTTAAAGATAATGAGTGCTTCAAGTTGATTGTCACATTTACAAATAGAAGACTCCTTTTATATTAACAAAATGCCTCAATTTAAATAGCATAATTGGCTAAGTTTTTTCAAGTTGCTCTACTAATTCTCTTTATCCTATGGAACAGTAGTTTTTATAAGAGAATCACAGTACCTTTACCTACCAGGATATATTTTAAATACATTATAAATGTATTTAAAAGGCTTTTCCTTCTTACAGCAAATTGAGGTAGTAGAACATTAAGCTGAAGATTTTTACACTGCCCCAGAAACATGTAATTTAAAATCATTTTTGTAAACACATTACTATTTTCTTGAATTCTGAACCCATTAAATTGACTCAACTTGCAAATTAGCTTCATATAGGTGCATATTTAGTTATGGAAACTTTTCTATTCCTACTCTTCTGAAAATGTGCATACCTACTGGTTTGCCACGTTTACAGTTTTACTATAGGTTACAGGATCATATTACAAAGGATTATTTTACACTTTATCTTCACTTTTCTTATAAAAATAGCTGCTTCAGAAGAAGTCTATTTTATTTAGCTAAGCAGTTTAAAAATAATTTTCTTGGAGCTCTCATTAGCTTATTTCAAAAGACCTCCCAAACAACCTAAGAGTGGC
Source organism: Rhinolophus ferrumequinum (assembly GCF_004115265.2). Taxonomy (NCBI): domain Eukaryota; kingdom Metazoa; phylum Chordata; class Mammalia; order Chiroptera; family Rhinolophidae; genus Rhinolophus; species Rhinolophus ferrumequinum. The sequence continues at coordinate 7,473,973 of NW_022680355.1, read as the reverse complement.
CTGGTATTCCAATATGCCATAAAACATGTTTCTTATATTTTATAATTAAATAACCACCTTTAAGTGCTGAAATTTTACAATTGGTAGTAACAAAGTATTATCTCTACTATTACCATCATATTTTACTGATTATTCAAAGAGGGGAAGTATCAGAATTATTTTTTAAATCTCTGCAAGATGTAATGGTTCAAACATACAAGGTTTGAGGGTGTATAAAAAGACTTTATAACAAACATTAAACTTTTAATGTTTTTAATGTATACTCTTTTGATTTAGAAGAATAAAATCAATGAGAAATAAAATAACGCTAGGTTATTGTACAGTTCTTTCTAGTAACAATTTTGATTAGAAATCAAAACTTATTTTTGTCCAAATACTCTAAAGAAGATATCTTGCAACACTTTGCTTTAGTAATCACTTTGACTTATTTAATAGGGCAAATTCTCTCATTAGCACATCAAAAACAATGAAAAAGAACAGAGATTTAAAATAAAATAAAACTCCATTGATTATTGTCAGCTTTAATGTTCCTTTTGCAGTTAATGAAGTTAAAAATTCTTAAGTGAACTACTGACTTATCATGATGCCTACATGGAAATGTTTTTCACATTATCTTGGATGCATGATACATATTTATTTAAATAGTGTAGTAGAAAAGTGGAAAAACAAGACAAAACCCTCCCAGATATGCAGAGATTAAGTCAGTCAGGAATAAAATGCACACTGGTGTCTTATGCTAGCAAAATGAAGTCACTTGGCTAAAAAAAAAAAAGAAAGCTTGATCAGAAGTATAATTGATGCACACATATGGTGGCTCGTTCACATGCATTTTTAAACCCATGGTGATTGTTTTAGAAAAGAATAAACTAATTTGAATAGTTAAACTACTTGGCTATTAAGAAAAGTTTTCATGACAAAGCCTTCAGGTTATTTAATTAAAATAATAAGTATATTGGAATATTCATTACATGTGTCTGTTTAAAATAACTAAAGGAGTGCTTAAATTGAATCTACATAACATGAAGTACCTAAAAGTAAATTTCTCAGGAAGACCAAACCTTTAGTGTTCCATCAAGATATTAGTCAAGCGCAGATAACTTCCAAACATTGAGTTACATTCCTTTTGTATTCCATCCCTTCACAAGACAGACCAGAAGTGAAAGTAGGTGGCTATTTAAAATGTCGTATCTAAGTCACTTACACTTTGGAGGTGACTTAGCCTAACAATTTGGATTGATAAAATTCCATAACATAGTCTACATTGTACACATATCGGAAGAGAAACCTGCCACTATTGTACTAAAACGTGATATTCTGTATCTTAAGTTATCTATAGTATCAAATTTGTAATAAATGTCAATCATTTTCTCTTTCAAAAATGTTTTAGTTAGCTGTATATTCTCCAAAAATTAAATATTTGTAAATAGTACGTGTCCATTCACAAAGACCACTGGGTAGAACTCAGAGGAGGAAAAAAGATCTAAACACTAAGTGCATTCTAAAAATGTAACACGCTCTAATAAATTTAGTCAGTATGTATACTAACACTGTGTCCAACACTGTTCTGCATACTTTGAGGACTACACTTGCCTGCATACAAGCACATACACACATGCAGAAGAAAATTAATCCACATGAAATAATTGGAGAACAAAAGATTATCAACTTTGAAATGACAAAATTCTTGAAATAGAGAACAGATTAGTGGTTGCCCAGGGTTAGGGACTAGAGGGAGGTGGGCACACAAGGCATCTTTGTGATGATGAAAGAATTGTGTGTCTTACTAGGGTGGTGATGCATACACACAGAATAAAACTGCACAGCACGCATATGCACATACATACATACAAACACACATGAGTACAAGTAAAACTGGGGATACCTGCGTTAAATCAATGGATTGTATCACTGCCAACATCCTGGTTGTGATGTCACACTACAGTTTGGAGGCTCATGGGATCCTGCATTGTTTCTTACAAATACATATGAATCTACAATTATCTCAAAATAAAAAGGTTTTTAAAATTATTGTAAAATACACTTTTTCTCAATTCTAAATACATCCCCTGACCCCAAATAAAAACAGATAAGGAATAAACACCAAAATCCCTCCCAGTGAGCAAAAACACACAAAAAAATTCCCATGTCGGTGCACTGGTAATTACCCTAAAAAATAAAAAACCCTAGAGTAACCATTTTGTCTAAACATTCTTGCCCCGCCGATATGGTCTTAATTTTCTTTTAATTCCATGTTAATTTAAATGAGTTTTAAAGATCATATCCTATAAATTGAAGGTTTCTGTTAACACAGTAGTGATAAAATGCTATCTTACTTTAAGTTCAGATAGTGAGGAATTGAGAGAGGGAGGGAGGGAGGGAGGGGGGGAGAGAGAGAGAGAGAGAGAGAGAGAGAGAGAGAGAGAGAGAGAGAGAGAGAGAAAGAAAGAAACCATTATCATCTCTCTTTATGTTAACAGATAAGAAGCGAATCACACACACACTCCTCCTCTCTCTATAGAGTCTGCCTCAGTTCGAACTGAAGGGTAAAATGAGAACACCAGAAAGGTATCTCAAAACTAGGTCTTTACCTACGTTGAATCTCTTGGAAAATATTCAAGCATATCATTGCTCTTTCACTACTGCAAAACGAGAAATTATGTGGCAACCGCTCTGGAATTCCTTTGGTGTGAAGAAGTCCAAGGTGATCAAAGGCAGGATGACATGCAACGGCACCCGGATAAAATAAGTCTGATTAGGGCAGATTCCCATTCACGTAAAATGACTTCCAGGCAATTCGTTTGGCTTTGACTGTCAACCAACACTTTTCTGGTTGCCATAAAGATGGAAATAGGGACCCATGTGGAAGCTTAACCCTCTCGGCCTCACCCCTAAAGTCCCGCTAAAGAGGCTGAATGTTTCTACTGCCCTCTCCGAGGACTGGAAGAATTTAGGGACGCCGTCCTCCAGTCCCCATCCTTCTCCTCCCCAAAAGCTCAGCAGACAGGGGAGCGCAGACGGGGGAAGGGAGGCGGGGTAAGGAGAGCGTGGAGGGGCGGACCGGGACGTTGGGCGCTGAGGCGGCGGGGGGACCGGTGAGGGGCGAGGCAGGGCCGAGGACCCGGGGCGACTTGAGGTGCAGGGCGAGGCGAAGGCACCACGTGACACGGTGCCGGGTGTGAGAGGCGACGGGGGTTCGGAGTGAGGGCTCACCCGCGTTCTGCAGGGTCTCGATGTTTTGGGGTCTGGTCGCCAGCTCTGCCACCATCTGCACGAACTGGGTCCGGGCTTTCTGGTACTGCTCGAATACTGCAGGGAGAGACACGGTGGAGGGGCCGCCCGGCGGTCCCCAGCTCCCGCCGCCAGCCGTCGGGGCGCCCGCCCCGCGCCCTACCTTGCACCACCTGCCTCTGACTCATGGCGCCCGCAGCTCTCCGCCGGCCACGACCTCCGGGGCGACGCTGTTCGTGTGCGCCGGGCCAGCGAGTCCGCGTGGAAGGGGCGACTGCGGAGGCCACTCGGCTTCCAACGGCAAACTGTCCTCTTTGTGTACCGGCGTCTCCCAGGCAACCGACCGGAACCGCAACGCAGCGGTCTCGCTGCAACGGTGAGTCTCGGGCGTGACGTCACGGTCTCAGGGCCCCGCGCTAGGGTGACCGGCCCCGGGGAACTCCGCCTGCAGGGGCCCCCCTGACGTGCCAAACGCGCCCAGCGGCTGCACGAGCTCTGCACTGTCGGGTGTCACTATCCTGCTGGTTCGGACGTCCGCCCGCAGAACAGGTTCTTTACAAAGGGACCCCAGACCCTTGTAGCTGCCTGACTGCGCGCAAGTCGTCCGGGCCGCGGAGCCCCACGCGCTGGGAGAACCCCGTGGAAGTGCGGCGAGACAAGGAAACTGCGCAATGAAGTCGTCTTGGCTTCGACGGTCAGGAGAAATCTTGTGTGTGGCCTTGTGCAATCTGATACATTATCGTCAATGAAACCTTCAAGTTACATCTTTTCCCCTGTGGTCCAGCTTTTATAGACCTGGCATTTCGGGTTTCGGGAGTCCTGGAGCGTCACGACAACCATGTTCATACACTTAGTTATATTGTATTGAAAGCATTTAATAAGCACTCCTAGAGCTTCAACAAGAGAAACAGATGAGGAAACAATATGATTAATGTCTTGTCTTTACCGACTTTCTCCTGTTACTACTAGGTTTGCTGTGTACTCACTTTTATGTGATTTTCAAACATTTTGACTTTGTCCTTTAAATTTAGGCTTCATTTTGTTGCTGAATGACATTTTCAAAAGAAAGGGAGAGAGAATCTTTACCTGGAAAGTCTTAATTCAATTTATCTTAAGCGGACTTCCCTAGCTTATATACCTTTAACGCTACCCAGTCTCATTTAACAAATATTAACTACTCAGTCTATCGCTGGTTTCTAGCTTCCCTGAAAACAGTATACCAAACGTTTCAATGACAGGTGTCAATGTTAAATGTTTCTCCATCAGAAACTACAATTTCTCCAGGTGTGGTGTAAGTAGCCACATCTGCTGCTGAGTAGTGCCAAGACAGGAAACCTCGTGATTATCTCATCTTCAGTAGAAGGGAACATGCAAACTTAGCTGGTTCTCATATCTGGGTGAGTCCTATGAAATAATCTTGGAGATCTCACTCTGACTTGAGCTCTCTGATAAAGTCCTGTTATTTTGTGGAGCCCCAAATAGTAGGAGAATGGACCCGCAATCAGAGAGAACAGTAAGTGTGTTCAGGCGGATCCCTGCTACCCTGAGAGCAGGTGCCTGTCTTTTGCTCCAGTTCAGAAGCCAGTGATACCTACAGTCCCTTAACTCTAAGGCATAAGTTTCACAATGATCTCCATGTTTCCCTAAGGAAACAGGTCCTTTAAAATTAAAGTTTTTGTGTGTTCCCATTTCTTTAGAGATGTGGGGGGAAACAGATTGAGCAAATAATTAAAATTGCAAATAAACCTTCATTGTAATTTTGTTTTCAGTTCCTTGTTGCATTATGAAAAAAAAATCCCCTTAAAACTAAAATGTTCCCTAATTGGTTTCAGTCCTTAAACAATTCAAACTCCCAGGCTACAACAGCTTCCATTTTTAGTAATTATTTTACTATGTATTTTCTACTAAAGTGTTGAGGTAAGAGCTCAGTGTTGAAAAAAAGGTATAAACCTATAAACATAAGTCTATTTATGAAATGCTACAAAGTTTGAAAACAAATTCAAATGCTATCTAAATTATTTTTAACTGTAGATTCTGAGAGTCTGTCATTAGCAATGTGTGGGTTAAATTGTATTGTTTCTGATAAAACACAATATAGAATTCTTACTTTTTATCTGAAATTAGACATACCAGTGTGAAAGAAACTAGATCTTTGCTCTTTACTCTAGCTTTGTTTTTTAGAAATCTTTAAAATTAAATGGATAAATGTAACAGAATGGTCATAATATACATATAAATGAATTGTTAGTAATCCAAATATAAAACATGGGAACAGATTACTTTTACTGACAAGAAATCCTATCTGTATTTTCTGATCCACTTTTCAATTTCCTAACTTTAAAATAAAATGCCATTCTGTTTTACAAAGTTAATTGAATGCCTCATGATCACATATATACTTCTAACAGTTAGCAGTAAGAAAGAAAACTATTCAAAGGGATATTTATGGGGTATTTTTTTTAAGTGCTATGTAAGATTATTTAAAGTTCTTAAAGTACCAGTTGACTTTAAATGTAGATATACAATGTACTTGACATATTGTACATTTGATTGAAAATGAAACATATCTGAACTTGCAAAAATGTTTCCATGAAAGATTTGTTTGAAAGACTTTGGCTGTTTCGCAAAAAGCTAATCATGTGTAACTTCAAATTCATCTTTGCCTTCAATTCTTCTGTTTATGAAAACGAGACTCAAAAACATGTCAGTATAAAGCCAGTTTTAAAATCCTGTTATTTCTCTTTAAAAATCTGCTTTGGGAATTCAGGAAAATCCCATTATTATGGGAATATATTCTACACATGCCTAAAAGAAACTATTAATTTTAACTACATGTATTTTCTTCAGGTCCTAGATGAATTTTGAAAATTAAAGCTTCATGTGTGCTAATTAGATATTGAGTGCAAAAACCAGGGAGTTAGGATAACCTATGTGAAGAGATGAGACTATCTAAAACATCACTTAAATAACAAAATACTTGTTTTTAAGAAAAATTAGCTGAGTTTTACCTAGATATGAAATCTCCTTCCCTCCTCCCCCAAAGAATTAAAACATAGTATTAGCATTTAAATAGGCATTTATTTGGCAATTGTTTGTAATTGTTCAAGTTATGAAAACACAGTCTAAAATTTTGCCAACACCAAACCTAAAATTACTGAAATAACTCCATATTTACATACTTGAATTAAAAACAAAGGCATTACATACGCTATAACCAAGTTATTGGACTCAAAATAGTATCTATAATGAGGAAAGCAAACATATGACATCTTAAATGTTGCATTGGCCCTCTTTTGGGAAAAACTTCTGAGCAGACCATCCAAATTGTTCCATGAAGTTTGTTAACAGGGCAGGAGATACTCGGACACTTCCATCTAGGAAGGAACGATTAACATTTCTATGCTTGAGTTGTTTGTGTCTTGTTTCCCATTATTTGTTTTCCAAGCCTTTTTAAGTCAACTCTTTACATTTTAAACTTAAAATTTTTTACGTTTCTTTTAGTGTTAAGGCCAATAAAACGTTAACATGGCAGTGATTTAGCTGGCCCCACAGTTCTGAAGGTACACCTGTACATGGCTTCCTTTTCCACTAATTCAGTGGATGCAGAGATTAAACGCATCCTTCCCACTCCCAAAGTAAACTGTCATTAGGGGGATTCTGCATACGAATAATTTCACCTCCAAAAGCACCATACAACATAAAGTGAATGATACTAAAAATTGATGCTTCTAAGGTAGAAGTGTGAAATAAAGCATAACATTTTCTAAGACAATGGGACATTAACAAAAAATATTATTTCTACTTGGAGTGTGTGTGTTGAATATCTTCTAAAGACTTACGTGGGTGTTCCTTAAAAATTGTACCCAAAGCCAAAGCCTCGATCACAAAATAGAAACCTCTGAGCGCCCTGACACAAAAGTCCGTCACCCCCTCCTCCTCAGCACCGCCCAGACCCACCACCCCTTTAGAATCTTGGCGTTGTTGGACTTGTCTCGAGATGGTGGGTACTATTCCTTCCTCCCTTTTTCATCAGTACAGGACACAAGAGACAAAGATGGGAGGTGCCACAGAGGAAACTTTCGACCTCTAGTGCCCACCAAGCCCGCACCGGGACCACGACCGCGGAGGACGAGGCCCGCACAGATGCGAGTCCTGCCACCCCCGAACGGAAGGTTCTACGCCGACGCCGCAAAGTGACACATGAGAGGGTCCCCGCGTGTCGTGGGAGCGGGATTCCCGGGTCCACGGCGCTGGCCCTGGCAGACGACTGCATTCACGGGGAGGGGGGGGAAGGCTGGGGTCCGAGAGGAAGGGAAGGGTGTCGTCCTCCCGGACGTCCGCGGCTTTTCCTTTATCCCGAAGTTTCTAGAACTTCAAGGAACTTCTAGAACTCCGCGCTCTCCGCGCACTTTCTAGGGGAGAGGGGCGCCGGATATAGGTTGGGCCTGGGGTCAGGCTGTGGTTTGGGTTAAAACCCCACGAGGCCCCCGCCGCCAGTCGCTGGGCCAGGCCGAAAAGAGGGCGCGGGGGAGGGAGGGCCGGCGGCGCGGGAGGGAGGGAGGGAGGAGCGGGGAAGCGCGGCCCGAGGGCGCGAGTGCGGAAGCGCGGCGCAGGCTCGGCCGGCGGCCTCCCTCCCGCGGGGGCGACCTCCAGGGGCGGGCGGGGGGCGCTGCGCCCGCGGTGCGGGGAGCGGGGGAGGTCCCTCTGCGGCTACCTCGCAGCTCCCCCGGGCCGTGGGTCCCGCAGCGCCGGCGTCTGCCGGGGTGGGGGCGGGGGCGGGGGCGAGGTAAAGAAGGCCTCTGTCCTTTCGCTTTGGTTCGGCGGCCAGGCCTGTGCAGGAACCTCGCCCCGCGCGGGCCGCCGCGGAGAGGTCCTGGCCCGAGCCTGGCCGCGGTGCCGCTGAGCCGTGGGCCAGGGAACCGTGCGGCTGACCCGCAGGGGCGAGCCTGCAGCGGGCGGAGACCGGAACCCGGGAGCTGAGGCCCCGAAGCGCTGGCGCAGCCAGAAAAGCTCGCCACGGCCGCTCCGTTCGGCCCTGCTTCCCCTGAGTTGCTTCTCTCGGGATTTATGAAACGAGAGCTCCGTTGAGGGGAAGGAACGGGGGCGTAGACGCACTCCAGACGCTCTTTGCCCGGAGTGGGGTGTGGGAACCCTGCACCACCTCATCAGCCAGTTCCCTGAACCCAGCAGCACAGGCCGGATCCCAGAGGCTGGGTGAGCAGCCAAAAGCTGATTCAAAACAAAACAAAAAGCTGCATCTCATTGCACATGTGCGAGTTTCATATTTTTACGTCATTTCGCTTTTATCAAGTCCCAAGCCAAAACTTCTTGCTTATTGATTACTCTGAAGAATAATCGACCGTATGCTCTGACTCCTAGAAAATACTGCGAAAGTAGAGAGAGAAGGTTGTCAAGATTTCTGCTTTCACAAAACTAGCATAGGCTATCTATCCATTCTGCGTATCCCCACAGAGATGATCAGCGGAGAGTGAGTTCTGCTAACGTGCAGAGTAGATTGGAAGACGCGGTAGCACAGCATCTCCTTCTTTAAGAGGAGATACTTGCACTACAGTTTGCAATTCCTGTTGCCTTATTTTTTGATATACAGGAAACTCCTGACTGAATACTGCTAAAGCTGGATTACTTTAATTTGCCTCCTATTCCAGCGTTAACCCATATTTATTTTTTAAAGTGGAGAATAAAGTTTATATGAAAGAAAGTTTTTCTTCATATGAAAAACATAAGAAATGAGTAATGACTAATTGTTAGAAGAAAATACTAATACCTTTCCCCATTAGTAAGACAGGAAATGAATTACAAAGAAATGCTTTTTGTTCTAGGAGTACTTTTTTTCTTGGTGAAATAATACCTAATCGCTTATCATTTTAATTATAATTCAAGAGTAACGACCGTGGAAGTTTACAAATAATGCCAGTATGTTTATAGTCAAATCCTACAAAACAAACAAACAAACAAAAAACAACTTATACACTCTTTGCCTAAAGAGTGACTTACTCTATATACTAAGTACACCAAATGAGGACAGTGAAGATAGAGACGCCTTGTAGCAGAGTTGGATAGAAAAACTGATTCTTTTTCAATGTGATGCTTAAGCATAATGCTCTAGATGTATGGCAAATATTTAAGAGTGTCACAAGTAACTGGTATCAGTTTTCTTCGTGGGAAAATGTATTCCCAGAACCCATTATAGACCATGATAATATAATAGACTTGTGCTGCCCTAGAGACTCTCTTTAAATTTAGAGAGCCTGTATGAATTGTGTATATTCAAGTTCATGAAAATGCATATTCTTGAGTCTATTTTTTTTAAAGTTGCTTATATTATTCTGTTGTAAACTTACTTTATCATAATGAATTTCTTTAAAAGTGTTCTCCAAAGGCACAAAAATTTTAATAGGTGAATAATGTGAGCAGAATGAGCATTTGAGGGGGGTGAGCAATTAATTACATTAATGTGAGCAATTGAGGGGGGTCATAACCTCGTTCTGCTTAGAAAATGAGGGTATAGTTTGAAGAGAACCCAAGTGAAAATATTTTAAGAAAATTGTCATGAGGCATATTTAGAAAGGAACAGCTGGTAAACATTTTCCAGTTCTTCAGTTACACTAGAAAACAAACTAGTGAATCATGTTCAAAGCAAAAACATTCTCCTGAGTTAATTACTGATAACATTAATTTTCTGATTCATGAACAGCTAGATGCTTTCTAAACATTACTCTCTGGCCAGTACAATTTATACTTCTGTATTTTGGAAGTGTGTTTATTGAACTTTGGACTTTCGTTCAGGAAGTTGTTCGGGAAGTCACAGCGATAGTCACAGACAGAGGCCTTCAACTCCTGTGAAGGGCTCTGGCCTAGAAGATCTGTATCACACACACAGGAGCAATGATTGTGGCACTTTCCACAGTGCCTATCGCATTGGTTTAAGGACTCGCCTTTCCCTAAAATCTACAGAACTCTGCCTCCTCAGGGTTGGGTCACATTGTTATTTTTTCAGCTGGTGGTTCTCCAGGACCACCATCAACTTCTCTTCCATATGCCCCATCATCTCCCTCTTGTGAGATACTATTTCCTTAAATCCACACATTTCTTTCCCCTGCATTTTCCTCTAGTGAAGAGCTCCAGGCCCACGTTTGTCATAGCTTTTTTCTCTTTGGCTTTCTTTAATTTGAAATCTCATAGGCATAACCTCTCAGACATTTCAAAGCACAGAGTACTCTCATGTCTCATTCGATACCTTGTGATATAGCTAGATGAAATTATAATTCTATTTCAAAGTGCGAGGAGAGGGTGCAGAGGTGTTGACTGGCCTGGAATGACATAACCAGGTCTCGTGGCTGCTGATCAGTTTGCTTTCTGTGGCGCCATGTTGCTTCCGACATTAGGAGGGCTTGACTCTCACCAGCAGTAGGACCAGCTCCTTTGTCGGGAATTACACAGATGACCACCCTTGCATTTCTTTAAAACTTACCTATCTTTGCAGACTTTGCTTCTCAGAGACAACTAAACTAGCACTGTTAGTCTAGTTAACCACCTTCTGTCCCACCACCTTTTTAAAATTCTGAAATTTTAGCCCATGTCAAGAATGCTGTCGTGCGGGGTGTCATGCTGGGCAGCCTGCAGGGTGTCAGGCGGGGTATCCTGCCGACTATGCCAAGTGTCATGCGGGGTGTGTGAGGGGTCTCTGGTCCCGCTCCCCACACAAGAACGCAGGATATGGCTAGGCCAAAAAGGAACACCCACGGAGCCATAGGTAGGGAAGTCATACCACTATGGTCTCGCTGGGTTTACCCGACGTGCGACCTGCTGTCCGCTTTGCTGCCAACCGACCGACTCTCCTCGACTCTCCTCCACTCTCCTCCACTCTCCTCCACTCTCCTCGACTTCCCTCCGTAGCCGTGGCAGTTATATCAGTGGCCAATGGCTCAATGGCTACAGCTGACAGCCAACCAGCCACAGCCGACAGCCATCCACCACCCGAGCCAGCACCCCTCCACATGAGGCCGAGACCCTGGAAACTGCTCTCTGGGGCTCCGTCCCCACAAATGCCTTTCAAGGTGTAGTTATTAATAGGATTCTCTAATTTGTAACTTTTTATACTTGGTGATTTGAATCATTGGTCGACTGTAAGTATCTATGTTTCTCCTTTTTCTTTCCTCCTCACAAGGTAAATTCTTGAGAAGTGAGAGCTGTGTTTTCCATTTTCTTACTCGTTGATTTTTCTCCCAGGGAGGAAGTTCCATAAGTGCTAAGTGACTGACCGACATTGAGGACATAAAATAATTCATCCTTCAGGAACGTTCTCATAGCATTTCTGAAAGTAATTATGAGATTAAATTTTCCTGAAAATTTATGGAAACAACTGTTTTCCAAAATTAAATAGGAAATATGCATGGCCGTGGGCATCTGTACCCAACAGAAAGTCCTTTACCATCCGGGAACCCCTAGCCAGGGAATCCTTCCTTTCACATTATTAAATCTGTGCCTAGCAGCCAGCAGAGATACTGCTACAGTCACCAAAAAACCCAGCTACAGCTGTGTTGTCTTGGCATTAATACTGACCTACTTACTGATTGTCAGTTGTTCGGATTGCAGACCTTTACCAGAGTCTCCACTACCTTGTGGAGTGTCAGATTGATAGGGCCATTACGGACACTCTCTGAGGGCCATCTCACCACAGGATTCTTTAAGCTGACCGAAGGGATGTCCTCTGCTCCCTGCAGTCACGCCCAGCAGTTCTTTAACCACCCAGTTCTAAGTTACTTATGGGCAGGAGCTGCCTTCCTCTTTGCCGTCTGTCTCACGGCCATCACACACCATGTGTATGGTCATCACACACCATGTGTATCTGCCGAATTGAGTCCTTAAGAGAAAGATGAAGGTGGGTGGATGCAAGCTGTTAGTTGATGATGCTGACAGTTCGTTTCCCCAGTGAAACTGGCCTGTGTAGAATAGACAAGGATTTAGAAGTTTAAGGGTAAGTTTTGCTGTTTTGTTGTTGTCAGCATGGCTCCTTATCTTAGGGGCTCCCTCAACGTAACTGGGTGGGGAGACCAGGGTAGGAAGTGGCTTTGCTTGGCAGAATACTCTGCCTGCCTTCATTTCCTGATCGCCGTGCCCCCGTATTTGAGGCAGGAGGGGAGAGGACTTTCCCCCTTTCCACACTTTCTTCCTTATCTGCTCCTTCAAATGGCGTTTTCCTTCTCAGAGTTGCCCTTGGGGTGCGCCTGGAACTTAACTTACACACAGTGTGGTTCCTGCCTCTAGGAACGACCCTTTCTCATAAACATTTTTAAGCAGTATTGAAGGAGAACCAGGACCAGCACTTTATGGTTGAGGATTATTTGTATAGTTTTCATTGGACAAATGCCATTCTCCATTTCCTTGTGCTGCACGTATTCAATATAACCTGAGTTTTAGGACTGAATTTATCCCAGACAGTGACAGACGTTTTTGGTTTTTAGTTGTAACACACAGTTGACTATCTCAAAAGCAAATTTATTACATGAAATGTAACCATAAGTGTTCATCACTCTGAGGACATTCTTTTGCAAAAGGAATCACCTCACAAAATATCACAGTTCAGTGGTTTGTAAGACAGTTGCTAAAGTGGATAGTTACAAATTCGTTCATGAGTATTAAATCATCACTCACCTCATATTGACCATCGTATGAGTCAAGGTGCAGTTACAGAAAACAAAAGGTACTGAAGCTGATTTAGATAAAAAGGCATTCATATATTAGTGAGTATTACTAGTGGCTTGAAGACTCTTTGCAAATGCTGAAGAAGCAGCTCTAGGTTGAGCTGGAGAGTGGTTCTGATTGTATATTCAGATGCTACTGAGGAGGAAGTTCGAGAAATGTAGTTTTTAGCCCCCCAGCCTCAGCAGCATGGGAAAGCACGCAAGAAGGCAGGAGTGGGAATGGGAAGTGAGTACCTGCCCACCCAGGCATCTGCTCTGCTTGCTTGTCACGAGCTGACCCTCCAGGCATAGCACCAAAGGGCAGTCATGGTCTGGTCTCGTGGGGTTTGTTGTCCACACCAAACACCCAAATGGCAATGCTGACAATCATGGTGAGGCGGAGAAGGACATGTACATGAGCTTGGACGTAAATAATAAGGGACTTAATCTGAACTGGAGGTGGGGGTGGAGTGCTAGGAAGGCCTGTGGAGGAAAATGCATGTGAACTGAGGCTTGCAGGTGGGGTTTGCCAGGTGCAGCAGGAAGTGGAGTGGGTAAGAGAATTCCAGGCAGCGGAAGCACGTGTGAGGGAGTGAGAGGTGATGGGGCTGCAGAGGGATTGGCTGAGGACTTTGAGGTCACTAGAAGGACTTTTCCTAAAAGAAATCGGAAGTCAACTTTTGAGTATAAGAATGAAAGCAGATGAGTGTCTTTAAATATGCTCAGCAGCTGCAGTTTGGAGGGGTTTAGAGGAGGGAGGGAATGAAAGCCAGGAGAGTAAAGAGCCTGGTGTGGTAGGTAGACCAGATGACAGTGGCGATAGCAGTAGAGATGGAGAGAAACAGGCCTGGATGCATATTGAGGAGATAAACTCTTCAGTACTTGGGGAGTGATTGGGTGTGGGGAGTAAGAGTGAAAGAAGCATCAAGAATAAAATGCCCTGGTTTCTGGCATATTTAACTGAGCAGTGAGTGCTTTGAGCCATCTACATGGCGCTGTCAGGAAAGTCATTGCTACAGAGGTCTGGAGCTCAGAGGGAAGGTGCGAGCTGGGGTTACAAATGGAAGTCGTCCCTCTAGATGAGATGTGGGCCATGCAGTGGAAGAGGGAGCCTTGGGAGAGGGCCTGCGCCCAGATGACTCTGAGATGTAGAAGTCCGCTACAGGAGGAACAGCCAGGAAAAGGTAGAAAAAATTTCAAGTAAAAATCAGTGTTTTTCCAAAAAGAAGAGACTCTCCATCAACTTTAGCAGGGAAGATTTTTATTTTTGAAAATAGGCCACTTCTAAAAACTGTAGATATTTTCCAATTCTGTTAGCAGATAGATCACCAGGAAAAGTTCATTTAAAATAATGAATGCATTTATTTCTGTATTAACTATTAACTACATTAATTTGCATATTAACTGTGTTAACATACCATAAATGATACCTAAAGGAGAGACTACACTTTTGAGATGAGAAATCCAGATTATTAGCAAAATCTAGCTAAAAAATGACTACATTTATATAGTGCTGTTATAGTGTACCCTAATATTTCATGGTGAAGTGTGTAGGGCAAATGTTCTTATTTCCATTTGATAGATGAGAACTCTGGGGCTAGAAAAGAGCATGTGACCTGACAGCAAAGCATTTCCACCCACGAATACATTCCTCCATTGGATTATCAGACCAGCTGTCACCTGGAAGTCCCCCAAGGGAGAGGGGCTCGGGGCAGGCCACTTTGGATGGGGGATAAGTTGGGAGCACAGTTCGGCAGTTTGTTGCGTAAACAAATGTTTATTGAGCCAAATGCCATGGGTGGGTTCTGGGGTGAAAATGAGCTCCTCTTCCCAAGGAGTTTGTAGACTAATGGGGGGTGGAGGATAGACAAGAACAGAGAACATATAAACAGTGGGACTGCAAGTGCTCCTGCAGCGGATACAAGGGACCTTTGTGACCAGATGGGAGGGGAGGGTGGTATGAATGACCCTAAGGGAAATAGAGAAGGAAATTTTGCTCAAAAATATATCTACTTAAGTGTTTTGCCTTGGGCAAGTCTTCCTTCTTGTGCTGTGCAGGTCACCAAGGGGTCTGCTGTGGTCACGTTTTGCTGATTTGTCTGTTCCGTTATGTAGCCATGGACGCTGGTCCTAGTATAAATGCTCGTTTGCGTGGTCACACTCCAGAGGTTAGTAGGGCAGTGTGTTCAGGTTAACCGCTCGTCCTGAATATGTCCCCTTCCCCATGCTTTCCAATCTCTTGCTTCCTTATGTGTGCAGTGTCACCTCTCTGGACACTGTCAACTCCTGGTGGAGGACAGGGAACATGTCTCCTCTTAACGCTGACGCCCCCTCATGTTGTACTGTCCCAGACGCAACATGGCTCTGAGAAAAGAAATGGCAATTTGACATGTATTTTGGCTCACGGTGTTCTTTCACAATTCAACAGTGACTCTGGTCCTTCTGCCCTTTTTATGTGCAACATGATTCATTTGATGGCCAAGATAATATTTTGGAAATAATCAGCTTAATAAAGAATTTTTTTTTTTGAATAGAAAAATTATAGCTAAAGGAAAAAGAAAGAACCATCTGATAGTGTAATATGAGAAATGTTAAATAATTCATAAGTTGCTTGATAACTGGTGAATAAATATATCATGGAATATTTAGAATTTGGCAAAGCCTTCTAGAGTAAATCCATTAAACAAATGCATGCTCAATATTACAGTATCTGCAATAATTTCTGGAGAAATTTTTATTCCAAAAAATCGAATGACATGTAGCTAAACTGCAATTAGATCCATGAATGAAAACATTCCACGGCCTGTATTAGTACATTATTTTTATTGGGGCTTTCTGACTTGTAAAATGAGATTTTGAGGGAAGTCAGAGGATTAATTCTTGAAGGGAAGATACTGATAGGTGCTTATGGCCCTCAAGCAAATGTCTTTGAGCTACGTTCACATGATCTCAAACATCTCTCTGCTTTCTTATTTCAGGAATGTATTTATGAGGTATGATTAAAAAAAATACAGTGAATGTTTAAATTAAAAAAATTTATTACAGTAAAGGACACATTGCCATTAATCCCCCTCAAAATACTCCCCCTTGCTTCAAACACACTTATCCTATCGTTCTTGCCACTTTCTGAAGCAGTTCTGGAAGTCCTCTTTCCTGGGCGTCTTTAGTTGCGCTGTTGTGGCTGCCTCGATGTCCCGAATCATTTGGACTTTGGAGAAGAGCCAAGAGTCTCATGATGCCAGATCTGGTAAATAAGGTGGATGAGGACACACCATCATGTTTTTATTTGACAGAAATTGCCATACCACAAGCGATGTGTGACACAGAGCGTTGTTATGATGGAGGATGAAGTAAAGACACTTATGAAAGAGGACTTCCAGAACTGCTTCAGAAAGCGGCAAGAATGATGGGATAAGTGTATTCAAAGCAAGGGGAATATTTTGAGGGGGATTAATGGCAATGTGTCTTTTACTGTAAATTTTTTTTTAATTTAAACATTCACCATATCTTTTGATCACACCTCATGGTCTCCAGCCTTAAAGACATTGTGGTCTGGCAAAGCCACTTCTTGCTCATTAGGCTTCGCGTATGTTTTACTTACACATTCAATTATATTTGCTGCCTTGAAGCATGTGAAGAGAATATGCCTGTTTCAGACTACAAGAACAAGGGAACTTTTTAATGTTCGATTGTGGTTAATCAATTTTCTGTTCGTCCTGGAGATAAACTGCCTAAATAAAGATCAAGTTTTCAGGGTCCTCCCATACAATCAGAGAGATGCATGAAGAGACAGGAAAGAGTCAAATATTGATGAATGTTTTTCAGTCTGAGGGAAAATACTTACAAGAGGCAGAAATTCATTGTCTGGAACAAGTGGTTAAAGATTCTCAAAGATGTTCATCAAAATTTGAATAAGAGGAATAATGAAAAGAAGCTGTTCCGTGGAATAAATTTCCTTTACATAACTTTCCCTCTTCTTTGATACTGTAATAACCTGTGGGCCATTGAATGCCAGCTAGCAGAATATTAACAGAATGACTGTATTATGCAGATTTGAGGTGTTAACTGACTCCTCTTTTTAAATAAGTGCTAGTTATTTTAGTAGTTTGAATATTTTCTCTATATAATATCACTCATTATATGGTACTTACTTTTCTTTTTTTCACTTTGCTCAATATATATTATAAGATACAACCTTTGCAGGAGAGAGAACAGATAAATATAAACATGCTGCTGGGTCTATTAAAAGGCCCAGAGATTGGAAAGAAAATCAGTCTGGGCTGGAATCTTCAAGGATGGCTTTGAGGAGGACGGAGATCAAATGTGAACAGCCTTGAAGGATGGGTCGATGTGGGGAAAGATTCAGGAGGGATTTTAGATAGGGATGGTTCCCTGTGAGGAAAGATATGACTGAGATGTTTTTCTTGATATTTTATTTTTATCTTCTAAATTACTTTTTTGGAACATAATTCTTATTTCTTTTCACACGCTGCTTTTTTATTGTGCTCAGCACTCTACTTCCAGGTCCAGGTCTGAATTCTGCTTTAATGCAATGGAGATTCCATTGCCTGAAATCCCAAAGCGTCACTTTGCATATGCTTGTTGCCAGTAGCATATTTTCATTGGGTTGTTTACTGTGGCTCAATTTGCCAGCTTCCTGCATGGACACGGCATGCGGAAACTCTCCACAATCCCGTCCTCTGTGACTTTTCAGGGGCAATTCCCGTATTACTTGGAACACAAATGAGATGGCGAGTTGTGGGCAGAGGCGTTCCCTGTCAACCACCTCACCAGTCCCTCTGTTTTTTCCATGAAGTTGAAGGCACAC
This sequence comes from Rhinolophus ferrumequinum, assembly GCF_004115265.2. Taxonomy (NCBI): domain Eukaryota; kingdom Metazoa; phylum Chordata; class Mammalia; order Chiroptera; family Rhinolophidae; genus Rhinolophus; species Rhinolophus ferrumequinum. The sequence goes on along the minus strand of NW_022680355.1, from coordinate 7,456,213 downwards.
TGAATTATTGTCGTTGTTTCTACATTATTGTCTTCCACATTGTCTAGCTCAGATGGGTCTCACATGGGGTTTAAGATGGGATGCTTCAACCAGCAAATCCCAGGAGTGCGTGTTTATCTCCTGCCTCCTGACGCTCTTTTCACTTTCTTATCTGTGTTCCTGCCTCTACCTGTGTCCCCAAACCCTTTCACAAAATAATGACACATCTAAGTAAAGACAAAGTTGAACACACACACACACACACACAGAATATTTAGATACTGACTTATCTGGAAAGACTCAGAATGTGATTTTCCTTCCCTGTGCCATGCTCCTGGCTGGCATGTGGGCAAATACACACACTCTTATTAGGCTTCTTAGAGCGCAGGAAACGATGCTATTACAGAGTTATGAGGACTTGTGTTTCTTAGTCTGCTTTTGCCAGAGAGCAATAAAGCCTCTTTTAGAAAGTGGTTTTCAATCCTTCTTTGAAAAATCTGTGTAGTGTAAGTAAACAAAATTGTTTATTTAATTTAAGAAGAAAAACATCTGTGGGTAAGAGTTTACAGCCTAGTCAACTCTCATGTTTTTGTTTTTGTTTTTCCTGCTGCTGATTCTTTTCTGTAAGAGTGGGAGTTCTACTCAATCTACATACGTAGAAGGCAGCAATTAAAGAGAAGATTGTATCAGCCTGCTTCTCCCAGCAATGATCTGACTGGATAATCCTTGTCTTTCTTTGATAAGTGTGTTTAACACTTTGGCTCAGTGCTAACTCTCCTGCTCTGCAGGTGGGTGTAACAAACTTGCTTCTCACTGGAGATTCCAAAAGGACCACCTTGGCTCCCGACCCCTGCTTAGGTTCAAAAGGGTAAGAGAAAGTGTCCCGAATATGTTAGAAACTCAGTGTATATACTGTAGTCTTTACTCTCTGACAAACAGATGGCATTCCAAACAGTTATTCTCAGCAGAAGTAAGAGTGGTCTTGATTTTCCCCCATCCAAACTCATCTGCTTCCTGTCTCTAAGAGCTCAAGGCTGTTTGTTAGAAAAATATGTGTATTTAAAACCACCATCTATTAGATGAGTACAAGATACCTAGAAGCAAAATGCAAGCAAAACACAAGTTGTTAGCATTGATTTAAGTTCTTTCAAGTGAAATGGAAAAATAAAACCTCTGTGAGATTATGAATTATTTTTTAAAGTAAGAATATAGTCAAAAGTCCAAGGAAATCTTAATCTTCCTTTCCTTCTCCCTCTCCTCTTGGTTCTTTCTCCAACTACATTTGGGGACAAAGATTGTCTTAATTGAGGGACACATCAAGGCCCCAGAGGTGGGTACTTCACGACAAAGTTGCCCACAGAAAACAGCAAAGTTGCTTCTTCCTTGTATCTACTGGAAAGCTGGCTTTCAGATGTAATCCCATTTGTTGCCCTGTTGTTGCACACTGCCAGGATTATCAGTTTCCTGAGGGAAGGTGATTATGAAATTAAAAGTTCTACCTGGGTTAGGTATAGTATTAAATATTATGCCCAATTCTAGGTAAGCAAAAAGAGGGAGTTGTGTCCAGGATAGTGGAGTGGAAGCCAAAGCCTGCAACATGGTGGGAACCCAGGCTAAGATGCTGCCACGACCTCTCTGTGTCTCATCTCTGTCTCTGTTGGCACCTCTGCCTCCTCCAGGACAAATTGTGGAAGTTGCCGACTACCTCGATTCTTTATATCTCATCATTCACAGGGGGGAGGGTCTAGCGCCACGGTCCCCAGTCCAACCCTAGAAAGAAGACTCACTGCACCTGCTTGGGGCTGAGCCGAGTTCTAGGCCAAGCAGTTATGGTGGGGACTGGAGAACTCTGGTGGCCAGGGAACAGGGTCACAGTATATAGAATCCTTACTCCTGTGGTACCCAGGTGGGTGTGGGGAGGGATGCGGGTGGTGAGCTGGGCATTCAAAACAGAGGGTTGGTTGTGTATTGAATAATTATGAGGTCTCTTGAATAGAACATAAATATACTTCTCATGTTAAAGTTAGAACGCTGTAGTCTACTGAGGATCCATTTTCTGAGATAGACTGTGTGACAGAGTGGCCATGGCAAGGCAGGACCATTTCAGGCTGTGGGTAAAAGCAGAGACTCTGTGTGGGCAGTCAGGAGCCCTGTGGCTTCGCCAGGCTTTTCCATGAATGCCCTTGGGCCTTGGTTTCTTCATTTATAAAATGAAGGGGCTGCAGAGTACCCTCCAAATCTAAACCTGTTTCTATCTGTAGCATCATTTGTCACATAATGTAATAAATTTACAGTAAGATTTATGATGATACATTTTACTACCGCTTTATGAGCATATATTGGACTTGTCAATTTGATAAGGCTTGATCACCTAAGATAAAGGCATTCAATTCTTTTTTTCAAAATGGAATGTGAATAAAATTATGCTTTTTCACCAATCTTTCCCCTAGTTCTTGGGTCTGCATATTGCTTTTTTGCTTGATAATTTTCCCCTATATCTCCTTACCCTCCACATCACGGTACATGTTTATATAGAATATTAAATATTATTCTCTTTCATCTAGCTACCACTGCTTCTCCTCGATTTCAGCTGCACTTTATGTCCACTTTGCATCAGAGAACACAAAACTGAGCCATGTTTAAGCAACTTTGTGTCAATCACTGCCGTCTAGATTCCATTTTCTCACAGGATGAGAAGAAGGTAAATAAATTGGATCCAACAAGTAGCCTGAACCTTAGGCTGTGCCTATAATTGTCTTTTTCAATAGAACTCCATGAAGAGGGCAGGCAAATCCCCAGGCGGGGTCCAGGTCACTGGGAGCCCTGCCTTGTTACACAGCATTAGAATAATCCACTCCCGGGGTCCTTTGTGGGGCAGTGGGTCTCAGCCAGGCTTTCTGCTACAGCTGCTGTCCTTCCAGTGGATTCTGCTGCTCCTTAAATCCTTTCATGGAAGCATCATTTCCATGAAGAAGACCTTGTGTTGGTAAACAAGCTGACACTTCTAGGGATGAGTCTCCCTTCTCATCCCTCACCGCCCAGTAACTGGGAGTCCTCTTCTGTGGGTGGAAGGTTGTTTTAGTTTTAAAATACCTAGTGCTACCAAGGGAAATACTGAAGGAGTGAATTTCCCAGATGTAATTCCATCATCATCCTTCTATGATTTGTGAGTCTTTATTATGTTAAGCCAAACAAACATTTTCTTTCAATATTCTAGAACTAATAAAAAACCCAGTGAGCTTCATGTAAAGGATTGTTTTAATAAAAGTGGTAATTCAAAACACCTGTTTAACTTGTGGCTTTCAATTCTAATCAAAGCTCTGTTAATCCTTTGCTTGGGACATCCTGATTTCTCTTAAAAAAACAAAAAGATGACACACCCATTTGATTGAAATTTGATTCTTCTTAGGAAAACTGCCAGTTTTAATTAAGTTCGAAAATTGAAATACGGCTGGAAGTTGGATGAAATTCAGCATAGTAATTTCCTTTACGTGTTCTGCGTGTTCTGAAGAAGGGACTGTGAATTTGTGTAGATGAAGACATTACATGACTAATTGTTCCTGCTTCTATGAATTAAGTACAACTTTTTAGTTTTGTTGGTGTTCATAAAAAATCCTCTTATGCTGATTAAAGGGGATAGATCACTAAAAAAGATGTTCAATGTTAAGCCATGGTTACTTATTTTTATTAGCAATAGCAGTAGTCCATTTAGGGGTTCTAATTAGGGAAAACACAGGGATTTTGTGTTGTGAAAAACTGTGCTCTAATTTTAAAGAAATTTAGAGTATTCTTCTGTTATGTGCATGCTCTGTATTTTCACAAATTTTTATTCTTGGGGCTATCACCACTTTATTCCCTGATCCTGTCCAAGTCACTTTGGACCTCATAAAAATTGGGAGTGTGCATACATTTTTAAAAAAACTCTGAATTCTGATTCTTGAATGAAGAAATTAAGGGAAATACATTTCTTTTGTATCTCTCAACTAACTAAAATGTAAATTCTTTTAAAACTTCCTTTGATTTCTCCTATGTATAAAGTCAACAGGGCAACCAAAGAGGGTGCTTTTGACAAGCTGAGCTGTGGTTTCTCTGAGCACTTTTCGATTTGCTTTTTTTCATGGGAAAGGTTGACAATTATCTAAATGTGTAACAGGTATTCTTTCTTGTCTTCGTTGGATTATGTGTATTGGCCTTTTATTGACAAATTTACATGCTTTACTTTTTCCCCCCTGATGTCTTTGATTTAGTGGATGTCCTGAATTAAGGATTCTTTTCTTTCCCCTCTCCTGACCACAAATTTGACCATGAGTAATTCTTTTCCTATCAGTATAATCAAACTAATTTTATTTTGCTGCCACAGTTGATGATATAGGATCGTGATTCTGGCTCTGGCCTTGAAAGTATACCTTCCAGCTTAACTGTCTTGTTAAGCACGTCCTCAGGGTGATATTAACAAACATGCTTCTATTTATTTTTAAACAAGAGCTGGAGATCTGTGAGGATTAAAAAATGTGGATAGTTAGAAGAAAGAGTCTTACTTGAGCATAGTACTTCTAATCTTTTAGAAAACTATAACAACTGTTCCAAGGCACCGTGAGTTTTAGACCTTCTCCTTCATTGACCTTCAAGGTTCTGCAGAATTCTTTTTAAACAAAAGCCAAAAAATTGTGTCAGAGAATTTCTCATGATGGAACGTAGAATAACAGGAGAAAAGTGTGTTTTTTTTCCTTTCCTTTCCCTTTTAAAACTGATCCCTGTTCACTAGAGGAATGGTGAGAGAGAATTTCTAGTTAAAATGTTTATTTTGAAAAGTGTTTAGATGGGATCAAGAGAAAGTAGAAAAACAGAAAGGGGAAGGTAGAGCATGTAAACAAAAATTCCTAAAGAGGTGTGGAAAAGGAAATACTTTATTCAGGTGAAACAGTTTGCAAACAGGAGAAATGCAGCCTCTCCTAGAAACCAAAAGTGGGCTCCATGGAGACAAAGGGGAGGCCGCCTTTTATAGAGAAATTTCCTGCCCAGGTCCTAATTGGTCCAATTTTATGCAAATGAGGTTTCCAAATTCATACAGTTCTGATTGGTCAGTATAGTTGGAAATCAGGATACAATTGTGCAGTTCTGATTCGACAGGGCAGGTCTCAGTCCATTGGTTAAAAGCTGAAACCAGGGCTTCCCTGTAGTGGTTAACTCAGACACATAAAGCGGGGCATCGTGCGGGAAGCCAAGAGTTCAGTCTTCCTGCTATAAAGAGTATATGGGGAGCCCCTGTCAGCAAATGGCCACTGAACTCTTAATCACTTATAAAGTGTTGGCCCTAAGTTGACCATGGAGAGTCCATCTCACAGATAAATTCCTTCTTGAGGTTCTCATTAAATGATCTTTCTTCTCAGGGTCCATAAGCATGAGGTGTTGTGTTGGACTCTTCCTGCCCCTTTCTTTTCGTTTCATTCTTAATGTAAGTATGGAATACTTTTAAGATGCACTTTAAGAAGAATTGAAGACAGAAAGTCAGGAAAACTGACTCTGTGGAGATGGGAAGAAGGAGTTACTGAAAGAGGCTCTAAGTTTAGGTCACGTTAACCAAAGAACATGGCCATATGGATATAGGAACGTAATAGGGAAATGGAAAGAAGACGTGATTCAAAGAAAAGGAGCAGCATAGTAGAGACATGTGGAGTTCATTTACTATGGTGTTTTCTAAAATCCATACCCCTAATTTTATATCATACAGGGGTGTTGTAAAAATATAAAACTAATGTTTTTTATTTTAATTATATTAATTCTTATAATGGAAGAATATGGACGGAAGATGAAACCTGCTTCAAAATGCTGGGTATTATCCAAAATGTAGCCTTCCCGGAGCCCCACTGGGGAGCGTTACTGCAAATTGCACTGTAGGCCTCGGTTCTGAGGACTGTTCAGGAAGAGGGTGATGAGAGAACGAGCCAGCCAAATGGCTGAGCACGAGATCTCCAAAGGGCACGTTCTCGAGAGATGGTGTTCACTTACAGATCCACTGCAGAACTGCCTTCATACTTATTGTCAAATCATCCATTCGAATCACTGTGTGAGTCAGAAAGCTCTGTTTCAAAGAATACTTGAGGCCTTCTTAGTGTGCATCAAGGCTCAATGTTGAGTAAACGCGTTTTATGGGGTGTTTTTGGCATGCTCTTTGTTCCTGCGGTCGCTTTGGTGGTGATGGCCTGAGTTCTGGTCCTGTCTCAGCAGCATGGCTACTGCGACCTCTCAGCCAGTGTGCGTCATGCTGCTTGCCTTGCTCTGTGTTGCTGTTTTGAGCACCACCTGGGTGATTCCACCCAACCACTGAGCAGGACCACACAATGAAGAGACGATGTGGCCCATGTGTACGAGGCATGAGAAAGGCTTGTTCTCTTGAGGACAGCAAGTCTGTGAATACAGTCTGTAAAAGGCAGATCAGTCAGTGTGTCATTATGACCGGCAGGTTTGTACAGCCCACAGCAGAGTATATCACCCTGAGTGGCAGCAGTTCTGATTCTGGCTTTGACATTGAATTTGCTTCTCTTTGTGCATTTCCTATTTTCAGTATTGACTTCACTGTTCTAAGTCTCAAAAGCTCAAAACCTGTCACCCTTCCCAGGTCCTCCTGTGCCCCTCCCCTCGGTGTACCAGAAACCACATCCCGTGCACCCAGCTCACTGCCTCCCACCTGCCCTGTGATCCTGGCCTCCAGGCTTCCTCCTTGCTCCAAATTCCTTTCCACACAGTAAGGAGCTAAGTCCCTAGACTGTCCTCGTCTCATAACCCCCGGCACAAAACCTTCCATGACTCCTTCTTGCCCACAGAACAGAAACGGGCCTTCTCAGCCTGGTCCTTAAAGTCCTGTCAGTTTGGTCCCTTGAAATCCTTCACTGTCATTTCCCATATCAGTGACACGCTCTCTTCTGCAAATACCATTTCTTTCCTTCCTTCAAGGTCTGGCTCCAGTATCTCTTCATACGAACTCAAGGAATGACAGTTTCTTCCTTTTCGATGCTATTACATGCTGGTAGCACTTTTAAAAAAACTGATAGACCTTATATTTTAGAGAAGTTTTAGGCTCAGAACAAAATTCAGGGGAAACTACAGCGTTCTCACACACCCTTCTGCTCCACCCAGCCTCCCCCCCATCAACATCCTGCAGCAGAAGGCACATATGTTGCAATTGTTGAGCCAGAAGTGACACCTCATTACCAACTAGAGTCCGTCGTTTACATAGGGTTCACTCAGTGTTGTACATTTTATGGGCTTTGACAAATGTAGAATGACATGTATCCCCACATTTTAGTAGCACACAGAGTATTTTCACTGCCCTACGAATCTCCTGTGCTCCCCTTATTCATCCCTCTCTCACCCCAAAGCTGCTGTCACTTTTCACTAATCTTACATGTCTGTTTCTGACACTTGGTTTTGACCACCCTACGTCTTCGTCTCCCTTCACTACATAGATCTCTAAAAAATATGGATACATAGATACATCTTTAAAATCTCAATTAAAGAGCAGTAATTATCTCCTACGGATGGCCTGGGTTTTACACAAATTGGAGATTTTGAAGGGCACCTACACTACAACCCACTTTAGAAGTTGCTTTTGGACGAGAACACGAACTTGACGTCTCAAGGAGACATTCATCAGCTTATTACAGGTTAATAAGTATTTGGTGAAAGTAGAAGTGATTTTGCAATGTAATAGTTGTTCTCCTTCCTAATACATAGATTTAAAAAATCTATGCTTCCTTAAGACCTCACCACTCTACTAAATTGAGAGACAGAGACAGAGAGAATTGGGCCTTGGAAAAAATACTTCAGTGAATCCTTTAAAGCAATCTCCATTTATAATGTGAATAACTACCTCTTATTTAGTTTTCTAAATTAGGACTTTTTCAAGATTGTATTGAGTTATAATAAACAAGCAAGTAGATGTCAAACAGGTTAGTATAATATGATACCGCTGCAAAGAGCTAAAGAAAAAAGTTCACAGCCTTCTAAGCTTTTTGAACGGCACTGTTCACAGGTATCTAAATGTTCCCCAAATCTGCAATCACTAAGGAAATGAACATGAGTGGTAAACAAGAAGTACTATAGAAAAGAAAGGAGCTGCACCAGAATAAGATATTACAGCTTCTCATAGAAGGTGTGAGGTATGGTTGTCTTAGATTTGCTAATGGCAATGAAGGGAAACGGGCCACTTCTGGAACAAAATCCTGATTTGGTCAAGCCTGTTTCTTCCCATCCTCTCTGGCTGCGCTCTTTGGTCTGGGCTGCAATTGTGGGCAGACGTTGTATAGGTGCTAGGTCCGGTCGCACTGACTCTGGAATGTCAGCTGCAGATTCTCCCCTTAGTTACAGGCTCATCATGATTCTAAATCAAATGATCATATTTTGATATAACCACATTTTATTCTAAATGAAAGTCAGCAAAGATTGCCTGAGCATCTCTTCTGGAGCACTTCTGCGCGAATATTGACAGCAGTGACAGTGAAGTGCACTCGCCAAGTGCCAGGCATGGTTGTAGACTCAGGTCGTCCTCACAGCAACGTCAGGGCACACGGGCTCAAAACATTGTACACTCCTTTGGTCTACATGTGGACTCTCACTCCCTGATGCCCAGTGGCCCCCATACTGGGGCAAGGATTTGAGAAAACAAAACTACACTCATGTGTTTCATATTTTGTCTCTTTTCTTCAGTGATCAGTTTTATGAAGTGTTTTTAGAGCATAAAGTTATGGGCAGCCTTTGGGCTGGCATCAAGGAATGACAGCCCGTTGAGAAGGAATCAGCAAGCACCGTGTCTCTGACCCCTGCCATCCCGGGGTCGTTGCCTGTGTACCTCTCCCCACACCCACTGCCTTGCGTCTTCTTCCTAAACTCTTTGCACCAGGCTCTGAGGAGCCCCCAGAAACCCCCACCCACGCTAACTGATGAGGATAACGTTGTTTTTCCCCTTTCTTTACTAGCAGATGAGGCAAAGGTGGAATTTATTCATGAGGAATTTTTACTGTGGGTGCCGGGGTAAAATAAAAAGAGCGGAAAACTGTGGACACTTAAAGAAAAGGGATAAGTGTATTTGACACAGACCTTTTTGTGTTTGTTTTATCTAGTTGCCATCTGCCCCGTAAGCACTTTTTCTCTGGTTACTTGAAGTAATTGAACAGGTTTTTCTTTTTAAAATTTATATCTATTTATGTTTCACTTATTTATGTGTATATAAAACAAGAGGCAGTTGAGTGCCATGGCTGAGAGCCCAGGTTCTGGAGTTGCACTGACCAGATTATCAGATTCAAAGGGCATTGCGTAGAGGGCAATATGACCTTGAGCCAGTCACTAATTGCTCTGAGCTTCAGTTTCCTTATCTGTCAAGGTTTGGGGAGTATAATAGTCTTGTCTCTTTCACAGTGTCCTTAAGATGATGACATAAGAAAGACTATAAAGCAATTAGCAGATACAGACATGCAGTAAGCCTAAATAAACATCAGCCTTGAGGATGTGGTGTTGTTAATTGGAGAAATGATGAATGAATGCTAGGGATGGAAAGGTGCTGCACAAACAGAAAACCAAAGAATATAAAATACAAATTAAAACTCAACTACATTCTAAAAATCAGGCTTATTTTTTTCCCACTTATCCTAAAACTTGATAATGTGACAGAGTCAAGAACATTTCACTTCCAGTTCTGCTTGACTTTTTTCCCATAACTTTCATTTTTTTCAATAGCTTCAAGGATTTATTTATTCCTTTATTCATTCAACACTGAACCAGGTACTGAGGGAGGCACCTGGGATGCAAGTGCGTATTTTACCTGAGAAACTTGCTTCTTGCTCATAGAATGGAACGGGTGAGACTCTTATCCCAATGAGGCATGAGAGAAATATTCCAGTTAATTCTATGTAAGATGGGTAAGAACTGCAAATTGAGGTAAGACCAAGTTGTTAACTTTAGTAAGCAGATTATTAGGGACAGAAGTAATGGTGGATGTACTAGAGTAAAAGCACTGTATTAATGTATTTGTTTTTCCTTTTCATTTTGAAATAATTTTAGACAAACAAAATATTGCAAGAATAGTACAAAGAATTCTTGTATACCCTTCACCCAGATGTTAACATCTTACGTAACCAAGAGTGCTGTTAATGAAGATCCGAAAATTAACACTGATACGATATTGTTATAGAATCGATAGATCTTATTCCTATTTCCCCAGTTGTCTCATTTTTGTCTCCTTTCTGGTGCAGGATCACATGTTGCATTAGTTGTCATGTCTGCTTAGTCTCCTGTAATCTGGACTAGTTTCTCAGTCTTTATATTAATAGGTCTCTCTGGATCTTTACACTTTTGATGAAGAACACAGACTAGTTATGTTGTAGAATGTCTCTCAGTTAGGGTTTGTTTCCCAGTGATTGGATTCAGATTATGTGTTTTTCATCAGAATATCAGATTATTGATTCTGCGTCTGTTTTAGGGCACCATGTCACAAGACACGTGGTGCTAATTTATCCCATTACTGATGTTAATTGATCTCTTGGTTATATATACCGTAGTGATATCAGCTTTCTGCACTGTAAAGTTACTGTTTTTCCCTTTGTTCTTTTTTTCTTTTTATTAATTTCAGGTGTACAAATCAACGTAGTAGTCAGATATTTCACCCCTCACAAAGTAATAACCCCCTCCCCCCATCTATTGCCCCTCTGACATCGTATATATCTATTACAATTCCATTGACTCTATTCCTTATGCTGTATTCCATATCCTGTGACTATAGATAGATAGATAGATAGATAGATAGATAGATAGATAGATAGATAGATAGATATAGATATAGATATAGATATAGATATAGATATAGATATAGATATATATTAAATTATGGTTGACATACAATATTATTCAGCTTCAGGTGTACAGTGCAGTGATCAGGCATCTACACCGGCCATGAAGTGGTCTCCCTCATAAGACATGTGCCCATCTGACACCCTGGAACATTTTTACAAATTATTGATTGTATTCCCCAAACTGTCTTCCATACCCCATGGCAACATTGTAGTTACCAATTTGTGCTTTCTAATCCCCTCACCTTCTCCCTCATCCTCACCCCCCTCCCGTCTAGCAACCATCAGTTTTTCCTCTATATCTCTGAGACTATTTCTGTTTACTTTGCTCATTTATTTAGCTCTTTAGATTCCACATATAAGTAGGATCATATGGTATTTGTCTTTCTCCAACATAATGTTTTCTAGGTCCATCCATATAGTTACAAATGGTAAGATTTCATTCTTCTTTATAGCCAAGTAATAGTCCTTTGTATATATGTACCACACTTTCTTAATCCATTCTTCTACCAACGGGCATTTCGGTTGTTTCCAAGTCTTGGCTATTTTGAATAGTGCTACAATAAACATACGGATGCATATATTTTTTCAAATTAGCTTCTTGGATTTTTCTCCCTTTGTTCTTAATAAGTATTTTGTGGGGAGGTACATGGATACTATGTTTCTCACCATACTTATGTTCATTAATTTTAGCATCCATTGATGATTCTTACCTGAAGCAGTTATTACTGTAGTAATTGCCAACTGGTGATTTTTAAATTTTTGTCATTCCTTCTACATTTATTACTTGGAATTCTAGTGTAATTCTGCTTATCTAGCTAGCTAGCTATCATCTATCTATTTTAGCATGAACTCATAGGCTCTTATGCAATGGATTACAATCTATTATTATCATTATTTACAAAAGAAAAAGTTAGTCCATTGCAGCCATTATATCAAAATATCACAGACTGGATGACTTATAAATAACAAATTTATTTCTCACAGTCGTGGAGACTGGGAAGTCCAAGATGAAGGCACGAGCGTGGTCATGTTTCAGTGAGTTCCTTCTTCCTGGTTCATAGGTGGTACCTTCTCTCTGTGTCATCATATGATGGAAGGGGCCTAGGTATCCCTGTGGGGTCTCTTCCGCACACTAATCCCACTCATGAGGGCTCTACCCTCATGACTTAAGCGCCTCCCAAAGACCTGATACCATCATCTTTGGAGGTTAAGATTTCAACATATGAATTTTTGGGGAACACAAACATTCAGACTATAACAACATCTAATTGGTAAAGCTTCCATTCTTCACTCTCAAAGGTATTGATATGGGCCAAATGAGTATCTTAGCTCCCTAGTTCCTGATCTTAATCACCTTTCTTTTTTTTTCTCCCTCCACTTCTTCCGCCTCCCCCGCCCCTCCCCCACTCTGGTTCAAGCCATTGTTTCTCAGTCTAGTTGTGTAGGACACAGCTCCCTGGCCCAAGGAGAGCCTTGCGCTCCCCGCCCCACCCCACCCCTGGCTGAGGCAGTCGCCGGTCGTTGGCTGCTCACAGTAGCCAACTCATGGCAGCTCTTGCCAGCTGCCCACTACTTATGCTGGCTACCGGCCACTCGTGGCAGCACTTGGTAGCCCATAGGAGCCCAGGGGAGCACACATCAGCCCACAGCCGCTCACACTAGCCCACGCCGACCTCTGGCTGGTCACGGCAGCCCAGCTCCAGGGGGAGCTGTTGTTCACAATCTTAGCTGTAGAGGGCGCAGCTCACTGGCCCATGTGGGAATCAAACCCACCACCTCCGTGTTAGGAGCACGGGCGCTCCAACCACCTGAGCCACCGGCCGGCCCTTAATCACCTTTCAAATCAGCTTTTTTTTGTTTGTTTTAAATCAGCTTTTTAATATTAACCAGAAGATTGTTCTTAGCCTGAATCCTAGGAAATCCCCTGGCCCTGCTCCAGGCCATTCCATGCCCAGTTCCTGGGTGAACACTGCCACCTGAATGACCGGATTAACCAGAGGAAAAGACCAGAGGCTCCACCAAGCTAAACAGAATTTCTATCACACAGCCAACTTGCGTTGATGGCTTTGAGTCCTGGTTCTTGGGCCAACACTTTTAACTCTGTTTAACCAAAATCTATTTTTCCTCATTCAGGGGCCTTGGGGATGCAGATGATACCCCAGCAAGATTACCAGTCCCAATCAAAGAAGCCAACATGGTCTTCCAGGCGGATCTCGAGACAACCTTCCTCTCATATGAGATCAGACAGGGTGAGAGTTCCGTGAATCCCCCAGTAGGTAGGGACAGCTCTACGCCCCTGCCCAGCAGGAAGCAGATTCAGAAGAAAAGACCTCCTGTCCCTCAACTTCCCATAGAGATTTTATGGTGATCATATCTCTCAAGTAGAAAACAAGGCAGGCAGTTAGAGACAGGCATCAGGTCTCTGCATTCCTGCACATCCAACACAACCCACAGAATGCGACTGCCCAAAAGACCTCCCCTCTCTGCCCAAAACGTCCCCTTTTCACTATAATTATCTACCCCTATGAGGAAACAAATGGGTACAAAATACCCAACTAGATTAAACCGGTCACTCACACCTGCGCAGTAAAGGCCACAACAACCTTCATTTCACATGGGCCTCATTATCCCATCATTATAATATCATGCATATGCCCGGAAATTCATTAATGTCATTATAACTGACTGAATTCTGGGAAGGAAAAAGTGCAGTTTGAAAAGATGAGGTAATAGCCCCTTGTCAATCACAGGTGTCAATCAAGTGGTCCCATGTCTGGAAAGGAATAGCTCATCCTCACTAATCAGCGCCTTTAGGCCTTTGAGCTTTTTGAGCCCATTCTTCTGCTCAGCCCCGTTTCAATCCCTTTGGAGTGTCCTTTCTCTTCTAATAATGGTCCTTGAGCCACTCCTTTCTGCTCGGGCCTGCTTCTATTTCTTTGAAGTGTACTTTTTCTTCTAATAAACTGCTTTTTCACTACTCTACCTCGGTATCTCGTTCAATTCTTTGCTCAAGATGCCAAGAACCTGGACATCTCTCTGAGAAGGGCCCACTCTCTGGTAACAGTATAAGTATCTCCTGCATGTGATCAGGGAACATTTCCATAAGGCAGCAGTGACTTGTGCATGGCCAAAGGGTCCTTTCCTACTGCTGAGGGACGGAGATGAATTCAAGTCCTTTGGCCTTTCCTGAGATACATGTGATAACAAGGTACAAAGGCGGGAAAAGAGAGCATGTGAAAAATCATTAACATTGGTAAATAACAAAAATTCAACTGAATAAATGTAAAGCTCTAACTCGCTTTGTTGAATGATTCATGAATTGGGCAGCATCTCATCCAGCAACTAGAAAGGAGCTCAGAGGAGCTGTACAAAATGGAAGGCATTATAAGGCAGAAGGGGGAAGCGATAAGGAAAGAACAGATTACCTCATCTTCCTTTGGGGGATAGAAAGGGCCTATGTGGCAGATGATGTCTATTGTTGATGACCACAGAATTTAAGATTGACTGGTTAAGACTCCTGGTAAGTCCGAAACTGCGTTTAGGTTAGGTATTAAGTCTGCTAGTTTGCTAATGTAGGGCTTAGCAAAAGTGACTCCTTTTGGGGCCTGTTGTTTCTTTTTAACACAATGAAACAAGAAAATTTTGATTTTCTTCTGCTAGGATTAAAAAAAATTCATGTTTCCCATGGAATTTCATGCAGCAATCCTATGGTTTTACTATAAACAAAGGTTAGAGGTAGAAAAATAAATTGCCAGGAATGAACTTATTCAGAGTTGACAAAACATGACTCTGGAGTTATCTAAATCATGTTTCTAATTGAATATTGAATGATAAATTTTGTTAGGTTCTTTAAATCCTGTTTTCCTAAATCCTGTTTTCCAAAGGCAAACATGCTTAAGACTCTGAACCTTTAGTCTTTAAGATCAAAGAGGAAAATACATCTGAATGCTAAATTGACTCCTGAAGTAAAAGAGACATTTTGAGAATATCAAAGAAAGTATAATAACGCACTGTTTAAGATCTGCCTCGTTTACCTGATAAGGAGATCTGCATCATAATACCTCAGACCTGACCTTGGAGGGACCCTGTAGGGTAGTTCTCTGTTGTTCCTGAGCATAGGGTTTGCAGTGCTGAGGCGGGCAGTGGGTCAAGTGCTCACCTGCGGTCGGTCTGCTCTTTACCTTAATGAAAACTACTAGCCTCAAATCATTCAGAAAAAAGATGATTGAAATATAAGGATGTAAGAAAATATTTGAATCTCTTATAACAGCTAAGAGTATCATTCCTTGTCCAACCTTTTAGAAGTGTCCAGGTTTAAAATCCAGTGAGAACTGCCTGTTTTAAATCTGGTGTGTCGCATCATGTTCATAGCACATGGAGAATGAGAATTTCAGTTAATCTAATTAGAAATTAAGATTTTCTCTGTTATCTAATTCTCTAGGGTTTTTTTTTTTTTTGCTTATCTATTTTTATAGTTGGTAGAATATATAGAATGCAGTGGGAGGAGGTGGGGAAAGGAAAGAATTATTTATGCAAAACTCATGTGTGGCAAATGCATTTTTTCCTAAAATAATGAATACAAGCAGTAGCATTTTTGTTCTTTTGACAATTTGTGAATTAGTATTTGTGGATAGGAGATATTTAATTAGTATGACATGCTTTTGAAAATTCATAAACATGACATGGTGAGTTTTTTCTTACCAGATTAAGAAAAGTGCTCGTTATGTTTATTATTTATAAAACACTTCAGTACATTTATTTGTGAGTATATATACATCCAAGTAAAGGGTTAAAAATATCCTATTTTCAGCTATGAAAAAGATATTAGCTGAGCTAATGATTATTTTTTAAACCACATCCCTGGGCTTTATGTCAAAATATAAAGTAAATTCAAAGCTGAATGAAAAAGTGATTTTCTGCATTTCAGTGTGATGCTATGTTAAAACATAAACTGAAATCTAAATTGAACAGCTTATTTTCAACTTTGGGAAATATTTTCAGTGACAAAAGAAAATTATGTAAGAAATGTAGTCTGGTATGTCTTAGAAACAATCTCCTCTTTTGCTGAATAAAATAGCTTTGGACTATTGTTTGCTCAACAATTATTTCTTTTTTATACAAAACTTGAGTTGCCTATTGGCTTTCATTTATTAGCAAAATCCATTTACTCTCGCCTGAAATAGTCTTTTAGGCTAAAGAATGTAACTCACCTGGAAAACACATCAGATAAAAAATTTCTGCGCTCAGGACCAAGTTATTCTGAAGTTTTTAAACAGAGTATATTTCAGAAATTGTGGTGAGGAGAAATTAACTTAGAAGATTGCAATTTAGATATTTAGACATCAAAAGTACTGTTAAGCCCTTGCAATCATTTGATATAAATTTATATCCCAAACTTTCAAACTTTTCGCAAACTCCTCCCTGTTTTTACCAGGCCTATCCTCCCACAAACCCACGCAGGAAACTCAGCTGGACCCCTGCTTCCTTGTAAGATTCAGGGTCACAGCGGTGGCTGTAATGTCATCTCTTTCCATGGGGCACTCTGTTCAGGCTCTAGAGTCCAGTTTCGGAAATGTGTTGGTGAGGT
The DNA here is from genome assembly GCF_004115265.2 of Rhinolophus ferrumequinum. NCBI lineage: Eukaryota > Metazoa > Chordata > Mammalia > Chiroptera > Rhinolophidae > Rhinolophus > Rhinolophus ferrumequinum. Next base: position 7,439,803 of record NW_022680355.1, on the reverse strand, counting down.
TGGCACAAGCACAGGGCTTAGCGTAGAGGAATCTAATTCTACCTTCTCTTCTCATGATCTAAAAGAAGCCATTTATGTTCCTTGCTGAGTTATTTCACTTTATTTCTCATCTGTTCAGTGAGAATAATCCTATATCATTATTATGAGGGGAAAAAGCAGGTAACAAATATGAAAGTGTTTTTTGACAGTTTTAAAATTAGTTGTTGCTATGGCTAAGTGTACATGCTGTGTAGTATGCCTGCCTCTGGCTGGGAGCAGAGAATTCTGTCAAAAATATGTGGGGACTTTTTAATCTCCAAAACATACTGCCAAATGTCCTGTTCGCCCCAGCAGGGATAGGAGATGGATAAATATATGAATATTTTGAAAATTTTTGAAAACTACCCCATAGAACAATAGATGCCAAATATTTTTGATCACACATCATGAGTGTGAAATATAAGCATGCTGACGTGTACTTATTTATACATTATGTTCATAGGCAGATATCAATGTTATGTACATTTTACAGCATATCTAAAAACTGAAATGGTGAGATTAAATTTTTTAAATGATTTTAACAATATAAAAAAATCTTTTGCCTTCATTAAAATGATTGATTTTTAGTGAGACCAGTATAATTAGTGTAGTTTTTAAAGTAATTAATGAATTTATTTATTAAAATTTATTGGGATGACAGAAAATTTTGTTTTAATATTAATTTTTTTTAAAGCCTATCTCTAAGGTTCTGTATATTTTGATTCTTGGTATTAACGGCTTTCATTGCTGAAAAGAACCCTCACAAACATTTATAAATACAAATGGAAGAACTACAAGCATATCACTGGCCACTTTTACTAAATTATCCTACTCCTTGTCTCAGCCCATCTTACCAGTTTTAGTTGATTCGACAAAATTTTAGTTGACTTTCAGATGTTAGATTTCATTTTCCCTAAAAACTTCTAAACTTATTGAAAGGTATTGTTGTTTTGTTTTTAAAGTTGTAACAAATGGGTTCAATATCCATCAACAAATGGACAAAACTCTCCGGAAAGATTTTTAATAAGCTAGACTATTCTATTTCCAAGTGTATGGGTGTGCTGATGTAAGAGTTTTTATAGGTGACAAAGTTACATTGTTTTTGGCCACAAGATCAAAATATAGCAGAAACATTTCCAAACATCTGTTTTTAGAATCCTCTGTTTGCAAAGCTCTAATTTCTTTTGAAAAGCAGTTATTTTCTTAGTCAATGCTCAGTCTCATCACCTTTACTTTGAAAGGAAGCTTAAAGTGCCTTGACTTCTTCGCTGCTAAATAGCACACTACTGACAGGCACCTCTGACCCCTGCAAAGGTCCACGAATTGGGAACACTTGTCTTTTTGAAACACATGACTCATCTTTTAAATTCCACAAATTTTGAAGGTACTTGGGCTCTGCTTCCCTTGTAACCACACAGAGTAGTTCTTTGTTTTCTATTTTTAAATTTATTTTTAATTATTGTAGAACTACAACATACTATTTTATATGAGTTTCAGGTGTACAGCTTAATGATTCAACATTTACATACCTTACAAAGTGATTGCCACAATAAGAATACTAACCATCTGTCACAGTACATAGGAAGGTCTGACAATTAAGTTCATGAACTCATCCCAGAAAAAGTGCTACATATCTCATTGCTGAATATCACTACAGTCACCTTTGAGGTATTCCCCTGGAGAAGCTATGCACCGACGCCAGCGCCTAGTCCATCCTTTAGAGCAATTTTGGAGCTCTTTTACTGAAATATCCATCAGAGCTGTTGTCATATTACCCTTGATGTCCTGGATGTCATCAAAATGCCTTCCTTTCAATATTTCCTTTATCTTCGGATAAAGAAAGAAGTCACCGGGGGCCAGATCAGGTGTGTACGGAGGGTGTTCCAATACAGTTATTTTTCTACTGGCTAAACACTCCCTCACAGACAGTGCTGTGTGAGCTGGTGCATTGTCGTGATGCAAGAGCCATGAATTGTTGGCTAAAAGTTCAGGTCGTCTAACTTTTTCATGCAGCTTTTTCAGCACTTCCAAATAGTAAATGTGGTTAACTGTTTGTCCAATTGGTAAAAATTCATAACTAATAATCCCTCTGATATCAAAAAAGGTTAGCAACATCCTTGCAACAAGTTTGGGAACATAATTGTCAGAACCTCATAGTTATTATATTATTGAGTGTATTCCCTATGCTGTAAATTATATCCCTGTGATTTATTTTGTAACTGGAAGTTTGTACTTCTTAGTTCCCTTCCCCTTTTCTGCCCACCCCCCACCCAAGTTCTTTGAATATATGGAATATAATTTACCAGAAGCAGGAAAATGTTAGAATCATCTTCACTTAGATGAAACCATAAAGCAAATTTCCCAGGTTGTGCAATTTGTTCTAAACCTTGAGTCTTCAAATACTGATCAGTATTTTCTATGTATCTGCCAATAGTATTTGCTGACAAAGGAATTCATTTGAATTTGGTGCCATATTGGCTTTCATGTACTTACAGCCATTTTTTCCTTGGTAAGAATCACGCACGGTATGTAGTTTTTAGTCTTTTGCTTTAACTTAGAAAGAAACTACTGTACATTAATCATTAAATTAGTAAAATTTTGTGAAGTACTGAATTTGGTAGTTTAGTATTACATGATGTTAAACATCATTGACAAACTGTAGACGTTTGTGTTCCCGTAGGGTGCTTAGTTTTTAAATGACTTGCGCATTTGCTAGCTCCATACTGTCATCAGCTAATAATACCTGAAGGCACAGCATACCCTTAACTGATATGTGAGTATCTGATAGTCAAAATGGATGAGAGCCTACATTTTAAATAGTCTTCGCAATAACTCCACTTGTTTTCGAACTGTTCCTGTCAGATCCGATTAAATTATCAGTGCTCTGACCTGGTAATATGGACAATAAGGGACCGCACCAGGCGCTCAGCCCTCTGTTAGCTCTGCCATATTCTTGTTCACTCGTGCTTGTGTTTTTAGTGTTAGCTTCAGTCGGTTTCTCTTCAGGCGTCCTTTTAAACACGTGTCTGGTCTGTGAGTGTTAATTAAAACCAGATGTCAAAGCCAGATGGTTTGTTCCGTAAATCCACTCAGCGGGGCACAAGTAAGCTGCAGTCCTTTGCAATAGCCTGGATGTGGACGAAGGCATGGTGCTCCACTGCCACCCCTCCAGGCTGTGGGGTTCTGCTGTTTCTTCAGGTTGTCTCCCTTACAATATACAGCTCATGACTTGAACATGTAGACCGATGAGGCCATGTGTCAAACTGTATAATAAATTTTGCCAAGGTTAATTTTCTTAGATATACAATAAATAGAAATAGAAATTCTACCATCTCGTTGCCAGCAAGCATGCACCCTGTGTTGGGGACCATTGCGGGCAGAGTCCTGTGATGTGTCCTCTGAGCTAGATGCTTCATGAGTGCTTTAATTTTCCCTTCATTATTATAAAAATAACATCTGGGGAACTTCACACCCATCCCCGATCCCCAAACCTGCTGCTCCAGCTTTCATGTGCTTTCTCTAAGTTTCATATACAAATTGCGAATGTATAACCTTTCTCAAAAACATAAATGGGAGCATATTGAACACATCTAGCTTTTTCACTTCATACTGTTTCTTCCAGAACTTTCCGTATCAGCATACAAATATACATACCAATAATTTCCCCTGATATTTACCCCTTTATTTCTGCGTAATAGGCTTATACTGTTCTTTATGAATTTGTCAGTTATAGGTATAATCGGTGGACTTTCTGCCATGACAGATGATGCTATACCTCTCCTACACCTTTTCATTTCTCCTCTTATTCCTCCTTTTGGTTAAAATAATACATAGCCTCAGGTTAAAGTAATAGTCAATATTCACCTTAGTGTGTCTCAGTGATTTTCAGTACTTTGTGAAGTACTGAATTTGGTAATTTAGTATTGTGCGATATTAAATATCACTGAAAAAATTATAGATTTGTTGCAGCCCTTCTCGTTCGTGTTAGAGGCTTTTCTCATGTGTCTGGTGGTTTGTTGTTAATCATTCAAATTCCAAAAGGAACCACTGGAAAGCAGAATGAACATTCTGGGACCCAGGGTGGTGATGCTTGCTGATGCTGCGGGTTTTTACCGGAGGGTGGGTGGGTCGTTGCCCACTGCTGGAGTTTTTTCTGGGGCCTGTTCTCCTGAGAGTAATCTGCAGTGTCCCCTCAGGGAGTGGCCACGGGCTGCAGGTGTGACGGCAGCAGAGCAGAGGGTAGGGCCTCAGGGCCCCTGGGTGAGGGCCCCGGGCTGAGAGCGGAGATTTCCACGCCTCCTGTGCCCAGCCGAGCCCTACTCTGTGCCCGGTGTTAACTCTGAAGCCTCCTGGGTTCAGTTCCCTAAAGAATCAATCCCTCGTCTTCCGTGGGGTGCGGTGGTTGGCAACAGGCAATGCACTTTCTGCTCCCTGAACTCCAGGCGCTTGTTCTGCATCTGTGACAGCAAATTGGCCTCGGCATTTAGGTGGCATGGCAGCTTTCTCTCCTCTTCTGTCACTTAACAATCCTCCATTTTTTCCTCTTTTAAATGTCTCCTCTTCTGTTGTCTGCTAACTTCCTTTACTGTCATTTTCACAGTGTTGCTGGAAGGGAAGGAGATAAAAATGCGCGGTCCATTCATCACCTAAATTGGGAATCCAGGAAAGCTGTATAAACTGCCGAATGGTAACCTTCCTCATACTGTTCTTTCTGGTGCAGTGAAACAAGCTGCCCCCTCTGTCCTGTTCATGGAAAGAAAAACAAAAGTCCAACCCTAACCGAATCAGGAATTCAGTGCTTCCCTTCTGGAATGTTAATATGGGTCCCAACTGGGAAGTTTGCTGAAGACATCATTTTATTTTAAATACTGAACTATACGTGCCCATTCACGTCTTCATCATGTTCCAGGTTTTATGGATCTCATGTGAGTAATTGGTTTTCTACATGCTTGGCCGGCTCTCATCACTTTTTCAGCAGATGAGGTCCTCTGGTTATGCCGGTGAGACAGCCGTCTTACATAGCAACTCCTCTCCATCTTCTCCATAGACAGTCAGGACCCCAGCCATAGGGGACCCCTCTGCCTGGAGTTCAGGGAGCAGAAAGTGCATTGCCTGTTGGACCTACTGCCATAATTGCTGCTAATGTGGCATCTTCCACTGCCTTCTGGGGGGTTTTCTCTCACAGTCCACTTGGGGCACTCTACTTTTAGGGTGTCCTCATCGTTGGATGAATACACAGAGACATCGGGAAGTCTTAAAATATTTTGGCATAATATATATTTGGTTACAAAAAGTAAAATATATTCATTTGAAACTTTCAAGATCGGTATCTTGGAGTGTTGTGTCATTGCTAGCATTCATGCCGTCCTCCCCAGACCAAAGAAATTTATATTCATTTGACCTCTATGAAGTATTTGAGTGTTGTATTTGGATGTCTTCGATCCCAGGTATTAGAAACCTAACTCCCACTAGCTTAAAGGGTTGATTGGTTTGTGTATCTGAGAAGAATGGTAGGCTCGTCTGAAGATGCACTGGGACCAGAGAGTCAAAAGACATCATTTCCACGTGGCTCTTGTCCCTCTTACCATGACTTTCGTGTCTCAGGCTCGATGCCCTTCTGGAAACAGGCTGAAGACATGGAGACAGGCAGCTGGAGGCATAGCATCTCACTTTAGCATCCCTCCTATGTGTGTATGTCAATTGCAATGAAGGACCAAGATCATGCAATGTCCTTGATTATAATATTGGAACTGTGGCTTCTTACCCTATCTTTGTCCCTGCCCTCCTACACCCATAGAAATAAAACACTTTGTGAGGTCATCTGTGTCTTCTAGAATTAACAGAATCTCTGTGGGGAGTTATTTTTTGGATTCACTGGTATTTGCCTCCCATGTGCCAGTCACTGGAGCCCAGTGGTGGCTGCAACCCTGGAACGAGCAGTCATTTAGGCTAAAGATTATCGAGAGTGGTGGGACCTGTGCCCAACTAGAGGTGCATTCCCACTGGTGCTCAGCACCAAATGAGTGAATCTAGGCTGGATGCCAGATCGTCTAGTTTTTCAAAGAAGCCTGAAATCAAAATCTGTATGTAAATTTTCTCAAGTCTGAAAAAAATTGGTAATTAATTCAAGCATTTTCTAAATCACTGTCTGGGCCAAACAATACATCATTTGCAATCGCTTATCTTCTCGAACTCATTTGAAAAAGTATAAAGCGAGATCAAGAAAGCTGGAGTGATGTGCTCAAGGATAGGCAGTGATGAAGTGGCAGAACTGGCTTTTTCATAGGTCTCCTGACGCCAAGCCTGGGGGACTTAAGAATGAACCACATTCACATTTAAATCTTGTTTTTCTTGGCAAAATTTTTCCTGACTTTTTAAAAATGGTACTACTCTGTTATAGTAAATTTTTGGTTTTATTTCAAGTCTCATATCAAATTCTTTGGTTCATGGACGGTAAAATTTTAACATGACTTCATTCTTTTGGGTGAAGTTGGCAGTGGGCCAGCCAGTGAGGAACACCCTTCAGAAGTCTGATTGAGCTTGCAGATACCACGTTGACAGATGGCCTATGATAGGGTTTGTCTCTGTCATAAATTAAGTAAGATTCTAAGCAAGAGTTTAAATATTTCTGATGACATTTTAATTGTAGTCAAGTAGTCATTAATCAAAAGATTGACTTAATGATCCTTGTTCAACAGGAAAATCCCCTTAAGTGTAATAATTTGGGCTTTTTGGTTTAATAGATGCTGGAATGACAGACTTTTGTGCCTTAATTCATTTCACATTTCTACTCTGCTTTGCTATCAGAACAGTTTTATTTGGCTCGTCAAAATAAAGCATTTATTTCTAGACATTTGAAGGTAGCTCACATTTCAAAAGAAGGCTTTAATTAAAATGTACTTGTATCTTTGATTTTGTCTTACCTGCAAAAACAAAGATATTAACTTTTAAAAAGTGATCTCAGAAAATGAATAGTGATGGAGCAACTGTAGAAAATTGAGCTCTTGCCTCAAGACCGGTAAAAATACATTTCACAAGCATCAACTGCCTGTTTTTTCTACCTCTATAATTGACTCTAATTTGCTCTGCCTGCCCCTTTAAAACCTCAGAAGTTTCAAATTGCTATTTGATTTGCAGCATAAGTTGTAATGAGAGCCACACCATTCCAAGTGTGGGCTTCGTGCTTGAGTCATATTGAGACTTCAATGTTTTAAATTCATAATCATTTCAATCTATATTCATTACAAGATTATCAATTTCCAAGTGATAGATGATGTTTAAGTCAATTTTTTTAAAACATGGAGTAAGAAATTACAAACAGGTATCAAATACATGGTAAAAATCAATCAGGTCAAAAAAACTTCAGGTAATCTTTCCCCTACCCCATTCCTACTGCTGCAAATTTGTTAAGAAAGATAGTAGAAAAAAGTTAGAGAATAAAATATGATGCTTTTATTATGTTCTTTGCTCTAAGGACATTATGGTTGCTATCTCCAATAAAATATGAATTTTGTTATAAATTCACGGTGCCATTCCCACTTACAAAGGTATTACAAGAATTTTTCACACGTCTGTTGCTAGGTATTCGAAAGGGGTGGTCGTAGTTATTGCACCCAGTTTGGACAGTTCTGTGTACACCAGGCAGTCTACCTAATCTGTTCAAGTTTCTTATTATAACCCTTAAGTTGTTATGTCTCTGTTTCGTGCTCCTCTCAGACTCCCACTCCCTACCCTCTCCCAAAACAGTGCAGATGGCTCTGGGGAAGAGCATGGAGAAGGATATGTACAATCTTGAGGATCTTTTCTAGCTCACACTAGAGAAAATATTTTCTTAGGAATGCACTGGAGGTCATTTTGTAGACCTCTGGGGAGAACTAGTCAAAGTTCCGATGCACATTTAATTTGGGCCCTGCTGTTTGTGGAACAGTGACAGGTGTCAGAACCTCCAGCTGTGATTCCATTCAGTAGCTCTGGGAATACCAGCAACTTTCATCTAGTAGAAGTAATTTTCATTTTGTACTCTTTCACTTCCGGAAGCCAATGAACCCTAGGGCAGAAATGTTCAAAGTAAATGATTTGGTGGGAGGAATCCTTCTATGCTTATCAACAATAGAATCCACAAAGGAATTTTGCTTTTGAGGGTGAATCCAGTAAGTGGAAAGTATCTATTTTCAGACACTGAAACGAAGAGATATGGAGGGGGAAAAGAGATTGTCAACAGTAATGTTGAATTGTGTGTGTGTGTGTGTGTGTGTGTGTGTGTGTGTGTGTGAAGTCAGGATCCTTTCTTAGTAACCAGAAGCAATTGAAAAACTTCTAAAGTCTAGGAAATCTGGTATGACATATTTATTTTTTGATTTCCCTAAGAAATTAATTAAAGTTTAAACAGCACCCAAAATAATAGTCATGTTGTGTTATGCATTACAGTTTTGTCCCCGTTGGTTCTTTGCTGGTCTTGAATTCCTTGTGTTTATCTTGCCCAGGTTTATCACCCACTGTATTTTTATTATTGAATCGTGTTTTAAAATGTGCATTCATATTTAAGTGGTAGGAATGTTGTTTGGGAGATAAAGTAAGCCCTCTTCAGTCTTCATCTTGAGATTTCGAGGGATAAATGGGCTTTTTAAGATAATTCCCACTCTTGCCATCTCCCATTTTGCCCCAGTCTCGATGGACTAGCTGCCATGAGCAGCTCTGCCCAGCAGCTCTCATTCAGCCTTTGTACCCAGCAGCCACCCTGTAGCTTCCCAGGCTGGATGCTTCCTATTTCTTCTCAACATGGCCTAATTTGTAGTGAATTGTCTGTTCTAATCAGATTAAATATCTCAGTGTCTACTACATGTGAGAGTTTTCTTTTTGTTGTTGTTTTTTCTTTGGTCCTTTTTGTGTATGCTTGGCTGAAGGAAAACCAATTACTAATTATGTATTAGTCTGGGAATGTAGTATTTAGGATGAATATATCTGAATTAATTAAGCGCCATTAATAATGCCTCACAATTTATGAACATATTCTTTACTTAAGATTATATGAATTCGTGAAGTTTATTTTTTAAATGTCTCTGTGTGAAATGGCTTTGTGGGTACACCTCTGTATGTCTTAATTTCAAAACCATTATAGGCTGGGTCTTATTTATTCCTTGTCCAAAGCTATTTATTATGCTCATTTTTGCATTTTCATTGCAAAATCTGTTTTCTTGCCAGTTTGAATTCAGTGTTACATCTGCAGAAATAACACTCATTGCAGTTAGCAGATCTAAAGCCAACGCCCCCACTCCCACCACACACACACACAAATACACACACACACACACACGTTTTACAGTGTTGGAGGGAAATTGAATGGGATAGAAATTTAAATGTTTTGCTGAAGACATGAATCAAGGTACCTTTTCTGAGTTGGGCCATACAGTATTTTAAAAGGGAAAGTCTGCGTAAATTTTATTGCACTATGTGTGAGTCATATTTTTCACAAAGAAAAATTCAGACAATTTGCTTTAATAAATAATTGTTTTGGAAATCAATTTTGTATATTTCATGAATATTGTTCATAATTCATTAAGATGTAATTGAGCTTTGAGGAATATTTATTTTCCCTTTTTTGAAATGACAAGGAATGTCAGAGAAATGATAACTTTTCAGGGATACAGGTCTTTGCAAATTTAGATTGCACTTATTCAAATCACAGCTGACATACTTGCAGTAGACCATGATGTACATTCAATTAAATATGGCTTTAATCATTTATTCTAAACATTTAGTTAATTACTCCCTTTTTTACAAGAGGAATGCTTTAGAAGTTTTTAACACAATGAAGACTTAAATTTGAGGTGTTCATTCATGAAGTTGCCTGTGCATCTTACCTCATAGGCTTTCAGAAGCTCCAAATGATCTTGGAGTCAGCCAGTCCCACTGACTGAATTTTATATTTGAGGTAACTTAAGTGAGTTGTCTGACAGAGGAAGACTTAGGCTGGATTAGTTTACCTACTCTCACTATTAGCCTCAATTTCCTGGAAAATGGGGATAACAATAGTTCCTACTCCATTTGGTTGTAAAGATCACATAAGATACTGTGTCTAAGGGTTTAATGTGATGCTTGACAGGTTTCTACCAAGTGTTGGCAGCAAGATGAATGTATTAACGTGAGTTAAGATCAAAGTAAGCCTGGACCCCAGTCCTTCCTATCCTTCCCCCCTTCACCACCCTCATGTCAATCAATAGCCTCCCCTCTACACACACTCGCCCTCTCACCTCTCCTCCCAACTCGAATTATAATACAATCAGGAACATTTGGGCCCCTTGTACTAAACCTATTACCCTACCCCCTTACGCTCTTGTGTGACAGCAAAACTTCTTTATTGTATGTCTTATGTTGGGCCCCACTGCTCTTCACATTGATTACAAATGGCTAAGCAGAAAGGCAGAGCTCGTCCTCCCCTGTCTATTTTGGGATGCCTGGTGGGTATAAACAGGAACAAGAGACTCTTCCCAAGACATTGGGAGACCCTGCCCACAGCCTCTGCATGGGTGTATTAACAACAAACTTTTATGATCATGAGCTCGATAGGGCTGTCAGCACAAATAGAAAATGAAAAAAATATTTGCCAAAATGGCCTGACAACTAGTACTTCACAAGTATAAAGTGGTATTACACTTTTTAGTGAGAGTTTATTAAATATTTGCAACCAGAGGGAACCTTAAATGTGTCCTTAATAACAGAAGTAGTGCTTTCAGTTTATTGTTTAACTAACCTAATACAATTTTAATAAACTCCAAAAGCACTTTTATCTCCATAAATTAAAAGGTTTTTGGATTTCATAATGCATGCTTACTCTTATGGTGGAGTGACTTATTTTTTTCTGCAAAATAGTAAAGATTAACACAAATTATTTTGTTTCCTTTCATGAATATTGTGTAGCATATATATGTGTGTGTGTGTGTGTGTGTGTGTGTGTGTGTGTGTGTTCCTTATGTAATTAACTATAAAGAAAGACAGAAAGAAAAGTACAAATTTTTTGTTAAAAATACTGATAATAACAAATGTAAACTAATGATGTTAAACTATTGTTAGTTTAGCTGCCAATTTTGAGGTGGGCCATACAAAATGGTTGGGCTAGGTAGAATGCCAGAATAATAAATTATATTTTCTCAAATTGAAGACTTTGAAATTGAAGAAATTTGTCTTGAAATGTGAAAGTTCACAACCCATGGAGCCTCATGTGGAAAAAAAGAAATTAACAAATAGGTTTATATCACACAAATGGTGGCGTGAGGTGAGCCTCTTGAAATCCCCCCCTGGAATTTACAACAAATTGAACAGTTATAATTCCACAAAGAACTCCCTGTGCAGCATAAAGGCAAGACTAAGAGACACACAGTTGGTATCATCTAAAGCTGGGCAAATTGGGTGAGTGGGGGAGAAGCACAGGGGGAAGTGCAGAGACGTGGGCTGCAGGACACAGACCGAACCTCTGAGCTCCGAGCTCCCTGCTTTCCAGAGCTACCGTAGTCATGCAAGAGGGAAGAATTTGGACTGCTAGAGCTCCCCTTATGGCCCTCAGTCCTGCCTGAGGGATCGGCATATAACACGGCTGAACCCAGTGCTCACGGCAGAGATCTCGGAACAAAGACTGTGGAAAGATGGGTGAGAATGGTGCTTTAAGCCCTCACTGCCAAGCAGAGGATGGAAGACATAGGCACAGAACATGGTTTCTGCCTCCCGACCTTCCCAGAGCTTGCCCCATCCCCACTCTCCCAGTGTTAGAAGCAGAATGGTAGCAGTGTCAGATAAAAAGAACAGAACATTCACAGCTCTGAGAACTGCAGTCCCATAGCCACACAAACACAGCAATTCTAGTCAAAGGGGCAAGACAGTTGGTCTGGTAGTCACTGCCATTGCTCAGAGCAACCTCTCACAAACCCACTCTGCATCTGCCCCCACCTATCTGGGTGGGTCCCTGCAGGGGCAAACAGAGCCACTGAAACACACAGGCCCTGAAGCTGGTGCTGGAAAAGCTTTGGAACTTCAGAAGCTTTTCACATCCCCTCGTGGAAGCAGCACACTAAGACCCAGGAAACCTGTTTATAGAGGAAAAGCCCATTTTACAGGGAAAAACCCCCTACGTTTCATGTGAGAAGATAGAACACTGTAAGAGAAACTATAATACTACAGTGTGAGAGAGAATAAAAGGCTGCAGCGGGACAGAAAATAAAATATTCCAACAACACCTGCTGGAAAGCAAAAGAAAGACCTCTTACTATCAACCTGTTGCGGAACTCACTCCTGCAGTTGCCAAGGAAGAGAAATAATAATTCACTAATCACCGTGAATAAGCAAGGTAACAAGGCAGCTCAGAAAGAAAATGAAAAGTCTCCATACAATGAACTTAAAGACTTGGAAATTTATGACTTAAATGACAGAGAATTCCAGATTGCAGTTCTGAAAAAACTCAATAAGATGCAAGAAAACACAGACAGGCCATTTAATTAACTCAGAAACACAATCAAAGAACAAAATGAACATTTTACCACAGAGATTGAAATTTTAAAAAGAATTTCTGGGGATTAAGAACTCAATAAAACAAATGAAAAATGAAATTGTCAGCTTAGATAATAGAGCTGACCATATGGAGGAAAGAATCAGTAACATCGAAGATAGAAATCTGGAAATGACACAGATGGAAGAAGAGACAGACTGAGAGTTAAAAAAAAAAAAAAAGTAAGAATTCTACAAGAAATTTCTGACTCCATCAGAAAGAGCAATATAAGAATAATAGGCATACCAGAAGGAGAAGAAAGAGAGAAGGGAACAGAGAGTATACTTAAAAAAATAGTTGACGAGAACTTCCCAACCTTGTGGAAAGAACTAGATCCTCAAATCCAAGACACAAATAGAACACCTAATTACCTCAACCCCAACAGGCCTTCTCCAAGGCACATTGTATTGAAGCTGTCAAAAATTAACAACAAAGAAAGAATCCTCAAGGAAGCCAGGGAAAAGAAGATGGTAACTTACAAAGGAAATTCCATTAGATTATCAGATTTCTCAGCAGAAACTCTACAAGTCAGGAGGGAGTGGAACCAAATATTCCAACTATTGAAAGAGAGAAATTATGAGCCAAGAATAATATATCCAGCAAAGATATCCTTTAGATATGAAGGAAGAATAAAGACCTTTCCAGACATATGGAAGCTGAGGGAATTTTCTAACATACGACCTGCATTACAAAAAATACTGAAGGAGGCCATTCAATCTGAAACAAAAAAGCAAAAGAATACAAAACCATGAGTAATACTACAAACAGACAGACAGAAGCAGGAAATGGCTACCCCCACAACAAATAGAACACTATACACTTGAACATAACATACAGGCTAAAGAAGAAAAAAATATTTCAAAAAAAAAGAAAAGAGACAGAGATAAAAGACTTGCTACTGCAACACAGAAATCAACTCATAGCATAAATAGAGATAATTTGTAAAAAGAAAAACATAAAAGGAGAGAGAGTAAATGTCTGAACCAGCAAAGGGAAAAGAAAAAAGGAAGCATGCTGAACAAATGGAATACTCTAATATGAAACTTTATTTTATATAAACTTAAAGGTAACCACTCAAAAAAATGCAGAACTGAAATATATAACATTTAAAAAGAAGAAACAGAGAGAAAAATTATAGAATACCACCACACTCAAATAACAGACAACAACAAAAAAGCAAAGAAACAATGGAGACACAGTCCTACCAAAAACAAAAGATAGAATGATAGGAAATCCTCATATGTCAATGATCACCCTAAATGTCAATGGACTAAACACACCAATAAAAAGGCATAGATTAGCAGATTGGATCAAAAAACTAAATCCAACTATATGCTGCCTCTAAGAGACATATCTCAGCAACAAAGACAAATATAGACTCAAGGCAAAAGGGTGGAAATTGACACTCCAAGCAAATGGTATTCAGAGAAAATCAGGTGTAGTCATACTCATATCAGATGAAGCAGACTTGAGGATAAAAAATGTAACAACAGACAAAGATGGACATTTCATAATGATAAAGGGGACTATACAAAAAGAAGACATAACAGTCATCAATATTTATGCCTCCGATCAGGAAGCACCTAAATATGCAAAGCAACTACTAACAGAATCAAAGGGAGAAATTGACCAAAACACAATTATACTAGGGGACTTAAATACATCATTGACAGCTATGGATAGGTCATCCAAACAGAAAATAAATAAAGAAATAGCAGCCCTAAATGACACATTAGATGAAATGGACATAATTGACATTTATAGAGCACTTCATCCTAGAACATCAGACTATACATTCTTTTCTAGTGTATGTGGAACATTTTCAAGGATAGACGACATATTGGGACATAAAACTAGCTTCAGCAAATTTAGGAAGATTGAAGTTACACCAGGCATATTCTGTGATCACAAGACTTTGAAATTGGATATCAACTGCAAAAAGAAAGCAGGAAAAACCACAAATATGTAGAGATTAAACAACATACTTTTGAAGAATGACTGGGTCAAAGAAGAAATAAGAGGAGAGATCAAAAGATACATTGAAACAAATGACAATGAAAATATATCCTATCAAAATTTTTGGGATGCATCAAAAGCAGTTTTAAGAGGGAAATTTATATCATTACAGGCCTATCTCAAGAGGGAAGAAAAATCCCAGATAAAAAACCTCATGTTACACCTTAAAGAACTAGAACTAGAAAAAGAAGAAAAATGAAACCCAAAGTCAGCAGAAGGAAGGAAATAATAAAAATCAGAGCAGAACTAAATGAAATAGAGAGCAAAAAGACAATAGAAAAAATTAATTTGACAAAGAGCTGGTTCTTTGAAAAGGTCGATAAAATTGATAAACCCTTGGCTAGGCTCACTGGGACAAAAAGAGAAAAGACGTAATAAACAAAATCAGAAATGAAAGAGGGGAAGTTACCACAGATGCCACAGAAACACAAAAGATCATCCAAGAATACTATGAAGGACTATATGCCACCAAATTTAAAAACCTAGAAAAAATGGACATGTTTTTAGAAACATAGCCTTCCTAGGCTGAATCACAAAGAATTGGAAAATCTAAATAGACCAATCAGGAAGTTGATAGGGAAGTTGAATCAATCATCCGAAACCTTCCCAAAAGCAAAAGTCTGGGACCAGATGGCTTCACTTGTGAATTCTACCAAACATTCAAAGAGGATCTAATATCTGTCCTACTCAAACTCTTCCAAAAAATTAGAGACGAGAATACTCCCTAACTCATTTTATGAGGCCAACATTACCCTGATACCCAAACCTGGTAAGGACAACACAAAAAATGAAAGTTATAGACCAATATCTCTGATGAATACAGATGCAAAAATCCTAAACAAAATTTCAGCAAATCGAATGCAACAATGCATTAAAAAGATTATACATCACGACTAAATGGGGTTCATCCCAGGTGCATTAGGTTGGATCAACCCAACAAATCAATTAATGTAATACACCACATAAACAAAATAAAGGACAAAAATCATATGATTATATCAATAGATGCAGAACAAGCGATTGAAAAGATACAACATCCATTTATTATTAAAACACTTAATAAAATGCGTATAGAAGGAAAATACCTTAACATAATAAAGGCCATATATGACAAACTCTCAGCTAATTTCATAATTAATGGTGGAAAACTGAAGCCCTTTGCTCTATTCGACAGGGCTGTCCCCGATCACCTCTGTGTTTCAACATACTGATGGAAGTCCTTGCCAGAGCAATCAGGCAAGAGAAAGAAATAAAAGGCATCCAAATATGGAAGAAGTTAATTTGTCACTCTTTGCAGATGACATGATGCTAGATATTAAAATAAATCTAAAGACTCCACCAAAAAGCTAGTATCAACCATAAACAAACACAGTAAAGTTGCCAAGCTACAAAATCAACATATAAAAGTCCCTTGCATTTTTATATAGTAAAAATGAAATCTTAGAAAAAGATATTCAAAAAATTTTCCTTTGCAATTGCAACAAAAAGAATAAAATACCTAGGAATAAACTTAACCTAGGATGTGAAAGACATATACTGAAAACTCTAAGACATTTTAAAAAGAAATTGAAGAAGACATAAAGAAGTGGAAAGACATTCTGTGTTCATGGATTGTTAAAATGGCCATATTACCCAAAGCAATATACAGAGTTAATGCAATCCCCATCAAAATCCCAATGGCATTTTTTAAAGAAATAGAACAAAAAAATCATCAGATTTGTATGGAAACACAAAAGAACCCAAATAGCCAAACCAATCCTAAGAAAAAAGAACAATGCTGGAGGTATCACACTCCCTGACTTCAGCTTGTACTACAGGGCAACAATAATCAAAACAGTATGGTATTGGCAGAAAAACAGACACACAGACCAATAGAATAGAATAGAGAACACAGAAATAAACTCACATAAATATGGACAGATAATTTTTGACAAAAGAGCCAAAAACGCAATGGAGAAAAGACAGCCTCTTCAATAAGTGGTGCTGGGAGAATTGGAAAGCCACATGCAAAAGAATGAAACTGGACTCCTATCTGTCACTGTGCACCAAAATTAACTCAAAATGGATCAAAGACCTAAACATAAGACCTGAAACAATAAACTGCACAGAAGAAAACATAGGTACTAAACTTATGGACATTGGGTTCAAAGAGGATTTTATGTATTTGGCCTCAAAGGCAAGGGAAGTAAAAGCTAAAATAAATGAATGGGACTATATCAAACTAAAAAGCTTTTGCACAGCAAAAGAAACCATGGACAAAATAAAGAAGCAACCAACCGAATGGGAGAAGGTATTTGTAAACAATGCCTACCAAAATTGGCTAATATCCAAAATATGTAAGGAACTCGTACAACTCAACAACATAAAAACAAACAATCCAATTTGAAAATGTGCAGAGAACATGAATAGACATTTCTCCAAAGAGGACATACAAATGGCAAATAGACATATGAAAAGATGCTCAACATCACTAATCATCAGAGAAATGCAAATAAAAACCACAATGAGATATCACCTCACCCCAGTTAGAATGGCTATCATCAACAAGACAAATAGTAACAAGTGTTGGAGAGGCTGTGGAAAAAAAGGAACCCTCGTACACTACTGGTGGGAATGCGAATTGTTGCAGCCGCAATGGAAGGCAGTGTGGAGGTTCCTCAAAAAAATTAAGAATAGACTTACCATATGACCCAGCAATCCCTCTAGTAGGTAGCTACCCCAAAAAGTCTGAAAATACTTATCAGTAAAGATATATGTGCTCCAACGTTCATTGCAGCTTTATTTACGGTGGCCAAAATATGGAAACAACCAAAGTGTCCTTTGATAGATGATTGGATAAAGAAGATCTGGTATATATACACAATGGAATACTGTTCTGCCACAAGAAAAGATAAAATAGTGCCATTTGCGATAACATGGATGGATCTTGAGATTATGCTAAGCAAAATAAGTCAGACAGAAAAAGTCAAGAACCATATGATTTCACTGATATGTGGTATATAAACTGAAAGCAAGAAAGGAACAAGACAAACAAACAAAGAAACAAAAACTGACGGACATAGACAACAGTTTAGTGGTTACAGAGGGTAAGGGGGGAGAGGTGGTATGTGAGGGTAAACAGTATCAAATATATGGTGATGGAAGGAGAACTGACTCTGGGTGGTGAAAACACAATATGATATATAGATGTTGTATTACAGAATTGCACACTTGAAACCTATGTAACTTTACTAATCACTGTCACCACAATAAACTTTAAAAAAAAAGAAATTAACGAATAGGATTAACTCAACCTTATTCAAGATGATAGATCATTGTCATGACCTGCATCACTCATGAATGTGAACTAGAGACAAGAATATATGTCAGTTTCTGTGATGTCAAAGTAATAAGGTAAAGGAGAGATTTATCCAGGAAGTCAAATGGCTTTTAATTTATTGGGCAGCACCATAATTAACACACTTTGGTAAAACTGGTGAATGACTGGTGAGCCTCACATACAACAAAATAAAACATATTTATGTGTATATATATTTGACATGTGATTTTTCCAACACCAGGAAGCAATTAACTCAATTCTGACACTATCTTCTAGGAGATAGCATCAGATTGCACAGGTTAAGGGTTCCATCCTATAAGACTCTAGAGGACAATCGCAAGTCCAGGTTGTTTCTTGTGGTTCTTACTGACCAGCTATAAATTGGAGGTAACCAAGACAGTTTCCTCAGGTTCAATTAACTTGCTAGAGTGGCTCATGGAGAAACGTTTATTCACAACTACCAGTTTATCATAAAGAATATGATAAAGAATCCAGATGAAGAGGTACATAGGGCAAGGCCCAGAAGGGTGCAGAGCCCAGGAGTTTCTGTCCCCATGGCTCTGGGGTGCACCACCCTCCTGGCATGCCTTCACCTACATGGAAGCTCATCAACTCTTGTTCAAGAGTTTTTGTAGTGCTTCTTCTTCTCCAGCATTCTCCTTCCCCATCCCTGAGGTTATTGGGTCGGGCTGAAAGTTCCAAGCACTTCCCACCTAGAGAGTAATAACCAGTGCCATTTATTTTATATTTTTCTAGGTCAATGAACTGAGCCATGTTCAAATCCCTGTGATGTTGATGCCAGATGACTTCAAGCCTACTCAAAGGTAAAGGTGGATAATCACCTTTCTAACAAGTAAGTACAAATACGACCTTTTGTAGAACTGATATGGCTGCCAAGAGTATGATTTTTGTGAATTTCTATAAGCACATTATTTTTCAATGGGTGGGAGTAAAGTTTTGCTGATGAAGTTAATCCTGTGATAAACATAACCATCTGTCATTTTCAGAAAAGCGACAGCAGGCCCTCTTGGGTAATATCCTTTTACCATATGGCATATTGTTCTCTATGAATATCTTATATGTTAAAAGTGATATTCTCATTACAATTTAAATGTTTCAAGCTGTAAAGTGCTAGGATTTTTTTAAACAGCTATGGACCTCATCTATCTTACACAAAACTCTCCTAATGATTACTTTACGAACAGAAATGACAACTTCATAGAAAAATAAAGAATTAAGGTGCATTTTCATAACACATAACTGGATGCCATGTTGGGCATTGAGAATATTTCTCCTTCATTTGAATGTCATTGTACACGTCATTAGGGAGCACTATATGTGTTAGGAAGTCCACTGAGAGACAGAGATACAGGGATGTATAAGAAATGGCCCTGCCCTCATAGGGTTCACAGTCAGGCGGGCGGTTGAAAACTGACACATGTACAAATTACTATAATTTGGTGTGCAAACTACCACAATGAGGTGTGTGTGTGTGAGAGAGAGAGAGAGAGCGAGAGAGAGCGAGAGAGAGCACAAAAGAGGAAGCAATTCTGAAGGAGTAGGATTAGCCTCAAAGAAATCCCTCCTACAAGAGGACCAATTGTGAAATTTCTTAACGGGGCCATTGTTCTAACATGAAGCTCAGGTGTTAATTCTTCTCAAACTACTGTTTAGATGTTGACCCTTTGAAAGGATCTGTTCTATGTGAATTTGGAATGTGATATTTATATAAAACGAAATAGGTTGTTCAGGGAGTGAGAGTCTTGTTCTGTAAACTTGTATCAGCAAGTAATGGAGACGCCTGTGCGGGCGCTGTTTGCGGCTCGCTGTGCTGCCTTTTCCTAACTCACCACAGTTTTGCTTTTCCTTCACCGTTTTGCTCAGCAAGGTGCCTTCCCTTTGCACCTCCTTTTCTTTGGAAAAGCAGCTGTAGAAGGTGGGCAGGATAAAAAAGGTCATATACTACGCCGATTGCTGCTAGGTGGTGAGAGGACACAAATGTGATCAGTTTATCCCTTCTGTCCCCTGGACCTTACCGTGGGTTGTACAGCTGATGTTGCACAATAGGGATTCGAATTATGTGGGCCCATTTATAGGTGGAGTTTTAAAATAAATACGTACAGTACCATAATGTGTTTTCTCTTCCTTATGATTTTAATAACATTTTCTTTTTTCTAGCTTACTTAATTGTGAGAATATAGTATATAATACATATAACATACACAATATGTGTTAATTGACTATGTTATCAGTAAGGCTTCTGGGCAAGCGTAGGCTATTAGTAGTTAAGTTTTGTGGGGAGTCAAAGGTTATATGTGGATATTCAACTGCATGTGTGGGGGTCAGCACCCATGTGTTGTTCAGGGTCAGCAGCAGTTGGTTGTCACAAGCCCCTCTGTGCCCTCTGTGCGTAGGGAACTCCAAGCACTTCTTTGGCTACTGATAGAACTGGATGGTGGGAGATTCAAGTGTGGTGATCCCTTTGTACATGTGAGCTTTATTCCACACTCTGCTGTTTCAGAGAAAACATGCCGAGCCATTTCAAGTTTAAGGAGTACTGCCCGATGGTTTTCCGAAACCTGTGGGAGAGGTTTGGAATCGATGATCAGGACTTCCAGGTGAGATGCTTTTGTAACGTTTGCTTCAAATGGGCTTCATTG
Source organism: Rhinolophus ferrumequinum (assembly GCF_004115265.2). Classification (NCBI taxonomy): domain Eukaryota; kingdom Metazoa; phylum Chordata; class Mammalia; order Chiroptera; family Rhinolophidae; genus Rhinolophus; species Rhinolophus ferrumequinum. The sequence continues at coordinate 7,419,255 of NW_022680355.1, read as the reverse complement.
TGCCTTTTGCTCTGTGAAATACGATTTATTAATACAGTTTTGTCATTACCAGTACGTACATGATAATAGTTTTGATTTTATAGATTAACTTTCAATGTTCTTTCTGAAATAACAGGTTCTTTCATTTTGGGACCTGTCTACAATATGATTTCATTAGTCGGTAGGACAAGAAGTTATTCTTTCGGAAAAGAGCAGACATGTGAGACTTTTATATAACACTCTCACTTCCAGGTGAGGGTGTTCTGCCTCTTTTTGATTGATGCCGTGAATGTGCCACCAGCCTGTGCAAATGTCTATGTGTGTGTTGAATGCGCATTTCCTGTATTTATAGCAGCCACTTAGGAATCAGAGAAATGCTTTTGTTTTTGCTGATTGGCTGCTTTTCAAATTGGCCAATCGAGATTCTCACTCGCAGTATCTTTGTCAGAGGCCACACACATTCACTCCAATGCTGCGTGGTACAGTGGCTGCAGCACCGCTGTCGCCACCAGCAGCCCACCTCTCCCGAGAATGGCTCTGTAGAGCACCACCATGGAAAAAGGTACACTGCTGCTTTTCTCCCCATATGTTCCTGGTTCTCAGTTTTAACTTTTAAAATTGACATCATGGTGCTGTCATATCTGCTGATTCACAGTCATGCTCCCAAGAAAGAACCTGACATCGGTTACCCGATTTTCATTTGGCCAGCCAGATTCAGAAAAGCCAAGGATTTTCTTTGTAAGCAGAAATCTGTGTTAAGAGATGCAAGGGCTATTTTTGGTTTTTTTATGACAGTCTATTCATTTTATTGAGTTCTGACTTACAATAAATCCCTTCAGATCTAGCAAACCCTTGATCTCATTTGCCCTAAATGGGAAATCTTAATTGATCCTGCATTAGGTGCCATATTGCCTCCCTGGGTGACCTCATAAGTTAAGTATTAGCACAGCTTACCCTGTATTTTCCCTGAACGATTAGGCTCTCCGAGGCAAATTGAGCTTAGTTAATACACTTTCCTAAAGACTTGGGCCTCACCACCCTGCCCTGCCTCAATGTTGAAACCTTCCAAGAATTTCTCCCATGCCATCTAGGACTGAGAAGCCTCCCAGCTGCCATGTTTTGAAAAAGCAATGCTGGCCAGGCTGCAGGTGACATTCCCTCCTCGATTGTTGGGGCTCAGGTGTCCAGGGAGGTCCAGGTTCTGAGCAGAGTGCGCCCAGGGAGGGCTGAGGGGAAGTGTCACAAGGAGGATGTGGGCGCTCCATTTGCTTTTAAAAAGTGCGGTGGAGCCAACAACGCTCAGGTTTGACCTTCATGTGTCAGAGAGAAAGAACTCAGACTTGCAACTGAGGCTGAAAAGAATAAGTCACTTTTAAAGAATACATTTTTGGAATAGTAAAAAAGGTTTGTATAAAATAAAGAGGAATAATTCCTGATTATTTAAGAACTTTTACTACCTTTAAAGAGGCCATATGAAAATAAACGGAGTACTTTAAAAGGAGTGAACAGCTGGTAATTTTGATGTCCTAAGATCTGTGGCTGACTGTAGTGCAGGGGATCCTGCCGACTTCGCCATGTGTCGTGCGGGGTATCAGGCGGGGTCTCTGGTCCCACTCCCCACATAAGAACGCAGGATATGGTGAGGCCAAAAAGGAACACCCACGAAGCCATAGGTAGGGGAGTCATACCACTATACTCTCGCTGGCGGCTGGGTTGGAGACACAGAAACCAGGAGCAACACAATTCTCAACCCTCACTGTGCCGCTTGCAGACTCAGCCACCATCTTCTTGCTAGCTCCCCCTTTTTTTCTGCTAGCGTAACCACAGCAGTTATATTCGTGGCCAATGGCTCACTGGTTACAGCTGACAGCCAACTAGCCACAGCTGCTGGCCATTTGATCACAGTTGATGGCCATTTACTATCTGAGCCAGCATCTTTCCACGTGAGGCCGAGAGCCTGGAAACTGCCTTTTGGGGCTCTGTCCCCACACTGACTCTCTCGTGCTAAACTGAAATATGTTCCTTTCTTGGTTCCCCTCATTTTTTTTTTTTTTTTTTAAATAAAGCTACTCTGGCATTTCACAGAAACTGACTTTAAAGAGCCTAAGCAACAGGATCTTGTTAGATTCCTCAATTCATTACCAAAATGAAGACCTTGTATTTCTTCTTATAATCAGCCCAGTTAAATGAGTCCCAAAAAGGGGCCCATTGAATCCCAAGTTCTGCACTGTAGCATTTTTTTAATTTCCTAAAATGACCAATTTTAATTTCCTAAAATGACCAACTTAGTTGCTGAAATACTAAGGCATGAGCCCATGTTCTTTCCCTTTCCCTCCCTAAAACCAAAACCATGTAAGTTGGTCTTGAAGGAAGCACAAATTGCTGAGAACCAACTTTGCAGGCAAATAGGCCAGTGGAAGGCGACTCACACGCCCTCATGGGCAGGTCTGTTACGCTCTTAGCGTGAGCAGCATAGAGGAGAGCCAGTGTGAATACAGTGAATCCCGGGAACTCCACTCCTGTGCTCTGGTACTTTTGGCGTTTAAATTGCTGCTTTCTCCTTGGCAACTGTATTTCTATTTAGAAAAGAAAAAGGTGGGTGTTCAAAGTAACTTTAGTAAACCAGAGAGGTACTGGTTTCCCTCCCCAGGCCTACGTCCAATGTCTGTACCTCTTAAACAACCGTCAACAGAGGCAGGACCCCTGAGTTTACTTTACACCGAGAACAAGATCATAAATGTGGGGCTCAACACATTTTGTTGGCTTCTTGGTTTGGATAAAAAGAGGATAAAAAGAGCCAAGGCTGGCTCTAGGTTCGTGCCTTGAGGGGGCGGGGGGCAGGGGGTGAAGGCTGAAGTGCTGTGGTCCTTTCCAGCTGCAGGGGGACTAGGCTAGGACCGGGAGTCTCCTCATCTCAGCTGCTTGGCACCTCCACTCACTACTACCCAGTTGTTTCATTCATCATGGCCAGAACAAGCAATAAGTATGTGGGGCCAGAGTCCCAGAGAGCAGTTTCCAGGCTCTCGGCCTCACGTGGAAAGACGCTGGCTTGGGTAGTAAATGGCCATCAGCTGTAATCAGATGGCCATCCGCTGTGGTTGTGATGCCATCAGCTGTTACCAGTTAATCATTAGCCACTAATATAACTGCCATGGTTATGCCAGGGGGTTGGGTGGTTTGGCAGAGACGCGGATGGTGGATTGTGCATCATGTGGATCCTGTTTCCTGTTTCTCCAACGCAGCCACCAGCGAGAATATAGTGGTAGGACTCCCCTATCTATGGCTCCATGGGTGTTCCTCTTTGGCCTCACCATATCCTGGGTTCTTGCGCGGGGGGCGGGACTAGAGACCCCGCCTGACACCCTGCCTGACAAGGTATCAGTTGACACATGTAATACCAAATTCCCAATCTGATTTGAAAAGTGGGATCAGTGACCTGGGGTCTCATCATCTATTGGAGGCCCTGGATTGTTCACTAAAGGGGACCAGGCCTCACGCTGCTTTGCCTTGCTGTGTGTCATGCAAGGTGTTATGCAGGGTCTCAGCTCCCGCTCCCCGCCTAAGGACCCAGGATATTGTGGGGACAGGGCCAGAAGTGCAGTTTCCAGGCTCTTGGCCTCACATAGAAAGATGCTGGCTCAGGTAGTAAATGGCCATCAACTGTGATTGGATGGCCATCAGCTGTGGCTAGTTGGCTGTCAGCTGTAACCAGTGAGCCATTGGCCACTAATATAACTACTGTGGCTACGCTAGCAAAAAATGGGGGCTAGCAAGAAGATGGTGGCTGGCAAGCGCAGATTGCAGTTAGGATGGTGGGTTGCGGATAGTGTGGCTCCTGCTTCCGGTGTCTCCAACCTAGCTGCCAGCGAGACAATAGTGGTGTGACTCCCCCATCTATGGGTCCGAGGGTGTTCCTTTTTGGCCTAGCCACATCCTGCATTCTTATGTGGGGAGCGGGAGCTGAGACCCCGCATGACACCCTGCATGACAAATGGCACAGCGAGCAGGGTCCCCCGCACAACAAATGGCCTGTGAGCAGGATACGGTGCCGGCCAAAGCTCTCCGAAGGGCAGTGGAGCGGTTGGTGTGTATGAACACTCAGTCTCAGAAAGACAGGAAGAGCAGCTGCTGGAGAGCTGGACCCCCATGGAGGGGTGGAAAGACCTGGACGGTTCCCCAACCAGCATAAGACGGAGAAAGCGAAGGTCTTTGTGGCCCTGTGAGCTGGGTAGTTCTTGCTGAGGCAGCTCGGATGCAGGACTTGTAGTCCCGGGGGAAACACTTGCTGAGCCCTCCGTGGAGCTGAGGGTGAGGTCAAGGTCGTTCCTCACCCCCAGGACAGCCCTGGTGAATGACTATGGACTATAGGAAATCATCTTCTATCCCTAATTTAATGGACCGTTTGGCTATTTGCTTGGGAACATACCACCGTGTAATGGAACTGGCGGATGTTTGCTTTTGTGTCTTGGCCGGCCGCCATCGAGAATATGTGAGCACCTTGACTGTGAGCCGCTGTTGTTCCAGCACGGTACCCTAAGAGGCCCAGAGAGAGTGGCAGTGCCAAGAGGCCCTGGCTGAGCCCAGGAAGTCTGGCTGTGCCCAGAGAGAGTGGCAGTGCCCTGATAAACCCTAGCTGTGTCGAGGGAGACTGGTGGTACCTTAAGAAGCACAGGAAGTCTGGCTGTGCCCAGAAGGACTGGAGGTGCCCTGAGAAACCCTAGCTGTGCCCAGGATATTGCATTCACCTCCAGGCTCCTCGCACACGGTCCCTCGTGGAAGACGCTTGTCGCGTAGATTGTGAGAGATAAAAATGGGAAAGTGGAGAATGTGAAAACCAGGCTGAAGATACCAAGCAGATTCTTCAGAGCGTGAGCAACCCTGAGGGTTTTGCACAAGGGAGCGATGTGATGACATGCGGATTTTCTAAAAATAATTGAGACAGTTATGTATAGAATGCATAAAAAGGAGATAAAGAAATTTGGAGGCTATGAAATATCCCAATGAGTGAAGAAGAGGCATGAACCAGGACACTTGACACTGACAAGGTCAAGCAGGGAGCATCTTCACAAGACAGGGAGAAGAGTAAAATGACAGGAGTGGTGGCTGACAGCCCATAGGAGCAAAGGACAGAAGCGAAAGTTGTTAGAGTTGGAGACAATGAGACAACAGGGGTGCTGTTCACAGGATTTGGGGGATGGGAGAGGAAAGAGAGGAAGATGAAGTTGACTTTTTAGTTATTGAATGTATAGGTGACCTGGAGGTGCCTGTGTAACGCTGGTTGTCATGCAGTTGGGCGTCCCAGAGGGAGCTCAGGATTGGGGTCCAGAACAGAGGGCCAGATCTGACAGTGATTGGCACGGAGGTACCTGTCTGCCAACAATCCTACTTGTACGTCACCACCTCAGTTTGCTCATTGAACCAGATAAGCTCTTTTATCCCTTAGTAGTAGTTTGTTGGCTCTTGGGTTGGCTCAGCCTGCGCTTAGAAAGTTTCTCCTCGTACTTGTTGGCCTCACAGGTTAGCTACTGAGCCTCCTAAACATTGATTGGAAGCCCTGCCTGGGCTGAAAACCAGAGGAGCTGCACTCTGATTGGACAGGCTCTTGAGAGACCTTCCGGAAAACTCAGCCCATCAGCATCATCCGCTTTTTCTTGTGCTTTTTCTGCTCCTTATGAGTTGAACCAATGACTGTCCCCACCACAGACTGCTCCCCTCCCCACACGTGGGACTCAGGCTTCCTGTTTTACATGCATTTTCCTGCCCCTGCACCCATTTTGGGTTGTGATTTGTGATTTTCAACCAAGAGCTGCCACAGGGAGCTCCTGTCTGGGTTAAAAGCCATATTCGTTCATTATGAGCCTGGGCCAGTTTTCTGGCATTGTCATCTCAGTCAAGTAGCAACTGAGAGTTTTTAAAGGAGATCTCATGGCGTTCTGTGAAGTTACTGCAAGTCTGCTGCTTTCGCTGCTGCTCATTACCGTTCACTTTTGTGTTCTTTTCTGAGAAGTTGTTTCATTATTGATAAGTGTTAAATTGCTCTGTGTCTTGCCCCCTCCATAATGAAAGCCATTCAACGCCTGGGATCACAGCTCAGACTTTCTTTGAAATCCCCCAAGAGCTTAACACAGGGCTTTGAACACAGTGGGCACTTAATAAATCCTTGATGATGATGTTTGAGTTCGCATGTTGGTTTTCACCTCCCTGATGAGGTCAGGGGACCATCTGTGCTCGCTCAGACAGGTCCAATGCAAACCCAGAAAACAGCCTTGTCTGGGCAATCACTCCCAGCTCCTGGGCCATGTGATTTCAGGCATGAAATCATAACCCTGAGTTGTCAGAGGGCAGCATTTGGCTTCCAGATTCCTAGTCTGAAACAGGTAGCCTGAGTTAGGAAGAAGAATATTTTCTCGGGAGTTGGGAGGCTAGTTTGAGTCCTGGATCTTCAGTGACTGACGCTGTTACTTGATACAGTCACTTGGCCCTGGAAGGTCTTTGTTTTCTCATCGGGAAATGAGGGAGAAGGACGCGATGCTCTCCAAGGCCCATCAGCTGTGAAATCTCTGAATCTATTACCAAGTCACTATGAGTAGATGACTGTCACATAGGTTCTCACACACAGTATTGACAGGTTCCCTTTGTAAGGTGGTGACTTTTACGCATTTGAGCATGGCAGCATTGCTTTTTAAGTGGCCTTTCTATTGACTAAAAATAAAAACTTTTCATTCATGATCTTTAGCAGAAACACAAACTCATATCAAAATGGGGGAAAAAAGAATGTATATAAGACTATATGAGTAGTTCAAGAGAATTAAATGTTCAAAATGTTTGGGTATTTAAAAAATGTCCCGGGGACTATAATGGTTACTAAATCATGACATTTTTATGGGAGGTGTGTAAGATTGGTGGTAAGAATGAGCTAATTAAATTGACCTTTAAATATCCTCCACCCTTCTGGAGGCCTCACTAATCCGGGACCCCCCACTGCAAAAATAAACATCTTCAGTGCAGACTTTTAGAGGAGTGGGAAGGAAGGATAGCACCATTAATCCCTTTCTTTAGGGAAAGAACAATAAATTTCCAATTATAAATGTAAGAAGGCCATTGAAGAGTGAGCTTCATCTCTCATTATTTCTTTTATTTCCTGTTGAGGGCTACATGGCCCCCGAGTTCAAACACAGCTGTTGAGATGTGAGAGAGGGTATATTGTAAGACCAGTAATGGATTTGGCTATGGGAAATGGAAGTGCTGAAAAATAAGTTTACTTACCAAGTGACAAGACAGACAAAAATGGACTAAATTGTCAGGTTTTTACCTGCCCTTCATCTAATAGCTTTGCCCTACAACTTCAACTTTTTTTTGTCAAACAGTTTATTTGATCCCCAACTCCCCAGCGTGCCTGGGAGCATCCTAAGAAGCGGCTTCGGGGACCATAACATGTCCACTGCACTGGACTGAGTATAGAGCCCCCAGAATGTCACCACACTCACACAGAGACAGTCCAGGATCTACAGTTGGCACAGTGGGTCACTTCAGGGTGATGAGTGTGCTCAGGGGACTTGCAAGAAGAAGGTTTGGGCTAGTCACAAATACCTGTGTCCTGTATGATTGCATTTGTATGAAATGGCCAGAATAGGTAAACATGTGTAAGACAGAAAGCAGATTAGTGGTTTATCATTAGGCGGCTGGAGGAAGAATGGAAGTGATTGCTAATGGGTACGTTTTTTCTTTCTTTTCTTTTCTTTTTTTGTTTTTTATTAAAGTATAGTTGACATACAATATTATTTTAGCTTCAGGTGTACACTGTAGTGATTTGGCATTTATATACCTTGCCATGTATCACCACGAAAAGTCTAATTAATAACCATCTATCACTGTGCAGACTTACTATGAGGTGTGATCAAAAGATACAATGAATGTTTAAATAAAAAAAAATTATTACACTAACAGACACATTGCCATTAGTCCCCCTCAAAATACTCCCTTTCACAATGGCATAAAACACACTTATGCCATTGTTCTTGCCACTTTCTGAAGCAGTTCTGGAAGTCCTCTTTCATGAGTGTCTTTACTTCATCTTCCATTATGACAATGCTTCGTGTCACATATCGCTTCTGGTACAGCAAATTCTGTCAAATAAAAACATTATGGTGTATGCTGATCCACCTTATTCACTGAATCTGGCAGTGTGTGACTTCTGGCTCTTCCCCAAAGTCAAAATGACCATGAAAGGAAAATGTTTTGAATCAATTCAGGACATCGAGGCAGCCACGACAGCGCAACTAAAGACATTCACAAAAGAGGACTTCCAGAACTGCTTTAGAAAGTGGTAAGAATGATGGGATAAGTGTGTTTGAAGCAAGGGGGGTATTCTGAGGGATATTGATGGCAATGTGTCTTTTACTGTAATAATTTTTTTAATTTAAACATTCACTGTATTGTTTGATCACACCTCGTAAAACTCATGCTGTGATGATCAGTGAGCTTCCTTCATTGAGATCCACTGATTTGATCTAGTTTCCTAGCAGCCAAAGTGGAAAGTGAAACCTGAATAAGCTACCGTGTTTCCCCAAAAATAAGACCTAGCCAAACAATCAGTTCTAATGCATCTTTTGGAGCAAAAATTAATATAAGACCCGGTCTTATATTATTTTACTATAAGACCGGGTAATATAATATAATATAATATAATATAATATAATATAATATAATATAATATAATAATGGGTCTTATATTAATTTTTGCTTCAAAAGACGCATTAGAGCTGATTGTCTGGCTAGGTCTTATTTTTGGGGAAACACGGTAGTTACACAGCTACTATGCATGAAGATACAAATGAATCAGTTGTTAAGGAGAAATATAATTAACTTGGCACTAAGATCAGAAAGGGTTATTTCTAGGCATTCCCCACAGAGAGAACACGTGACATGATAAACATCATCCTTGCAGCCAGCTGTGCAACACACAAGAATTTCATAAAACCTCAAAAGAAAATCATCAGGATAGGCTGCTGACCCCACACCAACATGTAATTCCCATTTAGCCAGCATCACTGTGCGGAGGGAGGATGCAATGTACACAGCTACCCAGCACTCTGCCAGGCTGGCTCCCACCAGGCAGGTGTTTGAATGTCCTCAAGCTGCCCTTTTCATGGACCACGTGCAAACAAGGTGTTGCTAAATATTACATGGCAGCGAACTTGGCCTTGTGCACCCTCAGGTGTAGCTATTTCATGCGATCAGACACAGGCCTTGTCATCTGTAAGCCAGGAGAGGTCCTTCTAAACTTTGTTGTTCTCTATTCTATTCAGTGAGGCCCAGGGGCAGTTGAGATGGGTCTTAGGCCTTTTCTTCCTACTTCAAGAAGGCCTAGACTACTTTTAGGATTTACGTCTAGTCTTGTAAATGTTCTGTCTCCTACTTCAGTGGCTACTGTCGGTTCTTCTATTTCTTCTTGTTTTTTGTTGCTTTTACCTTCTAATTTGCTGTATTTCTGAACTGCCCAGTCTGGAAAAGTACTTAGGTTTGTTCAAAGTGCCTATCAGTAGATGGGACAGGCTCCGAGAGAGGCTCTCTTGCAAAGCAAATTGGATGGACTTTCTGACAGCTCTGGTTGCTCGATAGCCCTTGACTTCTTTTTTCTTCTCTTTTCTTTTATTGTTTTTTATTTTAATGAAATATATCCAGAATTGCAGTTATATTCCAGACGGTTAAAATTAGCATAAGGTTAGCCTCTGGAGATGTGGAACATGGCTACCTATTTGAATAAATTCTTCCTGGGATTAATTTTCTGATAAGTCAACCTTGCCAGCAATGCAATGTGGTAGGTAGTTCAGAGCATGGACTGTGGAGCTAGCTGCTGCATTGAGATCCCAGCTTTACCCCAACCAGCTGTGTGACCTTGGGCAAGTCACTTAACCTCTCTACACCTGCTTCTCTGTCTATAAATTTGGATAATAATACCTCCTTTATTCAGTGTTGTACTAATTAGGTGAACTGATATTTTTGACTTGCTCAGAACAGTGCCTGGCATATCATAAATGGTATTATATAAATGATTGAGTAAGACAATTAAATACCATTTCTCTACTCAATTGCCTACAGCCCAGTATTGAAATCATTAACTCTTTCCATCCCCTAGGGGGCCTGATTTCTCGTAGAATGTGACACTGAGGCATAATTGTGAAGATTTGAACCATAAGGAATTAGATTTCTTCCCAAGCTCCACCATCTTGCCTTGGTCTTTATCTGTTGCCAAATCCTACCCTAATTTCTGCTCTGTGCTAAGAAAGGACAGTGTCCTCTCTCAGACCAATGGAAAATTTATATTAAGCAGAGCAAACATTTATAAGTCTCTTCCTTTATTTGATCTTTCTATTTTTTATGGTTAGGAAAATAATGTTTGAGTCTAAATACCCTTTTCTTCAAATTTCTGCTAGGCTAGAATCAACTCAGTGATTATCAACTGATTAGCTAAGCAATGTCAGAAGAGCATTCCGGAAGAAAGTAAGTGGTCGAGAAACTACGTGAATACCTTATTTCTCTTAAATTGACTGGTTATTTTTTTCACTGACCTGAATTCATTGGGAGTTTTGGTATCATGCTGCTTCAGCTTTATTTAAAATTAAGAGTCAATGTCAGTAAAACTTTAGAAATTTTACAGGAGGGAACAAGTTACAGTGTAGATGATTAAGAAATGTCTTATGAAATTATTAAGGATATCTTTTAAGTTTTTGAAATACGGGGCTTAAATTTATTTGCTTTTTATGTCAAAGTGACTGAATTGATAAATTGATAAAGTATCCTAAAAATCCTTTCGTATCCTTTGCACATAGGAAACAATTAGTAACTTGAGCCAAATCTGGAAGGTATGCCTAAAAGTCTGAATTCCTTGTTAAATCAGCTAGCTAGTACCTCAAATTTCAGTGAAGGATTTTAGGGTGAATGCTTGACTTTTTTGGACCTTGTATGGAGTACATCTTTTTATCCTCCCATGAAGGATACTGATGTCAGCATTATCATTTGAATATGAGCCAAAATAGAGGAAAACTGAGAAAGCAGGCACCATAAAAGCCAAAAATTACAATGAAAAATTGGGTGTGTGGCACTGAAAGAGAAAAAGTTATACACTCCGTGGGTGTTTCTCAAACTCTGATTATAGACAGGACACCTATAAAAACGCAGATTCTGACTCAGCAGATCTGGGTGTCTAACACTTTCAGGTGACGCTGATGAAGCTCCCAGGATGTGGCAGGTCCGTACCTGCTTTCTAGAACAGGAGAAACATTCTGAGTGTGCTCCGGCTTCTTTGGTTCTATCTGGAGGAGAAGTCAATTGAAATGGGAAAAGTACACTTCAAGTTTTCAGGTCTACATGCACCTAGAGCTATGTGACCAAAGGCAGGCTCCCAGCAGAGCCTGTCTGCCGTCGGGAGCTGCAGAGACATTTCTTGCTTTCCTCTTAGAAACGTCAGGAAGGTGTTTGCTATCTCCTGGGTCCCTGTGGCCTGGATGGTGCCCCTTCAAGCTCCACTTTGCTGACAGGGAGTCACGGCTTGCTAACGGGGGCGTTTGGAGCCCTCTGTTCACAACGTCCTAGCCATTTGCTCCCCAGGTTTCCAGGGAGCTTCCCAGCATAGTCCTCAGAATGATTTTCCTGCAGCAGATTTTCTCCATTTTCTGGAAATTCCATCATCTTTTTCTCTTCATATATTGCCTGTCTGCTCTGTTCTCTCCCTGTGTCTTTCCAACAGCTATATAGTTGACGTTCTTATTCTGACCTCTACGTCTCAACTTTTCTTTCCCATTTTCCGTCTTGAAACATCTCCGCCCAGTTCTGGGTAAATTCCTCAGCTATATCATCACCCAGTCCTAATTCTCTCTTCAACGGTTTCCATCTGTTGTCTCCCCTGTCCAGTGATTTTTTTTATTTCAATAATTGTGTTTTTTCTTCTAGATGTTCCATTTAAAAAAATCTACCAGTTCATTCCTGGTAGTTTCTTGTTATATGCTCATCCCTGACATTGCATCCTTTGTTTCTTTAAATGTTTTATGCATAACTCCAAATTCTATTTCCGGTAGCCCTAACTTCTGCAGTTCCTGGGCCTGAATTTGTCTGTACTGTCTGCTGACACTCACTCAGAATGACTTGCCCAAGCAGAATCCCACATAGATTTTGGGGTTAAGATATTGATTAGGGATCCAAACCTATGTAGGGAAGAGCAAAGAAGTAGGATTGGACAGAGGGAGAAATCACAGTGTCATGTAGGCCTAACCAAGTCACAGCCAACCTGATGGTGCACTCTGGAGTGCTCCACCCAGAAGCTCCCATGATGCGCCAGAGTCACAGGGAGGCAGACCCGGGAGGAGCTGCCAACTGAAGCTTCTGACCACATTCCTCAGCTGGGCGGCCAGACCTCTCACAGCTGCCCACCAGGGTGATGCTTGGAGCAGCCATTCTGCATTTCAATCGTAGTCAGTGACTAAACTCCATCTATATTTAAAATAAAGTATTTTTTACACAGCCATTTCATCTTCAATAGTGATGTTATTTATGGGTGTTGATTATAGTAGAACAGAGGAAATTAGGAACAATCAGTGTTTGAGTTCAGGAATATTCCCCATTATCTCAGTACTAATAATGTTTGGAAACCCTCCAGAGGAATGTTCGTTCCTTTTAAGACTGATTTTATTATGTTTAAGAAAAGAAGTAAAGTTTTATATTTATATTAGCTTAAGTTGTCATCCTTACATTCTTTTTTGACTTCAAAATAATTTGAAACCAAAATAAATTATGTTAACTGACACTTATACACCATTATCCCAAAATATCAATTCAAGGCAAATTTGGATTATTTGTTTATTTTGTCATTCTAAAACAAAGTAATTCTTAGTTTTAGGCTGGTTGACTTCCTTCCTTCCTTCCTTCCTTCCTTCCTTCCTTCCTTCCTTCCTCCCTCCCTCCCTCCTCCTTCCCTCCCTTCCTTCCTTCTTTCTTTCCTTCCTTGTAAAATATGTTGTTGGAGTGATCTATAAACATAGCAAAAGTCACAATAAGAATTACAGATAATTTAACCACTCAAAATCATTTAACTGAAACAAGACGTTACATTGAAGTATTAATTCAATGATATATTAAATTGTCACTTCAAACCTCTAAAATGAAAATAAGTGAAACATGATAATAACAGCAATTTCCAAAGCCAGAGCCCAGGTTCACACAATCACATGGAGACATAAATATTTATCTGTTGCAGTGCATCACTTAGACTCCTCTCAGCGAAAACCTTCAGTCAGCTGTGAATCTTTTACTGGCATTTCATTTTGCATGAGCAGAGCAACAAATTGGGGATTCACAATACTTGTTATTCTTGTTGAGTGCCTGAGAGCAAAGGAAACTGAGATCTTGTAGCTGTTACATTTTACGTTTTTAAAATTCTTATTTCACCACATCAAATGATCATGGCATTACAGTTCTAACAAGCCCACAGGGAAAAGCTCTGAGGGAGACATGGAGAGATTAAACTTTTCTTTATTGATGACATCATAGAATCATTCATACATCAATTTTTTTTTTTTTTTAAGGAGGGCGCAGCTCACAGTGGCCCATGCGGGGACTGAACCAGCAACCTTGGTGTTATTCACACCACACTCTAATCAACTGAGCTAATCAGCCATCCTTACATGTCAATTTTTTTAAAAGAAGACAGAAAAAAGTAAAAATTGTTAGTGCTGGAAACACAGGTTACAGATAAAACATTGCCAGCCAATATATGTTTCTGAGAACAGTCTTGGAAAAAACAGAAGCCACTGCATGATAAATAATAAAGCAAGGTGACAGAAGTTGTCCAGCTATGAAAATGCAAAAGTGAAAAGTAATAAAAACAATATTTTAAAATGCGAGCATAGATAATCAGTGAGTTTAGCACTGAAAAATGGACCCCAAGAATGATTGTGATTGATTGAGCTCCATATAGTAAGCATAGTAAGAACTGATGATTATCAAGTTCACTTTTCTAAAATTTGGGAGTGTATATTCAGGGCTTATTCAGACGGACACTCCGTGTTACCACTGAATTGCAAACATCTGAAAGCCGCCACTCTAGGTACCAGACCAAGTTTTCTGTTTGGTGTGTGAGAAGAACGTGGCTACAGGTGACCTAAAGAGCCCAGAAAGGTGGGAATAATGGCTGGCACTGTACCACAGAGAGGAAAACCTCAGGGAAAATGCCATATCTGAGGGGTCACTGAAAGGAGCATTCTTCAGAAGTGTATACACTCAGCCTGTGCTCTCGCAAAAGAACCATCTCTCTTGCCTGACGTGTGCTCTTAATTTCTGAGCCGCACACAGATGAGCAGTGTAGTCTGGTCCACTTGTGGACCCCCTTTTTCTTATATCTTGCCCAGGACCTCAGAGTAGCAGAGGACAGAAGTCTGCAGAGTTCTAGAAAGGAGTCTACCAGGCCGCACTCAGGCATTGCACCTGTGGTGTCTGTAAACTGAGACCTTAATACCGCAGCGAGGGACACCACTTGTGTTGCTTATGTCCTTGCCGGGACTGCCTTGTAGCCACCTCAAGACAGTGGTTGAAACTGAAAGAAATATTTATACCTTTTTTAAAGAGGGACCCTCAGGATTAAATCACTGTCTCTCCATTCTTGTAATCTGGAAGTGGAGCATGTAAAAGGGAGGAAGCAAAGTCTTGTGATCGAATCAACGGTGTTATAAAGAAATTAACAGATTCTGAGGACGCTTTTAACTATTCTAAAAGAAGGTTGCTTGTGCCAAGTAATTGTTTGTTAAAGAAAGCCATTATATTGTAGTGCCCCCAACACCCCCTTTTTCTTATCATCTTTCAAGCATTTATTTACAAGTTATTTTGTTAATTTGTTAACACTGTTTAAGTTCTTGAAGGGAAAGTGCTCAGAGTTCTGATCCTAAAAGCAACAAGAGAGAAATACATTTTTCAGTGTTTTTATTTAATTTACAAAGTTTACCTCACTTTATAAACAAATACATGCACACACACAAGCATACACATATGCAACATTATTCATGTTTGGAAAGTCTTTGTTTGATGAGATTCCTTGAAATTGGGACTTCGATCATGCATTTAAAGTAGAATCCATTTCTCAGAGAACAGTTTAGGAACATATCAGGTGCTCTGGGCCATCTTCCTCCCTCACCCCTTCCTTCTTTTCTTTTCCACCCCTCGCCCCAGGGCCTTGGTTGCATCTTGCTCCTGCTTGAGTCGATGGCCTTCACCCCAGTCTCATTTCCCTGCTCTTCACATTCTTTGCAAAAACCCTAGGCACCGAGTTGTTTCATTGCCCCTCTTCTCCAAATGCAGAGACACACAGAGGTTGAATAATTCACTCAAGGTCACACAGTGAATGTGAAACTGGACCAAGAGGACTCCTGGAATCATGATGTGCCTGAGTCATGCCGAGAGCCCAGCGAAAGCTGTGGCCATGAATTTATAAATAATCTCCCTGGTCGTGGGATTTCCTGTAGCCGACTGTGTGTGTAGGAATCCTTATAGATGTGCCCATTCGGGTTAGAGTTTGTGCACAGCATTTCCTGGGGCAACTGGTGAAGAATCAGAGGACTAGCATTCAGGCTTCCACGTGTCAATATGTGCATATAGGGACACACTGTGCTAGAGTACAGTGGTCCCCCAACCCCGGTCTTCATAGACCCAGTGAAATGTTCTATTACGATGAAACAGTGTGTTCTTTTCCCAGTGCCCCCATCCAGAAAGTCAATTAATGGGTAGAATTTCCTCTTCTGCAAAGTTTTCACCCACAAATGCTTTCTAAACCTTTGCCACCAACTGCTGCTTAGTACTACTGGAATCTAATATGATAGTTTTTAATATGGTTTACGATTTTGTACATATTTACATACTCAGGAGCTTTAAGTTTATTAAATCTATTTTTTCAAGCTGTTCATCAAAGAGCCTCAGAGATGAGCCGTGATGAAGAGATCACATTTGATCTATTTTTCATATGTAGTAATTTATCTAATCTTAAAGATAGAGGAGTTGTAGAATGTAATCTGTATGTGTGTTTTCCTCTGAAAAAAAAAAAAAAAAGGCTTGTCAATGACGTCCTGCCTAGCATTCAGAGGTTCTTTAACATACTCATCAACCTGAATAATGGTGAGCACCCACTCTGTTCCATGGCGTTCTGTAGCTCTGCACAGACATTGTGATCAGAGACACCGTCTACTGGCAGGACTTTTAAAAGACATGCCATGATGAGAGTAATCTGAGCAGAACAGCACAAAGAGGGTTGAGTGGCCAAGCTGAAACTGGCGTGTGCCCCTCAGAAACCCCCCGAAACACCTACTCCAGGCCTCCCTCAGAGTAGATGCCAGTACCTGTCTGTGAGTCAATTTGGAGCATAAAGCAGCAGATAGGTGTAACATAAAATTTCTTATCGGAGTTTTGAATGAAAATAATTATTATCTTTGTCACCTGTAGTAGGTGGAAGAGTACAGTACAGCACACAAGCATTGTGTGAAGTATGTTGACGTACTGTTATCTGTAAACCTCACAATAACCTTCGAGTTAGAATTATGGTGCTCACTTTCCAGAAAATGAAACTAAAACAATGAGTAATTTCATAATTTGCCCAAGATCCCACAGCTGGTAAATGGAGGAACCAGGACACAAATGCGTGTCTCTGTCTCACAAACCTCCTTTCTTTCTACTGTGCTTATTACACAAAGTACACTCCTATAGTCTCCACAGTTTTAAGGCCGATCCAACCATTTTTCTTCAGAGGCGAGGGACAATAACCCGTTTGTCATGCGGTGTCTCTGGTCCCGCTCCCCACACAAGAACGCAGGATATGGTGAGGCCAAAAAGGAACACCCACAGAGCCATAGGTAGGGGAGTCATACCACTATATTCTCACTGGCAGCAGGGCAAGACACACAAAGTAGGATCCACAATCTGCCATCCACGCTTGCTAACCCCACTTGCTAGCAGCAATCCGTCGTCTGCTTCTCTGCCAACCAATCAACCCCTTGCTAACTACAATCCGTGCTTGCTAGCTCAGCCAGGCACTTATATCAGTGGCCAATGGGTAACTGATTACAGCTGATGGCCATCTACTACCTGAGCCAGCACCTTTCCACGTGAGGGTGAGAGCCTGGAAGCTGGTCTCTGGGATTCCATCCCCACACTCTACTCCTACAGGGTCTCGCCTCACAATCTGAGCGACAAGCATCTTCCGCAAGGGGCCCTGTGTCAGGAACCCAGCTCACGAGAAAAAGTTCCAGTCCAGTTCAAGTAATGTCACAAGGGGTGTCCCTCGATGTCCACCTACTTTCTGGGCACAGCCAGACCTGGCCATAGCCAGGGTTCTCAGGATACCGTACTGGAACAATAGTGGCTCACAGCCAAGGTACTTACATATTCTCGATGGCAGCCGGTTAAGACACAGGAAGCAAACATCCACCTGCACCACAACAAGGGCACTTCCTGTACCACAGTCTCACTGGCGGCCAGGTGAGACACAGGAAGCAAACATCTGCCAGTTCCACCACATGGTGGTACGTTCCCAAGCAAACAGTCAAGCGGTCCATCAAATCAGGGATGGAGCCAATTCCCCATAGTCCACAGTCATTCGCCAGTGCTGTGCGTCACAATGTGTGCCCTCTCCGCAGGGCAAGGGCTCCAAGTCCTCCCCAACCTGGGGGTGAGGGCCTCAGCAAGCACTTCCCAGCCCACAAGGCCGCAATGACCTTCGCTTTCTCTGGCCTATGCTGGTTGGAGAACCGTCCACGTCTTCCCACCCCTCCACAGGGTCAAGCTCTCTGGGAGCTGCACAGCCCCTTCCACACTGGTCAGAGAGCCATCCATGTCCTCCCACTCCTCCTCAGGGGTCCAGCTCCTGAGAACAGTGGCTACCAGGTACCACACACTGTGTGGGAGCCACCTATCCTCTGGTGCAGAGTCAGACACCATTCCTACCTGGCCAAAATCCTGCCCACTGTGCCAGGCATCCGATTGGGTGGAGACCTCAGTGTCAGATGCCCATAACTCTAGGAGCCCACAGCAGCAGTGGACCTCCAAAAGGGAGGTGACGCCAGCCCCTGCCAACAGGGTGGCGTGCCATCCGGAGGCTTGAGAGACCTACCAATTCACCAAGAGGTAACATTTCCCCCAAGCCGATCGCGGCTCCTGTTCCTGGCGCAGCTCCTCACAGGCTTCCTTAAAACTGAGCTCTCATACCTATAAACTGCTCCATTACCTTTCGGAGAGTTTCAGCTGACACCACACCCTGGTCACTGTGCCATGTGTCATGTGGGGTCTCTGGTCCCGCTCCCCGCATAAGAACACAGGATGTGGTGAGACCAAACAGGAACACCCATGGAGCCACAAATAGGGGAGTCATACCACTATATTCTCCATGGCTGCTGGTTGAGACACAAAAGCAAACATCTGCCAGTAGCCCAACAGGGGGTCTTCCGACACCCCAGTCTCGCTGGCAGCCGGGTGAGACACATGAAGTAGGATCCACATGATCTGCAATCTGCCATCCACGCTTGCTAACCCCACTTGCAAGCAGCAATCCACCATCCGCTTCTGAAGGCCAACTAGTTACAGCTGACGGCCATCTACTACCGGAGCCACCACCTTTTCATGTGAGGCCGAGAGCCAGGAAACTGCTCTCTGGGACTCTGTCCCCATACCCTTTTAATTCTTTGGAAGACATTTTCCCTTCAATGCAGGACTCTTTATCACCTGGTTTGCATTAGCAAAACTCTAATTAATTTACTATTTTTTGAAGGGAGAGAAATAGAAAATGTTCTGCTGACCTGACTTCAAATTAAGAACAAGTTGAGGTAAAATTCAGAAACTATATCAAATTAAAATATGTAGCTCAATTACAATTAGTAAACGAAAAAAAGGGTGGGGGGGCACAGAACATATTTAAAATCTGCCACAACTGTGTAGCAAAACTCAAACTCATACTGATTTTGTTCATCTTTTCTTTCATGATAAAAATGAAAGGCTTAAAAAAAACCTCATGATAATTAAATATTATCAGATTTGATCATTGATGGGGTTTGCCACTAAAAAGTTTGAAAGGGCAAACTTTCTTATTTTTATAAAACGCTCATTGTAAAACAGAAAAGTTCAAGCAGTAGGATAATTTTTAAAAGGAAAAAAGCAATGTAACTGAAAATTCCACCATTAACATTTGGTGACAATTTTTCCAAGGCATCTCTCTGTAAATACGCACAATGAGCACAATTTTTACAATTTTGGAATCATACTATTCATGCTGTTTATTATCCTGGAGATTTCACACACATGAGCATACAAGAGCTGTTTTGAAATCTTTCCCCCTCGTTTTAAAGAAAAGAAAAGCTAACTTTCCTTTGGGAAGTGCAGTGGGACCCAGTTTATAAAGATTGGCTTTCGAGGAGAAGTGTCTCCATCTTGTGGTCTTTTAGAGTATGGTCATGAAAGACCAGAACTCCTGTTGTGTTTTTGCAACTCTACTTGGAAATGGTGTCCAAGCTGGGACTCGACCTATGGTCCTGATGAAGTCCCACATGGAGCCAGAGAAGCTCCGTGTGTGTGGAGAGCAGGAGTGTGCTCTCTACCCTTCACACTGCTGCTCTGATGGGCAGCTTAGCTCCAGACAGTAGAGTCTCAGTGAGAAACAGAAAAACTAGGACTAGGGCCCAACCCTCCCAGCTTCTAACATTGGGCTCTCTCCACAATTTGTTTAATCTGAACTTCAGAAAGTTTCTTTAACTTATTCATCAACGTGGATAATGGTTAGTATCCACTCTGTTCCATGATGCTCTGTGACTCTCGGTACGAAAGGAGCTGATCTTAGTGGCTGAGTGACTCTTTGTCAACCTCTTAAAATCATCATTACGTCTTCTGGGGAAGAAGATGAAGGCCCCAGGTGGAGTGTAATTTCACTTTAAAGGAATTATGGAAAGGATCAATCACTGGTCCTCTCTCCTTACACTGTTATTTATATCCAAGTTTTGACTTTACCAATTGGTGTGGAATGTAGGGCAAAAATATCTCTTTGGAGATAAAGTTGAATTTTCTTATTTGTGTATACATGGTAAATACAAACCCTGTGTTAAGCAGTACAAACGTGGTCATTTTCTGTAAATAGGACCTTAATTGTTGGAGGGTTTCACTCTGTGTAAATGCCGTGGGCAGAAGTGTTATATTTTACATCAGAACAAACAGCTTTTAACGCGTTAAATGTCATGGAATGTCACAGCACTTGGCTGAATAATGAAGTAGTTGTTAGTTTTATGTGTGGTTGGAAGAAACTTTTCACATGCAACGTGGTCTTGAAAACTCAGTAACTTATCATCAAGATTGGCAGGTACAGCTCAGCACCAGGGTCCTAAGCCTACACCTGACCACTCACTCGCTGGTCATGACCTCTCTGAGCCCCAGTTTTCTGCCCTGTAAAATGTTGGCTTCTGTGAGCTTCAAGCTCTTTTCCAAGGATAAATTGTTAAAATATGATAAGAGTATTTTTTGTTTAAAGAATTAGGGATGAGGAAACTATATCTTTTTATCTTTTCCTGACACACTCGAGAGTAGGCCATATTTGAAATACATTTAGTTTATTATGCAAGATTATAGACAGTTTCAACTTGAATCGGTTTGCTTAGAATTTGGGAAGTAGCTTTCTGTATGTAAACCGAAACTGACCAAAATTGACATTGATTTATGTGAAAGACACCTCTATATTCTCAGTTATGATTCCTCTTCATCACCTTGGAATTGTCTTTATTTTTACCAAACTGTTGAAAAGCCGGGCTCAGGGTTTTTGTTTTTGACATTAAATTCTTTTAAAATGATATTCAATATTAGTTTAAATTTTACAGATTTGGAAATCTACGTTTTCATTCAGAAGTGTTGATAAATGTCTTCATGGTTACTATCCTAGCTTCAGGGACGAAAATAGTGAACCACACAGACATACCTAGCGGGAGATACAGACATTGATTAGAAATGACAGTGCCGTGTGATACTTGGATAGGAACCATGTAAGAAGAGCACCTGACTCCAGCTTGGTGGGGCCAGGGAAAGGCTTCCTGGAAGAGGTAATGTTTGGAAACCTGAAGGATAAGTAGGAATTAGCCAGGGGAAAAGGTGAGAAAGAGCAGCACGTGCGTGAGCACAGCGGGACGCGCTTGGTGCTCTAGCTAAAGAGTGAGAGGGGGCCATGGAGATGTTATGGATATGACGCAGATGAGATGGTGGCCTGAGCTGGGACAGAGAAAGAACATAGATTACAGAGAGATTTAGGAAGAAGAATCCACAAAACTCGGAGATTGAATGTGAGGGGTGAACAGTGCCAGGGAGCAGGTGTCAAGGGGGGGTCGGGGTTAAGCACGACCCCCAAGATTCTGGTTTACACCGTTGGGTAGGTGTTGGTTCCTCTTGTTGAGAGAGGGAGCAGCGTGGGAGGAGATATTTCACATGCCAGTGGGGCATCAGAACAGAGATGTCCAATAGGCATGAGGGGCTGCAGAGAGGGTTTCAGCGGGAAAAAGGGGCTGGGAAACCTCATGGGAAAGATGATCAGCAAAGACAGGGAAGTAGATGAGGTCACCCAGGATGAATGTATGGAGCAGAAGGAGAAGTGTGTCTGATGCCAGCCCAGAAGAACATAGCCTCTAAGGATGATGGATAAAGGAAGAGTCTTGCAAAAGATCAGCCAAAGACACAGGAGGTGAGCCAGGAAAGTCTGGATCATTTGTCTGAATGCTTACTGAGCATCTATTATGAGCAAGCATTTCCCAGGCATTCTGAGAAGTGCCTCAGTGAATAATGTCCCTACTCTCACAAACTTACCCTCTGATAGTGTCTGGAAGCCAGAGGAAGAGAACTTTCCCCGTACCAGATGCTCCTGCAAGGTCAGGTAGCATGAGAACTGAATACTATTTATTGGACTTATCAACAGGGAAGTTACTGGCGACGTTGTCAGTGATAATGGGTGGGGAGAGCAGAAGCAGATAGCAGAGGATTAAGAAGTGAGGAAGAAAAAATGAAATGGTGATCCTTCTTTGACCATTTGTATTTTTACTGTACACTCGTGAATATATTTTTACACTTCCAACCTCCATGGAAATCAGCCGGAAGGCTCCAGCTTTGGCCAAAGAAGTAAAAAGAGTAGACTGTCGACTTCATTATTGCTATACATTTGTTCCAGGTGCCAAAGAACTAACTAACAGCTGACATCTGTTGAGTGCATACTATATGCCAGACACTGTTTGAAATTTTACATGGATTTGGTCATGTAATCCTTACAACCACCTTATGAGGTTGGTGCTATTATTGCTTCCTCTGAATAAATGAAGTTCCTTATAAGACAGAAACTTGTCCAGGGTCCCACAGTTACTATGTGATGGAGCCAGGGCTCCAGCCCAGAGCTCTCCTTTCCAGCCACTATATTAAATGTGCTATTCTAAATGTCTGCGGCTTCTCTCTCTCCTTTTTTGTAAAGGACATATTATCAAAACTACATACGAATCATAAAGATGAACAGGCAACACTCACTACATTGGAAAAACCATTGTTTTACAGTTAAATATGGTACTAAAACAGTTCATTCCGAGTCTTGATTTAAAAATAAAAAAGTAGTGAAATAAATTGTTTCGTTCCCGACTATGTTGGCAAAACAACTGATTCATATTTCCTCCATTTGAGGAGTTGGCATTTTTGGAATACAGCCCATGTCACTATATCTTACACTGACTGTTTGCACAGTAAAATCGTCTACACAATTGCCCTGGGGAAGAATTCAGTGCTCTCTACTTTCTCGGCTTGGAGTTAATGATAGCTGTTCTTCCAGAAGGAGAAGCTCCAAAAGGCCAACCACCTGTCCTTCTAGATCATAAGCGCTCAGTGGGAAGGGGCGAGAGCAAATCTCTTGATGATATGGAATGTAAAAGTAATTAAAATCGGTAATTGATGAGGGAAGTGTATGCCTGCACTGGGACATGATCTCTCAGATATGGCAGTTTGTTTAGAATCCAGCCACAATGAAGTAACATGTACCTACCTATATGCACAAAAATAAGTGAAATGTATTAATGGAGCTAAACTCATAAAAACATTGGGTTTTTAAGTTTTAAAATTTTTTCTTGCTTTCTTTTTTCTAGCAGTTTTCAGGTTGTCTCTCCATGATCAGTTAATATGTTTTACTATTCCAAAAAGCATGCTATTCTTTGTCTTCACAAATAAAACCTTAAATGTTATCAAAACAATCACTGTTAGCTCTAGTTAGAAATATTTGGAGAAGGCTAAAATTATTTCTTTTCTACATGTTAGCCTTTTATAAATGAAACCAAGTGATTTGCAAGAATATTATGTCCATTGTTTTCATTGTGTAACCCTATTCTCTACAAAATGATTGTCCTGGTACAAAGAACAATTTTCATAGAGACTCTCCATCAACAAGACTTAATTAGTTATCTGAATTCTTAGTGTTTTTTTTTTAATTGAGTCATTATAATTGTTTTGATGTCCCATACTTTTAACTTGTTGATGACAAGTTTTAAAACTGTCATTTCAAGTATTTGGTGATATAGGTGCAGACAAGTCCCATCTCTTCGATTTCAGCTTGACACATAATTAGTGTGATTTGCATTAGCATAATCATGAAGATGGAACAGAAGGAAATAAAGAAGTTCTATTCCAACAATAATGGGATCACTTTCATGGCAACAAGTATCAGAGCACCATGTACAGATGTCTTGAATTTTAAAAAAAGAGCAGAACAGTGCTTTTATTTTTTTTAAACCGTTGTCAAATTCTGACAGCTGTTATGATGTGTTTTATTCTTTAATTCTTCCCTCTTTAATGCAAGGCCATCTTCCATTCATGGCTTCAGCAGTTTAGCCTGCTCTAAATGAGACAGAGAAATGCGAATCTCCCTGGTGGTCGATCTTCTCACAGCTGCGCTGCAATTCCAGTGTGACATCAAATTAGTAATTATAGCTGAGCGGACGGCTTTTTACAAATGACAGTCTTAGCATGCTGCCGGCAAGCAAGCTCCTCAGCAGGGAATCGGAGCAAGTAAAAGGAAACATTACTGGATTCACTTGATTTCTGGGGGATTTGACCTGACTCTTTAAAAAGCCTGATAAAGAGAGAGAGAGAGAGAGAGAGAGAGAGAGAGAGAGAGAGAGAGAGAGAGAGAGAGAGAGAGAGAGAGACTGAGACCTAGGGATTTACACAAACAGGCATTTGGTCATCATTCTGCACAGTTCTTCTCAAAACTCATGTCTGATTTTATTAGGTAAAGTAAAGCCTGTGTAATGGAGTCCTAGGGTCACAATAAGAAGATTCCTTCTAACTTATAACCTTCTCCCTGGAACCCATTTGAAAGAAAACAGCTGCCGTGCAGTTGGCATTTGTATAACTTATATTGGCAATAATCATTGTTGACACTTTGATAATGGGCTACAACAAGCCACCTTGGCAATTCTTAGGCACTGTGAATTGCACTAGCAATTAAGTGACTCTCACCATCTCTGACATTTTACCTATTAATGACTGAAGGCTCTGCGAATTAATCGTTAGTAACCTCACATCGAAAACTGCTTTCCTAAACCAGTTTTCAGCATTTCTTTTGTGATCTTTAGATCTTAACACATTATACTTAATGACTACCTCTATCTGGTTCTTCACGCTGCAGTAAAAGGTAGGCTGGGAGCATAGGGTACAAAAGCACAGCAGTGTGTATTTCTGAGAATCTTCCTCTGGCTATCAGTCACAACGTGCTTCCTTTACCGTGTCAGTGGATGATCAGTTAAAGGGAGATTGTCAAGGCTTTTAGGTGCTGAACTCGGGATGCTTTAACCTCTAAAATTCCTTCTCTCCCAAGATGGAAGTGAATCATTTCCGTTTGCCAGTCACTGTTAGGAACACCTATCCCGAAACCCAAAGTGCAGGGGAAAGTTTCCCATCAGAGCAGAAGCGGGGCCTGTTTCTCAGACCTTAAATTAAAGACAGCACCAGTCACATCTGCTCCGTGGCTGGAGAAGCTTTATAAAAGGGGTTTTGGCAGGGGGAGGGCAGCAAACAGAGCCTTAGGGACCCTGACTGAGTCCCAGCGCCCGCCCTGCCATTAATGGAAGTTTGTGGTTTGGGGAATAAATCATTTCACGTTGTCTTCATTTGTCAAGTTAAAGAATTTGATTATATCATTGGTTCTCATGCTTTAGTGTTTGTGAGAATCCCTTGTTTCAAATGAAGCTTTCCATTCCTTCAGAGGTGCTCTTCAGCAGCAGACTTTTAGAAGTCCTGGACTTGACAATCACTAAAATTCTGTCTGTTTTAGGTATGGGTTAAGGCCATTGCTATTAGTGATGGAAAAAATGTTCTGAACCGTCATATTGTATCAGCAGATGTCTGAGCAAGCCTTAAGAACACTATAATGTAAACCATGAGGGTTATTCTGGGAAGTGGAGTTTTTAAGATTCAGTTCATTTGAAATTTTTCCCATTCGGTATGAGTGGCACGTGCAAAAGAGAGAAGATCACATGCAATGACCTGAGCATCTCCCAGATGACAGTGTTAAACTCGTCAACCCAGTCTGGCTTATGGTGGTGTATGAACTCTCAATTGCTTTAGATTAACTTTTTTCCCCACTGGAATGAACTCATCTCAGGGTTGAGTTCATCCATCCCAAGCAGGCATGAATGAGAACAGTGCTGTTAGCTTTGGGAGTTTTCTTCTTAAGCGGACAACTCTTATTCACTGGGTTCCAGACAGAGTTGGAATGGAGAGAAGACTCCCAAAATTTAGTATGTGGCCTGAATTTAAGCCAAGCTGCTGCAGACGTATAATTATTAAAATAATAAAATTATGATATTCACTAGCTAACTAGTATTAAACCAGTAACTATAGGACTTAGCAAATTTCTTAAGTTTTCAGACATTAACATTTCTTAGGTTATCACCATCGATGACTGTGCAACAGAATCTTCCAATCAGATTATTACAAACCTATTTTGTACGTCTTGCATGGAGCTTAACTGTTGCAGCACAGCCCGTGGAGGAAAACCAAACCGTCACCTTTGACATCGCCACTTAAGGGGCCATTATGTTCTGAAAAGTATGACAGTATTAGAGAAGGAATAGATACCACTTTTTAAAATATTAGCTTGAAATTTTTAGGGAAAGTAAATAACGGTGCAGATAGGTTCCGCCACTCTTAACTCTTCTAAATTGCAAAATCTTGATAGGGCTTACCCAGTTTTGTGCCTCTTAATTGTAGCGCTGTTTCACAAGTATGTTGAGGTATATTGTCTTCTCTACATTTACACATAACAGATTCAAAATCAAAACTTTCACATTCACATGAATATGTCACAAATGTGTACGATATCCTTTTGGAAATTACAAGTTATTAATGACCCATTGGATCATTTCCCAAGCCACAAACTTGTATAGACATTCTGCTTATGTTGATAAAGAAGGTTGTTTTCTGTCCTTTTTTTTTGAGAAAAGAAACACTTGTTATCTTTGCTATTTCTGAATGAACTCTACCCATATTCATTAATTTGCCTTTTCAAGTATCAAATTTGTGGCTTGGATATTTTCAGAAGCAGAGCTGATTTTATTATAAATCTCTAACATCTCTTATTACCCCAAAATTGATACCGCATGTATTCATTCAAATTATCTGTGTCCTTGCTCTCATGTAAGGGTTACCTAAAATTCTCTCCCTTACAGAAATATTTCTGGAGTATATTTTCAGCCCCACAGGCTGATTTTATGAAGTTTTTGGCAAGTTTGGTGAAAGGGGATTTAGTCTTTTTTGCAAGTTTATTTTCATTTAGGTGAGCTTCTAATAACAAGTAAATCAGGAACATAAGCAGTTCTGAACATGAGACAATAATTAGTACATAGTTTTAATGTTGTGTATTCAGCTCCAAGTGTTACAATACGGCCATCAAAGGGACACCAGGCAGCAAAATTTGACATCAAGGCTTACAATTAGACTTCTTTGAAATGGGTTGCCAAATGAGCGCATCCAACAAAAATTTATTTCTTTCTGAAATACAAGTCCTTTAATCACAGAGCACTATGCTGTGTTATCCTTTGCATTGAAACCTTCTGGTACCAAAATCCTGTTTACATTAAATACTCAAGTGTGACAGGAGTACATTTCACCTTCCCACTAAGGTTTCCATCCTGGCGAAAATACAAACTTGGTTCTATGTGATACAGACTTTGGCTTTGTACACTTTAAATACATGTATTTTTTTCCTATTGTTAATGGCAATTTAAAATACAATAGACTCTTTTTGCATAATTTAATATAATTGTAGAATGATGATAAAATCCAGTATCATTTTAGTTTGAAGTCTGTGTATTTGAAGTTATGTTTTTGACTGTAAATACAAATTTCAAATATTTGTGATTTTTTAAAAAAAAAATTTGAGTCATCTAAAAGATCATTAGATGTTTTAAGTCTTGCTAAAACAAAATTTCTCTATCATTTCTGGCTTTACTAAACTTTAAAATATCCATTATTGCTAAACTCCATGCAAATGGCCACAGTCATACATCAGACCACAGAACCTAATGACATGAGTAAATGTATATATATGTGTGTATATGTGTGTATACGTGTATGTATGTATATTTACCAAATATGTATATTTAACAGTTAACATACATTAGAAACAAGTAACATCCATTTGAAACAAATAGAAAATTTAAATCTTTCTGGTAAACATTTATTTTTTGTTTTTGTTTTCAGAGAATCTGCAATATTTTTAGTGATTTGCACTATTGAAGTTTTTATAAAAAGTGCTAAGTATTTTTATATTAGAAGGGAAATTCTAATGCCTTGTTTCTTTCTTCCCTTTCTTTCTTTCTTTCTTTTCTTTCTTTCTTTCTCCTTTCTACAATTCTAGTGGGAAGAGCAGAGCTCTGCCCTCCCAGGATCCACACTGTCTCTCTGGCCACCTCCTTTGCTCCCAGGTCTTTTTCTAGTGAGCTGGCCACAAAAGCACATGTTCATTTCTGAAAAATGAGAGCTCTAAATTTTGTAGCTGTTAGTTCTGCATATTTTCCCCTGTTTCTTAAAATCTCAAACCCTTAGCCAAATCTATCCTTGGAGATCATTTAGATCTTTTATTGAACCCTAGAGAATAAGGAGTAATTATTTATATTCAGAAGCATTTATACATTTAAAATTTTACCCACATGTTGGTTATTGTCAGGCTCCGACTCAGTAGCTTGCATATCTTGATTCTCACATCCACGTTCATTCGTGTCTTAGTTACACATAAGCCAGTTTTGACCATGACCAATACTGTGACATAGAGTGTTTCTTACTCTTGAAGAATATAGACTTGCTGAGGGACAGACTATAATACTGTGCTTTAAAAGAAACCAAAACCTTTTCACCCAATAATATAATTACAAAAAGGGAGAAAAAAAAAGTTTCTAAGGAAACAGTTTTCTTCTTATACCTCATAGCAAGTTTTCCCAATAAGCTTATTACTCTCTAATATTTGGGTTAATGTTTTGTGGCTACTAAAATTTCAGGTAGTGAATTTCTGCTTTAGGACAGCAAAATGATATTCACTAAATTACTTAGTCTTATAATGTATTCACCAAGGAAAACTAACCCATGGAAAATTAAGGTAAGACAAGAGTCAGCAAATTTCTGTCTTTGGCCATGTATATAAAATTACTGAATTTTATTCCACATTAATAAATATAAACTTAGATTCCTTATTACTTCAAGAAGTTAATTTACCCAAGTTTTATTATCATATAAGAACATTTTATCCTCATTTGGTATTCAAGAAGGGTATATTCAGTGAGGTTTTCCAATTAGGGATAGCTTTTGCAGTGACCACAGAGGTTTATCCAGCCAGGACAACTCATAGCTGAAGTTTGGAGAGCAGGGTAGGGAGCTGGAGCAGACACCGCAAGGGAATAAGCCTCTGGCCAGTATCGACTTTAATACACCTAATGTGCCCTCTACGAGATGCGGAAATTAAGTTCATGAACTAATCCTAGCACAAGTGCTAACAAACCTCATTGCTGAATACCACTATGGTCACCTTAGAGGTACTCCCCTTGGGAAGCTATGCACCGATGCCAGCGCCTAGTTCATCCTTCAAAGCAATTTTGGAACTTTTTTTCAGGAATGGCCATCAGAGCTGTCATTGTATTACCCTTGATGTCATGAATGTCATCAAAATGTCTTCCTTTCAATATTTCCTTTATCTTTGGGTAAAGAAAGAAGTCATTGGGGGAACAGATCAGGTGAGCAGGGAGGGTGTTCCAATACAGTTATTTGTTTACTGGCTAAAAACTCCCTCACAGACAGTGCCGTGTGAGCTGGTCCATTGTCATGACGCAAGAGCCATGAATTGGTGAAAAGTTCAGGTCATCTAACTTTTTCACACAGGCTTTTCAGCACTTCCAAATAGTAAACTTGGCTAACTGTTTGTGCAGTTAGTACAAATTCATAATGAATAATCCCTCTGGCATCAAAAAAAGGTTAGCAACATCATTACAACAAGTTCGCAAACTTAATTGTCAGACCTCATATGTCCCTCATATCTGCTGCAGTGAAATGAGATAATAACCTTCCACTTGTGTACGCTAAGTTTGTGTGCAGCAAGTAAGGAAAGTGTCTTCAAAGTGTAAAGGAATATGTAGAGAATTCATGTGAGATATTTGTGACTAATGAGAAAATCTAAAAACAAAGATTTTAAACATGGTAGACTATGTTTAAAGAGCCCATTCCTTTTAAAAACAGGAAGGCTGAAAGAAGGGCAAGTCTGTATTCTTCAATAGTAAGAAACACACTATATAAAAATACTGGTCCTGGTCAATGGCTTAGATGGAAATAGGCGCAAACTAATATAGAGTGAGTTCTTATTGCCAAGCACGGTGTGTTTTGTGGCATTTACTTCATACACTAACCCTATTACATAGGCATTATTAACTTTCCGTTATACGGATCAGAAAACTGAGGTCTGGGCACATGAAGCACCCATTCAGAATATCACAGCTAGAATAAAAATGTTAAATACGCCAACATGTTTTGTTTTTTTAATCTTGCTCTGTATTTATTAGTGATGAGCTTTTGTCTAGATACACAAGCCATACTTGAGACCATGGCCAGCAACTAACAAGAACAATGTTTGTATGTAACCCTCCTTGTGGCAAGCACTGGCCTAAGCTTTTTACATATGTGAACTCATGTAATCTCACAACAATGCTATTTGCTAATCCCCGATTAAAGATGAGAAAACCAAGTAACAGAGAGGTTAAGTAACTTGATCAAAGTCATACAGCTAATAATTGGAGGAGCTGAGATATAACCCAGGCAGTCTGGATTCAGTCTGTGTTCATAACCTCAGGCTTCAGTCTGTGCCCTAAGTAGAAACCTGGACCATGCTGAATAGACCTGGGGTCTGGCATCACCCAATAGGAAAGTGTGAGGGATATTCTGCTAATTTTACCCAAACAATAGAAGCAGGATAGCCAGGTTGCAGGGCGAATGGCATCTCTGCTTATGGCTTTAGCTGTTTTGTGCATTTCCACTTCACATTCATTAATAGAGATGAATGCCATTTGGGGTCCACTCCACCGACCCCAGTAAAATTCCCTCATACAAAAATGACCTTGTCTCATTCAACTTGAGCTGTACCGAACTACACAGCCTCAGTCAGCTGGCCAGGGCTTGGGAGCAGCTCCAGAGGCCCCCAGGCAGCAGTCGTGGCCCAGGGCTGGGCAGCCTGGAGCGGGGGAGCACAGCAGGTCCCTCCCATACCTCGTCCTCCGTGGTGTTGCCTCCCAGCACGTATGAGTGTGCTGCTGCAATTTGCCCTGTCACATTCGGGGGCTCCTGATCTACACGGAACTGACCGGGAGAAATTAATCCAGAGCGAACAAGGACTTAACCTGCTACCACTTCAGAAAGGTTGCTGACCACTGGCTGGACGCCAGCCTCCGAGAGTCCAGTTAAGAAGCGTTTCTGAGCTGATGTCTTTCGCTCGGGTGGGTTCCTCCGGCCTCTGGCTGCTTCTGCGTGGAACTAGAAAGAGTACGAAAGGCACCCATTACAGAAACAGACCCAGTGACTTGGAGGCTTTCAAAACTCCTCAGTGCAAATAATTCAGTGTCGCAAAGCAAAAGGTAGAAGCCATTGCTGCTCAGTGATTTCTGGGCTGCTCTGCAGGCATCACCTTTGTGGGCAGTGTGACTCCAAGAGATCAAGTTGGATCATTAATTTATAGCATAATAGCTTACCTCCCTTTTAAAAATTGTTGTGTTTTTAATATGAATGCTGCTCATCATCAGAGAGATAAATTGAATTTTTTTTAAAAGGTAAGCAGGAAGGTTTTCTTGAGGGTGAATCATTGTCAGGCGACTTCATCTTTGTCATCTAGTCCTTAGTAGAAAAAAATGACTGCTGTAAAGTTCTCTTTTTTATGAAAATATGTTGTATGCACTCTCAGCCTTCAATACCAGATTTAAATACATACAATTTATTGAGTGCTCACAGCGACGAGGATGGTGATGACAAGTGTCACCCACTATTTCCATGTGTCACACAGGTTTTGGTCGAATTCTCAGAACAACTCTGCCTTAGCCAGATGACCAAGCGTCAGAGGGTCTGGGTTCCCATCTCAGCGGGAGAACAGGCTTACCGGGTCCACTTGCCAGGCTCACCTACCAGGCTAGTCAAGTTGCATAATCTCTCTAAACTCAGTTTCCTTGTCTGTAAAAGAAGCTTACAGATAATACCTAAGGTTGTTGGGAAGAGTCAATGAGATGAGGCGCTTAAATAAATTGATAAACGTCAAGTGCTTGTTAGCATAGTACCCAAGGCTGTTGCTGCTGGCGGTGGTGTTTTCCCCATTCTGCACATAAGGCAACAGCCTGGAGAGGTCCAGAAACCCAGCCCTGACCCTTGACAAGTAAGGGGTGGGGCCAGGATTGGAAACTCAGGATTCATGTCTCCAAAATCCTGGTGCTCCTAAGCACTGTGCCATCCCACAGACACTTCGGGGTGAGCGTTTTTAGACCAGTCTCAGATCCCTCTAGCAGTTGCCCTGCTAAGGTCCTGCCTTTGCCTCTTGAGCCTTTCAATAATATAAGCCTTTAAATCTTTTAACCAATCTGGTTGCCCTTTTTAAACTTGATCCCTAGTGCCTGTGAAATTCACAAGTAAGCCTAATTATACGGTACAGAGTATGCAAAGTATTATGAGGTAGGATTATGCTTTGCCTGTCACATGAGGTAATTCTGCTGGGGTAAACCTGAAGTGACACTCATGTTCATTAATGTGACTGCTATCAAACACGTGTCTACTGTGTCATTTACTGCCTTCTCTTTGATCTGTCATCCCTGCCTTCAGGTTTCTCTCACTCACACACACAAAAATCCCTCTCCCCTTCTTTTCTTACACATATAAAATGAGTTGTGGAGTTGAGGCAGATATCTTAACCCTTAATACCCCCACTCACACACACCCCAAAACAGACAGAAACGCCCAAGTTGTCTAATTGGAGAATCGCGATCCTTCGGCATCTCTGTTTTTGTGTGTACATAGATCTGGCTTCAGCCCATTCTTCTGAGGTGCTTCTAATTCTGTGTTTTGGGCAATGCCCACCGCTGAATGAACTTGTTGAACTTCAGATCCTTGCATTTCCTTCACGGTGAAACTTCATTTTGTTTAGAGTTCTAATGGAAGAAGAACTAAGGGACCGGTGTAAGTGACTCAGACATTTAACATCAATGTGCTACCTTCACATTCAGGGGTTTCTTTTACATGTATTACATTATTGTTAAGGTATTAATGACAAATTTGGAGGGTAAGTCAGCCAGGCCCCTCCTTCATTTCTGTGGAGAATGGCACTGCCTTTTTACTTCCTCAAGACTCTAGGACTTGGCATAAAAGTATTTGAAAGGAAATCAGTCTCCCCCCAAGAACTGAATTATTTATCTGTACATTTTACATACTCATGCCACCTTGTTTTCTGCCTACTTGCTTTTGTGTCTTTCATACTAGATTATAAACTCCTTTAGAATAGAAATGTTGATTAGTTCATTTTTGCATTCCTGTACATGACAGTCATTCAGTAACTGCTTATTGAATTGAATCTTTGGATTTCTGATCTTTGCTATACCTGCTTTGCAAGGATAATTACTTTGCCAGTAGTTATGTCAAATTCAAAATTACAAAACTGAAAACTTTCTCAAAGTTAAAATGAGTAGCAAAGTTACTGACTTGGAAATGCTAATATATGTGCATATGTGTATGTGCAGAAAGATGTGAGTAGTTTACTTACATGTGTATCCCTTAGAAAATTAGGAGAAAAAGTGAGTTCAGGCATTTGAAGGATGTTTCAGTAGGTATGCCCAGTGAGTTCTCTTTTATTGCGCTGAATAAGGAGGGAGGCAGTGTGGGGACCAGTAAGGAGAATAATGTTCTTTCCTTGGATTTTTTTTCTTTTTTTCATTTAATCTCAGTTATAGAAAAAAGAGTCATTTAGACATTCATTATTATACTCAGAAAGGCAATATATTATGCTGGATTCTTTTCAACTGGAAGACATAAGCTATGGTTAGCAGAAAGGAGGGGGTGAGTTTTGAGTGGTCTTGAACTCTCCCAGAACACAGGTTGCACCAAGTTAAATAGAATGATCCACAGTATTTGAAAATTATATGCCTATATTATCATATAGCACAAGCTAGAGTTTTTTCTGCCTGTGACCCATGTTTTGATAGCCACCATTATTCTGTGTTGGCCAACGTAAATAGTTTAGTTGCCAGCTCACCACCCTCTTGTTTATTTATAAAGGGTAGCATTTCTCATCTTAATATGTTCTATGCTAAAAGAAGACATTTTCCTTTGACATTATCCAACTGAAAACAGAATTTCCTTTTTGGTAGGGTGGTGAGCAGGCAGGCATGGAAGGGTGGATGACTAACATATTCTCCGCAACGTAGATATTAGATATGGTTGTGGACGGTGCTCTTCTGAGACAAGATAACATGTTATTTGTAACATGAACCCAGCAAAGGCTACCCCGAAGTGTGGGGGATATGGAGCTGGGTTGTACGTACCAGTAAGGAAATTGAGGTTTCCTGACATTCCAAGAATACAAATTCTATACTTAGAAGACTTCTTGTAAGAAAGCGAATCTAAGAATGCAGTCCGGATCATACCTACGAAAACCATGAAATCTGTTACAAAAGTTTTATAATATGGAATGAGTACCTCTGACCCTCCACGCCTAGTGGGAATGCTTCCAGCGGTTATAGCTCACTAGTGCCCCCTTGCGGTTCTCAAGCTACCTCACATTTCCTTGCCTTGGGTAAGACCTCGCAGTGAACAGGGCAAACTCAGTTTCCAAGGGCAGAAACTTAACCTCCAGGATTGGGAGGCATACGTGTTTTTTAGATTTCATTTAAGCCAGTTTCCCGTTCTTTTCCTCATTTGTTTTAGGCCAAAGAACTGCCAACTTTAAAGGATAATAATTTCATTAATGAGGGCCAAAAGATTTATATTGATGACAACAAAAAGGTGTTCCTGGAAAAACTGAAAAAGGATGTTGAGGTAAGAAAAATCAATATAAAGGACAGCCCCATTGTATAAATGTCAACACTGTTGGTCTTTAGGAGCTTTTAAAACCATCTATTTTAATCTGCAAAAAGGCAAAAATATATATTGTACATTATCCAAATCAGATATAAGCAGGT
Source organism: Rhinolophus ferrumequinum (assembly GCF_004115265.2). NCBI lineage: Eukaryota > Metazoa > Chordata > Mammalia > Chiroptera > Rhinolophidae > Rhinolophus > Rhinolophus ferrumequinum. The sequence goes on along the minus strand of NW_022680355.1, from coordinate 7,384,519 downwards.
GCATCTCGTATGGGATCTGGTTTGAAAAAGAAGTGTGCTGGTTCAGCAGCTCCCTCCTTTAGGTGACAAACAAAAGAAAGTGCCTGCTATCTTCTGATGGGTATCCCCACCCTCGGGTTTCCACATTCTTTGTTGGTCGGGATAGCCTGGGCGCAGTTAAAACTCTTTCAGACTGACCGCCCATGAGCACCCGAGTTGGGTTGGAGGGGAATGACTGAATTCTGTCAAACAGCAGAGCATTTCAAAAACAAATGTTTATTAACTATTTGAATTTGGGGTTTCCTCCATCGACTCCACAAATTGGTGTTAGTAAACACAGCCTGGATCACTTAAAGCTTCACTATTTCCACCAGCCTCTATGAAACAAGCATCATTAGCGCCATTAAACCAGCCTTATGGCATCATGGGAACAGCACGTGAGCAGTTTGGATACCAAAGTCATGGGGGATTGTTGTGGAAAATAAAATACTATGTGGAAATGGCCTTTAAGTCTATAATGAATTGGTTTTCTTTTTAAATACTTTTTTTTTGTTTAAGGATTAAAAATATACTTTTTTCTTTCCTCTTGTTTGGTTTTGTTTTGTTGTGTAGAGTCATAACAGCTGTCCTGTTGGACTTCCTTATATAATTCTTTTCTAAATAAATTCAGGAAGAAAGTTATTTTCTTGAAATGCATTAGATCACAAGACAGTGCAAAGAGAATTCTCATTTAGACAGTTACTAAACTACATTTTTCTTAGCAGTTACTTTTGTTTATATGTTCGTGTATGTGTGTGTGTGCTTTTATTTTTCTTTTTACTTTGAAATACAGTTCTCTGAATACCACTACAGATCTGCTACTTAGCGGCATTGTGGATTTTCTTTTTTATGTCATTGAACAAAAGCAATTAAAATGAATTGAGGCAAAAAATTGGATGGTATTCCCCAGGAGGACAGAAGTAGCATTACAGTTTCCTTTTTAATCTTTTAACATCTCTTTCATTGTAAGACACTCAGACTGACCAAGTTAGTTCAGAATTAGTTTTGGTCATCAATTATTTTAATTTTGAAAATTTACATTATATACTAAACCATGTATATACTTGGTTTAGAACCTAAATATTGGTTATTTGTGAAAGATATGTGTCTACTTAAAATAAAAAGTAGATAATAAGTGTTTGCTTTTATCATATAACATTTTTTCTCCAGTCTTTCATTAGTGAGCATTTACTTTTCCTCAGTTGTTAGTGGTTATTATTAAAATGTGTACTAGTTAAGCATTTCCCCCTTACCTTTGGGGTTAGCTTGATCTAACTGATAACTAACCATAGGTAGACATACCCTCTTTTGGATTTTTATTCATTAATCAGCAAATCTTTGATCCTGAGAATAACATTGTTTTAGCAATTATGGTAAATAGTCCTTAGGGTTATCTGTAATCTGCCAGAAAATTGTTTTCATTGTTTTCCCTGTTGGCTGTGTATCACTATATGATAGAGTCCAGAAATGCTGTAACAGAAGCAGTTCAGATTTACAGTTGAGTTACGTAAGGATCCTCTTAGCCCTTTTGTTGTCTCTAATAATGTCGTTGATTAAAGGATTTGGATAGTTTAATCCCTTACATAGCTCTCACACTTAGCTGTTTTGTTGAAATAGAAGCAGGGCATAAAGAATTCTTTCATTTTTAACAATTCTCAATGGTTGATAAAAGTGTCTTTAGTTTTGAAATTCATGCTGAAGCATCATTAAATTTTTAAGCAGGTAATTATGGTGAAGTAGCTTGACACCTGATCTTGCTAATGAGGCTAGAATTTAATCTAGTTTACCTTCTTCATCAGTTTCATGCTCTCTAATTTAGCTGACTGGCCTATTTGAGTACAGTTTGCGGGGAGTGGGGGTAAGGGGGTAATGGAGGGGTTGGTTTTTACTTGCTTCAAGTACAAGATGAGTTTATTACAGCTCAACAAATAATCTGTGTTTGTAGAAAAAAAGAATTATCATTTGAGAATCTAGCTCCTTTTTTCCTGCAATTAAAATCGTATTTTATTTGTGCCAGGAAAAGTACTTCAGTTCATAGCTAAATATATGTAAGCCCTTTTCTCCAAAAGGAAGTGCTCTTTGGGGGCTGAAAATCGCTTTTGCCTTCTGACCTGCCTGTTGTCAGCTCTGATCATGACTGTGGACTCCTCTCATTGGTCCACACTGGGATCCAAATGTCACACAATGTAAAACTGGGCTCTCCCTGTGTGTCTGGGAAAGCCCCTAACACAGGGCCTCTCAATGATGGTCCCACAACCCCGGCAATGGGTGGGAGGGAGAGGGTGGCAGCCAACATTTACAGAGCCTGGAGAGCTTAAGTCCTTCCCGTGCGGTCATTAGCTCTTTTCATTCTTATAACAACTCCTTGAGGATGAGTGCCGTTATTATCCCAGTACAGGGATGAGAAAACTGCGTCCAGAGACACTATGTAATTTGCTCAAAGACACACAACCACTAAATTCAGCCCAGGATTTAAGGCCTTCAGAGGCCACGCTCCTAAACTGCTCTGATATAAAATGCAAATTAAAAATGTTTGTGAGCACATTTCAGACTTTGTTTTCTGATAAATGCCCCAAAGGAGGATTAATATAACTTTTAACAAGTGATAAAACGTAACTCTTAAAAAGGGCTGGTTGGAATTTGAATTCTAGGTCACAGATGTGTTGGGGAAATTCAGTAGAGCAATGTGTTGATAAAGTTAGCAAAGAAACAATTTAAATCTGTTATGAAGGAGAGTTTATTAATGGGCCTTCTGTCACATACTTTTCTGGACGGGTTTGGGACAGGGCTCATAAAGATCTTGAGGAAGGTACTAGCTCAAAGATGTGGCATAATGAGGAATTAATTATGAAGGAATCAGATTAGACAGGATATTCTGAGGGACCAAGAGGCTGATCAAAGATCTGTCAGATAACTATCAAGAAATTGGAAAAGAGGAACAGGAGGGGCCCTAAAGATTATAAAGATTTAAAACTTTGAAATCTTATGTACTTTAAAGAAATCAATAAATTTGAATCAGAAGCTTAAAGGGGTGAACAGAAACTGAGCAGATACGTATTAAGTCCCTAATGCGAGCTGGCGGCAGACCCAACAGTGGAGTCCTTGACCCCTTTCTCTCCTTTCCACCTATAATCTTCCAATCCACAGTAGTTTTGTGGTCCCAATAGGAATGTTTTCCTACAAGAATCTTGGATTTATTGCCACATTTCATTTCACTCTACTTCAGAAGAGATTTCAAAGTTTGTGAAGATAAGGCTAGTGAATCAATGGTCGTTTCCACGTGTTTGTCCTGTCGGCCCACCTAACGTACAGTGTAAATTGCACGCTTGATGAAAACAGGCCCTCTACCGTACTGGTAACGACACGGACAATTGTAATGACAGCTCCCTTTGTCACAGGTTTCATTGCCTCTTTTCCACACCACTATGAGTTGAGCGGTATTGTCCCATTTTTTAGTTAGAATAACTGTGGCTCAGAGAGGTGAACTCATTGAAAAGACACAGAGCTAGTGAGTGAGAGAAATAAGATTTAACGTCCCATCTGCCTCCAAACCTATACTCTTTTCATTTTTAAGATTATCTGATGCTTTAATTAAAGAATAACAATCAGCTCACCCTTACCAGCAAAACCCTTACTCCTAACCACTGTGCTGTCCTTGGTCTTTCCCCTTTCTACTTCAGGCTCACAGTTCTGGGCTGCAGTTGGTTTCCCTGATCTTCTGGAAATGTCAGAACAGCTTCTTACCTAAAAATGCATTTTTCATTTTGTGATGGTTTAGTAGGCAGTGCTGGGAGCTAACTTCACTTCTATTTATTGGGTACAATTGTTTCCTTATTGGAAGAGGAGCCTGAGCAGTGGTCTGACCGCAGAGAAGAGGCCCAGGAAAGGAACTGGGGGCCTGCCTGATACGGGGAGCAGCACAGATGCAAGCGGAAGGCGTGGGCCTGGGGCGGCGGTCCAGCCCCAGAGGACACGCCTTCCCTGTCTGACCCTTGACAGGTTAATTACACGCAGCCCCTTACTTTCGTCCGTAAAGCACATGTGAAAGGGAACTGTCTGAAAGTTAAACATAGACCTATGTGTTAGAGACAGATCTGTTCTGCAGAGCAAAGACACGTTGTAAGTGGTCATTTTGCTTCCGAAAGGTGCTGCCTCTTGCAGTACCAAACAAAGGCTTTTTGGTGTCGTTTTGTTCTTTGTTTTCATTTGGTTAGGGTAGTTATTTCTTGGAGGAAAGGGTTAGGGGCAATTAGGGGGAATTAAAGAGGACTGGGGAAGGAGAAGCAGGCATCTCAGTCACTTGTTCAGTAAATGTCGAGTACCCACCATCGCTTCCTGGGGGTCAGGAATGCAGTGAGGGCACAAACAGCCGGAGCCCCTGCCCTTGAGGGGCTGCCGTGTTTAGGGAAGACAGAAGTTACTCAGATCATCTGACAAAATGAATGTGCCGCTAAGCCAAGTGTCATTAGGGGAAAGTGTACAGTGCTATATATGCTCATGTTTGGGGATGTGGCCTAGGCAGGATCAGGAAAAGCCTCCTGAGCAAGTGCCCCTGCAGCTGAGACCAGGTGGTTGAGTGGGAGGTAGTGGAGGAAGGTGGGAACAGGGTTCAAGATGGCCCGGGAGGTGATGGGGCCAAACTAGCCCGGTCCCCTGGCCCATGTTAGAGTTTGTTTCTGCCTTTTGAGAAATGCGACACTGTTGGAAAGGTCCTAAGCAGGGGTGTGACGAGGTCAAATTTGCATTTTGGAAAGATGTTCCCTTTCCAGAGGGCTAGAGGGAGAAGTTCTGGCAACATCCATTCTTTCCCACTTTCCAGAGACCTTCCAAGGGCCCAGAGGAACAGGGATGGTTAGAAGGGGGTCTGTGTCCCACCACCATACGAGGGGCGCAAGACCTGGCCTGGCCAAGCCCCCACCCAACCCTGCACCCCCACACACACATGGACTCTGGGGGGAGATGTTGCCACCTGGCATCCAGTGTCCCCAGCTGTACCCGGGCCTCTGGAGGGCGTCCAGGATGGGCTCTGTGGGAGGTGGGGGGCAAGAAGCCAGCCAGAGAGAGGCCCCAGATAGAGGGGCTGGGGCAGGCTTGAGCTAGGCATGGGAGGGGGCACTGGACGAGACAAAGGAGGCACTGCCCTGTTCCCTAGGAGCCCAGAGGCTGAGCTCAGCACCAGGCACAGCCTCCTGGGAGCCTGAACGACAGACGGACGGGGCAGACGCGAGGCCTCTCCTGAGCATGCTGCCCTTCGGACCTCCTGGGGGTCAGAGATATGACTGCATATTCCGAATGCAGTATTTCCCACATGGCTTTTGTTTCCAGAACACTGGGCCCACAGGGTGCTGGAAAGGGGGAGAGCAGATTCCGTGATCGCATGTCGTGTGAGGCATGTGTCACCCCTCTCGGAGACCAGCACTTACTCACTTTGGGCGATCCTCCTCCTCCTCAGAAACCATTTGGTTTGTTTAACTCATTATTTCCCTACCAGTGTTGTAAAGAACAAGATTTGGGGAAAGCTGCCTTAATGCAGCTTCCGGAGGCAGCGTAATGCAGTATAAAGAACCTGAGCTTTGAACACGGGATCCTGAATCCACTACTTCTTAGCGTTGAATCCTTGGGCAAGATTTTTTTAATCTGTCTGAGCCTGTTGTGTGTCTCACACAGGGATCCAAATGCCGGCCTCGTGCCAGGCCAGCTGTCTTTATACCCCAGGGCTCTTAGTTCTCTTCCCGATCATGGGCCCGTGGGGAGCAGAAGGGGTAACCGAGACCCGGTACCTGGCTGCGTGACTGGATCTGTGTTGGTAGTGGATTCAAATGTTTTATGGTATTATGACTGTCTCGAGATTGGCAAGGTCATGCCCACAAACGTGTTCCTTGGCCAGATGCACTGTGAAGCCCAGCAGCTGCCAGGATGACATGGGAGGATAAGTGGCCTCTGACCACTGGAGAGGAAGTCTGCTTGAGGGAACTGGAAGTGGCAAGTTGCTTCTGTGATTACTGTAATGGGGGAGTGTGGGGAAAGCAGGGGCTCAGAAAACTGTTCACGACTTGAGAATCAGCATTCGGTTTTCTTTGTTCTTTAAATAGAATAAGTAACACCTTTATTTTTCCCCCAGCTTTGTTTGTTTTACAAACAAAATCGTAAGCTATTTAAAGTTTACAACGTGATTTGATTCTATATGTATCTGTTGTGGAAGGATTATCCCCACTGAGTTAATTAAATCGGCATTCATCACCTCACATGTTTACCTTTGTGTATGTGAGAACATTTAAATCCTACTCTCTTAAGAAATCTCAATTATACACTACAGAGTTACCAACTTTGGTCTCCATGATTTACATTAGATCCTCAGACCTTATTCATCTTATAACTGAAAGTTTATATCCTTTTACCGACCTCTCCCTATTTCCCACACCTACCCAGTGCCTGGCAACCACCGTTCCACTCTGTTTCTATGAGTTTGACCTTTTTTTCTTAGATGCTACATGTTATACCATGCAGAGTATGTCATTCTGTGACTGGCTGGCTCATTTCACAGTGTAGTGCCCTCAAGGTCCATCCATGTTGTCGCAAATGACAAGCTTTCCTTCTTTCCAAGACTGAATAATATTTCATTGTGTGTGTGTGTGTGTGTGTGTGTGTGTATACACACAACTTCTTTATCCATTCATCACTGATGGACACGTAGAGTGTTTCCATGTCTTGGCTATTGTGAATAATGCTGCAGTGAACATGAGGGTGCAGATACAGCTTCAAGATAAGGTTTCACTTTCTTTGGTTATATACCCTGAAATGGGGTTGCTTGATCATGTGGTAGCTCTATTTTTAATTATTTGAAGCCCCTCCTTATTGTTTTCCATAGTGGCTGTACCAATTTACAACCCTACCAACTGTGCACAAGGGTTCCCTTTTCTTCAACACTTGTTATTTCTTGCCTTTCTGATAACAGCCATTCTAACAAGTGTGCGGTGATATCTCCTTGAGGTTTTATTTTTAGTTCCCTAATGATTAGTGAGGTTGAACCCATTTTCATGTACCTGTTGGCATTTCAGCACTATTTTTTGATAAAGGGTTTACTTTTATCTATTTTCAAGTATTAGGTTCCTCTTACCTTGCTTAAAGATTTGTGTGATTTCTCTTTTTCTGAGCTCAAAACAAATGGAGAAAATTAAGCCTAGCCCCAGGGGACTCATAGGGAGAAATGAGAAAGAAATGGGAGCTGAGGGAGCGGTGAGCAGGCAGGAGCACGCCTGGGCTGGTGACAACCGAAGGCATTAGGAAACAGCTGCAGTGTGCGGTCCTCTCCTCGTCTTTAGGGAGCAGGCCTTCTCTTTCAGCTCGGAGACAGAGCTGCTTCCCGACTGGCTTGGGAGAAAGTAATAGTTCTGCAGGTCTCCGCAAATTGATTTCAGCCAGATCTTCAAGACCCATAATTTCAAGACCTTGCGTAAGGAAGTTCATTTCTTAAATTCTGTCAGAGTATCCTGAGGCCCATCACTGCTCTGCATCACTGAGCGAGGCTGGCACCAAATCCTTCAAGAATCAGGGTGACATATCTTTTTGGACCATGAGCCCAGGGTCTGAGCAGAACTGGTCCCTGTGCAGAGCCAGCCAGCTGGGGATTAGGGAGCCCTTTAGTTCCAGCCAACAGATAGGCTGCCACATTTTGCCCTCAATAATACTATCCACATTTGAATCGATTGATTAGGATGGTGTGCTTAAGGTCATGTGCCTGGGTGCATCTACTGAAACAGAAGAAAAGAAAAATATGACACGAAAAGTCAAAAAAGAACTTGAGAGGAGTAGTGGCCAAACCCCAGAGCTGGGCCTGGCCCCACATTACGTTCTCGCCATGGCTGGAACAGGACAGGCAGGGAGAACAGGAACCTGGACCTGTGAAGCCTCATGGAGAGCGAACCACCTTCTGCATCTTGTTCTCCTTGCTTCCAGCAGAAGGAAACGCGAGCAGGACAGAAGGACTGCGTTATTCGCTAGAGCACTGACACGGGCAGGGCATTTGCTGGTTGATTGGAACATTTGGGCTTTTGCTTATTGGTGATGAACAGCGTAGTAATCTCAGCGGCGTGTACTGACTTTCAAAGTGCTTTCACAAACCATTCTGAGACTGCTGGCAGCTACTTGGGAGGTCCCTGGTTTTTCCCATTAGCCAGTGTTAATTGTTGGGAGAAACGTTCCCTTCCCTCCCTCGGGGTCTTTTTCTGCCAGTCTTGCTCTCTGCTCTTTGGCATAATCCAACTGACATGTGATGAATGCCTTCCTCGCAGCATCCAGCTTTGCGTTTCAGGGAAAATAATACTAGCTCGGAACCAGCCCAAAGTGCGAGGCGTCATTTTTGGCCAAAGAAACTGCGTCATAAAGGAGGCTCCCGGCCGCCTCAGGGAGACCCTCTTCTTGCTTCTGTGGCTCCTTCACTCACAGCTTCCCCCATGTGCATTGTTTTGAGCTTGTTTTCTTTAAATCTGGGTTCTGTTTAAACATACCTGACCCTGTCGCCTCCCGCTCTCCAGTTTCTTGCCCAGCTGAAGCTCATGGACTACAGCCTGCTGGTGGGAATCCACGATGTGGAGAGAGCCGAACAGGAAGAGGTGGAGTGTGAAGAGAATGATGGGGAAGAGGAGGGAGAGAGCGATGGCGCCCACCCTGTCGGAACCCCTCCAGACAGTCCCGGAAATACGCTCAACAGCTCCCCACCCTTGGCTCCCGGGGAGTTCGATCCAAACATTGATGTTTATGGAATTAAATGCCATGAAAGTAAGCTGAGTTACTATCAACTCTTTTTACCTATGAAGCAGTTTGGTGTGTGCCTTGTCTGCCAATAATCACAACCCCAGTTTAAAGTATACTGCCTTGCAAGCCTCATTCTCCAGAGTCCCAAGTAATTGATTTGGGGACAAGGGTATATTAAAGGTAACGTAATCCCTGGTTTTGAAATATAATGTGATGAGGTCCTTGAATCTTGTGATGTTGAGGGAATAGAGTGATGTAACACAAACTATGTTACATATACAACAAATACATATACACGTACTTATATATGGATAACGTATATAAGAAATATTTTAAAATTTTTCTCTGAGCTATCTCTTTTTTATGTGAATCTAAAGTGTCACGAATCTATCCTGAGCCCTGGTCCACTCTGAACCTCATGTGGACATCCTGTAGGACAGTCATGTCGTCTCAGCCAGCCCTTCCTTCTCAGAGAGCTGAAGCCAGCCCAGGATGTGGGGCGAGAATCTCTGATTTGCTGCTGTGTCTGTCCTCTGCTTTTCCTCCCGTTAAGGGGTCTGTGGCCCTCTTGTCCAGAGTGGGATCTATTTTAATCCTAAACATCTGGGCAGTTAGATATCTGAAAGACTATTACATTCTACCGTACCTAATTATACATAAAATCCTGATATATATATATATATATTATATATATATATATATATATATATATAATATATATATATATATATATATATATAGTATATATATACTAGCAATAAGGTAAAAGCAGGCATGTTTTTTTGAGTAATGAAAAGTATGATTTATAATTGTTTTTTTAAAAATCTCATATGGCATATCAGACAAGTGAATTTGAGTTGTGTTTTTATTTTGCTCACCAAAATTGTTTCTTCAACACAGAAAATCAGATATAGTCAAATGTACTTCTCTTATTCTTTATAATTGAAAGAGCATCATATTTATGGAAATATACAGAAAATAGATATTGTACAGGACATACAAGGTCAGACAATTAGGTTCGCGAAGTCATACTGGGACAAGTGCTAAAATACCTCATTGATGAATATCACTATGGTCACCTTCAAAGTACTCCCCTTGGGAAGCTATGCACCAACGCCAGTGCCTAGTCCACCCTTCAAAGTAATTTTGGAACTCTTTTTCTGGAATGGCCATCAGAGCTGTTGTTGTATTACCCTTGATGTCCTGAGTTTCATGAAAATGTCTTCCTTTCAATATTTCCTTTATCTTCGGGTAAAGAAAGAAGTCATTGGGGCCAGATCAGGTGAGTGGGGAAGGTGTTCCAATACAGTTATTTGTTTACTGGCTAAAACACCCTCACAGACAGTGCCTTGTGAGCTGGTGCATTGTCGTGATGCAAGAGCCAGAATTGTTGGCGAAAAGTTCAGGTCATTTAACTTTTTCACACAGTCTTTTCAGCACTTCCAAATAGTAAACTTGGTTAACTGTTTCCTCCAGTTGGCATAAATTCATAATGAATAATTCTTCTCATATCAAAAGAAGGTTAGCAACAAGTTTGCAAACTTAATTGTCAGACCTCGTATGCCTTAACCCAGTTCTGATACTAGATCCAATGAGAATGAGGAACTAGCATCTAATTAGGAATTAGCATCTAATGATGGAAAAGGGATTAAGTAATATACTGCTTCTACTTATTTTATAGAATGTTTTAAAAATAGACTTTGTCTTTACACCAAAGCAGTTCACAGTTATTTAAAAAATGCAGAGTAACAAAAAATAAAAACACTCCATCTCACCCTTGGACCTCCACTGTTAATATCCTGGGGTTATATTCTTTTTTTTACTTTTTAAATTGAGAGGGAATTGGGTACAGAGACTTAATAGGGACATGCAGGAGTTACATGGAATCTTCAAAAGCTTCTGTTGCCTTTGTGTTTGGACTCTTCCAATCTCCAATCCACCAAGTCCCTCACCCTCCCATGCTTCTTCCTCCCTCAGCAGGCAGCTCATGCCTTTTCCGGTGTTGTCATTTATGCCCCAACTTTGCTCTCATCCGTTTACAGACTCACCTAGGAAAGAGGTGTACTTTATGGCAATTATTGACATTCTGACTCATTATGATGCAAAAAAGAAAGCTGCCCACGCTGCAAAAACCGTTAAACATGGCGTAAGTATCTCCGTTTTGCTTCCTTCTCTGTTCCTGGGCCCTTGACGTTGTCTGTAGTGCAGGGACCAGCTCCAGGCTGCTCCTTTCCACTGTGCTGCTCCAAGTCCTTCAGTGGGTCTCATTCCCTGCGGAGGGCTGAGTGCAAGACTCAGACTCAGAAAATGTCCCTGCCCACGCCGCTCCCAGGACTGCCTAGGCTTTTGGCAAGTCACTTAAACTCAGGGTGTCTCTTCTTTTTACATACCGGGGATATTCACTGACACGTGCATCATTAGAATGTTATACAAATACGTTTTTATTTGAAAAATGTTTCAAAGATAAAAGTGCTAAAGATAGTTAAGTGTTTTAATATGAAATGTTCAGAACTGAACAACTATTACCTGCTTCAGACACTTCCAAAATATGCAGTATTATATTTCTTTCTCACAGTGATTGTATTTTTTCTATGACAGAAATCTTTCAAACGCCAGGTTGAAATTTAGTCATCTGAATTCCTCGCCTTTGTTGTGCTTGCTCAGAATTATCACTATTCCTGGCGTATGTTAACTTGTTGATCCCCATGACAAGCCTGGGAGGGGTACTAGGGTGTCCTTGTTTATCAGTTGAAGACGTGGAGGAAGCGCGCTTAAGTGGTAACATGTCAGGCTCACATCACTAGGAAGTGGCAGAGGTGGGATCGCTCCCCAGGTCCTAGCCCGGCCCCAGCTCTGTGCTAGTTGTACCTCCCACCCCACCAGCGAACCCCCGCTGACTGGCTAAAGTTCTCAAGTCGTGGGTATCCATTAGGCTGTATTGTAGGGATCGATTTTGGCTTTCCAGGTGCACTAAACAAGCCGTAGAGCCCATCCCACACAGATGAACTCCTGCCCTGGCTGGTTCGCACTGGAAGGAAAGGGGCCACCCCGGCAAACTGTGTAGAGCAACCCAGATACAGCAGAACATCAACTTCTGTTAAAGGCTCTTTTTCTCTATTTAAAAACCCAGCAGGCTGTCTTCCCAGCAGTGGAATCAGCCTAAAACTATATTCCATTTACCACAGAAATATCAGTCACTTCATCACCGACTATTTATTGTGTTCCAGCCGTGTGGATAGCACGGACCAAGACCTCACCCGGCCCACTGACCACATCAGTCAGAAACCCTGACTGAGTAAGCGAGGTGGGTACACAGTAGCTCTCATCTAGCGGTTGCCCTCAATCTTCTGAGTCCCATTTGTAATGATGTGCAAGCCAGAAGCACCGTCCCCTTTCCCTGATTCTGAGTCCAGTTCAGGAGCTTAAGCAATGGATCTCTAAAAGGCTCCATGGTTATTCTGATACTCACGTCTGGTTGAAAACCATGGATATGCAGGTTCCTCCGCTGTTCGAAAGCAGACCATTCCTATGAAACGATTCATAAGCCAAAATGTGTAAAGCGAAGAAGCAATTGGCACTAATTTATATGGAAAACTTTTTGAGCATTCCCAGACCTCACAAAATAATCTGCCAAATACATTTAATTACATTCAGTTTTACACAAAGCGTAACACCCTTATGAGCTCTTAGGCTTTTCTGATACCTTAGGTCCCTTTTGCTAACAGGTGCACATAGCAACTCGAGATAAAACACAGGTGCTCAGACACAGTGCAAAGCTCTGGTGCTTGGTGCCAAGATGCTGACTGTGGTTCCCGGGAAAGGAGCCTGGCGGGGCCGTTGTCGCTGCTCGGGGTCCGTGTTGCCTCTCTAAGGGCTAGCTGCAGAAAAAACGCTGAACCTATTTTCACTTTTCACCTTTTTTGTAAAAGCAAAAATTGTTTTTGGATTTTTTTTGGTTAGCCAAAACAGGTACTAAGATGGGTCTTTTGTAAAAGTGAAGTGGCATAACTAGAAACTTGGAAGAGTAGGGGGTACCTGTATTATAAAGACAGACCTGGGTTGGAATCCCCATTTCACCTCTCCCGGTTGTGTGAGCCTGAGGAAACACTTCTGAGCTTCAGTTCCCCCCAACTGATAAAGGGGTCCTAATGCCTTGCTGTTTCCCCCCACCCCACAATTGTGGGGGGAAACATGAGAGGAACAGGCTGGACACCGGGAGGTGCTCTGTGTTGTTCCCATCCCTCCTCAAACCTGCTGCACTGTTCTATTCCATATGGAATTGGAAATGTACCACAGCAAACATGGCTCCATTTTCATCTCCCCGGTAAGTCACCAGCCTGGTAATATACCACGTGGCCTATAATCGTATGCAGTTTGCAAGAACAAGATGTTGCTCTTTGCAAAGGAATGTTGTGTTGAGCTACTGCTGGGAACCATGCCCAAGGCCTGGGCTCCTCCATGGAGACCCCAGTGGCCCAGGCCAGGCAGGGAAATGACATGCTCCCCAGTGAGCATGGGTGTCTGAAACTAGCACATGGTGACTTAGTAAAACTCTGGTCTTCCCCTTTGCAGCTCAGGCCTCTGGCTAGTAAGTATCTTGGGACCGCTCCCCTCTCACAGTAGGAAAGCCCCTCCTGAGCCGCTGTGAGGGGCCCAGCATCCTTGCTCCAAGCAGGTCTTTGTGAGGGGCAACAATGGCATCCCCAGGCCCTGTGCTTGATGGAAGCCAGCCCCTGCCCTCTTGGGGAGGTGCAGTCAGCATCTGGTTCAGGTGTCGGAAAGAGCCCAGGCAGCTAATGTGGAACCTACTGTTGCTGCTGCTGAGCTTATCTTAGAGCACTGGACTGCTTACGTTGGTCCAGAACAATGAACGCAATCCTTACGTCATTGGCATCGGAGTTTCCCTTTAGCCAAATGTTGAGGGTGTGTCATTCTCAAGGTATCCCCAATTTGCTCCCTTGAAAACCAAAAGCATTGTCCCCATGGCTTCTGAATGTAGGCCACACCCACTCCACTGTTGGATAGAAACATCCCAAACGTGGCTAGTTTGATCTTTTTTTTTTAAGTCGCATCAGTCACAGTGTACGTGTGTGATAATAGCATGTGTTGTTCCCACCGCTCTTTGCCTCATTTTCACACACAGATCCCTAAGAACCCTGATTATTCAGACACACTGTCCAAATCCAAGATATTTTGAGTTAAGTTTTAAGAGCAGAAGCTGCACAGATTTGAGAATGATTAGTTTTATGTTCAGCAAGCTACTGACTAGTAATTGTATCAATATTCCTCTCCTTTAAAACTGCCCAGGCTGGTGCGGAGATCTCGACCGTGAACCCAGAACAGTATTCAAAGCGCTTTTTGGACTTTATTGGCCACATCTTGACGTAACCTCCTGCACCGCCTCGGACAGACAGGAGCATGGGAAGGACAGGGGTGGCTTCCGTGTAGGAAACATGAAAACCAAACTCAGTGAAGTACACCTCCTCGTTTACATCTTCAGGCCAAGATGACTGATTTGGGGGCTACTCGCTTTAACAGCTACCTGATATTTCCCAGCATCGTTCTAGCTATTTCTGACGTGTGTGTGTGTGTGTGTGTGTGTGTGCACCCGCGCAAATCTTCAAAATTAATTGATTGATTGATTAATGACAACTGACCAGCTTCTGAGTATGTTTGGGCAGCGACCCTCTGATTGCAACTGTAGACAGAAGAACGAATGAATGAATGAACAAGCAAATGCAGGGGGGCAGGGGAGAAGGAAATGCGTGTCAGACCAACCATGTTGGCATCACTTTTGGAAATAGTGGTTAAGAGTTAAATGCAAGAGATTAGGAACTGCATATGACGAAGTAGAAATGTACGTGTATATAATGTATGTAATGAAGTGGGGTTGTGAAGAGAAGGCAAGGCCAAGAGGTTGAATATGGACTTAAACTCTGGAGTTCTTAAACATCAGTGGACTCTAAAGGTCCCCAGCACCACTGCAAGTGTCCTTTCTAGGAATTTAAATTAGCACACTCACTAGGATGGATATAATAAAAAAAAATTTTAAAAGACAATAGCAAGTGTTGGTGAGGAGGTAGAGGAATTAGAACCCTCAAACACTGTTGGTAGAAATGTAAAATGGTGCAGCCACTTTGGAAAACAGTTTGGCAGTTTCTCAAGGTTACACATATGTCACCATGACTCAGGAATTCCACTTCTAGGTATATACCCAAGAGAAGGGCTGCATTCCTTCTGAAGTCAAAGGAGAATCCATTTCCTGCTTTTTCCAATGTCTAGTGGCTGCCTGTGTTGTGGACTTTTTAGTCCTTCTTTAATCTTCAAAGCCAGTGGGATAGCATTTTCAAATATTCCCTCCCTCCCCCACTCCTCTTCCTCTGACTCTGCTTCTGTCGTCACAGCTTCTTGATTAAATTAGCTAGTGGTCTGTCTATTTTGCATGTTTTTTTCCCAAAGAAGCAGAATTCTGATTAATGGATTTGATCTACCATTTTTCTGTTTTCAGTCTCATTAATCTCTACATTTATCTTTATTATATTTTTGAGTTTTCCTTTGGTATATTTTATTGGTTTTTTTTTTCCTAGATTTTTAAATTGGACTCTAGTTCATTTACTTTCATTTTTAATTTTACTTGATGTGGTGTTTAGGGCTATGAATTTTTTTCTGATCATTGCTTGTTATACATAGAAGTCATACACTCTTCGTTTATAGACTCTTCATTATCATTTTCAGAAATGCTCTACATTTTGTTTATATTTCCCGTTTAACCCAAGAGATTAGCAGAAATTTTTTTAAATTTCCAGGTGGAAGTGACTTTTTTGTTTTTAGTTTTGTTTTTAATTTCTAGCTTCATTGTACTGTGTACCAAAACTGTCAGTAATATTTCACTTTGATGAAACCTATCAATGTCTTCTTTGTGCCCTAATATATGATCACTTTTCAGGAATGTTCACATGTATTTAAAAAGAAGGCATATTCTCTATTACCAGGGAGTAGTGTTTGATATATATCCGAAGGATCCTAAGACCCAAGGTGCACGATTCACTCTAGTGATCCTGTTTACTGAACTGGAGTCCACAGTAACTGCACATCCCAGTTTTTGTTTCTTTGTTCAAGTTTATACACACTTCCGCATGGCCAGAGACCCCCACCACCATTACATGCTATCACTCAACTCTCAACTTCACTCAAGGGTTGCTCTGTTGTCAGATCAAAGACAAAGTTTTCATTCACCTCTTTCTGATGACCCACAGTTCAAATTTTCCTGTAGTCATTTACATCATAAACCTGGCTAGTGTGTGTGATGTCCACATCCCAAAACACCTGGTGCCCTGGGGCAGGCTCAGTGCCACCATACAGCTCCAGCCCAGAATCTAATAGAAGGTCACAGCTGCCATCTTGCCTGGCTGACCCCTGACCTGGCTTGCTGATGCCTGCACATTCTTTTTATCATTTAATAGGCATCCCTTGACTCCCATTATGCATATGGCAACATATAATCTTATTCTACTTTCCTCTTTCCTTTCTCCTACTATTTTGATTTGTATTCTTTCTACTTTTTCGTTACATGTTTATATGCCATTCTTATACCCATAAACCCACCCTTATTTTAGCCTTGGCTCTACAATTAAGTATAGAAAATAACATCAGTCCTTTTACCAAAGTTTCCTCAATCATCTTTATTGCATGAAGCTCATCCTCTAGTACAAGAATAGATGAGCTTTTTCAGTAATGAGCCTGATAGTAAATATTTTAGGCTTTGTGGGAATCTGTTGAAATTAGTCGACTGTTGTACAAAAGCAGCCATAGATGCCATAAATGAATGGATGTGGCTATGTTCCAACAAAATTTTATTTACAAAAATGGATGGTAGGCTGGATTTGGTTCATGGCCAGTTTGCTGACCCCTGATGGGTAATCTTATGTGTCAACTTGCCTGGATCACAGGGCAAAGCCAGATACTTGGCTAAATGTTATTTATAGGTGTTTCTGGATGAAATTAGCATTGCAATCAGTGACTCAGTAAAGCAGTTTGCCCTCCCCAATGTAGGTGAGCAGTATCCAATGTGTTGAGGGCCTGATTAGAACAAAAAGGCAGAAAAAAAGAATTCCACCCTTTTTGCCTGATTGCTTGAGCTGGGACATTGGTCTTCTCCTGCCCTAGGTGCTCTCGGGTTCTCAGTCCTTTCACCTCAGACTGAATCACACTACTGGCTTTCCAGCTTGCAAATAACAGATAATGGGACTTCGCAGCCTTCATAATTGTGTGAGCCAATTCCTTACAGTAAATCTTTTTCTATATATCAGTCCTACTGGTTCTACTTCTCTGAAGAACACTGACTAATACACCTGCTTTACTAGATTCCTTAGGAAAAGCACCTGTGTGTGGTAGTCCATACAGTGTTCTTGCATACTCGGGAGTGTTCATCGATAGCCTTGATACTTGAAGGCTGAATAACTTCCCTGCTTCATACTTCCTTTCCTAAAGTTTCTTAGATTACTGTTCTGTTGCCACTGAAATTATTTCATCTTTTTGCCTGGGGGCCCTGAAGATTTCTTCTTTATCTTTAAATTGTAATCATGTTACTAGACCTGGTAGGCAGCCTCCAATGATCCCTTCCTCCTGGTATTCATGCCTCGGTTTAATCCCCTCCCCTCAAGGGTGGGCTGGAACAGTGACTCCCTTCTCACAAATAGAATATGGCAGAAATGATGAGATGTCACTGCTCAGACTAGGTTACAAAAAGACTCTGGCTTCCATCTTCCTCACCCTCTCTTGCTTTCTCATTGTACTCGCTGATGGAATCCAGCTGTCACGTTGTAGAGGCCCACTTAGCAAAGAACTATATCACTTACCCACAGGACCTTTAGCCTGTCAGAAGCCATGTGAGTTCCTCCCTAAATTGAGCCTTCAGGTGGGACCCAGGACTGACAACTGAACTGTATTTTCATGAGAGACTTTTAGGCAGAGCACCCAGCTAAGCTGTTCCTGGATTCCTGACTCACAGACTGTGATATAATAATTGTTTTTTCAGCTGCTAAACTTGGGGGTAATTTCTTACACCACAATAAATAACAAATACACTAGGATATCTCAAAGTTGATCATCCCAGGTTCATTTTGAGGGTGCTAAGGTGTTCCTTTTTTAAAAAATTATGGTCAAAAACACAGAACATAAAACTTAGCATCTTAGCAATTTTTAAGTGTACAGTTCAGTAGTGTTAAGTACATTCACATTGTTGAAATCAATTTCATTTTATCTCACAAAACTGAAACTCTATACCTGTGAAACAACAATTCCCATATTCCACCTTCCCCAACTCCTGGCAACCACTATTTCACTTTCTGTCCCTATGAACTTGACTACTCTGGGTTCTTCATATAAGTGAAATCATAAAGTATTTGTCTTTTGTGACTGGCTTATTTCATTTCACATCATGTCCTCAAGTTCATTCTTCCCCAATGGAATTGCATCACCCCTCTCCCACATCCAATAATATCACATCCTCTCCTAATTCTCTCTCCTAAATATCCCTCAAATTCGTCTACTTTTCTCCATGTCTAGCACCTTGTTTAAGCTTGCAGGGTCCATTCAGTTACTCAAGACAGAAACCTGGGAACTTCCGTTATTCATTTCTTTCCCTCACTACCACATTCAACTAATCAGCAGATCCTGCTGGCTGTTCTTTCAAAATATCTCATTCCATCAACTTCTGTCTCTTTTCACTGCCACCATTCTGGTCCAGGCCACCACCACCTCTTACTAGAATGTCCTCTTGCTACAAGGTATATTCTCCTCTTCCTGAAAGGTAAATCAAAATATGTTACTCACATATATGAAACCTGTGAATGGCTTTTGATTATACTTAGAACAATATCCACACTCTTCATGTGGCCTGCCAGGTCTTAGGTTATTTTGCCCCTGCCTGTTTTTCAAATCTTATCTGTCCTTCTCCCAGTGCCTCCCTCTCCTCCAGCTGTCCCTGACTTGTTTTAGTTTCTCAAAAAGGTCAAGTTCTTCCCAACTTAAGGCCTTTATCCTTGCTCTTCCGACATCCTGGAATGTCCTTCCCTGAGCTCTTCACATGTGTTGTTCCTTCTCATACTGAACATCCTATGAAATAGAAATTCTTCCGTTATTTTTTTATCACAATGCTTTGTTTCTTTTCATTATAATCCATCTCATAATCTGTAATGTTTTAATGTGTGTTGCTTGCTAATTTATTTTTGGTTTCCTGTATGTTCTCTAATATAAAGAGAAAGCACAGATGCTGTGCGTACCTATAGGAAGGCTTTTATGCCATCTCTTGAGGAGACAGAAAGCTGCCAAGGGACAGCAGTACTATCTAGTTTGAGATTGAAAGGATCATGTGCCAAAAAGGGAAAGGGAGGTGATATGGTGAGTAAGAAGGGACAGTTTTGGCTGAGAGAATAGAAGATAAAGACTGCTGAGAAAACACAGTGCTTTCAAGTGGTTTTGTGTGGCTGGGGTGTAAATTTAGAATAGACAGGAGGCTGAGCAAGGTGCGTAGCACCCACTGTGTACCTGTGTCTGAGAGTGATGGTGTGTAGAACTTACTCCTTTAACATGCCAATCCTTCTGATGGCAATTAACCCTACGTAAATACTGAAACGTGTCGTGTGAAAGAATGTCTAAACATTCATTGAAGTTTGTAGTGGCAAAAAGTGAAAACAGTTTAAATGTCTGGTGGAAGGGAAAGGTAAATAAATAAGAGTTTTTCCAAAAAAGAAAACATGATGCCCAACAGCATGTAGACGGTAAGTCCATTTGGTATATATCCTTGCTTGTAGATACATAGAGAATCTCTAGGAGAAAACACAAGAAATCTGTTTCAATGATTGCCTCTGGGGGGGAATATATGACTCAGAGACAGAGGTGGGAGAGAAACTTCCTCTAGATTATATGCCCATTTGTATCTTTTGCAAATACAAATGAAATTCTAACTCTTTAAAAGAGTGATAGTACTAAAATTGAGGGAATGGCTTTTGACTTTCAGAATTTTCTCACTATCTCTTGTTCTGGGAATTCGGTTCCATTCAAACAAAGAAGCCAGAGCGAGGCTCCAAGGCAGGGCAGCTGGGAAGTTACCTGGATTGGCCACTTCTGCCTACATTCACTACAACCCCTTCCAAGTGGGGAATAGAGAACGCCTTCTCAGACTGGTTTAAGGTTTGATTTCTCTGAGCTTCCTCCGCAGTGGGGCAGGTGGTCACTGTTTACACTTCAAAGAAAACAGTGGGACTGAGATGTCCACGAAGTAATCCAAGCACAGGGTTCATTCTGTTTCTCATGGTGGCAGTGCTCCTAGATATTGCCGCCTGCATAATAAGCAGATAGGGTGAAGCCTGGCAGCTTTTAAAGCCCTGTGTTTACCAAGAAAGTTGTAGGTTTGCCTTCAGTTAAATTCTCACTTCCACGTTCTCAACACACTGAGCAGATTTCTAAGTCTGGTAACACCGAGGTGCTGATTGGCTGGGTCTTCTCCTGGCTGAATAAAATCACAAGTGTCAGTGATCGTACCAGATATAGACTCACCTCCTCATTATCCTTTGAGTAAATGTCAACTCAGCATTTATAACTTTACTTGGAAAATATAGGATGTTGAAGCTATGACTTCCCCCCACCTTTTTTTGTCACTTTTCTTCCCTCACTTATTTTCATTTATTTATTGTTCCCCAACCAGAATTCTCACCAAGACAAAAAGTACTGAAATGTGTGAATCAGATGTCAACAGCAGCCCTGATGTTTGTCCAGGGAGCAGCCATAACAATCATTAAAGGAGGAGAGAGGGCTGCATGGGCAGGCTGTGTCGAGGCTGTCAGAGTAGGTGTCCCAGACGCCTATAAAACCCGGCTGAGATAGAAAATGCTGCCAAAAAAACAAAATCTCTGGATGAATGGAAAAGGCAGACTTCTAGGATTTGATTAGACAGAATTTGCATCATAATCTCTTGTCTAACAAATTGTATAGAGCTCCTCTATGTGTTAAGCTATGTGTGAGCCACTGATGATGTAAAGGAAATGAACTAAGGGGGCTGATGGGCTAGCATGAAAGATAATTGTAACATCAGGCCAGAACTGGAGGACCAAGAGCACTGAGGAGGCATGACCAGACCCTGGGGACCACTGTGCTGAGGGTCTGGGCCCCTGTTCTCTGCTTGCTGCCTGTGGACAGATGTGTGTCTTCAAGCAGCACACTCTGCATTTCTAAGTGGAAAGCCTCGAAGTGCTTCTTTCCTACCCCATCATTTAAAGGGCACAGACTTTAAAATCATTCAGATCTGAGGCTGAATCCAGCTCTGTAGCGTAACCCTGGACAGGGTTCCGGGATTCCATTTCACATTTATATAATATGCAACTCACACAGTTGTTTCAGTGATTAACTGAGATAACGATATGTTATGCACTAGCTCTAGGTCTTAGCACATAGGAAGTGCATAAGACCCCAGATCACTCAGGACTGTGGGCATCATCACATCTCCTAATTTATTAATTAGAAGGAATAATTGAATCCATTTCCATACAATCATGTAACATCACAGATGCTGTATTGGTGTAAGAGATACATCAATATTCTGTCTTCATCCATGGTTTGCATTCCTTCCTATTTATGGACCATATTGTCCTTCCCTCTTGTTTATTCTTCCTTTCAAACTTCCTTTCTTATATATTCATATGACGTCTCAGAGCAAGGTCAGCCATGTCTACTTTAATATGTCAGTGCAAGCTCAACATTTTGGGGTTATGATTTGATTTGTAGGCATGACAAGGTAGGTTCCGAGACAGTAAGAACAAATGAGTCACCAAATGGGATCAGATTGTGCCCTAGATGAGGTGATGTCTTTTCAGGCTGTTTAACAAAGCAACACAGTGAGGAGAAGGTTATAACTTCATGGAACAGATGGACCTACCTACCTCAGGATCCCAGGTTCTGGGGCAAAGGAACAGGAAACACAGGCAGATAAGGAGTTCTAGCTGACTGGTCACCCCACACACCAACCTTCCAGTGAGAATTTTCTCCCAGGCAGATGGCATGACAGACTCTCACCTCCAGTGACAGAAAAATAGCTTTGCAGTACCTGTTTGTTGTACACATAGCTCTGGTGGGTTTTCTGTAGGGACTAGAATTTTATCTGAAGGTGTCATAACAGCATGTTAGACATACTTTTCTTAACCTTCACTTTGCCTCATCATCATCTAGCTACTGGCTCAGTATTTTCCTGAAAACTTCCTCTCTGGCTAATGGCTTCCAGCCTGATTTTCCTTTACATGTAGAATGTGTGCAGACCCTCTGGCAAAGTATTCTTTAGAGAATTTAGGATGCAACTCAGAAAAAAATAGCTTAACTGGAACAGGAATTCAGGAAAGCATGTTGATGCCTGTGCTCTCTGTCTCAGGGAGACAGAGGGATGGGGAAGTAAGGGAGAGTCATTACCAGCTGCTTGGATGTTGTGAATACGTGACCCTTATATATTTTACTAAATTGAAAAAACAACAACATAATAATAATGGAAATTGCCTAAAAGTATTTTGAAGAGCAGTGGAAAAGTTTAAAAAGCACAAGGGAAAAAAATGTCCATCTCATTAAATTGTAAATATAGTCAAGGTCACAAGGAGAAACTCAGCAACACAAATTCCAAAATCTGTTTTTCGCTTGTGGCTTAAATCAGCCAGTTCTTCTCACTTCCAGAGGGTCCCTTTCTGTAAGCGTCTAGGGGCCCACTGAGGAGAATCCCACTTAGCAAAGGTCAAACCCATCAACAAAGGTCAATGCTGTGGTGGCCCCTACTGTACTATTCTTCTGTCAAAATTTCAAGCATAGATTAGATAATAGCATGTTTTATAATCTAAAAGCAAGAATAAAAATGTAAGTAAAATAAATTCCTATTTATCAAGAATCAAAGTTATCTGAAAACAAGAGTTCACAGGATGCTTTTGCTGAACTGTGCAATGATAAATGATGCCCAGGCACTGCAATATCCTAAAGGGCTTTATGACTCACCAAAGAATCACATAAATCATGGTTGGATTGGTCTACGTGGTGTGAATGTTATTAAGCCCTTTGAACACTTTTTTGAAATTAAGTGGTTCATTTAGGGCGTATCAATCACCTTAATCAGAAGTCCCCATTTTGCAATCATTGGTGGTAGTGGGATCGGGGGGGGGGGTTCCCACAAGAAAAAGCATTGACTGACCTTTCTTTGTGATCACAAAACCTTTCACTGGGTCCATCCAGTCATCGATCCAAACAACAAATCTTTATTGATGCTGCATTACATACTGGTAGCTCAGCGGTGCTTGCAATTCCTCTATTCAACCAATACCTTCTCTGACCCATTTGTCCCTTTTTCTCCCTCTGTTTCTTTTCTTTTTTTTCCTTTTCAAATGTATGCATCTATTTTTTTCCCATTCTTTTTTTAAATTTATTTTTGTATTAGTTTCAGGTATACAAAGCAACGTAATAGACATTTAAACCTCTCTAAAGTTAGAACCACCCCCCAAGCTACTGCTCCTCTCACATTTTATATAGCTGTTATAATTCCATCAACTATCTTCCCTATGTTGTACTCCACATCGCATGACTATATACATCTATATATTTAGTTATAGTTGACATTCAATATTATTCTACTTCAGCTCTTCAAGTGTATAGCGCATTGGTCAGACATCTACACAGTCTATGACGTGATCCCCCTAATAAGTCCAGTGGCCATCTGGCAGTAATGATCTTTACAACATTGTTGATTATATTTCCCATACTGTATTAACTACCAATTTGTATTTCTTAATGCCTTCACCTTTTTCATCCTGTCCCCAACCTCATTCCCATCTATCACGTTGATAGATCTAGTACCTATCTGGCACCATACCTAGTTATTACAATATTATTGACTATATTCCTTATGTATACCCTATATGTCCCATGACTACTGTATTACAACCAATTTGTACTTCTTAATCCCTTCCCCTTTCACCCATCCTTAACCCTCCTCCCATCTTAAAGAAATCCCTATAAGATTCCTTGTAAAACTAGTTTGGTGGTGAACTCCTTCAGCTTTTTCTTGTCTGGGGAGCTCCTTATCTGTCCTTTCATTCTAAATAACAGCCTTGCTGGGTAGAGCAATCTTGGTTGTATGTTGTTGCTTTTCATCACTTGGAATATTTCTTGCCACTCCCTTCTTACCTGCAAAGTTTCTGTTGAGAAATCAGTTGACAGTCTTATGGTGGCTCCCTAGTAGGTAACTAACAGCTTTTCTCTTACTGCTTTTAAGATTCTCTCTTTATCTTTAACCTTTGGCATTTTAATTATAATGTGTCTTGGTGTGGGCCTCTTTGGGTTCATCTTGTTTGGGACTCTCTATGCTACCTAGGCTTGTATGTCTATTTCCTTCACCAGGTTAGGGAAGTTTTCTGTCATTATTCCTTCAAATATGTTTTCAATTCCATGCTCTCTCTCTTCTCCTTCTGGCACCCCATAATGCATATGTTGGTACACTTGATACTGTCCCAGAGGCCCCTTAAATTCTCCTCAACTTTTTTGGATTCTTTTTTCCTTTTGCTGTTCTGGTTGGATGTATTCTGCTACCTTATCTTCTAAATCACTGATTCGATCCTTTGTTATTGATCCTCTGTAATGTATTCTTTATTTCAGTTATCATATTCTTTATTTCTGACTGGTTCTTTTTTATGTTTTCTATCTCCATTTTTGTCACCACACAACAGCTTAACCATTTGTTTCCTTGAACCTGCCCCCAAAGAAAGGAGAGTCTGTAAGATGGATCCTTTCAGGGACTTTGCTAAACCTTCGTGTTTGCACGTTATGCTTCCCTGTTTGGTCACAGAAAGATGACTGGACAGTCAATGACGAGTAAGATTCCTCACGGAAGGAACAACTCAAGCCAGGCGCAGTTGCGTGGAGACAAACAAGAGAACCCACGGGGTTCACAGAGGTGGGCACAGCTCCCCACCTTCCTCAGGCTATCGAAAGCCTCAGCCTCTGTGGCTGCATTCTGTCCCAAAACCTACAAGGGAAGTGATTCAATGAGGTGCTCTACATCTATTCATATGCATATAGGTTTTGTCCCTTGGGGAAGTTGCAACTTACTTATGGTCCAGCTGCCTGCAGGCAAGGGTGATTGACTTGAATCGGTTTCCTATTATGATGTATAGGATTCACAGATCATGAGATTGACAAGCTTTATCTCTTTTACTTCCCCACCGAACTAATAAAAGCTGATGCAAGGCCCGATTCAGGGCTTCCAGTCCTTGAGATTGGGGATCCCTTGGTCTGCTTAAACTCTATTCATGACTACTGTCTTTTCTTAACCCTGCTCCGCCCTCCTCGCTCCCCATAACTCTTATCACGCGGGACACGACACATTTTTATGTTTCCTATTTCTTTGTTGAAGTTCTCCCTGAGATCATTGAGTATCCTTATAACCAGTGTTTGGAAATTTGCATCTGGTAGATTACTTGTCTCCATTTTGTTTAGCTCTTTTTCTGGAGCTTTGTTCTGTTCTTTTATTTTGGACATGTTCCTTTGCCTCCCCATTTTGGCTGCCTCCCTGTGTTTGTTTCTGTGTATTAGGTAGGGCTGTTTTGTCTTCCAGTCTTAGTAAAGAGGCCTTATGTAGTAGGTGTGCTGTGGGGTTCACTGGCACAGTCTTTCTGGACACCTGAGCCACATCTCCAGATGTGTCCCTTGTGTGGGTTATGTGTGCCCTCCTCTTGTAGTTGAACCTTGTTTGATAATTGCACATCAATGTGAGGGACTGACCCTTGGGCTCACTTGTTGTGAGGACTGGCCTTGACTACAATGAAAGAGTTGTTGTGCAGGGGTTGACCCTATGGAGCAGGATCTGCCTCAGCAGGACTCTGGTGCCTGCCCAATCTGCCCCTTGGGTGTGTCGTACTTGGAGGCAGCTGGGTGATGCTCCAGCTCATTTTGAAGCTGGCCACTGGGGGCATCAGCCCCAGGACCACCTTGAATGGGATCTGCTGTATGTCTAGTTTAGCCACAGACTGGGCTCCACCTGGGGACATCCAGTGGGAACCACAAAGAAATCTGCAGATGGCTGCCATACATGCTGTGCTTGGAAGCACCTTGAGAGGCCAAGCCGTGAACCAAGACTGGGCTGCTGCTTGTGCCAGCTTAGGGCTGCTCAACCAGAGGTAGAGGAAAAGCTCAAGCCAGATGTTGCTTGTCGGTTCCACAAACTTTGGAGAGACCCTAGGAAAGTCTATAGCATGATCCAAGGCAGGCAGTCTGCACGAAAAAGCCACTGGAAGCAGCCTAGTTGTGTCAGAAAGTTGGGTGGGGCCAGGTCTCGAATCACCAAGGTGGGGTGAACGAATGGGGGAGATTCAGTCCTCAGACGGGGAAGGGGGAGGGTTCAGCAAAGAAACAATGGTCTCTGCTATCTCCCTCATCCAGGAGAAAGCCGCCTCTCCAGCCCTCGTCCCAAGCCAGACAACTCAATTTCCCACCATTTGTCACTGCCGCCTTTCTGCGTGATTGAGTGATTGATTCCATTAGTGGGTAAGTCAATGTGGGGTCCCTTTCAGAGGAAGGCCTGGGAGTGCAGCCACCCTCAGTCTCACTCAGTCACAATCTCTGCTGGTTTTCACAACCAAAAATTATAGTAACTTCTCTCCCCGGCACTGGAACCCTGGGCTGGGGTGGGACTGGGATCTCTAGGTGATGAGGGTGCACCCCACAGCCAAAATAGGCCTCCCGATCTTTAATGGTCACATGCTGGTGTGGGACCAGCCCGTTCCGCATCTCTGCCCCTCCTACTCGTCTGGAGGTGGCTTCTTCTGTAAGTCCTTAGTTGAAAGGCTTCAGTTCAGCTTGATTTGAGATGATTCTCAATAATGGTTATTTTGTAGATTAGTTGTAATTTTGATGTGGTTGTGAGAGAAGGTAAATACAGCATCTACCTACTGCACCATCTTGGTTGAACTCTCTCCCCTTCTGTTTCTAATCACCTTCTTGTCTAGCCATTTGTGACAGAAGTTGTAAAATAAAGACAGGCCCTGTTTCCTCCAAACTTCTCATAGGTTCACAATTTTACTATTAAACACTTAGGACTGAGACATTTCCTCAAATGCACAACTTCCTATGAGAAATAGTAGAGGCTTTAACAAAACAAAGTATTCATTTACGCCCTGCTTCTAAAAAGTCATGGTTTTATGGTGATTTCATGCTCAGAACCAAAGACAGACATCACCTCATTTGACCGCCACGTGGGTTTCACACAGGCACCCTCTGGCACCTGCTCCTCCATCAGCTGCTAAGAGGCTCTTGCTGACCAAGGCTCATTAGATGTTACAGCATCGACCATGTTTCCCCGAAAATAAGACATAACCAGAAAATAAGCATGATTTTTCAAGATGACATCCCCTGAACATAAGCTCTAATTAATGCATCTTTTGGAGCAAAAATTAATATAAGACCTGGTCTTATTTTCAGGGAAACACAGTCCAAAGTGCTTTTTCAAAAACAAACTTACCAGAGAATCTCACTTTCTCTTCAGAATTCCTCAAATTAAGAAAAATAATTCATTAAGCACAAAATCTGAAATAACAGGATTACTTTCTAAGCAATTAAATACTAAAGCATTTTAACCCTATGGATGACAAACCCAGGCAAATGCTTCTTTTACATCCAATGGTATTTTAACAAGGTGATGTCAGTTTCTTTTGATGAATACACTTTAGTAGCACTTTAAAATGGCTCTTTATTTATAAACAGTGAGTGTAAACTGTATATGTTCACCCTGTTTCAAACCTTGTTTTTACTTTTTTTTTAACTAAAAGTGTCTGGAGTCTCTAACAGCAGCTAGTGCTTTCTTCCTTTAAATGACAATACTACTTTAAATTTTTGTCCTCTGAAATCTAGCCCTCATTAAAAAATGTATTCTCATTCATCTCTGCTGCAAAGCACTTGTCAGCACATGCTGGCTTTGCTGTGTGTCTTTGAGTTCGTCTGTCTTCCTCCCCCAATTCTTAATACATGTTGACTTGGAGAAACTGGCCAAATTATTTTAAGGCATTTAAAAAATGTCAAGTGTTATCACAGAGCAAATAAATAACCATGCTGAGTATAAAAGATCAATGAAAGTACCGCTAAACTCATTGCCCGTGAAGTGAGAGGAAGGGCTTGACGTCATGATGCAGAGGCCCACTTGGGGCGTAGCTGGAGGGAGCACTTTGCTTGGGGAGGCCACCCCACTCCTTCAGGAAAATCACCTTCTTGTGTGTTTTCTGTATTTGGCTACAACAGGACTATTTTACCAATTAACTGTAACTTTAAAAAAAATTTATTTAAAAATAATTATACTTGACATGCAACATTATATTAGTTTCAGACATACACCACAGTGATTTAACATTTATATATCTTATGACGTAATCGCCACAACAAGTCTAGTATCCATGCAGTTATTACAATATTATTGACTGTACTCCCTATGCTGTACTTACATCCCTGTGGCTTATAACTGGAAGTTTGCACCCCTTAATCCCCTTTCACTGTTCCACCCATCCTCCCACTCTCCCCTCCGACAACCATCAATTAAACAGTAACTCTTAACTCTGTTTAATAATAATTTTTATTGACATGCATGTCTCTGAATCTCGCCTGAATAAGCCTCATGCTCTGGGACGTAGAATAATCTGAAAAGAGTCCTGTGTCGGGAACTGATATGTCAGGATATTACTTTAGACATCTCTTCTGACTTTCATGTGAGAGTCTTAATAAAGGCTCATAACATTCCTAAGAAAGGTGGTTTCCCTGATTTCCAAAGATAGCAAACAAGTCCCACAGATGAGAAAGGTTTCTCTAGTGTCACACAAGAATCCTGCGGCTGTGGTGAAGGTTAGAATTTGACGTTTCTAACTCCTCGTTTTCAAATATTGCTAGGAGAACATGCTCCCTCCCTTTAGACCCATAAGTCATATTAACCCAGGAACTGATGTTGCTATTCCAATCTAATCATAAAGGTCACTTTCAGTAATGGGAAAAGGACACATTTGCATATATCACTCGCAGTCCATTGTCCTGTGAACATTGCCACGAGCTAAACAAAGGATTCTTCACTCAGTTTAATCACAGGGGACTTCAGAATTCTTATCTGTCTTGATCATCCCAAATATATGGCCCGTGTCACAGTACAAAAATATGACTGTCAGCTCAAGACAGGTTTGAGTTACTCTAAATGCCACAGGAAGGGTGTGTGTGTGTGTGTGTGTGTGTGTGTGTGTGTGTGTTTCATCAAAGCCTATAAACACATTTTTTTCCTATGACCCTCTTTATAATTCCTCATTTGAAAAGGGAGGGGGCTGGGGAAACAGGATGACTCATGTTGCCTGAAATGTGTGGAAAAAGTGCAAATGTACATAGTGATTACTGTGAACTGCAGCGGCTGGTTTGGTTTCGTTTTTTAGCAGCCTCTCACTGTTGACAGAAAACAATTCCTGAATGATGAGCAGATAAACATCACTGAAAAACACCAGAAACTTCTGTCTCTTTTCAGCTTTAGCTGTGATGAATGCAAGTGTCTGCATCCTTTCCCCGAAGCCTGCCACCACTGGACACTGAGTGCATTCATCTTCCCTTCAAGCTTTCCTCACTCAGCATCTTTGCTAACATCTATTTCCTACCAGTCTCCAAGCCCTGTGCTAACCTTCAAATTGGGGAAAGAACTGGATTGGCTGCTGCCACTGGAAACTTTTCTCCATGAATGCTTTTTATATGGTTTTGGCCGGCACATATACACCAGTGGAGAGAGAAATCCCGCTGGTGAGAGAAAATAAAACCTTAACATAACTGTAATGGCCCTGAGTGGTGTTTTACATGCTATGCTTGCTCAAGATTTATGTTAAAATCAACCTTGCAGAAGAGGTTTTTCAAAAGTCTATCAAGCTGCCAAAATTTAAACAGCTTTTTTTACTATCCAATGACGGTCGGCTTAACAACCTCAACGACCTGGTAGTAATTGGCATTTCCCAGCAGTCAAAGCCCTTGCAGGCCCGGTCCAATTTCACCAAGTAATTTTTCACTTACTTTACTGATGTCTGAGTCCTTCTATCCCTCTCTCTCCCCGTCTCTCCTCCTCTTTTCTCTCTTCTCCTTTCCCTCTTGTTTATATTCTTTCTGTCCAAACTTAGGAAAGACCCAAGGAAAGTGATGCTAATTAATCCAAATTCATTGAAATTAATATTTTACTTTAGAGACTACATTTGGCAATGCTCTCTCTTCGCCCTAAAGCCCCTCCCCTCAGACATCGCTGCCAGGCCTGTGTGTTCAGATGACCACTCCCGCGCCACTAATTGCTGACAGTTTCTTCCTGAATTAGATAGTTGTCACTTTTCCATGCACACCTGCCACCCAGAGCAGCTCACCACTGCCAAAATGGTTCTGCCTCAGGGGGAGGGTCAGGTCTCTCAAATGCAGCTCTTTCTGCCCCTACCTCCACCACCCAGGACTTCTTCCACTCTGGGAAGAGGAAACACCTCTGCATGTGCGTAACTAAGCAATATTTCTCTCCCTCTCTCAGCTGGCTAATTCACTTACCTGGCAACCTACACTTTTTCAATCGCTGCCTCTGACAATTGCTGAAGAAAATTATTTTCTACACATGAAGCTCCTTCATGTGGTTTAGAATACACTTAACTAGAATGAGGATAATACTCTAGTTAAGAATACACTTAACTGGAATACACTTAACTAGAACTAGAATTATGTCTCTAATAAGATGCAGGTCTGACAACAAATCAGGAATGTTTTCTTTTTTCTTTTTAATATATTCATCATGAAGAGGCCGCCTGCCTCCAAGAAGGAGCGGAGGCAGAGGGACCACGCAAGCAGGTAACGAGTTTCATGCTGACATGCTACCTCAGCCGCCCAGCAACCGATGAAGGGCTACACGCAACAGAGGGGCCAAGAGAAAGGGCAGAACTCAGTAACCATCTTTAAAGAGGAAGGAGGTTGGCCAGCTGTTTTCCATTCTGAGTGAGGACAGAAGAGAAAGAAAGAAGCTGAGGTAGTGACATCGGGAGAGAAGACAGACTTGTCAGGAAACACAGGTTCAAGGCTGAGTCTGTCCCACCTCCTTTGGGAGTCTCACCAGGCACTGACGAGTCCCCATCAGAAGAACCAGATGAGGCCCCTCCAGACACAGAGTTCAATGAGGGGACTCTGAATCCCTTGTGGATTAGGCATCCTCTCGAGTTTGTATTTATTTACAGTGTTTTCTATTTTCTCTAACAGCTTATAAACAACAAGGTGGTGGTGATGACCATCAAAATAAGAGAACCACTATGCTGCCCAGCCGACAGCTGTGAGTCCCTCACTCACACTTGTGTTTTCAGCTGTCTGAGAAGCAGTAGAGCCCACATTGCCTAAGGGGATCTTCTACTTGGGACCCTCAAGTGGGGATTTCGTAGAGGTGAGGATGGTTATTTCCTGAGAGTATGGCAGGAGCAGAGGGGAAGCCTGTGCCCTTTGAGGGCAGATTATAAGTGCAGTGGTGCTCAGACACCATTTGACTTCTCAGCTGGTATGACCCTTGCCCCCGTCCCCAGGTTTACCACCCGAGGTCCTTCCCCAATTCTACCAAGGAGTCCGTGAGCCACGGAGTAGAATTTTGCACAAGTCCTCCCTTCAAGGACCTGGTGACCTGCCTCAAAAAATAGTTTTGGGTGGTCATACTCATAATTTTACAAGATGCCCACTGAAAGTCACTTTTCCCAGATATCTAGAAAATCCTAGGTGTCCAGTAAACTCTAAATCACTGAGTCAATGTTAATTTGTCTTTTTTGATGGATAACTAGAATGGTCAAATAAAACTGGACTTGTTCCACAATGGTTTTGCTGCCTTTGGTGGTGGAGCCAAAACAGAGGAAAAGCTAACCCCTGGGGAAGACCACATGTCATCCATCAGAAAGAGAATTAAGGTATCAGCGAACATCCTGAGGAAACAGACTTGGAGAGTGGAGACTAGGTTGGCTGTCAAAGATCTCTGGGAGGTCGAGGAGCCCAGAGAGTTAGTGCTGGTTAGTATAAACATCGGAGACGGCTTCTGGGCTGGCTCAGGCTCCCTGCCGCAAATGGTTAATCAGAGTCTTTTCCTAAAATATTGACCTCATCACATTACTGCCCTGTTAACAATAGTTAAATAAGCAAATCTGCCCCCACCTTCCTCTAGCCCCTTAACTATAACACAAAATTCAATGCCCTCTGTCACGCAGTAGGTGAACACAGCATACGATGAGGCTGAAAGGGAACAACAATGGAGCCATGGTGTGGGGACAGAGCCAGGAGTGCAGTTTCCAGGCTCTTGGCCTCACGTGGAAAGGTGCTGGCTTGGGTAGTAAATGGCCACTGTTCTCAGGAGTTGGACCCCTAAGGAGGGGTGGGAGGACATGGACGGCTCTCCGGCCAGCGTGGAGAGCGCCCTGCAGGCTCTGGCTGAGTGGTTGCCGGAGAAGGAGAAGGCTACAGCCAGCCACATGGGCTGGATGTTCCTCACGGCCTTGAGTCTCAACATGGAAAATGCACTTAATGAAATGGCCCAGGTGCCAGACCAGGTGTCCCGGTTGGAAGCGCTGGAAGCTCGGGTCCGCCTGTTAGAAGAGGGGCCCCACAGTGGAGACTCTGAGGCAGAGGTGGATGAAGCGAGTGGAGACAATGTAGCTCCCAACCCCCAAGCCCGGCCAATCTTGAAGCAAAGAGTAAAACTGTAAGCAACCTTTGGGCCCCGGGGGCATTGCTGCCGGCAACCCAGCTGAGACTGAGTTCACAACCTACACCCTTTACACTCCCACTGAGTTGCAGGAGCTGGGGAGGCGGTACAGACAGAGCCCTGGAGAGCCAGTCTCGGCTTGGCTACTACATTTATGGGATGAGGGAGCAGACGACATTCTCTACTCCCCAGGCGAGATGGAAAAGCTAGCCTTCGTGACAGTATATCCATCCCTGCGACAAAGGTTACAGAACTGCCATAGGATGGCCCACAACCAGGGCAACCATTCTCTAATGGTTCACTGCTGTGCTACGCACAGTATGGGGACAGGCTGGTGAGCTGCCAGACACTGTGAGTCAATGGCAGTCATATACGGAACTTACTCAAATCATCCGTGAAATGGGTATGAGATGTGCTATTTTCAACCCTAATATGCAGGGGCCGGATGACGAGCTTTTTACAGCCAGCATGAGAGATCTGGTTTTGGATACTGCACCTGCAAGTGCTTTTGGATCCTTGGTTGCCATTCTTACACCCTATGTGGGGCGACAGATCCATGAAGTTACAACTGCCATGGCCACCCTAGGGGATGTTGAAAGCTGGAGGCGAAGGAAATTAAGACAGGAGGTCCGCGCAGTTGAGACCTGAAAGCCCAAATCCAAAGTAAAGGGGCGAGGTCGTGGACCTCAGAGAGTAAAACGGGCACAGATGTGGCGTGATCTCGTGGCAGCACAGGTCGATCAGGAGAAAAATAGACCAAAAACCCAATGCACTCCTGCTGGAACTTTGAAAACAGTTGTGTCCGGAACAGCAATTCTGGAGAAGCCTAAAGGAGAAGTCTGGGAAAGAACGACCCGTGTCCCTCCAGGATTTCATGCAGCCGCTTGAGGCCGACTCCTTTCAGCTTCATTAGGGGTGGGGCCAAGGTACCCGGTCAGAGGGGATGAGCAGGGACCAGAGGCCCCACGTGGAACTGTCCATACATTCGTCCCCTTCTAATGTACAGAGGGTTTTGGCCCTAGTTGACACTGGCGCAGACTGCAGTCTTGTTTATGGGAACCCAGAATTGTTCCCCGACCAGCAATCTGCATTGATGGCTACGGGGGAAAGACTGTGACTGTGGAAGCTGTTTCCTTACCACTGGCTATAGGAAGGCTTCCCCCTCGTACCTACAAGGTTTATGTCTCCCCCATTCCGGAGTATATTCTAGGGGTGGACGTGCTACATGGCCTCAGCGTACAGACGTCGGTAGGAGAGTTCCGTCTCCGGATCCGGGTGGTGAAAGCGGTGACACGCGGGCATGCTCACCACCCTCCTCAAGTGTTGCCACAGCCCTGGCGCGTGGTTACCTTGCGACAGTACCGCCTGCCAGGAGGGCAGGAGGAAATTGGTCGCACAATATTGGAATTGGAGAAGGCACATATTGTGAGGCCAACGCACAGTCCCTTTAACTCCCCAGTATGGCCTGTCAAGAAGCCAGATGGGACATGGCGAATGACTGTGGACCATAGGGAGTTAAATAAGGTGACGCCAGGGGTGGTGGCTGAGTGGCCACCGCAAATGACTGTAGTATATGGAGGTCCCGATACCGGGATGATTTTGCGGGGAACCTGTGTGCTCTCACTATGGCCTATTATGGGGTCCTCTGTTCTGTTACATGTTGAAACTATGCAAGGGACCCCAAGCACTGCCATAAAGTTCTGGTACCACAAACCGGGAAAGGTGCCAGTGGCAGCGACCCTCCTTTCCCAGAACAAAAAGCTAGCATGTATCCTCCCAGATGGAAGGGATTTGCCATTGTTGGTTCCTGAGGCTGCTGTTTCTTTTTGTCCATAGGTGCCGATAGGCTAATATGGCACAGGAACCCTCACGGAAGACACTTGTCGTTTTTGATTGTGAGGCGTGACCCTGTAGGGGTGGAGTGTGGGGACAGAGTCCCAGAGAGCATTTTCCAGGCTCTCCACCTCACGTGGAGAGGTGCTGACTCAGGTAGTAGATGGCCGTCAGCTGTGGCTGGTTGGCCGTCAGCTGTAACCCTTGAGCTATTGGCCACTAATACAATTGGTGCGGGTGCACTGGGGAGTGAAATTGAGGGGAGTCGAGGAGAGTTGAGTCGGTCAGTTGGCAGAAAGGCGGACAGCAGGTCTCACATCGTGTGAATCCAGACTCTAGTGAGACTATAGTGGTATGATTCCCCTACCGATGGCTCCGTGGGTGTTCTTTTTTGGCCTCACCATATCTTGTGTTCTCGTGTGGGGAGTGGGAGCTGAGACCCCACATGACACCCCATGTGACACTTAGCTAAAATGCTTGCACATGGTGAGTGTTTGATAAACACTTCTGAATGAGTGAATGGCTTTCATGGGCAGGTAAGTCAGAGCTAAGGCCCATTTGGTGATGCATCTCGTAGTCTGGGGCTGGATGCATTACTGGCTTTCTTGCAACTGAAGGTGAGGCGCCCATGGAAAGATGTGCATGAATGAATGCATTCTTTAAAGGATGGCTGAGTTCATGCTTTGATGGAGGGTGAGTCCTGTCAATTAGAATCATATTAAAGTCTTAAGATTAATTTGTTCATTCTTTCACTCAACAAATACTTCTTTTCCCTGCGGTAAACACTGGGATGTAAAGATGTAGAAAGTTCCCACTCTTCACTCTTGCACTGAACTTTGAGTTGAGAGGGGAAAGCAGGGGAAAACAACCTCAACAAACACAGTGAAGATGGATGTGCACAGGATACTGTGGGTGCCAGAGCAAGGACCCCTCCCCTGTTCAGCCTTGAGAAGGGCAGGGGGCTCCCGTAGGAAGGCTGGTCACTGGGGGGAGCAGCGGCCTCCAGAACCGACCACGATCCCGTGTGACTGGAGCAGTGGGCTTCAGCCACCGGGAGGCCTGGAGGATGGGCTTAAAAAAAGTCACGAGGGTAGCCACCACGTCTGTTTTATGTCACAAATTTTCCCCCTGAACCCAGTATAGTACCTGGAACATAGTAAGTACTCTACAGAGATTTGTGAAAGTGTGAAGAGGCAGGGTAAGGCGGGGGCAGGGTGAGGAGAGACAGGAAACTAGAGAAAGGTAGAAGAGACCGCTCTGCAGCTGCGCAGCAATGCATGTTCCCATCTGGGGTGGTCAGTTCTGTGTTAACTGAGCTGAAACAATTCCCTGGAATTCTCCTGCCAGCATGGTTCCAGGTCAGATTTGGCCAGGAGAAATTTGCACTGGGTTTGGAAAGCAGAAGCAGAGTGGCAGCCATGACACTGTGAAGATCCGTGAAGGACACCAGGTGCCACGGCAGCACCTGCATGTGATCTGCAGGCCCGCCTTGTCGGTGAGGAGCAGCCCCCGGCCAACAGCTCCTTCAGCTCCCACCACATCTCCTACCTCAGCTTCTCTGAGTCCTGGGCTAGGTGTGCGTGCAGCTCCAAGGCAAAGGGCACCAACTCCTACAGGTCTGTGACGCGAGGTCAGGGTTAATGGGAGAGCACGTAGGTTCCAGTTTGTCCTTGTGAATTCATTTGTTCTCACTCTCTCATATCTGCATTCAGATTTTCTTCCCGACGGCCAGCTCTGCTGACCTAACACGACTTCAGGATGGCTCCAGGCTCACAGACAGCAGTAGCATGCGGTCACCTAATCTGTATAACAACTCCTTTATTCCAAATCACTCCTAGTGTTGCTGCTTCCTTATAAGATCCCAGGTGCACCATCAGAGCAGTTTGAGTCTCTTCCTTTTGGAGGGCAGTTGCTCTTATGAATTAAGGGCTTCCATCACTGATACAATCATCAATGGTATTAGCTACCGATTACTATGTGCCAAGCTGAGAAATCTTCCCTGTCACACAGCTGAGGCCCTTGCCTAGATCTGGCTCATATCCTTATTATTATTATTATTATTATTATTACCTATTATTCTTTCTAATATGCCATGCTTTCCTTTGTACTAGTAAGGTTTTGTTTTTAAGTTGAAGTTTTGTGCTACTTAAGTTTCATCCATAAGCCATAGTAACCTGATGTTTCATTTGAGTAAGAAAAATTTTAGGCTGCTTAGAGACGCCAGGTGCCATTTCTTCAACAACAAAAGGATCAACATTCTATTTGCATGTGATTTTTCAGTGTGAGGTGTCATGAATTGAGGATTCAATGAAGTTGATTTTCCAAAAGTGAATTCATGGAAATCTGCAAGGACTGCCGGGCACCTAAGTCCAGCACGGTCCTTTCTCACCACCCAGGGCGTGGCTGGCTCCACCGCAATCTTCTTGGGAACAGCAGCGATATCGACTTGGTATTGTTTCTCCAGCACCTAACACAGTACCCAGCAAACAGCGGGTGCCTGATGAATGCTTGTTGAACAGATGGGTTATGAATGACTTTGTTTATTCTACATAGCGTTTCGTTCCACCAGCAGACTGTTGTCCTTAGTTCATGGCTGGTAATGATAATCTCATCATTAACTCTATTAGCCTCTCAGAATATTTTGGCATATTTTTAGTGTGATGATTCTTACTTCCTCATTACATTGATTGAATAGTGATGCACTTAGCAGGCAGGGCCAAGTTTGGGAAGTCTTTATGACAAAGAAAGGAGTTGGGTCGGCCCATCTGACTTATAACATGTCTGCCATGAGCAAAAGTCCAAATTACATGAAATGATGTAATTGGAGTAGATGTTCACATATATTTTACTTCCCATAAAAGACTCTCATGACAAACACTCCTTTCATAGGTCGGAATCTACGTAGCTTCAAAATTCCCTCAAAATTAAAGGGAAACTTCTGTACAGTCAAATGGTAAATGGTTTTTGTGAGATTTCACTCTTCTTCCAGTCTTAAGGAATGGGCCCAGGAATGAATGCTGTCTGTCAGAAAGCAATTTGCTTCCAAAGTGACACATGGCTTCTCTGTCATCTGGCTGTTGGTGACAGGTTTGTTAAGGAAGTTAAATTGGGACTTTCCATGCTTCCTTGTCATTTGGAAATTGATAGTGAATTTGCTAATTTATTTTCCATGTAAAACATTTATCTCATCTTTATGAACCCTGGACTTCACTTCTTTCAGTCTGGCCTCTTTGGGGATTCACAAACTGACAGTGGTTTTCGGTAGAGCCTTTCCACTGGCCAAGCTCTTACTATTTTCAGAGAACTAAACACATCATGAAATTATCCAGCCCTTTCACCTCTGTGATTGCTCAAAAGTAATAAGTGGTGTTCCTACATTTAGGAAATATTTATTAGGAATGTGCCACATGCAAGGCATCAGAGAGGATTCAAAAGAAATGTGTGAGAGGCCCTGCTGTGGTCGTGAAAGGAAAATAGTTCTAGAGCAGCATGCAGTGAAAGGTATAGGTGGTTGTGCTTGGAAGTCTAAGACAGGAGGCAGCAGGGACTGAGTGAGCAGGGAGGCCTTCTTGGAGGAGTTGGGCCAGATTTAACTAAGGGTACAATATCATGATCTAAAAAGAAATCAGCAGCCACAATGAAACCAACAATAAAGGCCATAAAGTGACTTTAGTTTACACTTTTCGTGATTACCTTAGTTTCCACCATCTTACCTTTGCTCCAGTCTCAGTATTGTTTGGAAGGAGAACTTGTCAGGGACCTAAAGTGATTCCAGGCCCAAACTTGGAGTTAGGCCAAGTGGGGCCAACCCCAGCTCCCCTGTTACCGGTTTGAGAGAGATAAACCATAAGGCTCAGCTTCCTGATGTTTCAAATGGGAGGAATGATACCTATCTGGACAGACTGTTCAGAAGATTAAACGAAATTGTATGTCTAGAGTCCTAAGCACAGAGCTTGACATGTGGTATGAGCTCAAATAAATGGCAGCCATGATGGCATGGTTTGATTCCTCCGGTTTAGCAAGTACAGAGTGTCAGGCAGATGTTTCTTCCAGAGAGGACATGAAACAGGCATGTAATAAATGTTTACTGAGTGAATGACTGAATTAATTAAACAAAGGTCCTTCCACTTCATTTAAAAGCCACTATTAATATGGCATTCATTTTATATTCCAGTGTTACTTGAGCTTTATTGTTTTAAAGAAAACCTGTGACAGAAAAAGCTCTTACATACTTGACCTCAGAGGAAATAAGTGAATATATTCTGTCTATAAAAATTGCTAGGAACCGCTGATGAAGTCTTCCATAACTGTGGGAAGCCAAAATAATCAAGAGAGTATAACAACTCTTTGGATGCGACAAATAGTGGCTGCTGAATTCAAACTTGAAGACTCACGAGGTGTCTCCCTTTCTCCTCCAGTGGAATTTTTCTGGGTCTTTACAATAATTGACTCCCCCACTCCCTTCATGTAGGAAGATCAGGTGAATTTTTTAAAATGTGAACAATAAATTTGTTTAAAATACATTGCTTTTTAAAAAAGAATGATGCACCACCTAGCAGAGGACACAATTTCTGACTCTTTATTCTCACAAAAGGGCCTTGTAAGCTGCCTTTATATATGATGTTGAGATTAATTTTAAGAAGACATTTCAAAACCTGGGCATACAATCAGCTCATTCAGGAAGAAATCGATTTAGGAAGAAAAAGTATAAGTAAAAATGTCAGAATTGGAGTAGGAAGGCCTAAGGATTGATTATATAGGGCATCTTATCAGAATATGAGAGAGAGAGAGAGTAAAGTAGAGTAACGAACATTGGCAATAAACTTGTGTCAGGACTGATTCCTTGGTATTCTGGACACCACATGGGTCAAATTAACTCCATGGTTCAAGAATATCCTGTTTTCTGAAGCTACTGTGCTTTGAACAATTTTGCCACATCTGTTGGAAGTAAAATATAACCTGTTCCATCTCACTTGTATTTTTTTAACTTTGCCTCAGCAAGCCCTTCAGATGTTCTAAGAATACATAACCCATTTTTGGTGGCAAAGCTTTGGTAAAAGTTGATGGTCTCCAAGAGAAGGAGAGGAGGCTGCTTCTGGCTACTTTACTGGGGGTTGGGGGTGGGGGAAGAGTGTCTGGGCAAATGCCAATGGTGTCAATGAAGACAACAGCCATCATTGCCCCACACCTCACAAAGAACAGGCGCTGCTCTCCAAACTTTGTATTTTCCTGACTTCTTTTTATACTTAGATTTGTTCTCTGCATATTTGAGGCAAAGAAACTTTCAAGATGGCCAAAGGCACATATCGTCCTACATTAAAAGGAAAAACAGTAAGGGATTGTCTGACTCCAAAGGCATGTAGCCTCTGGGTACAGCCCAACAGCTGGTGTTGCTCTTGGGGAGCCTGGAGAATGGAGAACAATGGAGGGGGCGGCGGGGGGGGGGGGGGGGGGGTGGACCTTTAAGAAACATGGACCTTGTGTGTGTTGGGGATGG
Organism: Rhinolophus ferrumequinum; assembly: GCF_004115265.2. Taxonomy (NCBI): domain Eukaryota; kingdom Metazoa; phylum Chordata; class Mammalia; order Chiroptera; family Rhinolophidae; genus Rhinolophus; species Rhinolophus ferrumequinum. Next base: position 7,344,647 of record NW_022680355.1, on the reverse strand, counting down.
GGACGGGCGGGGAGGGAGTACAAAACTGGTAGGGGAGAGTGACACCTTCTAATCCTGCTCTTCACCTAATGGGTGTGTTCCTGTGCTTTAGCAACTACTGGTGAGCAGAGTTTAAAAAAACAAAAGCAAAAGTAAAAAATCTCTGTGAATGAGTTTTTAAAGATTCAGTGTTTGTGGTGTGTGTGTGTATGTGTGTTTCCTAAAATGCACAACTTCAAGGCATATAGTCAGAGATTATACCGTAAATTAGGAAAAAAATACCTCTGACACACATTTCCACCTCAGAAAGCCTTTATAATTACTGGAGAACAGTCATGTGTAGTCCCCAGAGGCTGTCTAGTGGACTACCTTGTAAGATTTCAGAAAATCTTTATTTTCCATTTTGAGAAAGTACAGGAAGAGGAAAGTGAAGACTAAATCTGAGTTAACAACATAATCTGTCCTTTCAGGTTACTCATGTTGCCTTGAATAAAATATTCTCTATTCTTTAAAATCTTCTGCTTTAAAATCTTCTTATAGTTAAAAACATAGGAGTAAAATCACAGCTATCTATGCCAGTTTCTGCTCAAATAGATGTCAGTTGTTATGTTTAAAGATACACATAAACATGACATAGCTTACATGATTCTATTTGAGTGTCTCTGACTCCAATGATGGAGGATGGCAGAAATATGTTCCCTATCCCATCCAAGCTTGAGCTTGACTTGTTAGAGTTGAGAAAGTTCACCCCTAATTAACTTCAAATGGTCAGCTTCAATTAGTTTTGATAAATAATACTGAACAATTGAATTAACACTGAGTCATAGTGGTAGTGCTGCAAAATTTTTTTAAGTGTAGTCTACAAAAAAATTACTAGGTCAACCACAGACTAGGACAGTATTTTAAAAAGCTATGAAAGATAAAATTTATATGCATAAAATATAAACAGGTCATTCAAATTCATAAGAAAAACATTGACACCAATAGATAAGTGGGCAACGTATATTAACCACAATCCACATGTAAGCGGAAAGGCAAATTAGCAAACATCAAAAAAATGTATCTGCACTCATTTGTAATCAAAAAAATACATAGGGCAAGTCAAGCTGTGTTTTTGTACCTGCCCAGATGCATCTTTTTAAAGGAATAACAACATCCAATGTTATCAAGGCGAAGGTGAGACTGATTCTCTTCTTCATTGCTAGGAGGATTATATGCTATTGCAACCCCTTCAGAAAGCCACATGGCAGGGCATACGAAGAGCGAAGATTTATTGATAGATTTCCAGGGAAGAAGAAAAGTCTAAAGGTAGCGGGGCATGGTAACCTTGGTTGTCACTGAGTGACTGAAAGCACACGAAGAGAGGGCAGCCTTAGCTGACTCTGAATCCCAGCTTGGCCTCTTCCTGTGTCTGCCACGCCCACTCCATGCCTCAGTTTCCAAGTTTGTAAAATAAGATTAATAAAACCTACCTTCTGATCCTTCTATAAGCCTTAAATGAAATCATATACACTTTTAAAGTGCCAAGCATAGCACAGAGTAAATACTTAAAATGGCAGACTACATTATTTTTTATCAATTAAAGACCAAAAAATAAAATTGAAGCAGCTTAATTTTTCACTTTCCGAGGGATGATTTAATATAGTGTGGCAAATCACTAAAACAATTTGCACAGCCATTTTCTTAGTATGAAGTCTACAGAAATCAAGAGAGGCTTATACAATACTATATTAAATAAAATATAAAATAATATTCTTTCTCTTATTGAAACTATTCATTTGAATGCATTATTCAAAAATAAAAACAGTTCTATAAGTATAAGGAATTATGGTTGATTAAACATTATTTTAATATTGTTATACTTCTATTTACAAAAGTAAGTAGTATACTAAAATTAGACCACACAAGAATGATTCCATACTTTAGTATGTATTCCATAAATGAAATGCACTGTGTAGAAAAAGACTAAATCATTTTCCTGACCAATCATTTACATCTACTTAAAGTATTTCCATGTTAAAAGGACCTTTACTTCTATCAAACTAGCAGTTTAGAAGTTGACACATTCTGCCATAGGTGCATATATAGGTTATTCAGAAGAAGAAAATAAAAAGTCTTATAGTTACTTTGACTACAAGATATGGAGGCATAAAACATTTTTTGGAACTAGATTATAATTTCTTAGTCTAATTGGTCTGTTTTTCAGTTTACTAACAACCAAAAGCACGAGAACAATGATACAATATACTTTTTAGGAAATAAATATGAGAATATTACCAGCTAATTAACCAATCCCCTCGAATTTCAGTTTCTTGGTATACAAAAAGAAGCTAATCATACCCATAACTCAGGGTTATTTGGGAAATAAACAAGAAAACATATATAAAGCATCTAGCTCTGCCTGGCACTGGGAAAATGACTTTTCCTTTCCTTCCCCAATCCCACCTACTCATTTTCTGAGAAAGGATAACACATCCTATCTCTTTTGATGTGAGAAGAATGAAGAAATAATATATCCCCTCAAAAAATGCATTGAAAAATAAAGAAGCACTTTAAAAACACAGAATTATTACTAAAAAATATGTTTGGAGGACAAGAGGAAATACACACGTGTCTCAAAATGCTTTGAACTATAGCAAAGTTTTTAGTAATTACTCAGCTTATTAATATTTATAGCCCAGAGCGACAAGATCTTTCACTCCCAAGAGGCAGATTTTTCAGCTTTTCTCTATGAAAATCTTTAATTGCCAATGATAAAAAAGCTATTTATATATTAATCTAGTTAGTCCTTCTCATTCTCTCTTATTTTCAATGCATTATCTTACTTTTGGTTTCATTTTGTTCACATCTAGTTTCTCTGGTTGATTACATTGATTTCAGTTAGCTTTACCCTGCTGCCTCTCTCATTTCCTCTGATTTAAGAGAAAGATAAATAAGAGAGCAGTGCCATGACAAGCCATACTGAAGTTTGAGGCAAAAGGAAATGTCAGTAATACTGTTTTTATTTACAATTTCGATTATGCTCACTATGGATTTCTTTGCATTTGTTTTCATTTTTTTAAATATTGCACTAAAATGTTTATTTAGATTACGGAGTTTTCTGGCACCCCTTAAATTGTGTGCCCAAGGCAAGACCTTCATTTTCCCTAATCCCTGTACAAAGGGGAGGAGATGAGAAAGTTAGAATTGTTTATGACAGAGCTGACAGAAGCAGGTGCAACAGCGAAGGGCGTATACACACTTGACCCTAATTTGATTCTTCTACCCATATGAAGAAACCTGCATGTGGACCATCCCACTTTCTGCCTTGCCAAAGACAGGAACAAAAGAGGAAGAGAAAAAAGATGCCGGGAATTCCTTTAGCACACATCACCTTTCTGGAGACATTACTCTGACATATTGGAGTTGGTCTCCTGTCTGAATGTCACCCAAGAGCAAAACGGATTGTTAGACAGGAGAGGCAGAAAAGCAGCTCTGTGTCATGCTGCAGATTGGCCCATGGAGAGCAGGGTTTCCAAACTCTGCCTTGGGAGACGGGACAAGAACAACTTAGGAAGAAGACGTTGAAATGGGAGCCAATAGCACAAGTTGTAATGAAGTGAAACCCTGTGGGAAAGTGTCTGGGTAAGACTGCCTCCCTTAGATCCTGAGGGCTGCCTTTGCACTTTCCTCCTTCAGTGAGTCCCTGGGTTCTATCTGGCACAGGCTGGCCTAGCCTGGGGTCTTTTTCACAAAGGACACAGTTTTTATTCTAGAGATAAGGCCCCAAGTGCAAAGAGGAAACATCTAAAGTGAGAGGCCAGGAGTGACTGTGCCTTGTAGACTGTAAATCTGTAAATACGTGCAATCTGTGTAAAAGGCACCATTGTCATTGACCTAAGACACATTGAAGGTTGAGTAACTGGTAACAGGTATTTACTTCATATACTTCAGCCCAGCTGCATTCAGCCTGGAGCACTGCTGGCTGGGAGCTGTGTGGGACATAGTCAGGTTACAAGGGGAACTCATGGCAACAAATCACTCCACTTTCAACCACTTGCTACGTTCCTCCAAGCACAATGTCATGCGGGGAGTCTGATCCCGCTCCATGCATAAGAACACAGGACATGGTGAGGCCAAAAAGGAACACCCACGGAGCCATAGCTAGGGGAGTCATACCACTATATTCTTGCTGGCGACTGGGTTGGAGACACAGGGAGCAAACATCCACCAGTACCCCAGCAAGGGGTCTTCCTGCACTCCAGTCTCTCTGGCCGCTGGGCAAGACACAGGAAGTAGGATCCACACGATCCACAATCCGCCGACCACTTTCCTGCTAACCAACACCACTTGCATAGCCACGGCAGTTATATCAGTGGCTAATTGGCCAACTGGCCACAGCTGACAGCCAACAACCACCCAAGCCAGCACCTTTCCACGTGAGGCCAAGAGCCTGGAAACTGCTCTCTGGGACTCTGTCCCCACACACAACCATAGGAATCTCAGCTCTAATAGGGGGAGAAGGAAGGAAAGAGGAGGAAAAAAAGTTGGAATGTGTTCTTGCTAAGATAATAAAGACTTACTTTCCAAATGAAGCCACCTAACATTAGTGACCACAAGTTTGGTGGAAACAGCTTCACCTGTTGGATTGTTGGCTCATGCTAATTCACAGGTGAAAAAACTTTAGTCAAATCCTAGCTCTGCTTCTTACCAGCACTGTTACAGAACACCTCTATGCCTGTTTTCTCATCTATAAAACGGGCACAGTCATAGTCATTGCCCCATAGGATTGTCATGAAAGTGAAATAAGACAATACGTGTCAAGCGCCTAGCATGGTGCCAGGCACATACTAAGTGCTCATAAACGTCAGCTATCATTACTAATCAGACTCACTGCTTTGGCAAACAGCAGCTGAGCACTCATTTTCATGCATTTATGTTTACAAAAATCTTCAAATTATCAAATGCTTCTTAGTCTCACTCCAACCCATCAAAGATGCCATCTTCTCTCTTCTGATACACCTTCCTACCTCTTTCCAATATTTTCCATGCCAACAGTCTGAGGACATGAGCAACTCTAAGTAACAAATATGAAAATCCGAGCAAAGAGAGGACGTCTGTACTCCATTCTTTTAGATCCCGGTCCCATCGTCTCAAGGCCTAACCAGGGAGAGATGTAAGTTAGAGTGAGTTTTCATGACCATGAATGGCGGGTGTGTCTGGGTGTCTATGCTCTTTAAAATTCTGCAGGCATTACAGGTCTGAGATTGTTGAGTGTCTAGTGATAATAAATGTCACACCCTGCAACTTCTGAGAAGGAAAAAATACTGTCCCCGTCCATGGCCTGCACTTCCCATCAAGACCAGCTGCCTTGGCCTGTGTCCCATGAGTCAGGCAGGGGTGGAAGGGAGGGAAGAGGAACCCCATCACCACCTGGTGGGGAGGGGAGTGACAATCCCCTGTCCTGCTGCTGTTTGCAGAGAGGGGCTTCTGCTTACTTAGGCCTTGTCCTGTGGAAAGGCCTGCTCGCTCACTCACACTTGCGTCTTTGGCTCTGGTGCCTGGACTGCACCCAGTTTCTTGATAGGAACCCACCGTCTCTCTGCTGCTGAGAGATGTCTTGCACCCACCAGAGCGGAGATGCAATGTGAATTCCAGGGTAAATCCCCGATTAGAGTTCACACTGTTTACTGCTAACTTTAAAGTGACAGGTGTGGTAGCAAGAGCCCAAGGACAGATTCCCAAGACCCCCATCTCTCCATGTGGCCTTGACCTCACCACTTCACCTCTCTGGCCTTCAGTTTCTTCATCTATAAATGCAGACGTTGTTGTAAGGAACTAGCAAGAATTTTGTCAGCTTTAAAGTCCTACAAAAAATGGGAGGTGTTACGTTGTGATTTCTGTCACATCTCCAGGGGCTGAGGGAAGATCACTCAACACAGCTCTTGTTTGATCCAATCTGGCACCTTGAGGCCAGACTCAGCAGCTGGTGATAGACCCAGCAGCCTTCTGGGCCCGGCTCTAGTATTGCATCATCTGGGGAGGAGCAGGTGAGGCTGAGTTAGCAGAATTCAAAACAGCTTCCAGACTTTACTGCCAGGGACAACTAAGTTATGAGTAGAGTTTTGAAGAGACAAGTTGGTACCTGACTTTGATCTTTATCAGGCAAAAATGTTTAACACAAAATATAGAAAGTGCAGATTTGTGAATGTGTGTGTGGGAGAGAGACAGAGAGAGAGAGAGAGAGAGAGAGAGAGAGAGAGAGAGAGCTCCCGCAAGCAAGACTGTCATTAGCAAAGAACAATTTCTAAACACCAGTCTCAGCCTGTGAAACCCTTCTTGGTTGAGATTAAAGAGTTTCCAACACGATTAGAGAAATGCTCCCACTAGGAGATTTCCAGATGCCTTTCTGCGCTCTAGGGAACGGGAGGCCGCCCACCACTGCCTGCCTCCATGCACCATGGCAAAAAGAAACGTAGGACAGAACAGGTTACTCCATGCAGCTCTAGGCCTAATTCTAAATCAGGCCGCTCGAGCTAAATTTTCCTTAGAGAATGCCAGCCCCACATTGTCTTCATGCAGCTCTGCGTCTTTTAGCAATTATTCAACACCTGTTGGGTGCAGGAAAAAAAATAAATGAAACATATGCCTGTCCAAATGCCACTGCTGCCACCTCCATTTGTCTTGCACCTGATGCCCTCATGTCCTCATGCACTCCCAGGCCACAAACTTTCCCATTACAGGTGACCTGGGTGCTGGATGGTAGAAGCAAAGAGGGGGAGATGCAAAACCACAGTGCTAATGGAGGTAGCACTGACCTCCTGCCCTGACCATCCAAATGGGGCCCAACGACTCTGGGCCTCAGTTAACCATTTGCTGCCAGAGCCTTGAGCCTAGGTCAATTTTACAGGAAACTGATTTGGTCAGCCCCAAAGCTGATCTTGCCTCTGAAGTGACTTGCAGAAACTGCCTACAATTCACACAGCTACAGTTCAAGCATCTGACCTCCGAGATGGACTTCTTTTTGTCTTTTCAGCAGACAGTTACTATTCATGAAACTCAGTGACCACCACAGTGTGATCATGACACATCAAGTTGTAGAGCACACAGTATTTTTAATTAGGCATCAGATGGGTCTGCATTTTACTGAAATAAAATGCGTACTAATTTAAGTGCTGTGGATATTTTACCTAAATCTTTATTTTGCATTTTGAACTTTCCTCTTGATGCAGTTTATAAGGGGAATGTATCAAGTAAAAGGACATGAATATTTTTACATGATCATAACCTCTAGGGAGCGGACCGCACATCTGTCTTGGGCAGCTGTTTGTTGGCACACCATTTCTCAAATAGAAATAAGTGGGCAAGAAATAATTTGGCAGTTCCTCTTGGCTTGCGATGGTGACTTAGAAATCTGAGCAACCGGGTCCGTGGTCAGAAAGCTGGGCCTTCTGAGGCACCCACGGGCTTCGCCAAAGGGCTCCTGGCCTCTGCCGCTTTTCCAGGAGGAGCGCGGCTGGGCTTCCTCCCGTGTCCCTGACGCCAGGGTTCCGCAAAGCCTCCTCCCGCTGCTGGCTCCACACGCCCTGGGGACACAGCTGTGAGTGTGGCCTGTATTGTCGAAGTCCGCCGGCCAGGAGGCCTGGGCAGTGGGCGCAGCCAGAGCAGGGCTGGGCGTCCCCAGCGTCGCGCCGACACCCTGGCTCTCAGCGTTGGCCGCGCGTGACGAGAAAGCGCGGTGAATTGCACCAACCCACGCCCCGCATCCCAACCGCTGACCCCGGGGAGGGAGCGCTGAGCCTTCTGGTCCCCCCCGCGCCCTTACTCTACCGCGTGCTCGCCTTAGTGGCACAAAGTGGAGCCCTATGGGAGGGAGTAAGAGGACGGGGTGGCGGGTAAAGGGCCCCCGCCCGAGACGCAGCGGGACACCGAGTGCCCGGCCGCGGGGGAGCCGCGACGTGTGCTTTCCTGGGGGCAGCGGGGCCGAGGCTCTTCCGGGGTCGGAGGCCTTGGCGCGCTCTGGGGCCGCCAGTTGCCTTCGGGTCAAACCCGCGGCGAATCCCACCTCGTCCAGGCGTCGACCCTGTTGGTAAAACCCCTCAGACGACTGCTTTAGGGGCATGAGGTCTGGGTGGGTAGAGGCGGAGTCCCCTGGTCGCCCCGGAGATTCAGGCGACTGAATGAGAGACGAAGGGGTGTCAGCTCGAATCGCTCCAAGGTGATTTTAACACGCGGAGAGGCGCAGCACTCGGTTTCCATGTTGGGCAGCGGGTGCAGAGAACGAGTTTGCGCCGAGGGAGTCTGCTGACACCGACACTCAGCAATACCGATTTAGGGGACCCTGAGTGGAAGGGGGCTGGATTTTTGGTTGAGTTGCAATTAAAGGAAGATAATGATGCCTGAGCCGCTGGGCTCATTAATATTTATAGCCGGGATTGACAAGACCTCCGCTCCCTGGAGGCGGATTTTTCAGGAGGAGGCGCGGACGCCCGGTGTCCCCAGAGCCAGGGGCTTCGCCAGTGACCCGGAAGGAGGTTTGGTGGATAAAATAGGGATCATCCGCCCTCCGCGTTTTGGCTAATTACAGAGCGAAGACAGTCGGGCCGGGGTGTGGACGCGCCTGCGGAAAGCCCGGCCCGCGCGTCCCCAGAAGGGCCGAGGGGCGCGGAGCACAGAGCAGGCCCGGCTCCCGGCAGCGAGCGATTCCGAAGCGCAGTGATCGTCTCTTTATTAATTTTCTAAACATCGCCTTCCTGCAATACGTGTCTACCTCCCGGGTCAGACAGCGTGTTCAAGAAATGTACCAGTAACTAGGACTCCGGGTAAATATCTTTATGCTCCCTCCCTCCCCTGTGAGAAACTGCACGAGAGAGAAGGATAAACGCGGCCTCGCTTTGGGGCGGTTCTGCAAAAAACGCCCACGCTGGCCTCTGACGTCCTACATCTGCCGGCGCTGCGTCCCAGCGAGGGTGTCAGCGGAGCCGGGTACCCGCCAGAGGGTCTCTCCGAAGCCCAGGTCGCGTCCCCCCGCCGGCTGACAAACCCGAGCGGCGGGAAAGAGGGGCTGGCGGGCGGGTCCCCAACTGGCCTCCACGCTGGGCTCCGAGCGGCCCGCTCCGGGCAAAGCTCACGAAGCGTTTGCAATTTACACATCTTAGCGTGGTCTGGTTTCTGCTTTTCCTGCGTGGATGATGGGGGCAGGGAGGAAGCGCGGCCCTCCGCCCCGGCGTGGGGGTGGTGCCCGCGCGGGTCGATTCTCTGGTCATAAAGGTGGGGCTCCGCGGGGGGCGGTTGCCATGGCAACGCAGAGCCCAGCGCTGGCCCGCCAGCTAGGGTTGCGGGAGGCTGCGCTGCGGTTGGAGCTCTGCGCTGCGGTCGCCGCGGTAGCCACCATCTTCCTACTCCTGCTGTTCCTCATCTTCCTCTCTGACTATGTCGGCTCCGGGCCTGTCCACCAACCACAGCCCCAGAACTGTTAACTAAAAAAAGGGATTTGTCGCAAGGGATGTTTTCCCGATGGAGCTGCGGGCTGCAAAGGAAGAACCCTGCTGCATCCTGTGGGTACCCTGCATCCAAGCCCAGGTGTGGCGACACCAGACATCGCTTTCCAGTTGTACTTCGCCTATCCAAGCAACTCCGAGGGCTGCTTGGCACCGACACCAATAAATGATGAGGAAGATTTCCTGCTTATTAAAAGGGAATCCACGGATTTAAATGTAATAATTATGGATTATATCATAAAAGCGTATTTAACAAAGAGACATAGACGCCATTACAAGAGTTTTCTTCACCCGTCTCTTTCTATACACGCACACCTGAGAAGAAAAACGCTTTGGCGGGCATGAAATGTATTTTTCTATTTATACGTATAAAGAGTGCGGGTAACTCAAGGATGGTGGCATTAAATGGGACGGAATGGTGCCATAGATAATTTACAATGAGGAATCTGCTATATGAAAATGTAAAAAACTATACTGCTTATTCAGTCCATTGCCATTTGCATGTGTACAACCCCCTTTTTAACGTTAGCCAGCTTAAAAAAAATATGCCATAAGGATGACAATCTTCGGTTTTATCATGGGAAAGTAAGTCTGATAGAGGGACTATCTATTTGACGCTAATGTCCCGCAGATTAAAAAAAAATAAAAACAAAAACTTGGTCATTATGCCTTATTTACACTTATTGCTTGAAATAGATTATACTGACATTTTCATTTTCTTGACTTTCCAGTAGTGTCTTGGGTAACTGCGATATTATCCATCCCACCCACCCCCTTAGCCTGTTTCTTTCTATTTTTCAGATTGGCTTTTTAAATTTTAGAATACTTTTAGGCTCGCAGAAAAGTGGCAAAGAGATTTTTCTATACCCAGTTTCCAGTTTTCCCAATTGTTAACATCTTTCATTAGTGTGGTACATTTGTCAGAACTACGGTATAGCACCAATTCTGATACATTATTACTAACTAAACTCCATACTTCATTGGATTTGGGGGTGTGTTTTTTTTTTTAGTTTCATTTTTCTGTTTTTAGATCCTATCCAAGCTATCACATTACATTTAGTCCTCATATCTCCTTAAGCAGTGATAGTTTCTCAGACGTTGCTTGTGTTTTATGACCTTGAGAGTTTGAGGATTTAAGTTGAGGTATAATTTACATATAGTGAAATGCAGAGACTTCAAGTTACAGTTTATGAGTTTTGATAATTGCATACACCAAATACAATCCACTTTTGCACAGAAAACATCAAATCTCCTATTTGAAATATCGTCCCACAAATACTGCAGATGTATTGGTATAGTTTTTCCCACACATATACACAATTTATTAAAAATTTTCCCAAAATCTTTCTATTCCAAGTTAATATTTTAAATTTTCAGTTCCAAAGGATGTTAAAGAGCTATTAACCAATTGTTATATTATGAGCTGTTGATCATTTAGTCCACTAATATTCTTTTGGACACAATTTAAGCTACTGATTGTCCTCTATTCTAGAACATTTTCTTCTCCATGAAGAGTATAGTCTAGACATTCTCCTTAAACCAGAAAATTAGGCAATGAGTCAGTCTGGGACACTTTCTGGGGAGGCTTAGCAATTTTAAAAACAACTTCATTTTTAAGTTCTTAATGTTGAAGCAACAACGTACTCAATCATGCACAGCTCTTGGGGGAATTGTTTTTAAGTACATTTTGGGAATTTTGTCATAGATCACTGATTCTCCTAATTGTAAAAAAAAAAAAATGTTCCACATCTCCTTAAGTCCTTGAGCATCTGACACATGGTATCCATAACCCCTAAAGATGCATTTGTAAATGACGTTAACAAACTTAGAACTGGTGCTCAACAATGAGGAAAAAGAAAACACAGGTCTTACACCAGTGTCAACACTTACACTATAATCCAGAACTTGATGCAGACATATACATTTAAACAGATGAATAAAGCAGTCAATTAACATAGTCTAATTCCTCTTTATTTCTGTAGTGTTTCATGTTAGCAGGATCAGTGGACCACATTTTTCTGGTTGGTAATACAGAGTAGTGGACATCAGAGAGAAAAAATTTAAAGCCACATTTCTCCTTTGCCATTCACCATTCATACAAAACTATTTTTCAGAAACCTACAAAACTGCCCAGTGGGGTGGAGACCTTCTGACCACATTTAGTTGAAGCTGTTCTTGTCAGAGGACACTTCTATAAGTAATTTCAGGAGCTGCCTTTCAGAAGAAATTTTTGGCTAACATAGCTTTTAGAGTCAGGCCATTTTGTGCCAACACAATTCTGGCCCATGTGACCTTTTCCAATCCACAAGTAAAGTGCAAGCCAACTAGGGAAGAAGACCTGTTCAAAGGTGTTTCCATTCTTTTACCGTGACAAAAGAAGTTTCAATAATCTGTGTCAATAGCATAAATATATTTTATTCCCATTCTAAAAAAACCTCAATTACTACACAAACACAAACCAAGTAATATGAACTAAGATGAACAAATATCTTCCAGAAAGATAATTCTGGGGAGGAAGAGAACGTGGAAGTTCTTGAAGAGTAATGTCTTTTTAATGGTCTACCTTTAATTATCGTTTAAAAATGACAATGTGAAGCAACTTAGCATGTGTAATATTTTAAATTATTTGCCTGAATTTGAGGAAGTTGTGACTATCAGAAAGGATGTCAGAAACAGAAATCTGTTTTCTACGTACTTACAAATCATATTTCAGAAGCAGTCACTCACTGGCTGAGAGTTCGGCTGAGTAGAACACGACACAGTCGTGTGTGCACTGGTTCAGGCAGTAGTGACTAATGAATGTGGTTTCTGAAATTAAACAGCTGGGCCCATATCTGGTGCCACCACTAACATATAGGCAACCTTAAGCCTGTCACTTAACTCTGTGCCCTCAACTGTAAAATGGGGATAATATCAACTTTACAAAATTGTTGTGAGGATTATATGACATATGCACATAACACTCAGAATAGGAAGCATTCAGTAAGTGATAATTATCATTATTGTGTTTACTGTTATTAATGTTCAAAAAGCTACTGTAGCCAGGTAGTATATTACATGCTTACATGATGGATTTTTTGTAATGTAGAAAACAGATATGTTACTTCAGGGAGTCTAAAAACTAAATCTCTAAGTTTGAGCCCTGTCTGACTTGTCCTTTTTAATTTTTTAAATTTATTTTATTAAATTAATTGGGATGACAATGGTTAGAAATATTATATAGATATCAAGTGTACATTTCTATAATATATCATCTGTGTGTTCACCACCCAGAGTCAGTTCTCCTTCCATCACCATGTATTTGACTGTCCATTTTAATTTAACAGGCACTTATTTCTGGCCTGTAACCCTGGGCTAAATGCTGTTGAGCTTGCTGTGTTCTTGTTTATTATCACAAAGAAGATACAAACGAAAAGGAATCAAAACTCCTGGAGAGCCTACCCTAAGCCGCAGGTAGATAAGCTTGTCATCAGACACAGTTCCTGACAAGATTCCCCAGGACCAACTGCAGTCTCCTCCATTTACTTCAACAGACATTAATGAGTAACCCCTGAGTGTTGGGCACTGCTGGGAACTGGGCTATTTATAGTAAGACACAGACCCCGCCCTCAAGAAGCTTAGGGGCATTTGGGGCAACATACAAAAGGAAACACACAATTAGGGCACACAAGAAAAGTGTTGTGATAGATATGCACAAGATGCAGTGTGAACATATAGGATATTGAGCCCATACTGAGGGGTGCAAATAGGCAAGAAAAACCTCCAAGAGAAGATGCCTAATGTGGGTGTTGAGAAAAATCTGTGGCATTGATCTAGGTGAGAAAGAAAAAGAGCTGAGCTGAGAATGGTGTGTGGAAGGAGAGAAGGGATTAGGTTCTAGAGGAAGAAGACGCAAAGCCTGGCCACCTATTGGATGTGAGGTGCGGAATAAGGTAGAGGAGAGAGTGAAGGAAGACGTCAGGTTTCAGTTTGGGACACTGGATGGACCAAGAAGGAAGGGGCTGTAACATTTACATGAGCTAAGAGCCCATCCCTGTGGCCATAGGAAGGAAGGGCAATCACCCAAAGAAGGGGTGGACAGAAGACATGTTAATGGGTGTCGTTATCATATACAATTCCCAGGTCTAGAAGGTACATAAATATTTAATCTAAAGGAGAGCATCTAGAATTTTGCAAGAAGGAAACCTGTGTCCCTGTGGTCTAGGAAGAGAGAAGATGTAAGGATAGGACAATGGGGGTGGAGGGGTGATACCTGACTTGGGACCATCATGAAAGTCTGCTACAAGGGTCTCTAGGATGTCCAATATGATCATTCCTATAACTTTAACCTTTTAGGACAGATAATTTCCTGTGAAAAATGGACTTCTGGTTTTCATCAGTGGGAAAGCTCAGTGGGAAAATAGCATTCACTCTATACAAAGTCACATCATGACTAAATTGAACACATTCCAATCCTAAAGGTAAGTACAGAATTATTGCTTGTTCCCTTATTTAGATTCAAACATTTCTTATAAAACTCTTAAGGAGTTCTAAGAATTGTGGAAAGGGATTATGATAAATACTTTTCACTCCTGCCAACTCCTTTGCTTATTCTTCTGGGCACGCTAATAACCAAAGAATGAAGTTCTGAGACCTATGAACAAAGAAATTACTCTTACTGACTCAAATGGCCTGACTGGGGTGGGTGTTGAGGAAAATCTGTGGCATTGGAGAGAGTAATTCACAGTTTAGGAGAGATGGTTTGCACTGAAATTGAGAGCACGAGCGTTAGAGTGAGCTGGGGGAATTTGAATCCTGCCAGGCTTTACCACTTGCTGGCTGTATGACCTTGGACAAGTTCATACCCCAAGCCTCCGTTTCCTCTTCTAGATGTTTGATATCATATTAGTGCTTTTCTTGTTGTATGAGGATTCAATCAGGTAATCCATGTAATATCCTCAGTACAGTACCTGCGACATAGTAAGTCTCAATAAATTTAGCTCTAACTGACAATCCACTTAGCTATCTTGGGGCCAAGTTTTCTTCAGAGTAAGTTGGTGTCTCTTGGGTCATGTACTTCTTAAAGTTTGGTTCTTCCAACAAGCCATCCTGGGATTTGCTACTGCCCATAGAATTCTGCCTGCCTTGAAAAGATTATACTGGAAGGAGTCGCCTTATCTATTTCACAACACTAAAAACAATTATAAAGTTTTCGGTGTTATTTCTTAGGTAAAATTGAGACCTGCTCTATGCTTCTCCTAAACTAATGGTAGCAGTAACAAAAGGCTCTTTTCCTCTCAAATAAAGCCAACACTTGCTGACTTTTGGTTTAGTTAACTTTTCCATCAGCTCTCCACATGTTTCTGAAAGAGGCCTCAAGGTTGAACTCTGCAGACTGGAAAGTGAGACTGGCTGGCGCTTGTGGCAGTGTCTTCCTCGAGCACCACAAGCTCTGGTTAAACACCGTGGAAACGCTTCTCTGAGAGCTCTGACTTGTACCCTAAACCTCCTCTGCAAAAAGAAGCACGATTTTAAATGTTGTTTTTGACAAGAGGTGGCATTTAACTTAGCAGAAAGTTACATTTGACCAACATCCCTTCCTGCTGTGCTTCTAGCAAAGTGGTCTGGGGACAAAGGCCAGTGAGAGGTTGTGTCTTGTGGGAATACCACCACTTTGCATTGAGAGCCCGAGAATTTCCAGCATGGGACACACCCAGGAGAGCATCTTGAGGGTTCAGGGGACCCAGGAGGAGTGCTGCATTTTGTTCTCAAGCTCTTTGGCATCAGTACATCCTGCAGTGCCTGTGAGGGGGCAACAGACAAGCTTCCCCTCCTGCTCACTCATAAGACCGTCACCGCGACATCTGTAGTTCCAGACCTTTCTTGTACACTCAGTATATATATTTTCAGTTGCCCTCATGTTTTCTTTGAGTTAAAAAAGAACTCCAGGGTGAATCTAGGGGTTGTGGGGTTAGGAAGTGAAGGGTCCAAGAACCTGGAGTGACATCCATGACTATTTTTTTTTTTGCAGAAGAGGAAATATTTATCAAATAAATATTTGTTGAGTAATGAATCACTGCACAGACACTATATTTTCTAAACATTTTCTATAGTGATATTTCACCATCTTTTACAACAATCCTTTTGGGAAGACTCATATATTATCCCATTTATGGCAGGTTAAAGCCAATCACACCAAATCAAGCAGTTTCTCGGTAGTGCCAGAGAAGTCAATCAGCTGAACTGGGATTTCAGATCTCTTAATTATGAGCTGCACCAACACACTCACACACCTTTCAGTACCACAAAATACCATTTTTGAATCTTTTTTGACAAAAATATAGAAAATAATTGATGAGTGACATATATGTTTAATGTTAAATTGTTACCTATATTTTTATGTGAGACAAAAAGGGAAGAGCAAATTCCACACTTCTGATTTTTTACATAGTGCTTGCCTAGGATTGTTTTTATTTCTCAGGAAACAGCTTGAACTATATAGATTATATAGTTACATTTCTATAAAAATCCTTTTTAAATCAAACATCAGTATAATCCCAGCACACATCATATGAGATATTTTCACTCTTTGCTGTTATCTGTAATAAAATACAGAAAGAAGCACAAGTTTGAGTAAGGACAAGTGTCAAGTCAATGCACAAGTTTAAATTGTTATTAGCCAATTGTGTACAGTAATTATATTTTCTAAACCAAAATCCGGCATCTGATCTAATAAATATACGTGAGAACAATACAGCAAATATTTAACCAGAAGAGTGTAAGAAAATTTGGATGATCTTCTTACTGTATTATTAAGTGTGAGCAAAGTATTTTGGGATAACTTTGAAATACTTGAACATTCTATTAATATTGACTTTTATTGTAGCTTTTCGGTTCTTGTTCTGTATATGTGCCTATCTCTTACAAACCTAAAATAATTACTATTAGTAATGACAATTCACCTTAAGGATCTTTTAAATATTAAAATATTAAATGTTAAACTTCAGAAAAATACTGCTAATTTTTCCCGAGATAAAACCCAAAGGCTATGTCAGCCGAGGCATTGGAAAATCGCACATTGAATGATGTCAGTGTGAGCAGACATAGTGGAAAATCAGACAAGATCTCTTTCCCCTCAATTTCAAATGTTGTATTTTTTCTGATTTATGTGGCTGCTTTGATTTATTTTAAAATTTTGTCACTGCCAGATATGTCATTATTTGCTTGATTTGAAAGAAAAATAAAAAGGACACAGAGAATCATAATATCTGGGAAAACCTATTTACTGAGTATTTACTACGTGCCTGTTTCAGTGCTCAGATACAGAAAAAGAAGAAACAGCCAAACCAACATATGGCAGATTTGCTCCTGCCTCAAGGAGCCTCTAAGGAAACAGACCAGTGAGGAGATCATTGCATCACAATGTAACAAGGTTTTGATGGGGCAGGGGTTTGCACCAGGAGCTGAGGTACTGCAGCTTGCCTTCCATCACACAGCCAATAAGTGGTTTGGTGACATCATCCAGCATGGTGGCTATCTCATGGCACTGCCTCTCAGGGATCAAACCTTTCAAAAGTTTCCATTGAAGGATATTGCTCAGGATTTCACAGAACATATGTAACAGTTGAAAATATGCTTTGTGGGGATAAAGATAGATGGTCGTCTCGAGGCTAGGATAAGTCTTAAATCACCTAGCCCACTTCTTAGAGCAATCTGTTTTTGCCCAATAAGATTTTAATGTCAAGTCTTAAGAGTAGGTACGGGAATGAAAGCACAGGAAAGCCAGCACTGCTTGACAAGCTACAAATTGTAAGCTAAATATGCAGCCATTTCAGTTCCTGACTAGGAACTAAAAACAATATATTTGCTCATTTACATATTCTAAGTGTTTGATATCGGCCAGCTTACTAACCAACCTGTGCCTCATTTTCCTCATCTATAAACTGGGATAACATTAGTATCTACCTCACAGGGTTGTTGTGATGATTAAGTGAGCTAATTCATGTAAAGTACTTAAAACTTTGCCTGCTACTTAATGCTATTATTTTTTGAACCTAAACAAAATTGTGTCTAGAGTAGACATCTTAGTAAAGAAAATAGAAGTTTAAATAATTCGGTTTCTCAGAATTTGTATTTTGAAGTCTTCCTCGGTTTTTATCTTTTATTTATTATTTATTAAAAATAGAGTCCTTATCTTTCAGAGATTCATACTGAAGTATTTGTGTAGGAAATGATATGATAGCTTGGATTTGTTTTAAAATAACACAGTGGGTAGGATCTGGAGGAGGAGTGAGTGTAGAAATGAAGTAAGATTGGCCATATATTGATAATTGCTGAAGGTGCTGACACATGAAGCTTCATTAGACTATCTACTTTTGTATAGTTCAAACCCATACTAAAAAGTTAGAAACTAATAATGAAGTCAGGATTTATAGGTATTCCCTGCTCCTATATATAAATTCTCTGGTGAGGATTAAATGTCCCATTTTTCTTTTCAAACCGGGCAAGCGTGAATTTATGTCAAACTGATACAGAAATCATGTTGCTACAGCAACGCTTCACCACGTTAAATAATTGTAGCATCAAAATGGCAGCAGGTTTTCTCTAGATGATCTGAGTAATGGAGAGAGAAATGCATCTCAAAGACACCTCCCAGCCACCCCCACACCCTAAAAGAGCCTGCATACCCTGCCTACCATGGGGGACTGAGGGGTGTAGACTATGACAGAATTTTGAGCCCAGGAGACTAGGGGACGGGGAGCCTCTGATGCAGACCCCTGGAGGAAGCCACCTAATTCAGAGTTCTCACTCTTTCGACTGGACTTGATGTGGAGTCTTCATAGCCCAGGTGAGGGCCACTGGTTGATAAGCAACGAGATCTCTTTAGGAAGACAGGCCATCAATGAACATCTCTTTCTCTCTTTTTATGCTCTTTCCCAACATATGAAACTGATCAATGACAAGAAATGGAGCCCAACCACGACTTCCTGCACATGGTATTCTGTTTCCTAGAGGTACACTATGTGTTTTTAGACTCATAAGAAAACCATCGTGTGGCCAGGGACCTCTGGGCATCATTAAGTCCATGTCCCTGCCCTCAGAGAGACGTTCTCTAAATCATTCCATATGGTGAGTTCAACAGCAACATGGGGGCAGAGGAACCCCAGGCAAGAGGTGTGAGTTTCATTCCACATACAGAACAGACCCTCTCCGTTTTGCTCACTGGAGGGATTGGACCTGTTTTGCTGTGTCACCCTGGGAAAGTCATTTAACTGCTGTGTGTTCATTTCCTCACTTAAAAAATGGTTCCCTTAAGGTTGTTATAGAATAAAACTAGACAAAATATGAGGAAATGCCCTGAAGAAGAATGTATGGGTGATGGCTTCTCATGTGTATAGGGGAGAAAGTTACAAAGCCAGTGAAGTTATTGCTTTTATTCCCTTTTCCTTCTTCCTCCTCCCTGTCTGTCTCTCTCTCTCTCTCTTCCTCCATTCTGCCTTCTCTTCCTTCCTTCCTTTCTTCTTTCTTCCTTCTTTTTTGAAAAAGTCCCATAACCCAGCCTGATATTGTTTTTTAGCACATTCCCTGGAGACAATGTCCTCAATAATTTGACAATTAGACAATATTTTAGACAATTAGTTTATTATTTTTAAGTTTCTTGGCTTTGTCAGTAAGCACCTAGTACAGTGCACACTAGTCCTTGGGTTCAATCACCCATCAAATTCCCTGATAGCGCCTATTATACTAACTCACTGGGCTGTCTCTCCTTCAATCTCCCTTTAGCCAATCGAATTCAACACTTTGTCATGCACACTATTATTAAGTGTCTCTGAAAATGGCCTACACAGTACAACCTGGAAATCTGGCTACCTGGAATTTCATCTACTCAATCAAGAAGTTGTCTTTACTATGGGATTAATAAATGTTTATTTTGGCTGGATCAACATGGAGGGAATTTTGTGTGTGTGTGTTTTTTTTTCTTTCTTTGTTCCCCCTTTTAATGTTTCCCCAACACTTGGTGCTGGCTGCAAGAATCCCCCTGCATCCTGCTTCACATCAGGGATTCAAAATATTTTAAAATGACAACATATCTATGCTGGTGTGTGTTTTAATATATCTCAGTGATTTGGAACAGGCTATTTTTCATGAAGCTGCTTCGGGTTCTCTTTTATTATTTCAGGTAGAAATGCTGACAAGTATAAACAGTTCTTACATATAATGCTTTTATTTTAGTTTTTTCACCCTTGAAAGCAGTAATATCAAATCCTGTCTTTGGTTTTCAGAATGTTTGATGCTTGTCAGGCCATTGCATGAGATGTTAATTGTAAATTGATTGAGCATGTTTTCCTTTAGTTACCACAACTTGCTGGCTATGGGAAGTGAAGCACATTTTTTCTCGAGATCCGCATGGCATGGAGGCTCCTGAGCAGGCAGGGGCTGCAGCATGAAATGCAGTGTGAGGGAGAGGGATATTGTGGACCAGACTCTCGGGTGCGTCCAAAGGGCAAAGCAGAGCCACCGAAAGTCTTAGAGCAGGGCCACGATGAGAGCCAGTTAAGAACCACCCATCTTGTGGTCTCCTTCTGGTGACTTTGGTGGTCTGTAACAATCAGATCAGATCATAAAGCAATCTGCTTGATGGCTGAGCAATCAAATGACAAATAATGGTCTAGATGGGGCTGTCGTGCAGGGGACTCTGCTCGCTGCACCAGTTGTCACGTGGGGCGGCCTGCGGGGTCTCTGGTCCTGCTCCCCACATAAGAACGCAGGACATGGTGAGGCCAAAAAGGAACACCCACGGAGCCATAGGTAGGGGAGTCATACCACTATACTCTCACTGGTGGCTGGGTTGGAGACACAGGAAACAGGAGACACACAATTCTCAACCCTCACTGCGCCACTTGCAGGCTCAGCCACCATCTTCTTGCTAGCCCCCACTTACTGCTAGCGTAGCCACAGCAGTTATATTAGTGCCCAATGGTCACTGGGTACAGCTGACGGCCAACTAGCCACAGCTGATGGCCATTTGATCACAGTCGATGGCCATTTACTACCTGAGCCAGCACCTTTCTATGTGAGGCCGAGAGCCTGGAAACTGCTTTTTGGGGCTCTGTCCCCACAGGGGCTCAAACCCACTCAATCTAAGATGTGTCAGTATTAAATAAAGGAACTAATACACTGAACTAATGCAACCCAATGATTTAAAAATAGCGGTGGAACAGCTTCCTTATTTCTAAAAGTATACCAAGGATTTGTTGAGGAGAAAGCCCCTAGAATTAAAGAGTTTTATGAAGGAGATCCCTATCTCTTAGTAATATTTGCCATCATTAAAAATATATATATACAGATACAAAGATGAATTTCATGCAACACTTTGCAAACTCCTATATGAAAAAGCAAGTGAAGTCTTTGCATAAAAGAAGCTTGAACTCCAACTCAGAGAAATATGCAAGACCCATCAGCCAAGCAGATAGACTATTCACGTACTGTCAGTGTAAGCCATTTGTCCCAAGCCCACCAGTTTGGGATAAAAAACTGTGTCCAATCAATAGTCGCCATTTCATACTTCCTGGTACACAGTAGCACTCAGAGCAGGAGCTCCAGCCCTCCCCTTAGATTCCCAGATTCCCCCCACACACACTTCCAAGACTTCCAGGTAGGGGATGCGTGGGGAAAGTGGGAGTTGTCTCTCTTGGCTCCCAGGTCAGTTGTGCACTTTTTCTTCTCTTCTGCCCCAATTCATGGCAGGCTGTCCTGTGTGTGGCCGGGAATGGGGTTTACTGCAAAGCCTGCCTCAGTGCACACAGGGTTCTCTGAGTCTCCATGTTAATTAAGTATGTCTCCACCTCCACGGCCACTGACACTGCCTTCCTTTTTTGCTCTCTGTGTTCTGTGGAAATTCTAGGGAAGCAGCTCTTAGTTTTCAGCCTTCCTATTAGCCACTCTAATTGCTATAAGCAAGGATTCTTATTCTGGGATTTGGTTCCTAGACACTCTTCCATCTAGCTTTGTGACCTAGGGCAAGTCACTGAGCCTCAGTTTTTCCAGCTATAATACTACCTGTGTATTAGGGTGTTCCCAGGATTGGTACCTGATCTTCGTCAGGCGCTCAGTAAACACAACCTGTTTCTATTCACGCTGCAGTCGTTGATGTTATTGTTGCTGCTGTTCCGACTACAGTCTCTTTCCTGCTGGGATTCAGCCATGAGTCCATGGGGACAAGACAAGAGAACAATGTGCATGATCCACACTATACTATTGTAAGAAAACCCAGTCCATCAAGCAGCAAACGCAATGCGTAGCACATGGCATCTGCTCAATAATGCTGATTTCCCCTGTTGAAATGGTCCTTCCCTTCTTTAAACACATCTCTCACCTGTGGTTCAATGGGCACATTTGATTACATATGCTTTCCTTGGGTTTTCTTTTTATCATTTTTAAGCTTTTTGGAAAGCTTTAAAAAGATCTTTGTGTTGTTGTCATTGTTGTTTTTAACCTTTGTGTTCTCTGCAACACCTACCTTGATTAATTATTTCCCTTTCCATCTCTTTGAGAACTGCTTCCATTCCTGGAAACCAATCCGCTCAGCACCATGGGAGTTCCAACTTCCATCTACACCGCTGTTACAGGAAGTGTGGGAAGTCTTCAGCCCCCACAGCATTTACACCGGACTGCTCCAGCCTATTCCTCCCCAGATTCTGTCTGCTCAACACCAAGCCTCAGCTTGTCAAAAGTCTTCATGACAATGAAAAGAGTCCTCAGGCTATTTTAAGTATTTCCAAAAGTCTAACAACTATCATACTGGGACCTGATTAAAATGGTATGAGCCGTAGCATTTGGCTGGAAGTCCATCAGCTGGTCCCTCCTCCTGATCAGGTGCCCTGAAGCTGAAAAAGTGGAAAATCAATTAATGATTACTTCTTTTTTTCCATGAGGGAGGATATTAGTAAAAGTTTTCGGTGGTAAAAGTTTGGATGCCTCTGCTCTAGTCAATTCCATTCTTCAATGCAGATTTTCATGGAAATTCAACAAAAGAGGGCAAGACAAGTTATGCAGGAATTTGAAGATATTATAAGCCTTTAATGGCCAATGCCTTGTATTCCCAAAGCCCAAAAGTCTGGTTGCTTTTAGGCTGGAAGCACCTGGGCAAATGCTTAGGTGGGAGGAATGTACTGCCGCTTTCCAAAATCAGCATATCCAGACAGTTTTAGATTTTAGACCACCTTAATGGGTGGAGGACAGACAGTCCTGGGGAACATTCCAGGGCCCCTTTTCCACTGCCCTTCCAACTCAGGTCCACTCCTACCTCACTCTTTGCCCGTTATGGCAAACAAATGGAAATCTTTTCCTGCCCCAGAGCCCTGTGGGTAGCGGGTGGGGCCAGACTCCTCATTCCTTCCTAAACTATAGAGTAGAGCATAGGAGGAGCTATTCCGACCGTACTGGAACTTTCTTTTTAAAAAGCTTTCATTATATCTTTATATTTTTTTCTATGATGACTCTGACCACATTGTCTGATGAACCTTAGGAGTTGATTCCACTTAAAACCACAGCAGAGGTAGGTACTCTAGAGGGACTATTTCACAGTTTGGACAAGGGGATGACTATTTCCAATTTTGTGATCTTAGGCCTCCTTAGCGCTAATTCGTATGATACTTTATTCTTCTCTGGGTTGATCATATTAATAAAAAAGCATGTGTAGGGAAGAATCTTTGCTAAAAGAGGAGCTCATTCATCCTTGAAAGCATACAGGATTTTTTAAAGTATCTCCTTAGGAAAATGCCAGGGTAGCATTGATAGACAACAGGATTTTAATTATGAATCTAATATATTTGTATTACAAAACCTGGCAATTTCAATGATAAACTACTATGATTATACCAAGCATTTTTAGAAATAAACTTCTGCTGAATATGCTCACGAACCACATTAAGATTCAACTTCAGCTCTCATTAGTCATATCAAATAATATGGGTGGGTTGTTTATTTTAAAATGTATTAAATATAAGTTGACTTTATATTGTCAGAAATAATATCGAGGGGCATTCTGTAGTCAGTTTCTTGCATCCTGCCCCGGCTCTGGACCCGTATGTTTCTAATCATGGAAAATTGATATAGCATTTTTATTTTCATTATGTGTTATCGTGATTGCCTGATAGACACTTGCTATACTTTGCTTCCCACCAGCCTTGGGTTTGTCTAATATGAGCCAGGGTCCAGTTTGGAGATAAACACTCAGCACCAAGCCTGGGACAGCACCAAAGAGAACAGGGGAGAACAGGGCAGTGTCCCAAGTGCAGGCTCATGAGGCAGCTGCATCACTTCCAGGTTCTTTCGCTCACAAGATCACTGGTTCTGCTATTTCCAGGGCCAGTGATCTTGCATCTTAGTCACAAATGTTAGTTTGTCATGCAACATGAGTTAAGATTTTTAGAACAAAACTTATTCCACTCTTGGCTGGATTATGCAGCACTGACTGCAGTTTCCCTGGGATCTGAAGCAAGGGCTCTGGGTACCTTTAACTCTGGTTTGCTCATAAAATACATTTCAGGGAATGTTTAGTAAACATGATAATCACATGCCTCCAAGGATCGTGCATCTTCTTGGGTACCTGAAATCTGCCCTGTATGAATATGAAAAAAATGAAAGTCCATGAAAAATTAAATGAGAATTCAAGACCATAAACAATCAACTATATAAAGCACAGAAAACACTTATGAAGGTTGCACTGAAATGTGGAAAAGAGAAGCATTTTCTGAGGAAGAGACCAGCATATACAAAGACTTAGAGGCAGGGTGCATTAGAGAGCCGGCTGGTCTAACGGAAGCAGAGCAGTGTGGGAGTGAGGGGAGCTGGGCCTCGCTGGGAATTGCCTTAAGTTTCAGAGCTTTGTTTTAAGGCACTGAGCAGCCACTGAGGGGGGGTAGAGGTTGTCTCCAAAAACATATTTTATATGCATATTAAAAAAAAAGTTGTTGTTGTCCATATTCTGTGTTACAGCTTGCATTTTTACTTAGCTGTATGTCATAAACATTTTCAATGTTCTTCATTAGAGCCATTTTTAACTGCAACATGGCTAGTCATTCAACTATTTCCTTGTAATCAGATAGATCTTTTTCAACTGTTTTTATTATTATAAATTTCAATACTGCTGAGTAAAACGTACATAAAACTTTTCCCCCCTTTTTAATCCTGTGCCAGGATATATTCCTAGACGTCACACTGGCAATATGTGGCAAAATAATTTCCTTGCTAAGATGACTATTTGGTGAGTGAAAAATCATTATCTTCTAGTTTCAGTTTACATTCCTTTGAGACTAGGAAAATGTAATAGGTCTCCATATTTTTCAACAAGGATTCTTAGGGCAACAGGTAAAGTCATAAAATAATTTAGTGAACAGATAAAAGAACATCAATTTGGTATGTTACACCCCAGTAAATCTGTGCGAACTAGGAAAACACTTTTAGACTAAAGTTCTTTTTTAAAGCTATATTATTATTTAAAAATCAGTGTGGTTTTTAAAGGCTAGATTGTTCTTTGTAAGAAAGGCATTAAGACAAGCAAATAAATTATAACTATGGACGTGTATGTATAGATACTGAAATCAAGTATCCACATGGCTTAGACACCAGAGTAATCTGTTTATGGAGATAAGGCACAAAGCAGTATCCTTAACTAGTGTCCAAGTATCTGAGAACTCGCCTATTCTACTAATAAAAACACAGGTTCAACCTCTTTTTACTGACCTCAGGAAGTGTCTGTAACAATCTCATTGGAGAGGGCACTGCACAGAGCTGCAATGGTTTCAAAATAGTGGTTTCACTGAGCCACCCTACACAGGAAAGCTGATTTCCAGCTCATCAGGTCAAAGTCTCAAATCAATTTCAAACTGGATTCGTTAAAAGCACAGAGCAAGATAGCTGGTGGAACCCACTTCAAAAGCCAAATTCTAAGAGGGAAATCTCTCCTCCTCCAGCTGCCTCCAGGAAAGGACCCCACTCTTAAAAATATGTTTGAAATGTATATAAAATCAGACTGGTTCTCTGTGACATAAATACCACCACCGAGCCGACGCCAAGCCTCAGATGGTCAGATGCCTGAGGTCTGGCCGACTCTACCACACGGAAACTAGAACCTTGTTGGTGGAGAACGGTTCTGGTGGTGAGTAGAACCACCCACTTCCTGGGATTGTTTCCCAGAGTTGAGATGATCCCAAGGCCAGCCCTGGAGCACCAGCTCTGAAAGCCCCAGACGACCAGTGCAGAGCTGGCATCTGCTGGGCACACCCAGTAAAAATCAAGATGTGGCTTCTCAGGAACTGTGCTGAGGCTACTGAGTCGTGGGACAGGGAAAGCCTTTGGAGTCCACAAAGTGTCATGGCATGAAGTACCCCAGGCCATATTAGCCCAGGCCATGGAGAAATGGGCATGGTGGGCTCTTCTCCTTTGCTAGGGCACTTCAGCTAGTCCAGAGAACACATTCTCCACCAGCAATGCATCTGCTCTGCAATCAAAAATTCAATGCCCTTTTAATACCCTCGTGAAAGCCAATCGTTTAGAACTGATTTTAGAAAAGGCTGTCAGAATTCTATATGACATTTCAAACCAAAATACTGAGGATAATTATTCATTTTAGCCCAATCAGCATAAAGCCAACAGAATTAAGATTTAGCCTCTTGGCCTGCATGGTATTTTGTTCTTATCGTGGAGCCTCTCATGTACTATTTTTGAGTGACCTCCATATGCATCAGATTGAAGAAGAGAAAGCATTTTGCCAAACTCTTCCATGTGGAAAGCCACTGTCACTAGACAGACCCTCCTTGATTTAATTATTGTCTTTGGCACAGTCAACAAGTGGGGAAGTTAGCAAAGGACCTGAGGGGGTATGGAAAGTTGTTCTGATATATTTTCTGCCTCAGGAAATAGGGCTGTTCATTTTGGGGACTTCCTGTTCTCTCCCATGCTCCTGAAACTGGACACCACTCTGGTGAGGGGAATAGGGAGAGCTGGGGCAGCACAAAAAGGACGATAATTAATTGGGTCGTTACTTGGCATACAGCCATAGCTTCTTTGGCAACATGGATCCTTCAGCTGTCAGCAATCAGACTACAGGCAACTTTCAATATCAACACTATTGGAGGGGGCAGTGATGTGGATAATCCAAAACAGCAGAGAAGCCCTCCAGATCATTTATCTTTTGAATAGTTTTCACATGTACACACATGCAAACACACATGATTCTTTCTTTCCTCATTATGTTCTGCTTAGGCCAAAAATGAAATTGATGTGCATTCCTTGGGCATATACCAGTTGATAAGGTTGACTGCAGGAAGCCAGTCCTTAGGTTAAATATTTTCTGTGGATCATCCTCTCATGGATAATCAAGGGTTTTAAAATATTGATTTCGTAGACTCATAACACTGGAAGGATCCAGAAAATCATTTCCAATCCTTTGCTTGGCAGATGAAAAATCTAAGTCCTGAGCACTTGACTAAAACCTTGTGGCTAGCCCATGAGTTTGTCATTATTTCATTCATAAGACTTTTCCTTCCATTGACTGTTCCTTTAACCAATTGTGCCCAATGGGGAAAGTCATAGAAACCAAGGTATAGTGTCTGCTCAAGAGTGTCTCAAGGACTGCATAGTATGATGCTAAGATGCCCCAGACTGGAGGCCCCAACCCTGGTAGCTCATTAGAATTGCCCAAGGAACATTAAAAAAAAAAAAAAAATCCTGAACAATTAAATTAGAACCTGGAATTGGGACTGGGGGTGGGGTGGGGCACTACAGGTAAGACCCAGGCATCAGTGTGAAAAAAGCTCTCCAGGTGAATCCAAAGTGCCATCATGGTTGAGAATCACTGCCCAGAGCCAGAATCCTGACTCCTCTCCCTAACAAGCTACAAAACCTCGAACAAATCCCCTCACACCTCTGTGCCTCAATTTTCTCTCCTATAAAATGGAACAATGAGGATGATAGCTTAAGAGTTGCCTTATTGAGTTATTGGCAGGATTAGTTTAATATATAGAAAACACTGACAACAGTTCTGTTATGAACGGAATGTTTATATCCTCCCTCCCAAATCCATATGCTGAAATCCTAACCTCCAATATGATGGTAATGGGAGGTGGGGCCTTTGGGACTGGTATCAGTGTCCTTAGAAGAAGAGACACAAGAGAGCTTGCTTTCTCTCTCTCTGCTCTCTGCCATGTGAGGATACAATGAGAAGTCACCATCTACAACCAGGAAGTGGGCTTTCACCAGCCCCAGGATCTGCCAGCACCGTGGTCTTGAACTTCTCAGCCTCCAGAATTGTAAGCAATAATGTTTATTTGTTTAGGCCACCCAGTCGATGGTCTTGTTTTAGCGTCCTGACCTGACTAAAGCATGTTCCTAGTACACAGAAAACATCACATAGATGTTGGCTGTTATAATTATTGTTGTTACTACCACTACCACTATCATCTGGGACCTCGTAGAACAAGGGACATGGTGAGGGTACTTCTGGAAACATTGGACTGAACAGGGACCCCTTTTGAAAAGTTGTCTTGGGACTTTGACATTTAAGTTGATTTCTCTACTCAACAAAATATCCATGTGGGGGGAATGTCAGTGTCAGGGCTGGGGAGAAATACATCAGCTCCTGAAAACAGATTCACCATTCGACTTGGTAGGAAAGGAGGAGCATTTTCATGGGTTGGATTTCAGGGCTGTTACGAGAGCATTTGACCATTGTTCACTTAACACTTACCTTATTGATTTTAATCATGTGACTGTATATTATCAAAGTCTGAATTTAAAGCATTACTAATCCTGTATTACATTACAGTCACAGCTCCCTTTGTGCAGCTGTGATGCACCTTACGTTGGATGAATGTCAAAATGTGTTTTGCTTCCATAGGCCCACAGTGGCGGTGATACCAGTTTACTTTGGTTTTAAGAAGTTTTGTATTATAATTTCACTCTGATGCCAGGAATTCCTTCCTTTCCCATTATATTTTATTAGTAAACTGGTGGATTAAAAATTATCAGCTACTTGCCTTCAGAAATTGACTTATTTACTGTTCCTTAACAAAGTGGCAATCAGGCATAATGTAAAAGTAGGCTCAGGCTATATGAAACTCATGCTTCTCATGAAATGCTTCTTACAAAAATGTTAGCAAATGGGCTTCTTTCTAAATAGAAAACTACTATTTTATAGAGAAAATTTTAGACTACTCATTTCTAATAACATATAAAGCATTATGATGTTTGTATATTTAAATGCTACAAGATTTAAAGGTTTGTTCTTACTCTCTATCCCTACTTCCTAGTCATACAGCAACACACACACACCTTTAAAAAAATCTAAGGGTTCATGTAAAACTGAGAAATATTTTTAATAAATTTTACATGTAACATTACTATGTTAATTAAATGCACACACTTAGCAACCATTATTCCCAAGGACTAATGGATTCAGTGTCCATAAATTGTAGGGTGAGAGTTCAGGGTTGGGGGATGCAGGATAATGACCCCTCAACTTCAGATTATGTTGGGCAAATCTGACAAGAAAATACAAGTTTTGATAAATAATCTTTAAGTTTTAGAAGATATTTATCATAAAAAAAAACCAAATTGAAGATACAGATAATAAAATGTTCTAAGTAACAAATATTGTGCAAACTGATTCAATGAAGTTCTTTTATTCCCAAGAGCGTTGCCCATGTTGGTATCACCACACCTTGTTTAACCACACTGATAAGCACCCTTGGAAACTCACTGTTTAACTTATAGAACTTTGGACTTTGTGGGAGTGAACAAACTTCAAAATCTACTTATTATTAATGTGGTGATTGTGCTTAGAAACGATTTTTCCAAATTCGCTTTGCACCTAAGAATTGTTTGTAACTGGTAATATTAAAATACTATAGCTTACTAATTGATAGGTTAACCTATACATCACTATAGATATCCCTTTGAAAAAACAGATGTGTTCCTAAAAATTGGCTAAGAAATTGAATTTCTAAATATAAAGACTCTAATTTCTAATTGATTTTACTTATTTTCTTTTAAATAAAGATGTCCCTTTGGAAAATATTCTAGCACAAATACATATGCATACATTAAACTTTCCAGACATATAATTTCACTGATAAACAGTTCAGTACTTATCTCTAAAATATAATGACTACCCTCTTCCCAAAATAAAACTAACACGATTATCACTTCTAAAACAATTAACATGTAGTCTTTAAAGCCATCAAATATCCTGTCAATGTTCAAATTTCCAAAGTCTCAGATATGTCATGCTTTATTATTTTTTTAAAAATCAAGATCCAAATAAAGTCCATGATTTGCAATTAATAGGTTTAGGTCTCATTTAAATTATGGGTCCTCCTCCATTTCTCTCTTTCCCCCCATGCAAGTCAGTTTTCAAAAAACTGGGTTGTTTTTCCTAAAGAGTTTTCCCATTCAGGATTTTGCTGATTATATCTATGCTTCAGGTGGCATCTAACATTTTTTCTGTACTCAATTTTCTGTAAATCGGTAGTTGGAAGTTTGATCCATATGTGTGATTTTTAAGTGCTTTCTTTGGCTTTCATTCCCTTTTATTCTTTCAACTTTTACTGAATACCTATGTGTCTGTTATTGCTGGTTGCTATGGAAACTAAGGTGCCTCAGGAATTTAGAAAAGAGCTAAGAAAATGTATGCAAACAGAATTATAATCAATATATTCAGTGTTAAAACAAAGTTTAAATAGCTGCTAAGGTAGCAGCAATTGGCCTCCTTAAAGAGGTCACTTTTAAACTGAATTTGAAAGAACAGGAGGATTCTTTCCAGACTAGAATAAAGGGAGAGAGAAAGGGCAGGCAATTTCCAATCCAAGGGATCAGCACATGTGAAGCAGAAAATTATATAAGAGAATAAATACAGCTCAAAGAGGTACCCATCTTAAGTAGGACTATTGATGACAGTGTTCCTGAACTGGATAAAAATATCTTTAAGTCTCATCCCATTTTTCTACTCCAGGAAAATCAGTTGCTTAGTTCCTGCCTTGTCAGTCTCTAGAGAAGTTAGTGACTTTTACAGAGTTGACCATGTTGGCCAAGGGAAGCAGGAGCAGAGTATGGAGAAGATTCCAAGAGCAGCAGAGAAGGAATAAAAGGGGATGAGCATCAGGGGACCTTAGCACTTGTGACAAAGCTTTGGGCAGTGCCCTTGGGCACATTAAGTGATTGGTACAATATTTTACCTGTATTCAGAGGCAGCCTTTGGTAAGATAGGCAAGTGAAGTTTATCCTCAGCCCCTTTACACACTCCTTTTCCCTCCCCTTGTCCCTCTCCTCCTCTCTCCTTTCCTGTGTTCCTCTCTCCTGTCTTCTGCTCTCCTCTTCTCTGCTTTCCTTTTCTCTCATCTCTCCCTGCTTCTTCCCCATCACCCCCGCCATTAATATAAAGGTAGCATCTGATTCTGCAAATATGAAAAGATGCCTCGGGGAGAAAGGACTAGAGGGAAATGTGGAGGGGAGGAGTGGAAGAAGCAGAAAGTTCCCTGGGCAGCCCTCCTGGCACAATACTTCCAACTATCCCAGGCTGCCCTCTCTGAGACAGTGTCAACCCCCTCGCCCATCCCTATCAAACAACAACCCTCGAACTACTTGTCACTTATTTGTAACATGTCCTGATAATTTCCACTTTTGGTCATGCTGGTCACTCTGATATGATGCTCCCAACCTCCCTTCTCTAACTGGCAAATTCCCACTCATCCTTCAAGGCCAGCTCAGGGGCAACTGTCCCTTGTACCTGTGGAGCCTTTCACTGTGCCCTGGTGGGATGAACCCCTCCTCATCACTGTGTTCTCACAGCACATGCACAGATCTTTGTTCCTGCTTCCATCACTCTGTATTGTGACCATCTGCTTATGTGCTCCACTTCTCCTCCATTTGACTCAAAATAGGAACTATGTTCCATTCACCCTTAAATCTCTGTGCCTAGCCTAGTGCTGGCACACAAAGATATTCAGTAAACATTTGCTTTGTGACTATGTATTTGAAAGTAGAAAGTAGAAAGATTTGGTCTGCACCCTTTACCTCACTCAACCTTTTCTATCCTCCCAGTTATGAGAGTATTTTATATGGTGGTCTAGAAATAATGTCCTGACCTTGCCATTGTGGCATAAGGCCTAAAAATAAGACCCGATGTTATGTATGCCTTGACATCTGAGGAAAACTGGGAGACCTCCAATGGCCTAACCACACGTTCCCTTCCTCCCTTTTCTCCAGGGGATAGGTCCCCTAGCCAAACAACCTTCCTTCTCAAATAGACCAGGTATCAGTCCTGCTTATCCCTGAGTAGTGGGTTTCAGCTCCCTGCCAGCCCTAGGAATTCAAACAAGCCAGTCACATCCTCCCGTGGGAACCTAGGGGTACCCCACCCTTTTGATACTACAAAGAAGTCTGCCCCCCTCAGCTCCTGGTTGTTAGTTCTATTCCAGAGTGCAACCTCCATGTGTCCCCATGTGCAGCATCCTCCTCCTCCTGGCTGTGAGTACAGGTGACTAATAAACTGCAGTCAATCTCATCTGTCTCCTTTCAGGTGTGTTGTGTCTGACCATCCCCATGACTCTAGGGCAGAAATCTCTCCCTCGCCTATGGCAAGAATAGGAGGTGATTAAAAAACCATCAATTCCACAGGAATGGCAATGATGTGGGAAGTGGAAACAAGGTTGCAGGAATGTAGAAGACCTAGAAGTTTTGGCTCATCTCCCCCATGAGTTTCATGTCATGCTGGAATCCTGAGTTCCTAAGGTAGTACTGGTGATCTGTACATGGTTCCCAATGCTATTGAAAAAAAACTTACAAAATGTGTGTACCTGAGTAAAGGCTACAAGGGTTATGAATACTACTACATGTTGGATAGTCCAGATAGTTCAAAACATGACAGCCGGGGAGTGGAAATACAGCTTTTAAAAAGGTCTTTTGTTGAGAATGTCTGGCCTAAACCAAGCTAAGTTTTGTAGGATTGCTGAGGTTAAACTCTAAGAGAGCCATGGGCTGATTTCCTTACATGTCATATTATTTTGCCCTCTTTAACCCAACTTAAACCAAGGGGAATCCATTCAGGACCAAGGCACTGCCCAGCTGGGGTAATGCAAAGAGTAGAATGTTTTGGGCTTGAATTAGTTCCATAAATGAATCACTTTCCACCTGGCACTAGTATTAGGCCAGTAGAGTTTTCTGCAATTACATTGCAAGTTTGTGAAAGAACAGGTTCCCCCCAATCAGCAGCTCTGAGACAGAGACCACAACTTCAAGATGCAAATTAGTCCCCGCATGTAATAAAACACTTACTACATAATGCATAATGTTTAAGATATAGATATTAGAAAAATGGGGAAATCACAGCCCAAAACTAAAATGAAAAACCCAAGCTTCAGAAATCTGTCAAGTGTGATATTCTCTTGAAAAACCTCTTCTTGCTAAATCATTCATTTTTCCGTGTTTTGATAACTAACTTCAAAACTGACTTTGTGCTAGCAAACAGTTCCAATTCCATCCATAGTTCAAGTCCATAGTTCTCTGGGTAGTTGCCCAAAAGCAGCAGGATATTACTCTCTGATATACCAGACCCAAGTCATTTTAGCCTACAGCATTCTGCGATCTTTCACAGATTTTTTTTTCCAAAAAGATTCTTTGGCATCCAGAGGAATTAAAAACATCTGATAAATGTCTGAGACAAGGTCCAGTCATTTTTTTGCTGAGAAAAGACATTATACTAAAGATAGGGAATGGACTATAGTCACCTTTTCAAATTCCCTAAATATGTTCTAACACTTGCATATTGCTATCTGTGGGTTGCAATACTATTGTTATTTCAACTATCTTACTGTATGGGATGCTTTACAAAAGCTAGCAACAATTCTTACCTTACAAGCCTGACAAATAAGTTTGTTAATTTAGTAAAACCTAAGTAAATAATGTCTCAGTAGTCCTATAGCCCTCTTTTTCCTTTCCCACCAATACCCTCTTAGGAAACCCCAAAAATAGCATTGTAGACAAATGTGGCTATGGCATAGCTATTCTTCATTTTTTTTCTTCACAGGGCTTAATTTTATTTATAAATATTCCTCCATTTACCTTTATTATAGATGCCAACTTATGGAGTAGTTACAGGAACTTGTCCATAGTCTCTCAGAACTAGCAACAGAGCACAAAAATCTTGCTCTTGACTTTTCATATTGACCACTGGAGACCGCTGGAAACTTCTAGAGTACAAAGAGATATTGACAGCTATCATGGTCCAGCCTTCAATCCCAGACATGCTGATATCTAAGCGAGTCTCAGTGGGACTCAGGCCCAGGGCATCCTTTTCCCCAATCTTCTTAGAGGCTGTGGGAGAAGTGACAGGAAGACTGTGATCGGAGTCTCGGTTCCAATCCTGGTTTTGTCACTAATTAGTAGAGCGTCCTTTCACAAATTCCTCTTCCTGAGCCTCCCTCTCATTAACTGTAAAATGAAGGTGCTGGACCGGATGATCTTCCGGGATTCTGTCAGGTCTAAGTTTTTAGGTACAGTACATTATTTCTAAAGATGGTCACAACAGTCCCTCCTACTTTCTCTTTTCTTCCCTTTTGTGTAATTGACCTAATAATTACAATAATTCACACATTTTGACAAATGTATACACCTGTGCATACACCACCACAATCAAGGTACAGAACATTTCTGTCATCACAAAAAGTTTCCTCGCACCCTTTTGGTGTCAATCCCCACCCTCCTGTCCCAAGCAACCAATGATCTGCTTCCTGTCACTCTAGATTAGTTTGCCTTTTCTAGAATTTCATATAAATAGGATCCTACATAATGTATTCTTTTGTGTCTGGTGTCTTTCATTTAGCATAACCACATCCTTTTCACAATGTGCCTGTACCATTCTCCCAATAAGAGTGGGATCTATTTCCCAATCTCTTCAATCCATGCTAGCCCTCTGATTTGCTTTGACCAACACAGTATGATAAAAGGGATGCTGTGTAATCCCTTTCACACCCTTGGAGACAGTCACCATGTAAAAATGCTTGAGCTAGACTATTGAATTATGTGAGACAGAGACAGGGGGACAGGGGAGAGAGAGAGAGAGAGAGAGAGAGAGACCAGCCATGTAAAGGAGAACCAAAGTGCCTCAGCACCCAGGCCCAGACATGTGGACGAGGCCACCCGCCAGCCCCAGTTGAGGCACCCCAGTCAAGACTACATGGAGCAAAGAACAGCCATCCTCACTGAGATCTGCCCAAATTCCTAACGCAAAGAACTGTGAGCAAACAAAATGGTCTTTATTCAAGCCACTAAATCACTAAATTTGGGGATGGCTTATAACACAGCAATTGTTAACTGAAACGATGACCCTCCTACCCTGTCTTCTTTTAAGGTCCAAACAGACTTTCTGTCACGCCCTAAGAGCAAACTAAAATGTTTTACCTTAAATCTTTTCTACTCCTCTTACTTCCTTTTCTTTCTTTTTTAAAATTGAGGTATAATTGACATATATTAGTACACAACATGATTTGATATTTGTATACATTGTGAAATAATCACATGTCTAATTAACATCCATCACCAGAGTTACAGAATTTTTTCCTGTGATGAGAACTTTTCAGATCTTAGCACCTTTCAAACATGCAGTACAGTATTAACTATAGTCACAATGCTGTACATTACATCCCTATGACTTACTTTGTAACTGGAAGGTTGAACCTTTTGATTCCCCTCCACCCCCCACATCCCCACATCCCCACCACCACCACCACCACCACCACCACCCCACCATCCTTAGAATGAAGTGGGAAACATCCTAGAGCTGACAGTTCATTTTTTTCATTATTCCTCTTCAGAAAATGGAATGGTGGTGTGACAATATTTCTTGGCTATTTTTTCAATTATTCCTCCAGGTTTGAAGAGAGGAATTTTCTTTGTATATGTGGCTTTTGGTTTTGTGCTTCTCTCACAATGCCTTTAAATATTTGTTTTTTATTCACTGAATATTTACAAAGCCCCAAGTACTTTGCCAGGTCCTGTGCTAGGCTCCAGGGAACAACACTGCACAAACAACTCCCAGCTCGCATGTGTTTTTATCAAGTGGGGAGAGAAGCCAATAAATACGTAAAATATACACCAGTATCAGGTGGTTATACATGCTATGAAGATAAACAAAGAAGAGTATAGGAGATAAGCAGTCACAAGCTCTAAACCCAAACTTTACCGTGGTGCTTTCAAAAAATATTCTACTTCTCTCCTTTGTCATTGCAGGTTGTTCTGTAATCAAACAACAGATGCGCTCTCAGTCGAAGCCCCTTCGTTAGGCTCAGTGGCCTCCCACCTTTTCTGATCAGACACTTTCCTCAGAAATTCCTAAAAATCATAAAATCATGGGATCCCAAAACAACTTTCACCCCCCATAGACCTATCCTTTCAGTGCTCTCTCCTCCCCTCAGGCTGGCTGTTTCTGTCAGGGACTGTATCTGAGGCACCAAGAGTCCTTGTGAGCATCGCCCAGCTCCAATCTTTGTGAAATTCCATTATTTCTGAGAGAGGAAAAGAAGTTAGAAGGGTACAAAGAGAACTTGGTTACCTATAAAATTTTAGAGTAGCTAAGGAATACGGTATTAAAGGAGATGGAGTAAGTGGAGGCGCATGGTAGCTTCCTACTACAGACACTAAGACTCGAATCTGAATGAAAATGTCGTGAGGGGGAAAAATGCAGATTTTCCCTTTCTTTAATTGATATGGAAGAAATTGTCAACGGTTCCGGCGGCTCCCCGCAGAAGGCGCCCGGCGGCCATTCAGGAGAGGCCCATTTCGCAACAGCTCTTTTTCCTCAGACAAAGCCTCCTTGTAAGTCCCTCCGCTTCGCCAAACAACTACGTTCGGAATAAGAAAAATGGAGCTGCTGCTGCCCGTCAGGCAGCCAGACAAAAGCGGCAGGCAGGCCGCTCCACGCCAGAGGGCAAAACGCCCTCATCTTTGTTTCCACCGCGACCTTAAAGTTAGGTTTCCCAATATTATCAAAACGAGGAAGACGCGTGGAGGAGACGACTCCGAACCACGTTTCTCGCTCTCGTCTTCCTGACCGGCAGGGACCGGCGGCCACCTCTGGAAAGGGCGGAGCTCCGGCACATCGCCGCCCGCGCTTCGCAGTCTTTCCTCAGACTGAGGACGTCGCGTCCAGGCCGCTGACTCCGCTCCTCTGGAAGTAGCGCCGTCCGCGCGCGGAGGGAAACGCCCGGGCGGCGCGGGGTGAAGCGCCCGGTTGCGCGACTGACTTTAGTGCCCGCGAAGGATGCGTCCGCAGAAAGCGGCTGCAGCGGCTCTCGTTCCGCCTTCTGGTCAGGAGCTTGGCAGCGGCCGGGCCTCCGCACTGGGAAGTAGCCGCCGCGGGCCGCTCAGCGGGAGCAGGAGACGCCAGAGGCCTGCGGCTGGGCCGGGGCGGCCGAGCGGGCGGCGGCTCCGGCATGTTTGGCCCGAGCCTGCGCACCGCCGGACGCC
This sequence comes from Rhinolophus ferrumequinum, assembly GCF_004115265.2. NCBI lineage: Eukaryota > Metazoa > Chordata > Mammalia > Chiroptera > Rhinolophidae > Rhinolophus > Rhinolophus ferrumequinum. The sequence goes on along the minus strand of NW_022680355.1, from coordinate 7,307,688 downwards.
TTCTCTCCCTGGAAGCTTGACAGCCGGTCCGGCAGCTACGCTGACTGACTCGCAGGAGTCGGCGTGTGTCCCCTCCCCGACCAAACTCCCCCGCTGGGCGCCGAACTTCGGGCCCTCTGCTGTGAAACAAGATGGTTGTGAGGATGCGGGTTAACATGCCCGACATTTAGCATAATACACAGTAATTTCTCCAAAATAGTAAGGAACTGAAAGGGACACAGTCTTAACACATGCAGCAACAGGGATGTATCTCAAAACAATGCTATGGGGGAAAGGTAACGCAAAAGAGTATAATCTCATTCCATTTCTATGAAATTCTAGAAGAGGCAAAACTGTAGTTACAGAAAGCAGTTGCCTGGAGAGGATGGAGTGCAAAGTGCGGGGTGAGGGGGGAAGAGTTAAAGTAGTGGCTGCGGGGTAGTTGAGCATTAAGGAAGACGTTGGTCGGAAAAAATTAGGAGTTACAAAATCCTAGCACTAAATGAGTGTTGTCTCTGAATTGAGTGGCTTCTTGTTTCTTGAGAAACAGTGACCAGCACAGAAAGAACTCAGGTCCATGAAGGATACACACCACCACACCCCGTTTATGCACCTCCCCAGATTTTCTCAGTCCCACCCCTACCACTCTCGTTTTAGCCTCTTGCTCAGTGCAGAGGTTTGGCCTCCGCTGCTGTGACTTCTTTCAGGACAGCCTCCCCCACCCCGGGTGAGGGTCAGGCTTCAGCACTGCCTCTCTCACACCATGGCTGTAATGGATGCTCTGGCTTCTCCCACCATTCCTAGACTCGTGAGAAACGTTGTGGTCAGGATGCTTTAGCTTCCCTGGCAATTGCCAGGAGGGGTCAGTTGCCACACCCAGAAGAGTAGGGACATTAGAGCCCCAGGAGCCAAACTTGCATCTAAGAGTTCAGAAAGCAAGAAGTGGCCAACATATAAACTCCTCTCCTTCTCCATGGACAGAGGGTCTCAAGGCATGATGATTCAGCATGGCTTGTCTAGAAGCTGTCCTTTGGGACTGAGCAATCAGATGTACTTTCTTGTGAAGTGGTTTTCAGTTCAATGCTGAATCTCCTTTGCATTTCCGCTCACCCTTGCCGCCCTGGGATTGCCCTTCCTAATAAAATCTTAGCACTTAAACTTGGCCTCAGGCGCTGCTTTCTAGGTAATCCTTTAGCAGCATTTGGGCTTTAGGTCTGTGCTTTACTGAAAATTTCACAGCCACAAGAACAAAATTAAGATTATTTTTGGCTCTGGCTTACTGTTCTATTAGCCCTAAACCGCTACTTTAAAAGTCGATTAGTTGAGGTCATAGCTAAATACGTGAATTTATAGATACGTGCCTCTGTTTGAAGTTGGTAGAGATAAAAGTTTGGTTTTCCATTTATTGGTGCTTAGTAGTGTTTCCTCTCAAGAATAAATTCCTAGAGCACAGACGCTTAACATGTTTTAAACATTTGGTAGCTTGAAAAACTTGAAGTACATGTGGGTGCAAAACAAAGAAAATGCATTTCAATCATGATCATAAAGCTGTTAGTCAGGTTGGGGGGTCGAGTTATATGTTTTTGATTCATTCATAAAACCATGTTCTACCTTTCCTAAAAATCTTATTATCAAGGGAGGCTATTTTAAAGCTTTTTAAAGTGACTTCTTCTGGTCCAGAATGCTTTGCAAAACAATTTTTCTTTGTGTTATCTTAAATATTTGAAGACTTCAGTAAGGTCGTATTTTTAATGATAGCCACTGGCTTTGTGGCCTCCTGTTCATTGCCAAGTTTGTCAGACTTTTCTTTTTCTTCCCTCCCACCAGGTTTGCTAACCATCTGTATGTAACTTGATCAACAGTAATTTGAGATGGGACTGGTCAGGGTCATATGTTAAATAAGACATTTCCACTTTCTTGACCACAAAATCCTCCCTTTCCTGGCCACTTAAACACTGTTACATAATGTACAAACACATGGATCTGAGGTTTTCTGAGACATATTTACAAAGGTCACGCCTGCAAATCTATCTTTCTATTGGCACATTTTTTATTAGAAACTTAATTTTATTGTTTATAATCTGGCCTATCAGAGTATGAAAAATTTGTGTTTAGAAGCATGCTCTGCCCTCATCTATATCTTCATAGTGAATTGGTTTTTGCAGAGAAAATTATGTCATCCTATCATGTGAATAATTTTTAATCTTTGCATTTCAAAAATGTTTTTTCTGGGGTAATTCCAATCACAAGCAAACCATGAAACCAGGCTGTATGCACATTGTATTAAATACCTTTTCACAAAAAGAAAAAACATTTTAAAATATCTTGGGTTACAAACATGCAGTATCAGAGGACATCCCATTAAGCGAACATGAGAGCTTCTCTTTAAATGCTAGCACTTGATTTTTTCCAAATATATGACGGCAGGTAATGTTCTAGCAAATGTACAGGTTTTATATATACAAGTAGGTGTTGACCCCTTCTGAATAGGTAGCTTGCTGCAATTATACTGCTATTACTCAAACATTTTTAGAATTCTTTAGAATTTTGCCACAATAGACGAAGTCACATTCTTTCAGATGGACAGCATCAGTAATAGCAAATCTCTCTCCTCTCAGAGTAGATTTAATTTTTAGAAATACCCCAAAGTCAATTGAAACCAGACTAAACTTAGTAACATTGTTTAGCAGGGAAAAATTGAATAAGAAAGAATAAAAACCAGTGAACTGAGTAGTACTTTTTAAAAAATTAAACTCTGAGAAAAGAAGAATCAAGGAAAGATTGAAGCAAAATTAATGAATTAGAAACTAAACAAAAAGCACAATTGTTGATCAATTCAGAAAGTAATTCCTTGGAAAAAATAGGAAGAAAGTAGAGAAATATCTGGCAAATATATTTAATAAAAAAGAGAGACAGAATATAAATAAAATTGTAAAGAAGAAAGGAGACATAACAGATACGGGGAAATAGGGTTTTTTTTTTTTTAATTATGTGAGAATGCTATATGTAGTTAACTATGTGCTAATACTTTTTTTTTCCTGGAAAAATATAAATCATCCAAATTGAATCAAGAAGAAGAAAAAAAAAAAAAAAAAGAAAAAAAGAAAGAAAGAAAAAAAAACTCAAAACCAGAGAAGAATTCAACAAAGGAACAACTCTAATATTATACAGGCAAATTCTTGTAAATTTTGAACATATAAATCCTTTTCTAAATGCATAGATATTTGAATTTAATTTACTTTAATGAAGCAAATGTAATTATTATAAAATCTATCAAAAGTGGTACACAAAGAACACTCAAAAATATAAACTCACATAAGAAATCCAATCCAATGCCAGAATTCCCCCTTAAAATTCCAGCAAATTAAATGCAATGAAGAAAGTTATTGTTAACATGATCAGGTAGATTTTATTCTACAAATGCCAGAATATTTTTATAATAGGAAAATAACTGAAATAACAAATCAGACATTTAGGTCATATAGGAAAAAAACATCATCTCAATAGATAATAAAAATCTAACACCTCATCCTGATTAAAACGACTGAATTAAAAAAAAACTCTTAGTAAATATTAAACCAATAGCCAACATCATATCTTTTAGTAAGATTTTTAAAAAATAATAATGCTATTGGTAAGACAGCCAAACTATAAAGAAAAGGAGAAAGTATAAAGTTATTTCCTCAACCTCTCGTCACCACTCCTCATTCTCCCTCCCAGAGGTAACCTCTATTAACAGTTTCTTACATATCCTTCCAGAAAGTTTCCATGCACATAAAAGCATGTGATTATTTCCTGTGGGAAGAAAATAGAATCATACTATATATAGTGTTCTGCACTTTTTCATTGTACCCTGGACATCTTCCCACTTCAGCACACAGATCTACCCAAATTTTTTGTAACAGCTGAGTATTATTATATGAACACACCACAATTTTTCACTCTCCTATGGGGAGCATTTAAACTATTTTTTAGTTTTCTGCAATTATATACAGTTACAGTGAGCATCCTTGAATATCTTTGCCTATTGGTGCTGGCATACTTGTAGGATTAACGCCTAGCAGTGGAATTGCCAGATCTATATTTGGATAGATATTTTTTCCAAATTAGCATCCAAAAAGGCTGGATTAACTTATAACTCACTAAAAGTGTATGCAAATAATTTTGATAATTAATAAGGCTAGGTGATGGGTACGTGACAATTTGTTTTACTATTTGGGTTTATCTTTAAATTTCCATACTTAGTGATATAACAGTAGAGGCCTTATTAAAATAAGGTATAAAGATGCCTGCTATTCTTTAAAATTATGCTGAAATAATTCTGTAATAAGACAAGAAATAAAAATAATAGTTAAAATATCAAAAAGCAGAAGAAAAATTGCTGTTATTTGCAGATGATACTTTTGCCTAAAAAATCTCAAGAGATTTGATTGAAAAGCTATTATAAAATAACTACTAAAAATCAATAATTTTTTTTGGTGATCCAACAATAACCTGTTAGGATATATATGTGGTCACATATAAATAATATTGGCAAAAACTGGAAGGAAGCTATACAAAAAGAAAAAAACACAAAAGAAAAAGATTTTAATAAATTGAGAAATCTGTTATGCTCTGAGATAAATTTATCAATTTTTTATTTGTGATTTTAACCAAAATTCCAGTGGGTTTTGTTGTGTTTTTTTTGAAGTTGAAAAAAACTAATTTCTGTTTGGAGGAAAAGAAACAGGAGGGTAGCCGGAATACATTTAAGAAGGAAGAATAATTACAGGAGATATACTATACCAGATGTTAATACCTATTATAAACCCACAATAACTACGATGATTTTGACCTGAGAAAAGATTGGTAAATAGGTCAATATTTCAAAATAGATAGACTTGAAAGAAAATGCAATATACCAATAAATTGGAGCATCACCAATGAGGAGAACATGGATTATTCAATAACTGGTACTAGGAAAAACAGCCAATCATTGGGAAGAAAAAAAATCAGATTATATGCTCACTTCATAGTATCTACTGAAATACATCCCAGATGGATTAAAGAGGCATATGTGAAAATGAAACGGTAAAACAAAAAATTTAAGTGAATATTTAACTGATTCTTGGATGAGAAAGAACTAACCACAAAACAGTGGAAGAAACCGTATAGATGTATCTGTATAAGTATCTGTATGTCAAAAAATTATAAACAATATTGAATAATAAGTTGCAAAGTAGAAAGATATTTGTCAAAAATATCATAAAATGGCAGACTTAGTATTTGCATGAAGGTCCTTAAAAGCCTTTTCAGAGAATAAATCCTAACACCTTTTGTGCAACAACATCATCCTATGGTGGACATAAACTTACCGTATTTCCCCAAAAATAAGACCTAGCCAGACCATCAGCTCTAATGCATCCTTTGGAGCAAAAATTAGTATAAGACCCAGTCTTATTTTACTATAATATAAGACCGGGTCTTTAATGTAATGTAATATAATTTAATATAATATAACATAACATAACACCGGGTCTTATATTAATTTTTGCTCCAAAAGACGCATTAGAGCTGATGGTCTGGCTAGGTCTTATTTTCAGGGAAACACGGTATAGGGAACCACTTTGAAGAAGAGAGTTCATTTGGAAGAATCATTAGTCCCATTTTTAGAATGCCAGTGTTTTGTTGCTTCTTTTTATGTTTTGTTTTGTTTCCATCTTGTTTCATGATGCACAAGGTGATATTTGGATTACAAATGCTATTTTCTCCAATTTCTTTTTCAAAATCAACCCTAAAATATCGTTCTCTAGATGTATCTCATTATAAGCTCAGGGGTAGATACTCTTACTATCTCCATTTTCCAGATTAGGAAAGTTGTATCTTTGTGGCTTTAAGTACAAATGGGCAACAAACTGAAATATTAACATAAAAAGTCATTCGAAATGAAGTCATCAGAGGAGAAGCTAAGCTGAGTGAACACGAGTTAGAGAAAGAGAGGCAACTGTTAAAAGTACCTGCCAACCAATCTTCAAATACAGTACGCATGCTCAGCCAGGATTCTTACACCTTGCCCCCATTCTTAGCTGTCACAGTCCACACTCAAGGGATATAGCCCAGCTTTCCGTAGTGCCCAAATGAGGACAGGTCCCAGAGGCCTCGGGCTGGAGAGATATGAGGTTGTGAGGAAGCTGGCCGACCTGCATGGGAAACACCATCTGATGCCTGCACTGGTGCTAGCACTTAATGGAGCTTAAAACAGGGACTGTTCTAAGCATGTTCTGACTTCATAATATGCACAAATTGTCTCAGGTAACCATCAAACAACCCCAGGATTCAGGTGCTTTTATGGTCTACATTTTCCACATTAGAAAACTGAACCACAGAAAAGTTAAATAGTTTGCTGAAGTTCACATAGCTAGAAAATGCTACAAGCTAGATTTGAGCCAGGTAGTTGGAGCTAGAGCCCAAGCTCCTTGGCCACATTTAACAATTTACAAAGCCCTTTCAGCCCCAAGAGCTCATTTGACCCTCCCGTCTTTGTGAGGTGGTAAGGAAATATTCTCCCCAATTTACACTTAAGGAAGTGGGAAGCCAGAAATGGGTTGTTGGAATTAGTAATCTTTTTTTCTTCTTCTTTTTTTAATGATCTGAAAGAAGCTGACTGCAGAGCATGGATGGACATGTGATAAGGAATGACTGGAGAGAAAACAAGGCTTAAGGGCTTGGATCAGAGGAAGAAATGCCCTAGACTTTAAGTGGATTAAATACAAGCTGCATAGAGAAGAAGGGACCTGGGAACGGGCAAAGGGAGGTTATCCTGAGCACAGTGAGAATGAAAATCATTTCAGCTCCTGAGCCATCAGGTCTAATGAAGCTGGATGATAATCAGTGAAAGAAAGCATCCACAGCGTTCCCATCATGTTGAACTCGGCCACCGTCCTGAAATATTAGCTCCCTTTCCAGGTCATTGTTTGTCTAAGAATCCTGTCATTAAACTTATGTCTCTGTTGATTTACCTAGCCTTTGTTAGTTTAGATAACAAGGCAAGAGGTTGTGTCTAAATGCCCACTGACCCTCCCATTGCACACCAGGATTTTCACCCAGTTTTTAAACAGAATCATGATAGTAAAGTTTATACAAATACTTTTAGAATTTGCTTACATAGAACTAAAACAGTATTGACTTCTGAACTTGTTGCCTGCTTTTTTATTTCATTATTTTTTATTTCACAATATTGTGAATTCAAAGGAACTTCACAAGAAACATACATGTTCTGAGAAATTTACTTTTATAAAATGATCTCTGTTAAATGCACTGGACCTCCATCTATTTAAAAGTAGAAAAATAAAGAATTCTTTTGCATTATGACTGTTGCCCACTCATTTATCTGATTTTGTTCAAGTCTTAATTGGTAAGTATCAGGAAAAAAAAAACATATATATATATATATATATATATATATATATATATATATATATATTCTCTACTGATTTCAAAATGTTCTTAAAGTTAATATGCATTGTCAACTGCAAGGGAAATTCTTTTACCTACTGTAAATTACAGCATTAACCTCAAATTTTATATAATGTCATATCAGTCTCATAAAATTTATCATAAGAACTTTATCTCTTTAGGTATAAACATTTTCATAAATTTCCATCTAAATCCTCTCTTAGAAGTGAGTAAATTCCATGCATTAAGCCTTTCCTAACTTCCCTTTCCTGCTCCAAACATGCATTCTTTCCTTCTATAATTCTTTGTCATTGAAATCCTTCAGTGACCTGTAGCAACGGAACACATTTCCAGTATTTGATCTCAAATAGTTAAAAAGAAAAAATTTGGGGATGGTTCAGATTGAAATATTTGGCTATGCCTCAGGGGAAAAAAATAAAAGACACTCTTAATCCTGGTTCTAACAACATTCTTCTGTTTTTTTGTTTTGTTTTGTTTTGTTTTTTTATTGCTGGTGCTGGCATGAATGAAATATAGGGTGAGTCACCCAATGAAAATTTGAATGCTGGGGAAAACTGTATAGAAAATCCAGGTGAGTTGAAGGAGAAAGAGATCAGGGGCTTGTAAGAAAAATGCAGTCAGAAAATGAAAAGAGATGTTCTCTGAATGCAGGAAAACAAACATAACAGGTTTGAACTCTCATACTTGAAGCCTGCTAAACGCCAGTGAAGGCCAGTGACATATGACACCAGGATGGGAGAAGAGCCCAGGGTGAAAAGTTTTCTAACTTGACTATTAAATTGATGTAACTCACTGACGAGTATGCCCACTTGGGATTTTAATTACTGAGACATCTGTTTAGTGAAGTGTATTACTAAATAGGGATCAAATACAGAGATCAAATTACGTGGGGAAGAGAGTGGAGATGACATTCATGACTCAGAAAGGAGAGCTATCGGCCAGGCCGGGGGGGGGGGGAATCTATCTCAGCTTTACATCTCACCAACAGAGAAGCAATTATTTTAGATGTGGAGCTGGTTAGCATCTTAGGTCATGAATTTAATTAAATAACCTTCAAGTGGCAGAAAACAGAACAAACCACTGTATTTAACTGTCAGTAACACATGCTGCAAAAAAATGGTCCAAATTCCTCCTCTTTTCCTTTCCTCCTCCCACACAGATTTGGTGTAGTTTTCTTAAATTCACGACTTTCTTCCTAATTTAGCCTTTCCTTCCCAGTAGCATCCAATAAACTCATCTAAATAGGTGGCTTGAACCAGAGGCAGGATTTGCTTTCCACGTTCTCACAATGAAATACTTGGGAAGATGGAGAAAAGAGGGAAGGATTAAGTCACCATACTTGGGCTCAGTAAAAAGGCAAATAATTCAGAGAGCTATCCTGGAATCAAAGAGAAGACCATGTGGCCTTCTTGCTGGCAATTTTAGCACCTTGGAAGGTAAAGAAAAGCTGAGGTAGGGAGACTCAAAACAAGTAGTTGGGGGCAAGAACTGCAGGAGAGATTCCCAAACAGAGAAGAGGACAAAGAGAATGTATTCAGCTTTTGAAATGAGTATTTAAAAACCAATTTTACTCAGTGTGTCCCCTGGAAGCCCTCTGCTGAGCTCCAGTTAACAGTTGGCAGCCTCTTGTCCATAACTGATTCTCAGCAGAAAGGTGATTGTTTCTAGGGCCTTCATCCCAGCTCTCCATTCAGCTTTCCTTGCCACATCAACCACTTTCTTCAGTAACACCAGCATCCAACTTAGATGCACTGATTTCCTCTGAAATGCTTTCCTTCTCTTTGCAAATAATGGACACCAACTGGAGAGAACTTAAGTAAAACTAAACATGCTGAACGAATACTTGGGTATCTCATGGAACCCAAGGAAGAGTTGAACAACTAAGCCTTCATCAGGGAGAGCTGGCCCAGGGCAGTTCCCAGGACCTCAGAGGCTGAAATCCACTAATTCCTCCAAAGAGCTGCCATTAACTTAGCTACCAACTCCCAATCACTGACTCTCTGTTAAATCCAAAATTCCCAGGACAATCTGACACACACACACACACACACACACGCATGCACACGCACACACACACGTATGTATTCAAACTCAGGCTGTTTAATGAACTCTGAAAATCATCCTACTGTGGATTCATTCCTTTGAAACTGGTCCTTTTTGCTACCGTTTTAAAGTCCTAAGAAGAAGATCTATTAATACTTCAGGCACTAACTTGAGTTGGGTGGATGTGGCTGACAGCACAGCCAGATTCCGATGCCGAATGTGACCAAAGTGGCAGCAGTCCTGACAGAACAGAGATTGAAAAGAGCCTGTTCTTGCTTGGGTGAGCTACACTTTCAAAATGTGCTTGTCAAAGTCCCCTCAAAGGGTGCCAACAACCAGGCTGGCTTTTGGAACTCTGCAGCAACATTCATTCATTCAGTCATTATTTATTGATCGCCCACTGACTGCCAGGCAACTATGCTCAAGTGATATGCTGGCTGCAAAGATGCATGGTTCCTGCCCTCATGGAACTTAGACCTGTATCTCTTGTGTGAGCAACAACGTAAAGGCTTCTAAGAATAATTTTTTACATACATACTGGTTTTTTAACTCCCTGCCTCACCCTCTTTGAAGAAAAACCCAAAGGATTTGGCCTGAGCTGTGATGCAATCTCATTGTTAATGAGGTTAAGATTTTACTCTGTATTCAGAGAGAATCAGGCTACATCAGAGGAGAACTGAGATTGCTTCACAATTAACCACAGCCAGGTGTCACTTATTTTTATGATGTGACAGAGGGTATGATGTTGGATGGGTATGGAATTACTTTTTGAAAAATAACTGTTTTCTTCCCCATCTGAGCCAAACAAATAACTGAGTGCAAGTTAATTTTTTAAAAATTCTATCCCCTTCTCCTAATCTCAGATGGGACCACAATTTGAAAGACATTTATCAGCTAAACTGCCAGAGGAAAGTCAGGCACTTCTAATAAGCAAGAGCTGCTAAGACCACAGAACATCTACCCACAGCTCTATGTGCAAAGTATCTGGAAGTTTGGTTTGGGTTTAGATCTGAGAAAATCTGCTGTTCTGGTTTGGTTTGATTCCAGTTTGAACTAGTTGCCTAAGTGTTCTTAATTTATTTTCCATTCAACTTAAGGTGTTAATTTTAAGTTTTTGCAAATATTAAGGTTCATTCTAGTTGGTTGAGGATTTAATTCAGTTCATATGTGTGGGAAGTCTATAAAAAGTGTGACTAGAACATAGCAGCAGCTGAAGGATGGGTGCATTGGCCGTTGGCCCTGAAGAGATTTGGGTGGAGCAGTAGAGTATAGTTCACCCTTGTGCTGCTCAGATGCACTTGCTTTTTATACTAACTTCTCCCACTTGGTAACCAGCAACTCTAGGACTCTGGTTAGCCTTTATTGCTGAGGAAACACAAAAAGGTTAGTGGGAAAACTACAGTTGTAAAAGATCTCAAGGCTGAAGTAACTGATATTTTGTTCCATTTTCCACCACCCATTCTAAATTAAGCACAGTATCAGCTAGCAACCATGCTGGTCGAGGCAAATCACAGCATAGTTGTGAACACCAGCACAATAGTGGCAGATGACATGGGGACCTGGGCCACCAGCTGGTACAACTTTATTTTGTCCTCTGGCCCTGCTCATGCTCAATCTTATATCTGCCACTTCCATTTTGGATTGCCATTTCCATTTTGGAATCCATTTTGGATAAGGTTGAGCCCACGCAACTTATCACTTGCTGGATCTGACAGAACCCAGCTCATGATGACTATATCTGGCTGCAGATTTACTTGGTGTCTCATGGTCACATACCCCATCTCAATCAAGGCCTATCAGTCTGTAAGAACTTCTGTTCAAATGGTGTATAGATCTTTATTAGCGATAGTGAAATGCAGGGACTCAGCTTCCGCTGCCCGCACAACAACGCAAGATGTGGTGAGGCCAAAAAGGAACAACAACGGAGCCATAGATAGGGGAGTCATACCACTATATTCTCAATGGAGGCTGGTCAAGACAAAAGCAAACATCCACCAGTACCCCAACAAGGGGTCTTCCTGCACCCCAGTCTCACTGGTGACCGGGCAAGACATAGGAAGTAGGATCAACACAATCCGCAATCCACAATCCGCTTGCTAACTGCACTTGCTAGCCACAATTTATAGACTGCTTCTCTGCCAAACGCAATCCGTGCTTGCTAGCTCAGCCACAGCAGTTATATCAGTGGCTAATGGCTAACTGGTTACAGCTGATGGCCAACTAGTTACAGCTGATGGCCATCTGATTACAGCTGATGGCCATCTACTACCCGAGCCAGCACTTTTCCACGTGAAGTCGAGAGCCTGGAACTGCTCTCTGGGAGTCCATCCCTACAGATGGTATGACCTTGCTCCAGAATCCTAGGATCTATGCTGTGGTTTTCCTATTGGGATCACGGGTAACTCTCTACATGACATCTTTCCCCACCATAGATCCCTTTAATACCATAAGGTTGGCTGAGTGATATGGCAGGACTTCTTGCACAGGTGCCTAGACCTGCTGTCTTTTACAAGCTCTGTCATCTGGTAAAAGTATTGAAGTAATATTCAAGTGCATATGAAGTGCATAGGAAATAACTATTGAATACACCTAATGGAGGTCTTTCAGTCTTCATTCTCATAGGGACCAGCCTCTCCTTCAGTCAGTGGGTTCCGGATCTGAAAATTGACTCAGGTCTGGAAACTAGGCAAGTGACTGTGACTTTTTATTGGTGTAGCTGCCCTTAGTCTTCTGACCATCCATTCTTGATTTTACTTATAAATTGATACCCTATTGACTGCCTATCTATCTTGCCTTCAGGATCTTTGAGTTCTATTAACCATCTTTATAGCTCTCTATGAATTGTGTCCCGGAATGCCACACTGATTTTGCAACTCATTGCAATAATTGCACACACCTTGCTTCTGACAGTTAAGTACTGTCACTTGGCCTCTATTGTGTCAGGATCCTATCATCCCTATTCAGGAGGCCAGTTCTGTAACATTGTCTCCTCCAGTCAACCCTGGCATACAGAATAGTGATCAAGAGAGATTCAGTTATCATTCCTCTTAACAATGCATTCTTATCACTTCGGTAAATGGTATGTTCTCTGGAACTTCTCTTAGAATAGAGTCAGCTGGGGGGTCTTCCATCCCTACATAGGGTATGCACTTCAGCATGCTCACCCCTATGAGCCATTTGATTTCTTCATCCACTCGGCTATGGCAGTTGTGGAATTTCCACTTTATTTAGTGGGAGCTGTTAATTTTTCCAAAATTGCAAGAGCCATCCTCGTACCAGGGGTACTTGTTCAGGTGATAAATCCTGCACCTTGGGAGAGTGTTCCTATTATCAATAAATTCTCCCTAATCTAAAACTCTAGTCAATCTTCTTCATGATTGTACTGCTAGGTTTTGCGACAAATTTTTCCCTTTTGTGTGCAAAAAAGGTACTACAATGATCTCTCAATCAGAACTATCTCAGCCCAGCTTCCAGGATGAAGAAAGGTGGATGGAGTCCCAGCAGAGGTGCTTTCCAAAGATCTGTCATTTTGCAATAATGATATAATTTTCTTGATCCACTTTTAAAAAATCAAGATTAAGAGGCTATATGGATATATATTCCAAAATGTGCTTGCTTTTGCATAAATAAAATGACCCCTGATTTCGTCTTACATTCAGTGTTTATAAATGCAAGAGTAATGGCTTAATTAGTGTCTCTGCTAACTTAAATTGCAGGTTTTATTGTAGAAGGTACTTTCTGTAGAGAAATGGGAAGTAAGGGAAGCAGTAAACCCAAATGTTTCCACGTTTTGTAACAAAATGCTGACTCTTTTTAAAGAGATTAACTTCTACCCCTTGGTTTTTTAAAATGAATTGCTTCCTACAACAGCACTGTTTATCTGGAATTCTCCTCCAAACCCCATTTACAAAAGTGAAAAGAAGAATAGCAAATGCGATCTATTGAGCACTTACGTTCACAGTTGTACAGGTTGTGTATTGCACAAGGGTACCAACACATCTAAGGGGGTGTGGTTGACATTGTAGACACCATTATTTGCATATTTATTAAGAAAATTTTCCAGCAGATGGCAGTAAAATCTTGCTCGAACAAAATCAGAATATTACAATTTCTGCCAAATGGAAGTAAAGTGTCTTAAAGACTGTACACCTTCTAGTCACGTAAAGATCTCACATAGACTCCTGATGGCACTGCTTTCTACACTCCCAGGCTTACGCTCACCTACCCTTGTTTAATCCTCAGGAGCCTAGAAAATGGGTGCTGTTAGTAACTGGCCTAAGGCCACTGAGTCAGGGTGTAGTAATTTCAAGAGTGTGATGTGGGTCTCTAACTCTAGAGCCTGTCCTCTTCTGCACTGAGCGATGATATTTCAGAAAACTAGGGCCTGGGGACATATTTCAGAAAACTAGGGCCTGGGGACTAAAGAGACTTGACCAGAGAATCTTGCTGCCCTGCCGCTCATCCAGACTGCCGCCTGTTCTGTGTGTGCTGACCACAGCGCTGGATGCGACTGGGGGCTGAAGCGAGCAGGGCACGTAACATTCACCCAAGAAAATAGTTATTCTGAGTTAGTAAAGAAAAAAAATGGGAGGATGATGACATTCTCTTTGGTATTTTTAATTACATTAATATGATTTAAACTATACACGCTACAGAAATTCAAAAACTAGAGAACCCAATATAGGTTACAATATTTCTCAAAGAGTTGGAATTCTTTATATGAAAAATATATTGAATAAACACCATCAGTAATGCATAAATTTTATATTTCAGTATAAATATTAGCAAGACTGTATTACCACTATACTAAAGACTGCATTAATTCTATATACATGGGAAAAACTTTTTAAAATGTATAAATATCTTTATCAAAACTTACCTTGCTAAATGATATATTATTAGTATAGTATTCTTGATCCAATGTTGTAAAACTCATAAGTCTTAAATAGCACTCAGGTTAAAATCTCTATAACAAATACTGGTCAATCATTAATCACTGTCAGTGATAAATTAGGGATCAATGTAAAACATTTATAAATGGCCTTCTTTTATTACTTAAAAGAAGGCCATTTATAAATATTTTCCTATTACCTAAACCCACTAAAATAAACAAACCAAAAAGTGAAAATTCCATCTTCTGTGAAACAAGCAAACTGCTTTACACTTTTGCTTTTTATTTTAAAATAACACGTATAGCATGAATACACTTTTCAAAATTTTTTTCTATCTGTACAAATGCTCAGAGAGGAACTTGGAATTATGTTTACTTGTTAATAACAATTATTTTCTGGGTTGTGAGATTTGGAGTAATGTTTTTTTCTTTATCCTTTATATATTGCCTAAATTTTTAAAAAACTTACTGATTTTCATAAACACAATAAAACTCATCATGCTTTAAAGCTAGTATCACTGAATATGTGTCTAATTTTATGGCCTTTAGAAAAAATAACTTTATAGACAAATCAAGTGTTAAAAGTCTAAAGTCCCTTAAACAACTGGTGGATGGAATAGTTATAGTTAAGACTGTCTTGATCTTTTTAATGTCTGAAACAGAATAACTACAAATCAATATTTTCTAGACAATGAATTTTGTGGCAAGCTAAGCCAGAGTAAACACAAGCCTCAACATTTGCTAGCACCTGACTTAATCAAAGGGTTGGCGATTTGAAAACACAACAGACAGATCCTTTATTCTTCAAGGTCAGTTTCTAAGCTTGACATCTTGGATTGGAGAGGGCCTCATCCAGAAATTTCAGGTCAGGGTTTATGAATTTAACAAAAGGGTTTACTAACAATTGTCACCCCAATAACCTTTAATTTAAAAAAAAGGGTGTTGACAATTTTAAAACACAGCAGACAAATACTTCATTCTTTCAAGGTTAGTTTTTAAACTTGACATATTGGATTGGAGAGGGACTCACCCAAGAATTTAAAGTCAGGGTTTATGTTAAGCAAGACCTCAAATCAAATTAGAAACAAGCAATTGTTTAATACTTTCTTTAAAGAGATAGTTTGAGAGGAGAAGTTTAGAAAAACAGGTCAACTTCCTATAAATATGAGGTTGTCATTTGTCACATATACTAAATGAAGTATGCCTTTTTTGTGTTCATGTCTTGTAACTATTTTACTCCCTGTTTGGGTGAATGTGTTTATATTAGAAAACTCCGTGAGGATAGGAAATGCAGCTTTTCTTTATCATAAATCATCTGGTATAAATCTTCTTATCTAAGAGTATGGGGCCTGGTCTGCCCAATGCTTGATTTTTGGCCCAAACATATAATCTGTCTGTGACGTCATTGCCCATAAATCACATGTCGGTTTGCACAGAATGGGACAGTTTACAAAACTGTTACACGCATCATTGCAGGTTATTTTCACAAGCATCTTATTAGTTAGCTGAGCAAGTATTATCACCCTTACTACTTAACAGATATGACTAGAACCCAGATTTTCAACATCACTTTCAAGCACCACTCATATGCACCTATTTCCACAACAGTTGAAATGAATGAATAATAATAAGAGTCAACCAATAATAAGATTCAACCAATTCTACTCCTGAACTGAAGTTCTAAAAATAAATTGTTCAGCTAAATGAGGTATCCTAATGATAACTGAATTTCAAATAAACTGCGGGGGAGGGGAGAAGTGGGACAGGGGTTGGTCTGCCTAGAGAACTGGAATTGACAAAAATCAAACCAGGGTGAAAATACCAAAGAGTACCACCAGTGAGAGACACTATTTTTGCCCTAGCACAAAATATTTTTTTATGTTTTAAAAATATTCATAATAAACTTTTCAAAAAAATAAAACTTCATTTTGTTTTAAATATTTTATGTCAAGAAACGTTTCATAGCCTAAATTTTCCAAATTGCATGTGATCAAATTGTAGCACCCATCTAAGCACCATTAAATATTTTATTACTTTCTTAGTTTAATACTATTTGATAAGTATGAAATGATGTATGAAGTGAAAACCTTCAAGTTCAACATACAATGGCAAGAAATACATAACAGGAAATTTACTATTCCTATAACATCCGAGGAGGTTTTATCCTAGATAGGCCAGTTTCTTCATTATTAACATGGTCATCTAAGAAAAAGGTTTTAATAAAGAAAGTTGAAAACTATCTTTATTTTTTCAGATTGTTAAAAGGTTCATAAGACAAGCAGGCAGGCTGGAAGGAGAGGAAGGAAAGCTACAACACTGGGAATAAAACATATTTTCTTATGTAGTGAGTCAAAGAAATTACTGCAAGGAAACAAAATAGGCACAAGGTAGTATTAAAAAGTCAAACTGCAAGCAATCCTAGGCTTCTATGAGGCAAAAAGAAATGGGACAATCTTGGGTATAATAACATTTAAAAAGATGTAACAAAGTTATGCACTGTTAGGAAATGATGACAGAGAAGAATCCAGAAAATACCAAAAATAAATGGGTAGGATCCTTTCGAGAAGCAAACCTGAAAGTCGGCCAGATTGGAAACATTGTGGCCTAGGGACTCCCTGGTTATCATTTACCTCCTCTCCTATCATTAACCTTCCAGGGATATCACTGTAAAGATCTCCCTTTAGATTAAAAGACACACACATGCCAACTATCCAAGATTCCTAAATTTAATGACATATTCCTCAAGGTCAGAAACATACTAGATAGGAAAATGAAAAGGACAATTCTAATGCCGTTTTTATTTAAAATTTTATTGAAACCCCCTCTCACACCTTTTTAGCTCCCTAAGTAAAGATGCATGTCAAGTCTGAACCTGATGGTATTCTTTTCCAATTATATCTTAAATCTCTGAAAATGTGACTTTTGAAACTTGGGAAAGTGAAGCTAGGACAAAGGAATACTGAGGACCCATTTTACATGCCTACTTCCTTGTTTATTCATGAGCAGAGCTAGAATAGAATAAGAAACCTTTTAGTGAAAATGGAAAGCATGTCTGCAGTAATATAATGCTTAATGCTGACTTCTATCCACTCCAACCCCTTGAAAGGTAAGGAACAGTTTAGGTAGGGTAAGAAAAGAGCCTAGAAAATTTGGGATGAAGGGAAGAGTTTCCTAAGTTCTTAAGAAAATCTGACAGGTTATCCATAGATTCTGTGTGTTCTGTTAATGCATTTATGTAACCAGCAATAGTCTCTTTCAAGTGCCCTGTACTTCTGTTATCAGTTTCCCCTTTCAACTATTTCCCTTCTATATTCTACTGTGGAATTTGCAAGGCTAGCTTTCCTTGCCTAAGCTTATGAGGAAGTGGTCAAAATACTATGAGTTTTTGAATACCATCTTTCATCTATATCTAGTTGGAGGGGTGTACGTGTGTGTAAATATGGTTTTTAACAGAATAATAACAAATGCCTTAAAACCCTTTAATGTCTTTTTAAAATTCTATCTTTTGAGTAAATCCTGTGTAAATGACCATGAACAGTTTCTCATATTCATGGTCATTTACACAGCCACTAATTTTTAAAGTATTACATAAATTTAGAAAATATTATCCAAAGGTATTTCACATTGAATAAATCTAGGATACACTTAGTTCAAATATTCAGAAAGAGCTTTAACAACTGGTATTCATAAACACTCTACTGTGAATTTGAGTATAAAAATATAACTTTGCTTAGTTAGTAAGTGGTTGGTAGCTGTCCACTCTCTGCAGAAGTGTATCTGAATATCCATGAGAATAATACCTGAAAAAGAAAAATTTCTATTAGATACTTGTGCAATGATTTAGCACAGTAGGCACAAAATATTCAATATAAGATATTTATCTGAAAGAATGTTATGAGAGAAACTTCATATACACCATGAATAATTATACTCCAATAATTCTTTGTGCAAAAGGATAGAGACTATCAAGAAAGAACACACCAACTCACAAGTCTGTGCTAGATAAATAGCAAAACATTTAAGAGATGTCAATGCAGTGGCAAAGAAAGGGTATTTTGAAAGCAAGGTCCAGGGGTAGTATTTTACTACAAAAACTTTGTTTTTGTTATGTCAAGTGACTGATGTTGCTTTCATGATCATAGCTAATAGATTTTTTTTGTAAGTTAAACAACACAGTCTATCATTATTAATCAACTTCTGTATTCTGATTGCCTTAGAGATTATTCTCAACGTATGTTTTAATCAGATCTGGTCACCCATAAAAATGAAATTTCTGGGAGCATAATTCATATTAAAGCAGTATTTTCCTCATGGTTTACATATATTCCATCTTACAATCCTAGGAAATTAATCATTTTCATTTGTTCTTAAGCATTTATAGTACTACAAATTTATATTTATAAATTGAACATTTTATGAAATATTTAGTATAAAAGAATTAAATCTATTAATATATCGTGGGATGCTTCATATACCATGGAAAGAATTAACATGCATATAAAAATACATCAAATAAAATTTGGCAGAGATTCCAGAATATAATAAATGAATGAAAAATCTAAGTATAATTAAAATTTTTCCAAAACACGTAAAATAATTAAGCCTCCTATGGTGTTTTCTCCAGATAAAATCTGATGTTTGAGACTTGCTTTGTCCTTTGTTTGTTATCCTTATCTGCTCAGATGCTTGACTGAAAAACTCTTAATTTATAGTATACTAATTTCTTTCACAACTAGTCATGTTACAGTGGATAAAACAGAACTGTATTTTCTCAATAGTGTGCTTTTATAGGCAGTCATACTTAAGCAGATACACACACACACACACACACACACACACACACACACACACACACAAAGTTACCTGAAAGAATGTTTTTCTTCTACAGGCCTCCTACTCTGGAAAAAATTGCCCGCAACAGTGCTTCTCTTCAAAGTATTCACACACTGAGGAATTCACAACTGTTTCTCTTTCTGTCTGAGTTACTCAACAAATTTTAAAGTAGGCCTTACCTTCCTAGGCTGTAGGCATTATAAATATGCCAGGTACAAAATAGGTATTTTTTATGTAAATGGCAAGAAAAAGATTTTTAAAAAACCTAAACTTTAAAAATTGTTTTGTTTAATATGGTAGCTACTAACCACATGTGGCTATACAGCCCTAGAATTATAGCTAGTATGTCTGAGGAACTAAATTTTTCATATTTAATCTTAATAAAAATTTATACCCGATTCAGCTGGAACTACTTTAAGTGTGTTTGGAAAAACTAGTGAATCTATTTTTTCATCTGTAAACTTTATACAATCTAAATAGAAATAAAGTATTTCTGATGAAATTTAGCATCTGAATTGAGGTGTGCAGGAAGTGATAAAATACCCACCACATTTCAAAAACTTAGTATAAAACATAAAATTGCTCATTTATAATTTTTTTATTTATCATAAGTTGAAATGTTAATGCTTTGATATATTGAGTTAACAAAAATATATTATGAAGGACGGCCTGGTGGCTCAGGCGGTTAGAGCTCCATGCTCTTAACTACAAAGGCTGCCGGTTCGATTCCCACATGGGCCAGTGGGCTCTCAACCACAAGGTTGACTTCCACTCCTTGAGTCCCGCAAGGGATGGTGGGCAGTGCCCCCTGCAACTAACAATGGGACCTGGAGCTGAGCTGCGCCCTCCACAACTAAGACTGAAAGGACAACAACTTGAAGCTGAACAGCACCCTCCACAACTAAGATTGAAAAAACAACAAATTGACCTGGAAAAAAGTCCTGGAAGTACACACTGTTCCCCAATAAAGTCCTGTTCCCCTGCCCCAATAAAATCTTAAAAAAAAAAAAATACAAGTCATGTGTATACATTTAAAATATATATATATATAATGAAAATTTATCCTATTTTTTTTTTACTTTTTTTAATAGGGCTATAAGAAAATTTAAAATTAACCATGTGACTCATTTTATACTTCTGTTAAATTGTATTGCCTTAAAATTAGATCCCCATCAAATAAATTAGGATCTACCAATAATTCTCTAGGCTTTACTGGCTAATTGCTAAGCTAACTGCCATTGTTGTACCTCTCTCCTCAAGGACCTCAGAGACTCCACAATCTCCAGGATTCTCCAAGGGGAAGGAAACGTGCTTAGTACTTACACCCCACTACTGCTGTCCTAAAACCACGTAGAATTTGGGTTATTATACAGTTACCATATCAGATATGCTGAATGGAAGAATGTATGTATGCCTCCCTCCCCAAACTAGATGTTTCCTAAAAGCACCTTCCCTCCCCCACCCTACCTGACCCCACCCCGCCCAGTTTAGGCAGAGATCCAGAAGATGAAAGAGTTCCAAAAATACCTCTGGCTGTGGAGTGGACCAGGACTAGAACTTGGGTTTTCTAACATCTAGTCCTGGGCCCCTATTGTCTCATCATACCAAATACATTTACTAGAAATTTTTAAAGATTGATAAAATTGGAGAACAATATGAAATAAATCTTTAGGCTGATAACAGCTGAGAAAATGTAACCATTGATAATCTGTCCTATAAAGAATAATTACTTTTAAAATATTCACCAAGTAATTCTTGAGAATTATATGGTTGCAAAAATAGGTAAAACCATTTTAAGATTATATTTGTCTTTCTTCATAGAAAGACAATGTTTCAAAGATTTCTATAAAACACCATTCCATAGAACCTAATGCTTTAAAAAATATATCACAAACTTGAAAAAGTCATCTAACCAAAATCCTTCATGATAATTAGCAAATTTAAAAATAAAATCCCTGCTCACAGAATGTTAGAAGTTAAAAATTTACAGACATCATAAAAATGATGGTGTGAGGTGAGCCTGTTGAAATTTCCCCTGGAATTTACAACAAATTGAACAACTATAACTCCATAAAGGACTCCCTGTGCAGCAGACAGGCAAGACTAAGAGGTGCACTACTGAAATCATCTAAAGGGGGGCAAATAGCGAGAGTGGGGGAGGATGGAAGGGAGAAGTGTGGAGACGGGGCTGCATAGGCGCAGGACGAAGATCTAGCTCAGTGCTCCAAGCTCACTGCATTCTAGAACTACCTCAGCTGCAGAAAAGGAAAGAACTTGGACTACTAGAGATGCCCTTATGGCCCACAGGGCTGAAGGGACAGCACATAACATAGCTGAACCCAACGTACACGGCAGAGACCTCTGAGCAAAGACTGAGGGAAGAAGGCTGAAAACGGTGGTTTAAGCCCTCACTGCTGAGCAGAGAACAGAAGCTTTAGGCACTGAGCCTAGCCACCCTCTTCCTACCCTCCCAGAGCTCATCCCGCCCTCACCTGTCCAGTTCTAGAAGCAGAACAGCAGCAGTGTCAGATCAAAAGAACAGAATATTTGCAGTTCTGAGAACTGTGGTCCACAGATATGGACTCGCAGCCCAACTAGTTCCAGCAAAGGGGAGGGAGCCATGGAAACAGGACTTGCTGTGGTGGTGGTTGTCACCATTGCTCTGGCCCACTCTCACAACCCACCATGCCCCTGTCCCCACCTATCTGGGAAGATCCCTGCAGGAGTAAACAGACCTGCTGAAACACACGGGCTCTGAATCTGGTGCAGCAAGAGCTTTGGAACTTCAGAAGCTCTCCACATCCCCCCATAGAGGCGGTCCCCTATGACCCAGACGAACTGTTCACAGAGGAAAAACCCGCCTTCCAGGGAATCCCCCCATTGTGTGAAAAGCTGGAATGGTGCAGAGAAAATATAACACTACGGTGTGAGAGAATAAAAGGTTGCAGCTGGAGAGAAAACAAAACATTCTACCAATACCTACCGGAAAACAAAAGAAAAACCTCTTTCTATCAACCTGTTGCAGAACCCATTCCTGTAGATGTCTAGAAGAGGAATAATAAATCATTAATTGCCATGAATAACCAAGGTAACAAGACAGCTCAGGAAGTAAATAAAAAGTTTTCAGAAAATGAACTTAAAGACATGGAACTACGTGACTTAAATGACAGAGAATTCAAGATTGAAGTTCTTAAAAATCTCAACAAGATGCAAGAACACAGACAGGCAGTTTAATGAACTCAGAAACACAATCATAGAACAAAATGAACATTTTACCAAAGAGATTGAAATTTTAAAAAAGAACCAAATAGGATTTCTGGAGATTAAGAACTCAATAAAAGAAATGAAGAATGAAATAGGCAGCTTAGGTAGTAGAGTTGACAAGATGGAGGAAAGAATCAGTGACATCGAAGATAGAAATCTGAAAATGACATGGATGGAAGAAGAAAGAGACTTGAAACTTAAAAGAAATGAAAGAACTTTACAAGAACTTGCTGACTCCATCAGAAAGAGCAATATAAGAATAATGGGCATACCAGGAGGAAAAGAAAGAGACAGGAAACAGAGAGAACTTCCCAAACTTATAGAAAGAACTGGATCATCGAATCCAAGAAGCAAATAGAACACCTAATTACCTAAACCCCAACAGACTTTCTCCAAGGCACACTGTATTGAAGCTGTCAAAAATTAATGACAAAGAAAAAAAATCCTCAAGGCAGCCAGGGAAAAGAAGAATTATATTATCATCAGATTTTTCAGCAGAAACTCTACAAGCCAGGAGGGAGTGGAACCAAATATTCAACCTATTGTGAGAGAGAAATTATGAGCCAAGAATAATATATCCAGCAAAGATATCCTTTAGGTATGAAGGAAGAATAAGGACCTTTCCAGACATACAGAAGCTGAGGGAATTTTCTAACACATGACTTTCACTATAAGAAATACTGAAGGAAGCTATTCGACCAGCATTAATAAGAATAATTTGTGACAACCATACATAAAAGGGGGGAGAGTAAATGCCTGAACCGAAATATGGGAATAGAGAAAGTAAGCATGCTGAAGAAAAGGGACTACTCTAAAAATGAAACTTTCTTTTACATAAACTTTATGGTAACCACTCAAAAAAAAAAAAAATCCAGAACTGAAATATGTAATGTAATAAAAGAAGAAACAGAGGGAAAAAAAATCATAGAATACCACCACAAAGAAATAATAGACAACAACAAAAAGGCAAAGAAACAATGGACACAGTCTTACCAGAAAACCAAAGATAGAATGATAGGAAATCCTGACATAGCAATAATCACCCTAAATATACAAGAACTGAACTCACCAAAAAAAAAAGCACAGAGTAGCAGATTGGATCAAAAAACTAAACCAACATGTGCTGCCTCCAAGAGGCACATCTCAGTTACAAGGACAAACATAGACTCAAAGAAAAAGGGTGGAAATTGACACTCCAAGCAAATGGTATCCGGAGAAAATCAGGTGTAGCCATACTGATATCAGATGAAACAGACTTCAGGATAAAAAAGGTAACAAGAGACAAAGAAGGACATTTCATAATGATAAAGGGGACTATACAACAAGAAGACATAACAGTCATTAATATTTATGACCCCAATCAGGGAGCACCAAAATATACCAAGCAACTACCACCAGAACTAAAGGGAGAAACTGACCAAAACACAATTATAGTAGGGAACCCAAATACATCATTGACAGCTATGAGTAGATCATCCAAACAGAAAATAAATAAAGAAATAGCAGCCCTAAATGACACATTAGATGAAATGGAATAATTGACATTTATAGAGCACTTCATCCTAGAACATCAGACTATACATTCTTTTCTAGTGTATGTGGAACATTCTCAAGTATGGACCATATATTGGGACATAAAACTAGCCTCAACAAATTTAAGAAGATTGAAATCATACCAAGCATATTCTCTGATCACAAGGCTTTGAAATTGGGTATCAACTACAAATGTAAGCAGTTGGAACTTATTGGAACTCTTTTGGTCAAGGAGGTCTCATAAGCCTCCCAAAAGTGCATAAACTTGTACCCTTGGAAAGAATTAATTGCAGAATATATGTGAACAGAAAATAAATTTTCACTTAAAGAAAATTGTTTTTGTATTTTTAAAATCAATGTTACCATATGTATTAAAAATCACTGATATCAAGTAAGAAGAATGGCTTATATAACTTATATAAGTTTTAAACATTGAAATTTATATTCTCTAATATTAATTACAGAAAATAAGAAATGCGTGTAGGATTAGAAAAATATGTCCTTTAATTCTGCATGTGCTGTGGGCATTTTTCAAGATTCAGTTATTTAAATCATTCTGTCTTTTCTTGGTAACTTTCCTTTTATTTATTTTGGGTTTAGTGGTATAGTTCTCTGTTAGGCTGACAAAAATTGAGGCTTAGTTTTAATGCTCTGCAAATCAACCTCATTTTTAAAAAATTAACCTTGAAAATAGCTTCCTGCTATATTACTATGCAGCACCTGCATATCATAAGCAACGTTATTTTTTTCAAATATAGATTATAACTTTCTTTTTGTCATTTAACATTTCTTTTCTAGTTTAATACTCCTATTAATATAAATGTGAGCTTGAGGCAGAAAAATAATATGCAGGGAACTATGAAAATCAGAATCTATAGGCCCTTTCTAAATAAGGTTCACATTAAAGATTAATTTAATTTGAACTCTGTATTTGGGCACTCTTTAATAAAGCATGTCTTAAATTAGTACAGAAATGTCTCAAATGACATTCCAGTTTGATTTGGAAATGTGTGTGTCAATCAGAACATTATTTGAGAAAAAAAGGAGATCAAGAGCAAAAGAAAAGGTATGCTGTCACACAGCAGCCTACCCGTCTGTCCCCTCGTGCCTACCCCTAAAGAAAGAAGAGTCTGTGAGACTGATCCTTTCAGGGACTTTGCTTCACCTTTGTACTTACACCTCATGTCTCTCTGTTTGGCCCCCAAAAGATGGCTGGTCAGTCAATGACGGGTAAGATTCCCCATGGAAGGAACAACCCAAGCCAGGTGCAGCCGAGTGGGAATGTGGGGACAGAGCCCCAAAATCAGTTTCCAGGCTCTCAACCTCACATAGAAAGGTGCTGGCTCAGGTAGTAAATGGCCATCGACTGTGATCAAATGGCCAGCAGCTGTGGCTAGTTGGCCGTCAGCTGTAACCAGTGAGCCATTAGCCATGGATATAACTGCCGTGGCTAGGCTAGCAAAAAAAAAAAAAAGGGGGGAGCTAGCAAGAAGATGGTGGTTGAGTCTGCAAGCGGCACAGTGAGGGTTGAGAATTGTGTTGCTCCTGGTTCCTGTGTCTCCAACCCAGCCGCCAGCGAGAGTATAGCGATAGGACTCCCCTACTTATGGCTCCGTGGGTGTTCCTTTTTGGCCTAGCCATATCCTGCGTTTTTGTGTGGGGAGTGGGACCAGAGACCCCTGAGACCCCGCATGACACCCCGCATGACACTTGGTGTAGTCGGCAGGATGCCCCGCAGGACAAATGGCGCAGCAGGCAGGATCCCCTGCACGACACATGGCGCAGCGAGCAGGGTACGGTGCCGGCCAAAGCTCTCCAAAGGGCAGTGGAGCAGTTTGTGCGTATGAACACTCAGTTGCAGGAAGACCAGGAGGAGCAGCTGCCTGAGAGCTGGAACCCCGTGGAGGGGTGGGAAGATGTGGACGTTTCCCCAACCAGCATAGGCCGGAGAAAGCGAAGGTCCTTGCGGCCCTGTGAGCTGGGAAGTGCTTGCTGAGGCAGCCCGGATGCAGGACTTGTAGTCCCAGGAAGAAACGCTTGCTGAGTCCTCCGTGGCAGCTGAGGGTGAGGTCAAGGTCATCCCTCACCCCCAGGACAGCCCTGGCGAATGACTATGGACTATGGGGAATTGCCTTCCATCCCTAATTTAATGGACTGCTTGACTGTTTGGGAACATACCACCATGTAGTGGAACTGGCGGATGTTTGCTTTTGTGTCTTGACCGGCCGCCATCAAGAATATGTGAGCACCTTGACTGTGAGTCGCTGTTGTTCCAGCACGGTACCCTGAGAGGCCCAGAGAGAGTGGCAGTGCCCTGAGAGACCCTGGCTGTGTCCAGGAAGTCTGGCTGTGTCCAGAGAGAGTAGCAGTGCCCTGAGAGCCCTGGCTGTGTCCAGGAAGTCTGGCTGTGTCCAGAGAGAGTGGCAGTGCCCTGAGAGCCCTGGCTGAGTCCAGGAAGTCTGGCTGTGTCCAGAGAGAGTGGCAGTGCCCTGAGAGCCCTGGCTGAGTCCAGGAAGTCTGGCTGTGCCCAGAAGTACTGGTGGTGCCCTGAGAAACCCTGGCTGTGACCAGGGAGCTTGGCTGTGTCCAGAAAATAGCATTCACCTCCAGGGTCCTCGCACAGGGCCCCTTGCAGAAGACACTTGTCGCGTAGATTGTGAGGCGAGACCCTGTAGGGGTGGAGTGTGGGGACAGAGCCCCAAAATCAGTTTCCAGGCTCTCAACCTCACATAGAAAGGTGCTGGCTCAGGTAGTAAATGGCCATCGACTGTGATCAAATGGCCAGCAGCTGTGGCTAGTTGGCCGTCAGCTGTAACCAGTGAGCCATTAGCCATGGATATAACTGCCGTGGCTAGGCTAGCAAAAAAAAAAAGGGGGGGGAGCTAGCAAGAAGATGGTGGCTGAGTCTGCAAGCGGCACAGTGAGGGTTGAGAATTGTGTTGCTCCTGGTTCCTGTGTCTCCAACCCAGCCGCCAGCGAGAGTATAGAGATAGGACTCCCCTACTTATGGCTCCGTGGGTGTTCCTTTTTGGCCTAGCCATATCCTGCGTTTTCGTGTGGGGAGTGGGACCAGAGACCCCTGAGACCCCGCATGACACCCCGCATGACAGGGGACCACCAGGAGAATTCACAGGGTCGACAGAGGTGGGTACAGACCCCACCTTCCCCTGGCTAAGGAGCGCTTCTGCCTATGTGGCTATATTCCTTCCCACAACCTGCTTGGGAAGTGAGTCAATGATGTGATAACATCAGTTCTCCTTACAAACTTATCAATAAGTTTCAGCGTAAAGGTTTTGTCCCTGGGGAGGCACATACCATAACTGTTAAGACATCATGGGACTTTTCGATTCCGTCTGTTTGAAGGCAAGGGTGATTGGTTTGAATCAGTTTTCTGGTACGATGTAGGAGACTCACAGAAAGTGAAGAAAACAATGCTAC
Organism: Rhinolophus ferrumequinum; assembly: GCF_004115265.2. Lineage (NCBI taxonomy): Eukaryota > Metazoa > Chordata > Mammalia > Chiroptera > Rhinolophidae > Rhinolophus > Rhinolophus ferrumequinum. The sequence goes on along the minus strand of NW_022680355.1, from coordinate 7,280,252 downwards.
TTCCTTGTGTGTACATCAATAAAAGCCAGAAGGCGACCCGATTCAGGGCTCTCAGTCCTTTGAGGCTGTGAGACCCTTGGCCCCTGTTTCAGAACTTTCTTGATTTCTGTTTCTTTCTTAACCCTTCACTGCTCCTTCTCGTTCACTCACTGCCTGTGTTGAGCTGGACGCTACAAAGGTACACATTGGTTTCATGTAGTATTTCAAAGTCCACATTTTGACACAGTGAATATAAAATCTAGATCTGAAAACAGAAAAGTTACATAATTTTGAACTTTTCAAAGCTGTTTTTCCCACCTCACTATTTCCTCTGGATAACAGTTGTTAATACTGTTAATGTATTCTTGAAGGAGAGAGCCAGGTTCTGCTTTTACCTCTTGAACCTTTTAAAGCCCACCATTTGTTACAAAAAGTTGTCAAGCGTTGCTATCACGTGGCAGCACCTTAAAAAGGAAGCACATGAAAATGTCAGTTTTCTTTTTCAAGGTGGATTATTATTACTGAAAGTAACAATATATCTGAGGAACTGTAAAAGAGAATTTATGTCCAATATACCAGTAACATAATGAGCCTCAATTTGCTGATGAGTGGAAGTAAAATGCAGTCAGCCTCTTTAGAAATGTCTGACCTTTTTCTGTTGTGGAGATGGAATATAGGCAAATGAACATAAGCAAAGGTAATGGAGATCCACCCTTACATATAAAATGTAAAGTGGTGACCCTCTTTGCTGATACCCATTCAAAATCTTCCCATTACCTACAAAATTAAAGGCAAACTCCTAACAAGGCCCAGAAAGCCTTCTGTGACCCAGCAACTAAGTACTAAGTACTTCTCCAGCTTCCTTTCCCACCAGTCTTTATCCCAAAGGGTGCATGCTGGGCCATTTCTTGCCTTTGCCCATGCTGTTGCCATTCCTGGAATGCCCTTCTTCCTTCCCCACACCTGCTTGGCTAACTCTCGCTCATCTTTTAAGATTTAGCTGAGGTGTTACTTTAAGAAACTTATCTGAGACAGCCCTACTCTTTATACCAGGATGAGTTAGGTACTTTTCTTCTCTCATAGCATTCTTTTAAACCACATCAGTGTACTTGCCATGTAATATTTTAATTATCAGTTTATATGCCTATCACACATAAATGTCATGACGGCAGAAACTGTACATTCAATCATTCATTTATTTCTCTAGTGCCCGGTGCCTAATAGATGCTCAATAAATGTTTAACAAATGAATGAACATACAAAGGAGTAGGCAGAGAAAGGAACTTGAGATGTTAAAGAGGTAGAAAATACTTCAATGTACTAGACTTCATAATAAACTTTTTTTAAAAAAGAAGGAATAAATGAATGCAGTCTAAGGTAATTCAGAGAGGAAATTTGATTGGAAAAAGCTGGTTTTGAAGAAAGAGTAAGAATGGTGGGGCAAAGAAAAGATGTTCGTGTCAGAGGGAATAGTGGCAATGACCAAGGAAGAGAGGGGGAATTCCCACATTGCGGACCACCCCTCCAGAACTTTCCAGGTCTGGATAGTTGTTGCTGTCTTGTATAATTAATTTCATCTCCACTGGCTCTTTTCTCTTGACACACAAACATCCACTGTCAAATCCAGTGACTTTCTTTAGTTCTCATTGGCTGCTTCTTAAAAACTTATTTTGGATTTGTTGATCCCTTACTGCCCTGATTCTTCTAATTGTTTTTTTCTGATCTCCCCAGCTAGAGTGTAATGTTCCTTTAAAAAGAACTTTGTCTTACTCTTATCTATTCTCAAAAGGGTACATGTAGACATTTAATAAGTATTTAAAACTACAAAAGGATCTGGCTAATAGAATGTTAACATATATCAACTGGTCTATAAAAGATTACACTAGTATGTATTTATAAAAAATGGAGTGGTCTATAGATCTATCAGGTTATTTTTATCATAAAGTTTAATTATGGTTCAGGAAAAAATGAGTAAGTAACTGTCTCTGAAAAAATACATTGACTCTGTGTAGACTGCAGTTATTTTGGGGGAGGTAAGTTAAATTACCCTATTTTCTATTTTGAAAATGACAAAAAAGTCCCATTTCCAGTCTGATTATAGAGATGCATGTGCCCAAAATGGCTGAGAATAAATACAAGAAAGGCAAAAGCTGTAAAGCTTAGAGCATGCTATAGGCTCTAAGAGAAACTCTCAGAAATACCCAAAGGGGCCAATAGGAAAGTTTGGATGGAATTTGGAGTTCTTTTCAGTCATCTTTGTCTTTTGCTCCAGGTTTAAGGATGCACGTGAACTCAATGTAATTGAAATTTCCCTTTTTGTCAATAGGTGCTTCTCTGTACAGCTCATCCACTTCCTCCTCTGTAAACAGATCTCCCATTGTTGTCAGCAGCTGTCTCAGGTAATCTTCCTGAATGGTGCCAGTTGCTTCTTCATCAAAGCAAGCAAAAGCATTTCTGATGACATCTTCTGGATCTGTACAATTTAACTTCTCACCAAACATCGTGAGGAACATGGGGAAATTTATGGGACCCAGAGCTTCATTCATCGTGGCGTCTAGATACTCATTGGTTGGATTTTTCCCCAGGGAGGCAAGCATATCACACAAATCTTCCTTGTCAGTGAAACCATCTCTGTTTTGATCAATCATGTTAAAGGCCTCTTTGAACTACTAAATCTGTGACTGGTCAAACACGGCGAACACATTGGATGTTGCGTGCTGGGGGTGCTTCTTGGTGGTCTTGGTCTTTGCCCTTTTGCTCCAAATGGTGGCATTTAGACCCCTGCACAGCCGCGAGAATTCACGTACCTCAGTGACCTTCCTTCTGCACTTGGCTGCAGCTATTACAACCCCACTACCCAGATATATCAGTTTTAAATATATTTTTGGCATGGAGAGTTTTCATACCTCCTATGTCTGTCTCCAGCCACGCTAAACTATCTTTTTACCTTCTGCCTTGTTTTCCCATTGTTTCTACTGCTCTGGTATCCTTAGATTAAGAAAACACAAAATTCTGCCTGAAGCAAATATTCCCAAAGGCACATTTATAACAGTACATAATACGAGGTACTGTCTTTATTTTATCTTAGCTATCTAACTTTCCACAGAGCCCATTGATTTATTTTTATTTACTTTAGTGACTAATTGCCAACTCCTAATTCGGGTTAGTGTTCATTTTCATAGCAAGTTCAATAAAACCAGAATATCCCAGTAGCCAAAGAGATTAGACTATTAAAATGAAACTTGCAGAAATAATGTCAACTTCTCATTTTCGAGAGCTGATGACTCTATAGATGATCCACTCAGCGCCTCACTCCCCCACTCTCAGGGGGTCCGTTTCTTACTTAGCTCCCAGAAAGAAAGAAAAATAGTTTAATTATTTTCTTAGAAGGAGGTGTTTGACACACAGAACTGTATCCTGAGGCGGTTTCAGCAATGTAAAACCTACTATCCAGTGGCTATGGTGCTTGAGAGTCAGCCAAGTGTTGGAGATCATGGAAAGAGTTCAGAGAAGTGATGGCGATTAGTAGAGTATCTTTCAGTGGAGTACCTAAAACCAGGCTTATTTAACTGCAGGGCTTAGAGTGTAAGTTATAACGATATACAGTTTTGTTTATTGTTTGTAGAAATATATGTAGTATACAGAATGTGGTACCCCCTTTATATAGTATTATAACTGACTATTCAAATAATATTGGTCCCCCATTCATTTTCATTAATTTTTTTAATCAGACTTAACCACTTCCGTGTTTAATATCTTAAAAACAACCGTGTGTGTGTGTGTGTGTGTGTGTGTGTGTGTGTGTGCGCATATCTGCGCGCACACATGTTTACTATGTTCCTGGGATTGAGCTAAACTCTTTACATATAACATCTCATTTAACTTTACAATGACCCTATGGAATAGGTACTCTTGTGATCCCTATTTTATGACTAATCATACTAAGGTTTAGAGAGCTCAAGATTTTGCTAAAAATATTAGCACTGGTAAATGTAAATCCAGGTTCCCCAACTCCACAGCCTGAGCTCAGAGCCACTCTGGGATACTATTTCCACAGACTCCATTTTCATCAATCAAATCTCCTGAGCACAATTTAACAAGTTCTTGATACTTAGGGTCACCATCAATGGCTGTGGCAACACAGCCACTCTCTCTCAGGCTTTGCAATCAGTAGTCAGTTCTGGGGGCTGCTGCCCACTGCTAGCAGCTTGACGTCCTGCCTTACTACTTTTAATCTGCAATAATCTAAGAAATATAAGAGCTACATTGGTTAAAACTGTTCATAAAGTAAGTCAACAAACTTCACATCATTGTCTGAGAGCATGTGCAGTAAATGCATGGACTTTGTGGAAAATATTTCAGTGATTCAGAGACCTTTTTCTTTTTCTTTATAAGATCTATGCAGTGTTCCCAGATGAGTGAGCCTAACGGACACTGGGAAATTTACTAAAAGTTACTTATCAAATATAAATATTTTTATGAGGTTTTTATGTGTTCACCTACTATTTACCCCCAAGAACACTAAAAAAGACAGTACAGAGATTGAGCGGAAGAAGGAAGTGTGAATTATATGTGTGTGAATTTCATTAACCTGTGTTAATTTTATGAACCTACGTATTGTTCCTGTCAATACAATCAGTGAGAGTTAAGTAACAAACTTAACTGCCCGCCCCCCAATTACAGAAGAAAACATTGACCCAATAGAAAAAACAAGTTAACTCATTTTCATTTTCTTCCCCCTTTTCCAGGCTAAGAGCACTTCTCACCTTACTGAACTGTCCAACCACATGCTTCAGAATATTGGGAGGGGCATCATATAGAAATGGCTCAAAGGCTGGTAAATAGGTGCATTTTTGTAGGATAGTCTTTATGGCTTTTTTGCTCTGTTGAAATACAAAAGCAAAATACATACCAAAATAAGTAATCATTAAATTTTGACAAAAATTCATGTCTCATGTTCCTGGAATTTGAAAATGAAATCAATTTCCTGGTCTACGCTGCAGTTGTTTCATTTTTTAAAACAGTTGTCAGAAACACTCCTTTCATTGGTTTTATCATAGAACACCCTGCCAGTTGTCTTCATGTCAAATTTAAAAATATACAGTGTATCATTGAGATCTTAAAATACCTGTGAGGAAATTAAGATTATAAATCATAAAGCTAAAGACTGTAAATTAATATGGATTATATTTTATTAGCTTAAAAATTCATATGTATGAAACTATGAGATACATATGAAACTAAGGTCCTATTCCTCCCAATCAACAAATATGAGAAAAATACTTAGTTTACAATGGAAAACCATTATGAGGCATTCTGTGTTATCCAAAAGATTTCATGGCTTATATGTATATACTCAGAAATAGTCTGTGTGCATTATTCAATGTACACTTGCAGATATGCTGCTGTAGATCACAGGTAGAAATTGCCCCATTCACACACAGAAGCAAAACAGATAGAATCTACTCAAATGTAGACAAAAGCTGGACAGTAGGGAGTGTATCACCCACAAGCGAAAGAATCGGTATCCACTCGTACCTTTCCCACTCTCCCCCAGCACTCTGTATTTCATGGTGACACCATGTGGTGCTGCAAGAATGGCTGAAGGGCTGCTGTGACTGCAGCACATCCCTGCACCCAGCTCTAAGGCCATGGCTGGTTGTGATTCTGTTTCTTTGTATTAAAGTCTGCCCCCTTCACTTTGGAAGGCTTCACAATTGGGTTTATCTACAACTGTTTTCCACTAGAAATCCACATCCGTTTGTAAGTATATGGTTTTGTGCTTTAGTGCATCCTTACAGACTTTCCTCTGATCACCTATTCTGTCTCTGAGGCCGTAGCTGACTTGTTCTTCTGGGATCTTGCACTGAATGTTTAGCAATGCTCTCGAATGTCACGGAGCATATTTATTTTCACATCATGAATTTTACAGTTGGTAAGTGGATTCTGCAAAAACTTTCATCACATTTGGGCTCTCTGTAAAGGAACTCTTGAATTTGTGGTTTCCCAGAGACCCAGTCTAAGCAGTCTTGTATAATCTCTTATCTCTTGACACATTTGTCTTCAAATATTGTTCTATAAACCAAATTAAATAGAACAAGGAACTAAGAAATGCAGCCCAAAGTTTTTCCACAAGTTGTATAGCCTAAGCCAGAATTAAACTCTCCATTCCCAAAACACCTAGTTAAACCTTTGTGAACCAACTTAGGATCATGGTGACCTTAACAGGCCAACAAATTTAACTTAACTGCTGTTGGTGACAAGGTCCACTAACAGTATAGCAGAGATCACATTCACCATACCATACAGACAGCCTTACTCTAATTCTAACAATTCCAAGTTGGTGATGTATTCCAAGTTGTCGAGTTATTAATCAAGAAGTCTAGAGGATTAGAACTTCTAATGAATGACACTAGAAATTCACTGAGCTTTACTATATCCTTTGTTAAGAAATATACTAGATTTACGACTGCATACTCCTAGGTAGGAATGTGTGTCATGATTGATAATCGCTGTATTATCCAGCATGAAAGGAATATTAGTATTAATTAATTAAGATTTTGTTCACTTGTCAATTTCTGGGCTTAATATTTTTAACAACTTTATTGAGATACAATTAACATACCATAAATTCATTCATTTAAAGTGCACAATTCAATGGATATTTAGTACATTTACAGAGTTGTGCAAACATCAACACATTCTAATTTTAGAACATTTTCATCATCCCAGAAGGAAACTTCATGCCCATTTGCAGTCATTCCCTAATCCCTTGCCCCACTTTTCCCACAATCCACAGGCAACTACTAATCAACTTTCTGTCTATAAATTAGACTTTTCTGGACAATTCAAAAGTTAATTTTGTTTTGAAAGCATTATGGCCCAAAGAGTTATAGTTTTTAAAATTAAGGGGGAACATAGGGATAAATTTTGTGATCTTGGGTTAGGCAAAGTCTTCTTAGATATGGCTCCAACAGCACAAGCAACAAAAGGAAGAATATATAAATTGAATCTCATTAAAGTTTAAGTGTTTGGCTACAAATGTTACCATCAAGAAAACGTTAAGACAATTCACAGATTGGGAGAAAATACTTGTAAACCATATATCTGATAAGTACTTGAATATATAAAGAACAATTACAACTCCATAATAAAAAGATACATTTTTTAAATGGGCAAAGGGTCTATTAGACATTTCTCCAACGAAGATATATGAATGGCCAATGTGCACATGAAAAGATTTTCAATATCGTCAACCATCAGGGAAATACAAATCAAAACCACAATGAGATACCAATTCAAACACATTAGAGTGGCTATAACAAAAAACCAAGATAGTGTTGCAAGGATGTGGAAAATTGGAACCCTCAACACGTTACTGGTAGGAATATAAAATGGTGCTCACATTGGAAATCAGTTTGGCAGTTCCTCAAAATGTTAAATACAGTATCATAGTAGCTAGCAATTATACTCATAAGTATTTATCCAAGAGAAATGAAAACATACGACCATGCAAAAACTTGTACAATAATGTTCATAACAGCATTATTCATAATAGTCGAAGAGTAGAAGCAACCCAAATGTCCATCAACTGGCAAATGGATTAAATGTGGTATATCAATACGATAGAATATTACTTGTCAATAAAAAGGAGCAAAATATTGATATATGCTATATAACAAGAATGAGCCTTGAAACTTATGCTAAGTGAAAGAAGGCAGGCACAAAGGCCACATATGTTGTATAATTCCATTTAAATGTTCAAAAGCAACAAACACACAGAGACAGAAAGTAAATTAATGGTTGCCTTGGGCTAGTCAGGGAAGATATAGATAATGGGGGAATGAAAAGTTTCTAAAATTATAGTGATTGTTGCACAACTCTGTGAATATACTAAAAGCCAATGAACTGTACACTTTAAATGGGTAAATTACATAGTCTATGAATTATATTTCAATAAAGCCACTAAAAAGTTAAGGGGAATAACCATGATGATAGGAATACAATAATTAAATCAAATAATTAACTTAGAAACCGTTTTATAGCTAAGGTGATAGAATGAACTTATTCAAATGCCAAAACTAACATGGAACATTTCAATATGATGCTTCTAAATCAAAACAAATGAAAATATAAAAGCCTGAATGTCTTCAAAATATAAGTAGGTGAGCTTATTAGATAAAAGATTTATTGTTTCAGTTTTTAATAAGGTATTTGATATGACATGGGCACAGGCAGATAGGAAGGCTATGTGAAAATATGCAAGAAATTCTAAGGGGCTGCTCATTGGTTCTCCTGGATCAGAACCAATCAAGGAATGCCTATAGAAGCTGACATGCCTTTGGGACATAATGGACTTCAACATGGCTTTATAATGTGAAAGCTGCCACAGAGTAACAAATGAGAAATACATTAGACAGTTCCTGAACCTCTTGGATGCATTTTCCCTACTGAGATAGTGTCAGATCAAACAAACATGGACTTTCATCCTAAAGCTTTTAAAACAACAACTGATAAAATACAACAGCTCTTGGGAAAGAAAAAAAAAGTGATTAAGTCCCTACAATAAGAAAATATTTGTATGGACGTAAAGCCTTGGAAAGATTGCTAACAAGACAATGATTGATAAAGATCTCACTTTTTAATTTAATACTCAGTGTATTTCCTAAAAGTAAATATTGTATCAAATGTAGTCAGAATGAACCTTAACTTCTATTTTAGTAAACCTAAAAACGTGGGATCTTCAGGTGGTTTTTAGTAAAACCACCTTCGTTAAAATAAAACACAATAACAATGATCTTACTTTAAGATGTTTTCAAATTTACTTTACTGCAGTGATGTTATTTCTTAACATCATAATAATTAATTAAAAACCAAGTTATATGAACTTGGTAGTATACAATGTATATAGTGCTACCTGAGACTATTTGCAAGGGTTTCTCAGTTATAACTACTATTGACTTCACTATTAGTTATTTGTGCTTTAGCTGATGTATTCCTTTATTTCCAAAACTTAGAGGAAAATAACAGTTGTTAAGTGCAGAAAACTAAAAGCGATAGAGACTTTTTTTAGGATATTAACAATTTATCTGTTGATAATCTAGAAGTTGAACATAATTACTATTATAGCCTAGGCAGCACAGTTTATGCCTAAAGAGACCCTGCAGAGGAGGCCATAGTCATTGGATCAGTAGAGGTAAGGGGTAAGGGAGGATGAGAGAAGTAAGGAGGGAAGAGGAAGGTAGAGGAATTTAGGGGGGAGGGGATAGAAGAGGGTAGAAGAAAAGACAGTAACAATAATGGGTTAAAGAAATTTGAGGCCAAAAAAGAACTACAAATATAGGTTAAAATTATGCATATGTAAATCAGCTGTACTGGGCAACTCAAAACTGCAAATGGGCTTGTGGTTTCTCAACCAGAAAGTCAAAGAATCACAGAATTGTTAAATGGGGAAAGGCCTTAGCACATTGTCAATTTTACTCTCCCTACCAAGCATTGCCAAGGAATGCATTCAACATTGGAGAAATATAAGGGAAGCCCTAAATCTATCAAATCATTACTTTGATATAGAAATAATTTGTAGAGAAATAACACATAAACATAACCAAATATACATAAATTCACTTTTATAAAATTTAAAATTTGTAAACATATAATTTGATAATAAATTATTCACTATATATAACTTGCAGAGTCCCTGAACTATACAGTTCTAATAAACTTCCTGCCTCAATACATCTAAAGTTTCAGCAATTGTGTTTTCTTATTTGTTAATTTATTATTTTAATTAAAATTTAAATACAATTTAACTTACTGTTGTTTATTTTATTTTGAATTATTGGCTTTTCTGTGCACTTCTTTCAATCCAAGTCAATTCTAAAAGCAGCTTTCATAAAGTTACATGTTTCCTAATAAGGCAGTATGCTGGGAAACATGTTTTTCTTTCTTTGAAATCCTATAATTATTAAGCAACACATCCTACTTTATATTCATGTTTTGTGACTCATTTTAGTAGCTAGTAATATTTTTTCAGAAAGCTTGATTTTAAAAAAATGTATATTTAAAAATGTTTAATTTAGTAAATCTTATAGACATTTTTGTTTTAAAGAACAAATACAAGACATATAATTAAAAGACCAGGCAGTTGGAGTTAGAAAAGTTAGATCATGGCTTCCAGAATACCCTCTACCAGTTACATTGTACATTTGAAAGCATCTTCAATTCTTTCGGAGTCAATTTTTTAATGTAAAATGGATTAAAGTTCTCTCCAGCCAATTCCAACTCCAAAATTCTATTCTTCTTCAGTTCATATTCTTTAAGAAAAGTCAATACCAGTGTAGAAGACAATAACCAGACATTATTTTTCAAATAACTTTGACTTGCAGAGAATTTTCTTTAAAATATATCACTGATTTTTAGAGACAAGAATGATCTGTTTTCAAAGAAGTCACCTCAGTCCTTCAGATAAATTTGTATTTCTTAACTCATAAAAGCAATATTGTCCATAAAAAAATTAGAACATTATAAATTACATATTTTTAAGAATGAGTCAAAATCTAACAGAGCTTCATAAACAGGTAAGAATTAAGGACTTACTTTTTCCTGAAGATCCTCTGAGCTTTCTGTTGACATGTACAATGAAAGCAGAACTGGCAAAGTATTTGTGACTGCCACAGCCCGCGCATGCTCTGGAGTGTGTCTCCCGATCTGTCCCAAGGCCCAAGCAGCAGCAGCCTTAATATGATCTTCCGGTTCTTCTGACAAGCAGACTGACAACTGGGGCACACCCTGCAGCGTTGATCAAAAGAGCAAGTGTTATGACGCTAGAGCAGGATTAAAGCGTCTTCCATGTCTCTCAAACATTAGAAGAAGTCATTTTGGCCTTGATCCTTTTCTCCCTAAACGGTTCAATAAACGAGCACAACACAGGGGCTGTCATTTTTCAAGTCAATAAAATGACTAGAACTAATTTACCTCAATTATCTGTAACAATCCAACTAACCTAAGACTCTCTCTGCTAGCCTTTACTCCCCAAATACAGAGGCAGTTAACCAAACAACAGATGCTACAGACTAGTATCTAAGCAAAACCAGATTCCACTGTGACAAATTAGAAAAGCTTAGGATTTTAAAACCTTTTATTTTCCTTTGTTAAGAAAGGTAATTTAGAATCCTTTTTAAATCAACTTTTCACTAAGTATAATAGATCTGAGAACAAAATAATTACTACAGATCTGAAATCAAATGAATAATATGAGCAAGAATTCTATTTAAGTAGCTTTCAGATGAAATATATTCATTGAAACCTTTCCTGAAATAGTAAAAAAATTTCCATTAATTTTGGCCAACTTTTAAATGATAGTTTTGCCCATTTTAACATGATTGAATGTCCAAGTAGAAATGATTACTTTTGTAACAGATAGCATGTGCTTATATTTTGTATTTTAGGCTTATCTATCTAAATAATCAAACCAGAATTAAATCAAGGGCCTCATATACATCACAGTTTATACATCCAAGGAAGAATCAAATAGCCAAATCAAATTATAATTCCAGATTCTGTATAATTTTCTAACTAATTTGAGACTATAATAATTATCACCTTAAATTTAGTGCCACAAAAGTCAACGTCACATCGTCCTGCAACCATAGCAAAGGCCAAATGATCATATACACTTCTTTTACCCGCTACCTTTAAATTTGGTTATTAAAACCAATTTCCTGAAGAGACCTGACATATTTCTTCGTTGGCTTCTTTTTTACAACTAAAAATGTGTGACTGCAATACTAAAGGTCAGACCTTTCTTCAGAATGCGACAACTTTCCAGAAAGTCCATACTCTGGGACATACCAAGATTGAAGAAGCAGGAGGAAAAGCAGCCTCCTCCACTGCATCCTCCAAACTCTGACTTACTGGCCTCAGTTGTTATGAATAGCAAATGAGACAAGGAACGTGAGTGTGCTTTGAAAAATCATAAAGTTTTATTTAACTGTGAAGTATTTTATTAGCTCTTACAGCACTATGTAGGAAAAAGAAAGAATGACGCAGTATTGTGCGGTTTGCCTCAAACTACTGCCGTCACCTTGATCTTCAACTAACTGAGGGACAATGAGGTGGCAGAGGCCAGCAGCAACCCTGGGCCAAAGGAGGGGACTGCTTCCTGGTTAGTTTGGGGAGCAAATGTAGGAAGCAAAAGCAATTGCTGCTTCTTTCATCATTCTTCCTACGTGCAAGTTTTCTGATGATCCACAAAAGAACCAAGAATCAAAATCCCAGTAACGGGGCCGGCCTGGTGGCTCAGGCGGTTGGAGCTCCGTGCTCCTAACTCCGAAGGCTGCCGGTTCAATTCCCACAAGGGCCAGTGGGCTCTCAACCACAAGGTTGCCAGTTCAACTCCTCGACTCCCACCAGGGATGGTGGGCTCTGCCCCCTGCAACTAGCAACGGCAACTGGACCTGGAGCTGAGCTGCGCCCTCCACAGCTAAGACTGAAAGGGCACCCTCCACAACTAAGATTGAAAGGACAAATAATTTGACTTGGAAAAAAGTCCTGGAAGTACACACTGTTCCCAATAAAGTCCTGTTCCCCTTCCCCAATAAAAAATCTTTAAAAAAAAAAAAATCCCGGTAACATCCCACGGTGACCTTTCAGAAAGCAGCGGTACTGCTCTAGTCACCATCATAGTCTTTGTAATACAAGAACAAAAGGAAAAACACAGGATAAAATGCAAGTAGAGCAAAGAATTGAATTATCAAGGAATAGGTAGAAATAAAGATCTGAGGCTCCTTTTCATTCTGAGGATTAGCAAGAGATAAAAAAACAAAAAACTCCACACTGTTTAACATACAGCAGCAGCTTTTCCATGCTGATAAGAAACCCACACTCTAGAAGGTCTCTGGAGACACTGTAAGCACACAGCTTCTGAAGCGTTCTTCACAGGCTATCAATATTTATTCATTCAACCAATAGTTTTAGATCACCTACTGTGTGCCAGGGCTGCACTGTAAGGAGGGTTGATACCAGGCTGTAAATTGACTGGAGGCCAAATCCCAAGAGCAAGGACACAGAACCTCGCTGTCTGATGTGTGCTCTGAATTGCCTACATCTAAAAACAGAAACTAGTTCATGAAAGCTGAAGGAGAGAAAGTGGATAAAAAGGGATGTCCTAGTCATTGTCATCTCCTACCCAAGTGACAGGAAGGGGGAAAGAATGTAGAGACCTCTGAGAATAATGAAAACAACTCCCAGCATTTCATTTATACGTTGTCTTTAATCAAAGTATGCTCTGCATGTTAGTGAATATGTACAGTCAATCCTTCAAGATACAAGTGCACTGAATATTTCAATACAGAGGATACTAATATGCAGAGGTATTGTTATTTTGTCGATATTAAATACTGAGTAAAACTGCCTACAAAGTAAACCTTATTTCAAGCACAAGCCATGAAAACAAGCCGTAAAAGTCTTCAGGGTTCTTTCATTCATGTCAGTTACATTTTATACTCTATGGGAGAGTATTAATCTGTGGTTCTGTCTTAGAATATCTCACTGCAATAACTGAGAAAATCAAGCAAACCTTGGAAATGATGACCGCCATCGCCAGGTTCTCAGAATGAGCCGCGACATAACCAAGCATCATGATGCCGGGCAGCCTAATGTTGCCTTTGCAGGACCCAATGCAATCGATCACAGCAGCAACTCCCCCTGTGTTAACTATCAACTGTGAGAGCTGAGAGAAAAAAAGGAGACTTAGGTAATTGTGATGGTAAAGCACAAGATGATCTTTGAATATTACTTTAGTATTGCAAACTTTTTAACTAAGGACCTAAAAATATCTGGTAAAATTTGAAATATGATTTCATGAAATTACTATACTTATAAAGAAATATACATATAATTACAAGAAGTGGAGTTCAGTATTAGGAATAGAGACAGTGGAAATATAATAGCTGAATGCAATGTCAGAGGCGTAGTAGATGGGGGGAGGGAGGTTATCACTGTTTGAGGGATATAAATGATAAATGTCATTTACATTGTTTTGTACACTTGAAACTAATTTAAAAAAGAGAATGAAAAGCAAAAAAAAGAAATATACAAGTATAATAATCTTGCTATTTCAAATGTGCAAATATATTCACCATGCGTAGCTTTACTCGGAGCTTCAATTTTTCATGCACTGATGACACAGCTTTAATACCTATCATAATGGATGTTAAAACTCCTCACCTAGACACTACACGTAGGGCTAGTTCATAACTACCTAACTACTGAAAGTCCAATCACAATGTGTGAATATGAAGCAGATTAATCATTGAATGCTGAAAGATAATGGCAGACTTGAAATATTCTAGCCTAATTATCCCTCATTTGCGAGCAATGATCACTAGCTAATTACACTTCAATCATGAAAAATCTCAATCAAGTGAAGATATTAGGTAAAATAGAGAATGAGGACTTTAAACTTTAGTGAAATGAAATTGATTATTCAAAATATACACAGAAAAATATACAACTTTAGAATCCACCCAGGTTTGCTTCATCACTATTCCGTTGGCATCTAAGAACTCAGAATGGAAACCAGCATATAAGAGCAGCTACTTGAGTGGTTACATTAGGCTGGGGACTTGGTGGTCTCTCCCAACCTGGAACTGTACAACCTCTCACTACTCCCCGCTGATCTAAAATGACAAGGATCACCAAGATCCATGGTCCCCAGAATCTAGACATGGAAAGCAGGAAATGATTAAAAACTAAAATTTCTGTTTCAAACCCCATGGATATAACCCAGTGGTTCTCAACGGGGTCAGGGTGGGGGCACTTTTATCCCTTGGAAAACATTTGGCAATATATGGAGACACTTTTGATTATCATAACGCGGGGAGGGGTACTACTGGCATCTATCTAATGGGCAGAGGCCAAGGATGCTGCAAAATATCCATCCAACAGTGTACAGGACCCCCCTCCACACAGTTACCTAGTCCAAAATGTCCATAGTGCTCAGGATGAGAAACCCTGACCTATCCAGATCATGTGGCACAGCACTTGGGCCCTGTGTACAAACTGATGTTTTACTTCAACACGAAAACTAACTCATATTATTGCATTTAAAGCTTTTTTAATTTAACCTCAGATGTATGTTTTGCAATCTCTCTAATAAAAGTAGAAGCATTTTTCTTCACGTATTCATCTTTGTCCTTCACACAGGTAAATACAACTGGGAAAATCTCTGCTTCAACCACCATTTCTGCCAGATCCACAGAATGTTTTACAACCTGACTGAGAGCTGAAAGGACCTGACGCTGTTAAGCAAAAACCAAAATAAAACAAAACATTATGTAGAGTCCACTGCAGAGTTCAGACACAGTTTAAACACCTTTTTACATAGTCAAACTCCTTTATAAAAAGAAAAAAAAAAACAATTGCATATCTAACATAACCTGATTTCTGAGTCTCAAGACATTCACATCTTAGTCTTATACCTAAATACTCAATTTTTTAAAGTCCCTAATTTCTAAATGAAGTGTCTTAGTATTCTGTGGACTATTTTAATCTCTATCACAGATGATCTAAGAATATGACCTTTGGATGAATACTATTTCTTAATTATGTAATACTTAAATTGTTAATTTACAATATATGCGATAAGGTAGTAGAAAAAGATCAAGCAGAACTAACACTTTATTTTTGGCATGATGCTGATAACATTTCAAAGAACTTTACATTGCTTAGTTCATATTAACAATTTAAAAACCTTATAGGATATAACTATTACAATATAAAAATATAATCGGTGACTATTTTAGAAAGCTATAAAAATATATATAAATATGACAATGTTCTTAAGAAATTTAAATAGTGGTGGGCTAGAAAACCTTTAGGTCCCTTCCCACCCTGAAATTCAATCATTATGGGATTCCTTATTTTAGTCATTAATGTTAATACTGATGCTACTTCTAATTTTAAGCCTTGCACATACCTTTCTCAGTCATGTGTTTATGTCTAATCTTTACAGCATGACTTTCACATATTACAAGGCCAAATACACCACATAATCACATCTGTTTTCAGTGATAATTTACGACTTATCTTTAATGTATAATATTAATCTATACACATTTCCATTTTCTTAGATTAACAGAAGACTGGTTTGTTTTTGATTATTTTTAAATACCTTCAGTTTAGCATCAGGGTTCAGGATCATCTGGGCTAAGTGAGCAATCGCTCCCGCATCCACCACTGTCTGTGCCAACTCTGGGGAGTGCTTTGAAATATCGCTGAGAGCCGAAGCAGCAATCCTTTTCAAAGCAATTTCTGGCTCCTGGATACAGAGTACTAAAAGAGGAACCGCTCCCGCGTCCACCACAGCTTGTGACAGTTCTGTGGGCCCAAGAAAAGTAATTAAGTGAGTATGGGTGACTGACCCTTGTGCAAGCCATTTTTCACCCTGACAGATACAGCAAAGAAAAAAGGGGAGGGTGTGCTTCACTGTCTCGACATCTGCATTTCAAATCAGCCTTCCTGGTTTCGTAAACCATGTGGACCAATCCTGAGCTGAAAAGAATACAGGTCAATAGATGGACCTCCATTTACATGAACACATTTGAGGTAGATTAGGCTGAAATGGCTTGTTTTTCTTTTTTTCTTTTTCTTTTTTCTTTTCTTTTTTTTTTTTTTAAGAGAGTAAGCAGATGTCAGCTGTTTAAAGCTCTGACAATTCTGTACTTCTCAATAGGCAAGCATTTTATGCATGGCTTCCAATAACAGAAAATTAAAGCCCCAAAAATTTACCAACCACACTAATTAGGCTGTATTTTGTGTTTATTTACATGAGTAAACATTAATATGAATCTTGTGCCAATAATGTCAATTTTAAAATTTCTTTCATCTTACAGTACTTTTAAAAGACTTTTTAAAACTTTGTACAAAATGAAAAGGTGCATTTTTATTGTACATATAAAAACACTTTCAAAAACAAGATCTACAACTGAACAGCATACTTTATATAAATGTTAATGTTTAGGTAAAAGAGTAAATTTATCCTATGCATTTTACATGTCAGAAATAAACATCTTTTGAATATACATGTTGATTTACATGTGTGCCAAAGAAGAACAGCTACAAAAATAATAACATAATTTAAATTATAGATAATGAGAGACAGGCAGGCAGACCCATGTAATATGTATGTAAAAAATGTCTTTTGAGAAGCATAAAACACAATACATAGTTACAGATTCTACTTTTATCGTATTCATGGGCTCTCTTACTGAATCACATATGCCCATTTCTATTATGTCCTCATTTTCCCAGATTTGTAGTGCCCTGACAATTTAGGTCTTAATAGCCAAGTTATCTCTTCAGCATATTACTTAAGGTCTTTAAAGAAAACACGGTGTTTAATTTTTCAAAATACTGGTAATATCATATTTTCTAAAAGGAAATAATGTTGAAAATACAGGTTAACATCCAATATTTGTTTTCCTTAAATTATTATAATTATCTTACAAGTCCCAATGTTGCATAAACCATTCATTCTTTCATTAAACAAGTATTAATGGAAGGTTACTACGTGCCAGATGCTTTCAACTCTGGTGCAGATGACAGACTTCTACAAATTAACACTACACTGATTAGCAAATAGTTTCCAATCTTTAAAATGTGGTGTGGAAAATGAAATACAATGGTAAGTTAATATGTAATTTCAAGAACTAGAGGCAGATACATGGAAAATAGTTTTTTAAAAAAAGACAACAGCAGCAACAGACTAGAATACCAACACTTTCCTCAGAAGCATCTCTGTGATTCTCTCTCAACTGCCTGAAAACCAACAAGACAGCAGGTAAAACAGGTGATCACTGTCTCTCTCCCTCCACCATTCATCCAAGGGAAATGGAAAGAAAGATAAAGTGCGGTATTATACAAAATTTCTAGATATAATTTTCATATTTTATATTAATGAACATGTTATTCAATCCAGTCCAAGTACACAGGTGTCATATGGTAATATCAACTTTCTATGTACATATTTCAGGGTACCTAGAATATATGTAATTGGCTGAAAATTTTGTTTCAAGAGAGTCTAAGGATTAGTTCCTCTATGTATTATCACTTTTATACAGTTTCTAAGAGTGAAGAATATGCAGTAAACTACAACTGTTTCAAAGTACTATTAATAAAAACTTAAGGTTCTTTTAAAAAAAAAAAAACACCTATTATCTTTGTTATTCCCACACATTTTATCCTTTCCTTGAATAACAGAGTGCCATATCCTCTTTTCCCTGAACCATGTAATGTCAATAATGAAGCAAACTCTGCTGCTCTTCTGACTTGTTACCCAATCCCATCCTAAGCTGTTTTTGGTTCTCTCTAAAGTTCTGATGTTAAAATGTGGGAAAGGCTGGGGATGGTGCTGGAGGAAGATTCGCCATGAAGGTAATGAAGCTTCCAAAGACTTGCATTGGGCCTAGCAACTTTATACTTGAGATTTCATATACTTTACATCTCCAATTTTTAAAAAAGATTTGTATTAAAATATAGTTAACATGCTATATTATATTAGTTTCAGGTGTACACCACAGTTATTCAACATTTATATACCTAAAGAAGTGATCACCATGATAATTCCAGCAACTAGCTGACACTATACTGTGCTGTAACAATATTATTGAGTATATTCCCTATGCTGTACATTATATCCCCATGACTTATTTTATATCTGGAAATTTGAACCTCTTATTCCCCCTCATCTTTACCCCCAATTTTTAAATTTTGCAATTACAGTTGACATTAAGTATTATTTTATGTTAATTTCAGGTGTACAGAGTAGTGGTTTACATCTCCAAATTTACACTATACTAAAAAAACTGGCATCTGCTCCAGGTTGGCACACATCGTTATCTAAAATGACATTGTTCTACTACCTTCATACATATATTAAGTATAAGATGGTGTAGTACATAAAAGTAAGAATACAATAAGCCTAAATAATGCACAATATACCATATTACACATGCTACAGTTACCTCTTTATTAGCCTGCCTCTATCGCTACTCTTTCTCCTATGGCATATCTTTCTCCTCTTCTCTACTATTGCTTCCTCTGGCATTTCTATGTCAGTGACTGTTGGTGTCTACCCAATAGCCTTTGTCAGCCAGGGAATGGACTTGTGGACCAATCCTGATCAATGGGACCTGAGTAGAAGTCAGCTAAAAGCATCTGTGAGAGGTTTTCCTCTGATATAAACAGAGATACACAGGAGGAAACACTGCCTCTTCTTTGCTGGGCATGGTCATGTCTGCCAATGACATCTGGACTCCTATATCCATCCTGCAATTATAACGGAAGAAATCACCAATATGCTGAGGATGGCTGAGTACAAAAATGAAAAACATCTGGGTCCTCCATGACACTGTTCAGCTGCATAACCAAGCTTGGAGATGCTCTGATCTGAATTTTGTGTCATGTGAAATAAAATGTCTTTATTGTTTAAGTCACTTGTAGTTGATATTCTGTACTTTACAGCCAAAATACACTCTGAGGTAATTCTGTCTTAGCTTGCGCTCAGTGTATGTGTGTATTTTCCTCTCTTCCTTCACTCGTTGAGTGTTCATTAAATGCTTACTATGTGCTAGAAATTTGGCTAGACATTGGGGCAGCAGAATAGAGTAAAACATTGTTTTGTTCTAGAAGCCTTTGCTCAGGATGAATATACAAATATAACACTGCAAGTATGGAGCAGAGCTAGGAGTCAAGTCTGTGGAGTGTTTGGTGAAAATGTATATTGGGGTGCATTTCAGGCAGTGCTTCCCACCTTACTTCTTTTTGCTGTTTTCCTTTTTCCCTATACTTTCTCTAAAAAAAGCAGTAGTAACCAAAACATACAAAATTCTGATACATGTAAAAATATCTACCCGTAGGAGAAATTTCACAGAGCTCATTTTTAAACTCTAATTTGGAAATGAGTTTTGGTTCAATTAATTATCATGCTTATGAAATCAAAGATTGACGTGTACAAACTTAGAGGCTCGTAAAATGTTTGATTCCCCTCAGAAAAAGCAGGAAGCCAAGAAATTTTTCTTCCCATATCTTTCAAAATGTTTTAGCATTGTTTTAAATTTTAAATAAAAAAAATAATTTTAAAAAAGCACACCTTTTATTGTGTAATAACAAGTGACATAATCATATACTGTTAGTAACAAGCAAGATTAGAAGTAGTTATGCAAAGAAAATGCAGAGGAAAAAACTTATTAGGTTGGTGCAAAAGTAATTGCGGTTTTTGTAATTATTTTCAACCTTTTAAACCGCAATTACTTTTGCACCAACCTAATAGTATCCTATACCAACATACTAACAGGATTTGTACTAGGTTGATGGTACTATTGTCGATATAGTTTTCTTCTCTGTTTGCCAAATTGTCTTCAATGTAATTATATATACTTTTTAAAATAAAAGAAATATGAACATGACTTCTGTTCATACTTATAGCTACTGCTGGGGCTAACTATATTAACATTACTATTATAAAGGAAAAATAAATACAGACATTTTAGTTTCTCAATAGGGCAGAATGTTTCTTATTTTAAAAAGTAGTGTGGATGGGGGGAAAGGGGGACCGGTTAGCTCAGTTGGTTAGAGTTCGGTGCTCTTAACAACAAGGTCGCCGGTTTGATCCCCACATGGGCCACTGTGAGCTGCGCCCTCCACAACTAGATTGAAACAACTACTTGACTTGGAGCTATTGGGTCCTGGAAAAATACACTTAAATAAATAAAAGTTTTTTAAAAAGGTAGTGTGAATGCTCTCCCTGTAAGTGGCCTGAGGTGACCTCTAAAAATGATTTGCTATTTATTTGACCCAGAGAATCCCACAAAATCATGCAAATCAAGAGGTTCAAATCTTCATATTCACTTTAAGAACACTCGTGAAACTGCCCAGGCCATCAGGGGCATGCATATCCAAAAAGCCACCAAGTATCTAAAAGATGTCACCTTACAGAATCAATGTGTGCTGTTCCGTCGTTACAATGGTGGAGTCGGTAACTGTGCCCAGGCCAAACAGTGGGACTGGACACAGGGTCTGTGGCCCAAAAAGAGTGCAGAATTTTTGCAGCACATGCTTAAAAATGCAAAGAGTAATGCTGAACTTAAGGGTTTAAATGTAGACTCTCATGGGTGGATAACCCCATACATGAGCTCTCCTTGCCACATTGAAATGTTCCTGAGTGAGAAAGAGTAGATTGTTCTAAACCAGAAGAGGCGGTTACACAGAAGAAAAAGCTATCCCAGAAGAAACTGAAGAAACAAAAACTTATGGCCCAGGAGTAAATTCAGCATCAAATAAATGCTAATAGAATTAAAAAAAAAAAAGGTCAGGACTGTGTGTCTCCTTCAAAGAAAACATTAGGATAGGGTTTATAATTATTCTTTAAAGAATTATTACTATACACTAGAAATATCCATTTACTGTTTCACACTTTCCCTCTTGCCTTAATCCACACTCTTTTTACAGTTAAGTTAAAATATTACATTTTTTTAAATATTAAGGATTATATTTATTTTAAACAATTTTTAGATGCAAATTGTCAGAGAGAATAAACTATGCAATAGCACCTTCCTTATTCATAAATAACAAAAACCATCTATTGTACAAATATGTACAATTGAATACACAGCCCTCAGATTTGATGGTCAGCTGTTTTCAGGAAAGGAATACCTAGTATTTTTGGGCCTCACGAATAGCTCATTACTGAGTGAAGGAACTGAGGCAGGCTCCTCTGTGGGACTGTGACAGGGGTGGTGGCGGGGTCATCCCATCACACTTCTCTCCGCCTCTGTTTTTTCCACGGTTCTTTCTAATAATATGTATGAGGCTTATGTGCATGCAGTTCTTTGAATATTATAACATGAAAATTTGGGGTGATAATCTTTGCTTTTCACACAGTTGCCTTTTTTTATGAATTTTCTTCTATGCTGTTTTTAGGACCTGGATTTTTGGTTTTGGTTTGGGGTTTTCTTTTCTAACAAAATAAAGACTGAACTTGAAGTGCTCTCTAACAGGTGTGAAGTGTCACCATTTAAATGGATTCAAATCTTCAACTTAGCATAATCAAAAAAAGATCAGTGTAACTTCAGATTTAATTTTAAAATAAAAAAACACAGATAAAAGGGCTGACTTTTAATCTCAACATTATTTATAAAATTGGTACTATCTAAAACTGATGAATGGAATATTAGAAATGACTTCATGCTGACTAGAAAAGAAGAGAGCAGACAGGCATGCCCGTCCGCATATAATAGGCATGACTGTAACAGGTAAAACTACGCAAATCAGGCGCAAGCAATTTTGCTTCAATAGTGCTCACAATGGCCTTCACCCTTCCTCTTAACTGTTATTTATGGCTAGTTGCTTGTTTAGATCAAGAGTGGTAAGCTGAAATGTCCACGAGGCCCACGCAAGAAACTAGAATAAGTAAAGCCAGAGGGTGTCAGAAAAATACCCAGTGGGGGAGCAGCAGTGAAATGGAAAAGTATAGGCACGAGCTACAGGGAACAGCAGTTACTCAGCTTCAGCCCAGTGTGGCCATGTAGGAATACAGGCCTATGTTGTCAGATCTTTTGATTTTTCAAGAGAAGCCAGAAATCTGATTTTTAATGTGAAATTTCTCGATTTTTAAGTGTTGACAACTTTTTTTTTTTTTTTTTTTTTAAGAAGACTGTGTGAGGCAATGTAGTGCAGGCCAAATAAAATACATCCATCTGTGGGCCAGCTACAGCCTGCAACTGCCATTTTACAGCACAGGCTTAAACCTCACACCTTCTAACACAGCCTGTGGGGGGCTTTCTGGACGTGGAACGGTGATGTTCTAACTTTGATTCTTGCAGTCATGTTTTTGAGTCATAACAGAAGAACCACTCTAGTAGTTATTTAAGAAAATTCAGAGGAAAATTCCAAGAAATTAATGAAAACCTAATCATTGGTCTGCAAAAAAAAGGATTAATTTAAACATATAATACTCAACTTTTTTGCTCACAGCAGAGATGTGGGAGAGAATTTGAGCAAAATTAACTGATCCATCATGAGAACTCATAAAAAGTACTCAAAGTGAAGAGGCTCGCCAAAAGAAACAAAAGAAAAAATGTGTGTGTGTGTGTGTGTGTGTATTTAGCACACTAATTCAAAAATAATTAGGCAAATCAAACACCTCAGGAACTCTAATATCTTTTAACTTTATTGCTTTTAGTTTATTTTTCAAACATTGCCTTTAACTCACTGTTCCTAAGCCCTACAAAAAGGTATATTTTATTTGTTCCATTAAAAAGGAAAGGAAACCTCTTTTCCGGCTTTTGCAGTGCGACACAACATGAGCAGCAAAGTCTCCCGCGACACCCTGTACGAGGCAGTGCGGGAAGTCCTGCACAGAAACCAGCACAAGCACTGGAAGTTTATGGACACGGTGGAGCTGCAGATCAGCTTGAAGAACTAGGACCCTCAGAAGGACAAATGCTTCTTGGGCACGTCAGGCTTAAATCCTCTCTCTGCCCCAAGTTCTCCGTATGTATTCTGGGGGACCAGCAGCACTGCCCCCCAAGGATAAGTGGATAGTGACGAGGCCCAGGCTGTGGATGTCTCCCACATGGATATTGAGGTGCTGAAGAAACTCAACAAGAATGAGAAACTGGTCAAAAAGCTGGCCAAGAAGTATGATGCCTTTTTGGTTTCAGAGTCTCTGATCAAGCAGATCCCATGAATCCTGGGCCCAGGCCTGAATAAGGCCAGCGAGTTCCCTTCCTTGCTGACCCACAATGAGAACATGGTGGACAAAGTCGATGAAGTGAAATCCACCATCAAGTTCCAGATGAAGAAGGTGCTTTGTCTGGCAGTGGCTGTTGGCCACATGAAAATGACGGATAATGAGCGTGTGTGTACAACATGCACTTAGCTGTCAATTTCCTGGTGTCATTGCTGGTGTCAAAGAACTGGCAGAACATCCGGGCTTTATATATCAAGAGCACCATGGGAAAGCCCCAGCGCCTATACTAAGGCAGAGCTTAATAAACCATAGTGCTACCAAAAAAAAAGTAAAGTCATGAATCAGCATTTCTCTGCACTCAGGTGTACCTATTTATCAGTTTAAAGATATGCTGGTTTTTGCATCTAGCTGTAAAATACATAGCTGTATCACTTCAAAACTTTTAAAGCAGGTTAAAAATATACTTAAAATTTGGCTACCACTTATGTTAATCTTATGTTATGATAATCAGTCACCCCATTCAACCACATTTTTTATGATTTGGTAAAATTATAGTCAAAACAAATATGGTGTTGCAATTGCCAAAACTGGTTATACACTGACCATACTCTAGTGTTATTTTAGGAACGTCACTTCCAAAGTAGAACAAATTTGTCTAGTGTTTCGTCTAACCCAGCTGTTTACAATTGGTTTAGTTATCTACTGCTGTGTAATAAATCATACCACACTTAGCTGCTTAAAACAGGAACCATTTATTATTTCATAGTTTCTGTAGGTCAGGAATCTGGGAGCAGCTTAGCTGGGTGGTTCAGGCTGTGACCTCTCACTAGGCTGCAGGCAGGATGAGGCTGTAGTTATCTGGGGCTTGATGGGTCGAGAGCATCTGCTTCCAAGCTCACTCACGGCAATGTCAGAAGGAGGTTTCAATTCCTCCCCACTTCTGGGGCCTTTCCTCAGGGTGTTCATGATGGCGGGACTGCATGTCTCCCTTAAAGAAAATATTAGGATAAGGTTTATAATCATTCTTTAAAGAATTACTAATATACACTAGAAATATCCATTTACTTTTTCACTCTTTCCCTCTTGCCTTAATCCACGCCCTTTTTACATTTAAGCTAAAATATTACAGTTTTAAAATGGTAAGGGCTATATTCTTTTTAAACAATTTCTTAGATCGCAAATTGTCAGAGAGAATAAACTAGCCAATAGCACCTTCCTTATTCATAAATAACAAAAACCATTTATTGTACAAATATGTACAATTGAATACACAGCCCTCAGATTTGATGGTCAGCTGTTTTCAGTAAAGGAATACCTAGTATTTTTGGGCCTCATGAATAGCTCATTACTGAGTGAAGGAACTGAGGCAGGCTCCTCTGTGGGACTGTGACAGGGGTGGTGGCGGGGTCATCCCATCACACTTCTCTCTGCCTGTTTTTCCACAGTTCTTTCTAATAATATGTATGAGGCTTATGTGCATGCAGTTCTTTGAATATTATAACATGAAAATTTGGGGTGACAATTTTTGCTTTTCACACAGTTGCTTTTTTTTATGAATTTTCTTCTGTGCTGTTTTTAGGACTCCAGGGTCAAAATCTTCCAAGCATATCACCAGCGTATCCAGCGCTCCGCAATCAACTATTGCCTGAGCTAGTTGAGGAGAATGTTTAGCAACTGTTTGTAACACAAAGGTAGCTGTTTTCTTGTAAAAACGCTACAAGGATAAAATAGATAAAACTCAAAGTGAGTTGAGCACTTATACAACCAAAAGTTAACATAGACCAAAACCAATGTAAGAATGACATTACTGTAATAAAGCTCAACAGCATTTAAATATAAATGATGAAACACATCTTGCAAAATCATTTTGATTTTTCATGTTTCCCATAGCTTTTGCTCAATAACTGAACTAAAACAATGCTTTATATTACATTTCAACTGTTTTATTCTAAAAAATGCATTTATAAAATATTATATTGCCTACTTATTATATTTCCTACAAATTCATAAAATAATGAGATTTTATGTATCTGCATTACACTGAAAGGTATTGGTTTGACCTATGGGAGCTCTTAGACTCGTAACATGTACAACTAAACTGACAAATTCGTTTCCTTTACTTGCCCTCAGTCTCTAAGCATGATAGGCCTTTCATAACCTCAACTAATCCTTCTGGTGTCCTAAATTATCCTAAATAACAACCATGTTTTGAGATGCACTTACCAATCATTGGATAAACATTCTTGATACATTTTAAAACTTAACCTGGCAAATGAACTGTCCAAACAATGGGATATGTTATTTATCCCTTTTTAGAAATGCTTTTTTAAAGAGGTAAATACAAATGACTTACCAGTATGTGAATTTTAAGTAATGCTTTATATTTATAGTATTTCATATATATAAATTTATCAGACTAAGAAAATAAAACTAAAACAATTTTCTTCATAAAACTAAAAAATTACTTAGGAAGTATTTAGCTATAATACCCACTGTGGTTTTATGGTTCACATAATAACACAGTAATGGTCTCCTGCCTCTTTTCATTAATAGAACCCAGTTAATCCCCTATTTTAGATTCTAAGTTTCTATTTCTTTACAGTGACTACTTAAAAGTCCCTGGGTGACTACAGCACTCATTTTGAAAGCATTCTGTTTGCTTAGTCTAACATGTTAAGGTACAGTAAAAATTGTAGGAGAGAGAAAGTACATCAAGTATGTTTTTAACATATTATATCTCAAAACCTGGTATATATTGAAGATATAAGAAATATGCTATGTTAATAATAATGTTTTGATTTTGTGTATTTCCTTAGCTTCTTAAATATAACATATATAGATATTAAAATATTTGTTGTAAAGTTTAATTTTATGTCAGTAACCAAATATCTATTAATTTATTGTAAAAATTAGAATAGAGTTTTACAGTTGCTTTCCATAGATTATTTTCTTGTAATTGTGGAAAAATTATGATGATACATTTCTTGTCATTAACATAAGCTAATTTGACTTTTTATATTGCAGAATTTTTAAATTCACAGACAATTCATTGAGCATCAATAGTCACTACTAATTACAGTACCTATAATTCACACTTTCTGATCTCATTCACCTTTTCTCCTAATTTCCACTTTCCCAAATTCCTCCCTTGTCTCCCACTCCTCACCAAAATAATTTCCTTAAAAAAAAAAAAAAAAGCAAAAGCAGAGGATTTTGTACCTCATAAAGAGAGATTAAATCTCCTGTGAGAAATGAGTTCAAGGACTAGTAGGTGAACAAGATAGAAGCTTGTGACATAAGTATTGTTGAAAACAACTTTTGTTTGCGTAGGGCTTCATACAAGCGTATACCTATCTAAGCTGATCCTATAACTTTAATTTCCCAATACACAGAAATACTGCTTTATGTATAATTTCATTAAAATTTTTTGTCTGTTTTCTCCTCATAGTAACAGTAATTGAGAAAAGCTGCATATCAACCCAAAGTAAAATACCCTAAAGATATTATTACGTGCAGTTCAAAGAATTGAAGGTGTATTAACACCTTAATAATTCTAATGCCTACAAGTTTGCAACTGTACCCAAACTTCAAATTTTTAAAAGTCAAAGGTAGCAACAACAAAAACATGTAACTCATTATTTTTAATCTTACATTCTGTTCTGCCAACGAATAAACAAGCTGTGGAAGAATGTCTCCCTTCACAACTGCTTCCGCTAGGTCATCATTATAATTAGCCAGTCTCCCAAGAGCCAAAGCTGCAGTCTGTTGAATTGTTGGGACCACATCCAGAAGAAGAGGTCTCAGCAAAGACATTACACCTGAGTTACATTATGAAAGAACAGAAATCAGCAAAATTTAAATTAAAATTTAAATTAAAAAACAAACATACAATTCAGCATATATGCAGATAAGAAAATTAAATGGAAAATCAGCAAAAACAAAAAAAAATTATCCACTAAAAACTAATGGGATATTTAGAAGCACATGGCTGACCAAGACAAGAACAATACAACCTGTAATCATCAAAGCAGCAGCATAACATGGAAGTAAGAAAGGCGTGGGGATTAGATAAGAGTTTAAATCCCTGATTTGGCAAACACTGGCTATGTGACCTGACAGGGCTGTCATGAGGAATGCAGAGAAAGGCTGTGAAGCACAGAGTATAATGCCTACAACATGGGGGGCGGGGCGTGGTAGATTCCCACCCCCACCCCACCCCCGGCCTTTGCAAATCCTATCTTTCAGGGCTCAGTTCAGATCCTTTCCTCTCAATGAAGTCTTCTGC
Source organism: Rhinolophus ferrumequinum (assembly GCF_004115265.2). Taxonomy (NCBI): domain Eukaryota; kingdom Metazoa; phylum Chordata; class Mammalia; order Chiroptera; family Rhinolophidae; genus Rhinolophus; species Rhinolophus ferrumequinum. The sequence continues at coordinate 7,252,239 of NW_022680355.1, read as the reverse complement.
TTGTTTTGTTTTTTTTTCTCTGATTCCAACTGTTGGGTCTTTTCTCTCATTCCAAATGAACTTAGAATTCATTACAGAAATTGTATCAGGATCTTTCTCAGAGGCAGGGGGGCTAGGTGGACATTTGGCTAGGACCTCACATTCATGAAGGGCTGCAAATCAGACTTCTGACATTACCTCCAAATAAATACATTCTTTGAGATAAGGAAATATATCGTATTACTAGCTCTCATAATATTCATTTTAGTAGGTATATCATCACAACAACAATAATAAAAGAAGCTTATATTTATGGAGCACTTATATGCACACATTGTTTTAAGGACTTGTTTTCCATACTAATTCATCGCACTCTCCTAACAAACCTATGAAGTAGGCCCTATTATTATCCCTATTTTACAAATGAGGAAATGGAGGCTGAGAGAGGTTAATGAAATCATCATACCACTAATAAATGGTGGAGCGAGGTTAGAAATTCTGACATTCTTTATTGATAATCGCTAAATAAATAATATGTATTAAAAATTGAGGATGTGGAGAAAGGCAGACAAATCATAATTGCATTTTGGTCATTTTACTGGATATTCCCACTCTTTATATTAATTTTGCCTTACAATAAAATATGCGAAATAGTCGACTGCTATTTGTTCTTTAATGATGGTGTTTCAGTCTAAGGTTGCAAGAAAGGTAATGACAGAGTCCAAACAAAGTGCTGCTTGACTTTCTAAATTTTACACCATTTACATCAGGCCTTTCAACTTGAATTATTATACATCTTTTCTATAAAAACACACCCCAGTGATCTATAAAAGCAAATATTACTAATATTCTTTCATAATGTTATGTCCAGAAACATTAACTAGAATAAAAGGAAAACATTTACAGTAACATTTAGGATTAGACAAAAATAATAGTACTACCAAATAACCTAAACAGAATAATGGTGCTTATCACAGATACATTTAATAATGTGACCTGTGGCTTTTCATAACTTCCAATTTCATTTATTGATTATTTTTATGTCTAATTTGACCTAGTTAGATCGTCTTACATAAGGCCACAGCTGCAAGTTTGAATCCCACTCAAGCTGGTTAACTTTGCAGCCACAAAACCCTCCTACTCATGTCCATGCAATAGCTCCTGTGAAACAAATCCCAGTGTTTGCTCATAAGTGTTGCTTCTACTGTTTTCTATACTTTTTATAGAGATAATTTCTGATATATCTCACAATAAAAAGTTTAAAGCACAGAATAAGGTATTAGAATTATTACCAAATATTAACATGGGTTCCTTCTAGAAAGTTGGATTTAAAACAATTTGCCAATCTCTTCTTTGTAGTTTGCTTTATTACTTTATCTTTTTTAAAGATTTTAGTTGCCACAAAATACACATAACAGTTACCACTTTAACCGTTTTTTAGTGTACAATTAAGTACATTTACAATGATGTATAATCATCACCACTAAGAACTGTTAGACTGTTTTCTACAAAGGCTGCACCATTTTACATTCCCACCAGCAAAGTAGAAGTATTCAAATTTCTCCACATCCTCAACCAAAACTTGTTACTTTGTTTTTTTAAAAAATAATAATAGGTGTAAAGTGGTATCTCATTATGGTTTTGATTTTCATTTCTCCTAGCACTAATGGTGGTGAACGTCTTTTTATGTGCTATTGGCCACTTGTACATCTTCCTTGTTGAAATGTCTATTCAAGTCCTTTGACCATTTTCAAATTGGGTTATTTGCTGCTGTTATTGAATGTAACTTGACATAATTGATAAGCAATATGCACCATTTTAAGTAAAGTTAATATTTTTTAAAAGAAAAGCTAAATTTGTTAACATAGTTCCATTTAAGTTTCATAATAAATAAAGCCAAAAGATATAAAGGATAAGTATGCTTAGAATAGTTTTAAGAGAATCATAATTATGTTTCATATTATTTTTTCCTGATGATTCTGTTGTGTTTTTTTTCCCTCACTTGATAAATTTATGTGAAGGTAGTGACTTACTGCCTTTGAAATGTAATTGGGAAATCAATCCATACTGGGGTATTCAACGTAGATATTTTGAATTAAAATCTCAAGAACTTTGAACTTTTTTGTTAAGAATTTGAAGAATGAATTCATCTGTCTAGGTCTATAATATTTAATTAAATTATAAGTGTTTATTATTAGTTACAATATTTAGCTAATATACCAAAACACTCCCAATTTTGGAAAATTTCAGTTTGTAATTTTAGTAGGAAAATACTTTACACACAAAAAGGTACTTCATTTGTCCATATACTCAAAGGAATTTTCTGCTTTATATATTTTCTCCTCCATTTTTCTATTGCATCTGGCCCAGGAAAAATAGTGCCAATAAGTTGACACACAATTCCTTTCCTTCAGTTTCCTTCTATATCCAAGTTAGGTTTCTACATGGATGCTTCTGCTCTCTGAACCTATAAAAGTAAAAGCTAAAGTTTCTATTTAAAATATCTTTGTTTGAATAACGTCAATCTTATTAGAGAAAATATTGCCCTTAATATTTAGTCCTTGAATTGCCTCTTAGTGCTTCATAATCATTAGTCCCCAGGGACATATTTTTTTTGTCTCTTACTCAGATTAAGCATGGAGATTTTGTTGTTCTAATTACAGGTTTGTCCTAAAAATACAGATAATGATGAGAGAAAGAGCGAGAGAGAGAGAGAAGGAAGGAAGGAAGGAAAGAGAAAAGGAGTATATATAACATAAAAAGAAAATTTTCTTTACCTCCCTGTCCATTAGCAATCCATAGTGAATGATCCTTGGTGAGCAAATGCATGAAAATTTAGAATCCATAAATTGCAGCAGCCTGAATAGTATCTGATACACCAGGTCTCGAGGGAGCAGCTAATGACCTCACTAGAGTCTCCACTGAAGGAGCCAACATGTACTAATATCTCATGTTAAAATAATAATTCATATATTGTACTTTAATATCTATAAAACAATTCTGTCTACTCTATACAAACTGATAAAATGGTGTGTAACTAGTTCTGAAATTTAAATTCTAGGATAAATCTTTACAATTCTCCTCCTCCCCCAACTTTATAATCTTGAGTTCCTTTTCTATTTTTCTTGTTCCTGTGCCATACTGGTGACATTGCTGCTAATTCCTACACTGCAGTCCAGTTATGCTCCAAACAGAAACCACTTTGCTGATCCTGTCCACAGTCATTCATTCAAAAACACAGATCAGGGTTTACCAAGGAGCAAGGAATAGGACTACACATGAATTAAGGCAGCGCCTCCTCTTAAGAAACTAATAATCTAGTAAAGAAGATTATAAAATAGCCTCAAAATAATCATCACTCTTTGATTTAATTCCTTTTAATGCAACATATTCCTAATACTTTGATTTTGCATGCCAACTGCATATATAAAAGTCAGGAAGAAAATGGCAAACATTTCCAAAGACAAAAATATTACTCATTAAGTCTCATTTTACATGTATATAGTTTATATTCATATTACCTCAGTCTTCTGTTTATAAAGATAGTTAACATCTCAACTTTGTTTCTTTAAAAACAAGGTATGTAGGTGGGTAAGTTTAAAAAAATAACAAAATAAATAAAATTAAAAAATAAAACAACTATCTACAAACTGGACCGTTGGGCCCATTTAAGTCATGGTAAAGATTTCTGGTTTCTCTGGTTTTTTATCTTCTTTGTTTTGTTTTTCAATTTTTTAAACATTTTATTTATTTTTACTGTGACAAAACACATATTACATACAACTTATCATTTTAACCATTTTTTGGTGTACAATTCAGTGGCATTAAGTATAGTCCCAATGTTGTATAACTATCACCCACTATCAATTCCAGAATTTTTTCCTCATTGCTAAAAGATACTCTATACACATTAAACAATAACTTCCCATTTTCCTCTACCCCCAGCCTCTGGTGACCTCTATTCTACTTTTTGTCACTCTTAATTTTTCAACCGAGATACCTCATATAAATGGAATCGTATAGTATTTGTCCTTTTTTGCCTGGCTTATTTCACTTAGCATGGTTTCAATGTTCATCTATTGCAGTATGCATCAGAATTTCATTTCTTTTTAAAATGAGTTATATTCCATTGCATGTATACCACATCTTGTTTGCTCATTCATCTGTTGACAGGCACTTAGTTTGTTTCTACGTTTCAGTTATTGTGAATAATGCTGCTGTGAACACTGGTGTACAAGTATCAATTTGAGTCCCTGTTTTAAATTCTTTTGAGTATATACCTAGGAGTGGAATCGCTGCATCAAGTGGTAATTCTATGTTTAACTTTTTCAGGAACCACCAAACTGTTTTCCACAGTGGCTACATTTTACATCCCCACTAGCAAAGCACAAGTTCTAATTTCTCCACATTCTTACCAACACTTATGTTTTGTTGTTGTTTTTCATAATATCCATCCTAATGGGTGTGAAGTGGTATCTCACTGTGGTTTGATTTGCATTCCCCTAATGATTTGTAATATAGAGCATCTTTCCATGTGCTTATTGGACATTTGTATATCTTCTTTGGAGAAATGTCTGTTCAAATTACTTGCCCATTTTTGAAACAGGTCGTTTGGTTTTTGTTGCTGGTTGAATTTTAGGAGTTCTCTATACATTCTGGATATTAATCTCTTATGAGATATATGCTTTGCAAATATATTCTCCAGTTCTGTGAGCTGTCTTTTTACTCTCTTCATAGTGTCCTTTCATGCCCTTGGTTGTATTTTTAGACTTAAAAATGAAGTGATTTCTACCATATATATTTTTTTACATTAAAATTTTATTCAAAATTATCCAAAATCATCCTAGACTTATCTGATGAAGATTTATTATTGTAAATTAGCAAAGCTTTAAAAATTTAAATTCCAATAATGTTTCATTTTCATCTAAAACTACTTTCTCTGACTATTTACTATGAAATTGCCACTATAGTTTATTCAAGTTTTGGAAGAAGTGATTTCTGCATACAATTAACCAATACACAGCAAAGAATTCACCTTTGATGGTCAGTGTTATCATCCGACTCAGGCATTCTGTTTGGGGTCCAATGAGACTATAAAAGAAACTTCATGCTTTAGAAATAGAAGGACTCACTTGCCCTGCTTGTTACATGACTGCCTATTGTAAAAGACAACAGACTGAGGTGATTAAAAGCACGTTTCTGGCAGGAGAATGATTAGTTTCAAATCTGGGTTCTGTCACTTCCCAGCTGTGGGACTCAGTAAGATTAGTTAACATTTCTGTGTCTCGGTTTCCTCATATGTGAAATGGTGGCAAATTCTAGGACTATCTCATAAAACTCTTGTAAGAGTTACAATGAGTTAAAATTTCTAAAGTGCTAGGAAGATGAGTTGGGACAAAATGAACACCATTAAGTACATGATAAATAAAAGTGTTAATTAAAGGAATCAATTCCCTATGTTGTCCATGTTTTTCATCAACATTTTATTATTATTAGTGTATATGACTCATTCATTAATCAATACCTTCCACTCTTATGAAGAAATATTTAACATTCTATGGTCCCATAGATTGAGCCTTTTCAACCATATATTTTAGAATTACTATGGAATGAATAATTCACTCACCAGTCACTCAAGAAATATCTATTAAGAATATACACGATGTTGAAAACACAGTTGTCCTTGACCTCAAGGAACTTATAAAGGGGTTCTGAGAGATAAACAAATGCAAAACACTGTGATGCATGCAACTAAAAGAGAAATACAGCGTGCTCTGCAAACATACAGTACAGCATCTAACCCAGATTCTGAAGGACACAGGAAAGGCAAACCACGGGAAATGACATCTAAGTCGAGATCTGAAGACTTCCAGGTAGATTGCCTGCTGAAAAAATGGAGGGAGTCTCCAGAGAGAAGGATCAGAGAACATTCCAACCAGAAGGAACTATAGAAATGAAGTTCAGAATCAAAAACAAAGTTTGATATATTGACAAAACTGAGAACACAGTATGACTACTGTACAACAGGGGAGGAAGGAGATTAGAGAAAGAAAGCTAAAAAGTCCTGAAGCGTCCAATAACCTATTTTAAGTACTTTGAATTGTCTCTTAACATTAATGTTGGTACAGTAACCCTCAAATGTTCACTTTGTAAAGAAGGATCACTCTGATTACACTGGGAAGAAAGCATGAAAAGAGACAAGATGGGAAGCAGGAAGACCACTTAGGAAGTTATTACAGGAACCTACACTAGATGTGAAGATAGCCTGGAGAATAGCAACGGCAAAAGGGAAAGAGAAAAGTGAAAGGTCCAAGGAGGCATTTAGGAGACAAACTGATTAGTGTGAAGAAGATGGAGGAATCAGTCATACTTCCAGGTTTCTGGCTTGGATAAGGCATGCAAGATTGTTGCAGACAGTTGAAGAAGCCATGATAAATTCACACTGGCCAGAAACATAAAGTCGGAGAAGTGACAAAAGATAAAGCTGGAGAGGTTGGCTGGGCCAGATCAAATTTGGCTATAGGTCGAGTTAAGATTTTGTGATGTTATTCTAAGTGAAACGGGAAGCCATGTGGAGCTTTATTGTTTACACCACTTACTCTCAGGGAAGTAAATGAAAAAAGAAGATTCTGAATAATCCCAGGTCCACCCTGTATGGCTGGGTAGGCTGTGTACTGCACAAATCCAGGGGATGCCACTCATATAGATCACAATATAAACGGCACTCCTGAAGTTATGCAAAGCACAGCGGCCCTCCTTGACATAGCATGTTATGAGGTTTTCTACTTTGTTTTACGTGAACAAATGTCTTATCTCCCCAGTAAAATAATAAGCATCTCTAGAGCAGGGTTTCTGTTTTATGTTTATTTTCTATTTCTCAAATTATCTAGCATACTTCTGAATACACAACTGGCTCTTACTGAAAAACTTGTGGTCTTGACTCTAGACACCACCATTCACTTAGCTTTTACTACTCTAATCACTACGTTTTCTGTCATCACAACGTAGCTCCAATTACACTTAACAATTTTAATAGATTTAAAAAATTTTGTTTCTATAATATTACATTTACATGACTGCAAACTTTCTGAAGCAAGTCTCATGACTGTAAATTTTACAACATGTTCTCATTTTCCTTCACTAGTCATTTTTTACTTGAAAGTATGTAAGTGTTCCTTTTTGTTCCTTTTTTTTAGAATAAGAATTCTCAGGCCTTGTTTTGTTTTCTTCCAGCCTTTATGATTATATACCTCTGGCCACTATTTCTGAATTTGATTAAGATATCATAAATTTTGGCACCACATATCTGTTTTGTTTTCTATGAAATACATTTTCACTGTCATAACTATCAAGGCAGTTATGATTTTAGATGTTATATCCCTTACAACAAAGAGTCTTACAATTTATTAAAAGAGTCAGAATGAATCACAGAACATGTATAGTGTTTTTACATAGAATTCCATTATGATGGTAAATAATTCAAGAAACTCTTATGATCAAGAATAGTCTACTTTCTTCTTTTAAATTTATTCCCATTAACTATAATATCTTCTGAATTTTGTTTGGTGATTCAGTGTTAACATAGTTGTTTATGAGTGAAGGGCTACCACACCTGACATGGCATTTTTGAGTGGAAAAGGATGAGAGGAAGATGGGACTGAGACTACTGACTCACAGAGCAACCAGCAACTCTTCTAAGAGGGCAAGGAATCACTGTATGTATGTATTTAATATGCACTATATAGCATTTACCATTTCCCAATGCAAACTGGCCTGTTGCCAGCTTTAGAATGCAAAGGGCATAATCTGCTGAATTCACATTATTCTACCATTAACATCACTGTAGCTGTCTTCTATGATTACTATATTAAACCGAAATTCCATTCATTCTTCCAGGGCAACTGTCTGTCTCTCCACTAGGTCACAGCCATCACCACCTATACGTGAGATTCGAACTGAGTGTGTAAAGCATACAAGTTATAGCAAGTTCAATTTACATTTCACTTTAGATAAAGCAATTGGAACTTACATGTTTATAATTACATGAGGAAATATAAAATGGGCTTTTACTATACTTTTCAAATGAACGTGTAAGTCCCACATATCCAAGCCTTTATTACCAGCTAAGACCTGTCTCCTGCACTCCAGAGCCCTACCTACCCAAACTGCTTACCGTAGTCACTGGCACACAGATGTCCCAACACACTATAACCGCCGTCAGCACTGATAGTGAGGTCATCATTTCCCTCTGCCTCTTGTATCCTCTTTCTCCACGAATGAATGGCTCTAATGCACCTAAGCAACCGGAAGCCTGGGCTCATCTGGAACTCTCTCCTCACGTGCTCCTACCCCTTCTATTAAGTCACAAGTCCTGCAGATCTCTTACCCAGTGTGATTGCTACAGCAAAAATGAATACCTGGACTTCCTGATCCTGTTTTAATGCCCTCCGATCTGTTCTCCACACTACTATGAAAATCATCTCTCTAAAGCACAAAATAGATCCCATCATTCCTCTAATTAAAACTCTTCAATGGCTTTCAGACAATTTCAGGATGAGTCCCAACTTCAGATGAGGTCCTTCATAATTAAGGCTGACATCCTCTAGCCACTGACTTTCCTCTGCCTTGCCATATTACCCCAAGAAGCTCCAGTCATACTTAAACATATGCATTTTCTATCAAGTACACACCTCGTTTTCTCTTGCCTCTGGGCCTTTACACATAATGTTCCTGAATGCAGTTTGCCCCTCCCCCTTCTTCGTCTGGCTAACTCCTAGGAAATCCTCCTACAAGACTGCCATGAACAGAGGCCCGCACTCCGAAAGCTTGAGTTAAGTACCCTTCATATGTGCTCCATATGTCTATCTTCAGACATTCACCAAACAGTATTTTATTTATTTATATGTCTCCTCATTAGCAAATAAGCTCCCTAAGGGCAGAGTCCATGTATTTTTTCATGATCAGAGTCTAAACATTCATCTGGCACTTGGACACTCAATAAATGTTTATTGAATAATGAATGAACTAACTGTGAAAACTAACATGTAGAGAATAAATAGGACAGTTCTAAAAGGGTTGTCTACTCCAAAGGTTCCATGAGTAATATCTGAAGAGGAAAATTTTGTAAGGCAGTCAGTTCAAAATTATATCTTCAGATACAATTAATTTTTGTTTTTTTCATATGCCACCTACTCTAATTTTGGGGGGGATGGCTTACTCTAAAAGATATGCATAACAAAGATAATTATTAAGAACCATGTAGTGGAGAGGTGGAGAGAGGGACTAACAATTTTATTAAAAACATGGATTAGGGATAGTTCTGCAGTTGAGCTCTCAACAGAGCATTGAGCTTCCTGGCAGCAAAAGTAAAAAGGGAACCACTTTGTGAAATGAAGGAAGTAGCAACAATTTTTTTTCCTGAAATTTCATACCTAGGACTAGCTTGACATATAATAATTTATGAAGACAAGTTAAATAAAAGACCACATCTTTGTATAAAAAAAAATTAACAACAAAATGGACAATGTCTTGAATGACAGATTTAAGGCTATGGGGAAATTGTCTATTTTAAAAATAAGCCCCCAATTTAAAAATTAAAAAGAGGGCATATTATTAGGCTAATCCTATAAAGACATTTCTAATGGAAAACTAATGTAATCTAGTCAATATATACAATTTAATAGTGATTCTATCTTGACACAGAGATAGAATTTAGAATACACACATAAGTGGATAGAAATCATTTCCTTTGGAGAAACACGCATACATACATAGACACAAGTACAAATATCACTTGTTTTCACCGAGACTTTTAACAGAATTTGAATAAACAATAAATTTTAAATTGAGCTACCCTTATGATAAAAAACATTGGGGCACATAACAAAACATACACACAAACACAAATATCACTTGTTTTCAGCTAGACTTTTAACAGAACTTGAACAATAAATTTTAAATTGAGTTACCCTTATGATAAAAAACATTAGGGCATATTTCACTTTGAAAATTAGGGAAATTTGACTGGTGTTCAAGGGAAGGCCCAATTTTTTCTACATGTGGCCATGGATTTCTCCTAGGGCCAGTACATCTAGTCAACAGAAATCCCAAAGTCCTGTCCCCAAAAAACTTGGAAGAAAAGTCCTTCACATAAAGTATGATTAAATGCAAAACAAACAGAAGTGTTAAATACACACTCACATCAATCAACCAATAAATATCAAGTGCTTCCCCTTCCCTGTTGCTCTACCTTGTGTGTTCTCAAAATTCCCAGGACAGCAGGCAGTCAATCCCACGCCAGCTGACCACCCTGAGCTCTGATGAAGTCTCCTCTGCACTTTCCCTGATCCTGGCAGGGTCTCAGTCCAACAACTCTCTGTGGATTACAACTTCCAGTGGATTACACACTTTTCCCAAGATGCTCTTAACAAGCTTCAGGTTTGATAAGGCTTTTCCTTAGAAACCAGAGGAAGCTGAAAGATTCTCTAGAGCTCCCAGGCCAGTTTAAGCCCTAAATACTCTCCTACTCTATCAAACCTTCAGATATTTATCAAAGTTAGTCCTCTGCATCTGGCCTCCACTGAAGCTCCCGTAATGGTCCTCAAGGAGACCCCAAAACCAATTATGCGCAATTACTGGACAGCCATTGGTACCCAAAGGGCTCAACAGACAATTTGTTTTAACAGTGAACATTGAGGTTTATTAGGAACTCCTAGAACCATTTAGAAATAATTTACTAATATCTACAAGCAGAAAGAGCACCAGGTCAGGCTGCAGCAATTAAGAAACTGGTCTCAGTCCCAGTTTGGCCACTAACTCACTTTGTGACGAGGGCAATTACCTGACCTTTATGGGCTTAAGCATCCACACTGAAGAACATACCTACCCTACCTGCCTGAGCTGTTATAAGAATCTAATTTTGTAAGAGATGTAAAAACACTTAGAAAAATAATTACTCCTTCCTTTATTCTATTCAAATATGTTGAACATCTGCTCTATGCTAAGCATTATGCTAAGCATGGAATTTACAGTTAGTGGAGAAAGCAGAAACTAAATCATTACAGTTGTGATAAGTATTATGAAAGAGAAATATTAGGAATAAGAAAAGCATAAATCAGGAGACTTGACTTACTATGAGGCTCAAGGAAGATGTCCCTGAGGACTCAACATCTAACCAGAGCTACAAAGAATGAGTAGAAATTAATTAGACAAAGAAGTGTAGGGGAAGTTCTTGTCAGAGGAGCAAAGGCCATGAAAAAACACTCAAAAGTAAAGTGGAATTAGGAAATATTTAACTTTTCAAACATATTTAATGTGTAACATTTAAATTTAACCCACACAATTTGCCATTTCTGAGCACCCCTCTCATAGGCTCATCTACAGGTTGGATTTTTTTTTAATTGTCCAGTTTGTCCTAAGAAAACAATGAGAACCCAGCCCTCACTATATTATTTTCTATTTATGCATCAAGGCTCAGATATCAAAACAGATAACAGCCATGTAGGGATTATGGGTTAGAACACAGAATAAAATTCTAAATAATCTTGTTTTTAGGACACATTGTTAGGTGCTACAAGTTCAGAATTTTCATAGTTCCCTAGACTATTTCCCATTTAAGCATATGTTAAAAAAAAAAAACCATCTTTAAAAATAATGAGTGCTTCAAGTTGATTGTCACATTTACAAATAGAAGACTCCTTTTACATTAACAAAATGCATCAATTTGAATAGCATGATTGGCTAAGTTTTCTCAAGTTGCTCTACTAATTCTCTTTATCCTATGGAACAGTAGCTTTTATAAGAGAATCATGGTACTTTTACCTACCAGGATATATTTTAAATACATTATAAACACCACAGGCTTTTCCTTCTCACAGTAAATTGAGGTAGTAGAACATTAAGCTGAAGACTTTTACACTGCCCCAGAAACATGTAATTTAAAATCATTTTTGTAAACACATGTTACTATTTTCTTGAATTCTGAACCCATTAAATTGGCTCAACTTGCAAGTTAGCTTCATATAGGTGCATATTTCAAATGTTATGCAAACTTTTGTATTTCTACTCTTCTGAAAATGTGCATACCTACTGGTTTGCTATGTTTACTGTTTTACTATAGGTTATATGGAACATATTACAAAGGATTATTTTATATTTTATCCCCACTTTTCTTATAAAAATAGCTGCTTCATAAGCTTATTTTATTTAGCTAAGCAGTTTAAAAATACTTTTCTTGGAGCTTTTATTAACTTATTTCAAAAGAACTCCCAAATAACCCAACAGTGGCCTGGTATTCCAATGTGCCATAAAACATGTTTCTTATATTTTACAATTAAACAACCACCTTTAATTACTGAAATTCTACAATTGGTAGTGACAAAATATTATTACTACTATTACAGTCATGTGTTACTAATTATTCAAAAAGGGGAAGTATCAAAATTATTTTTAAATCTCTGCAAAATATGGTTCAAACATACAAGGTTTGAGGGTGCGTAGAGACTTTATGACAAACATTAAACTTTTTGATGTTTTTATATATGCTTTTTTGATTTAGAAGAAGAAAATCTCAATGAGAAAAAAAATAACTCTAGGTTATACACACATTGTACAGTTCTTTCCAGTAACAATTTTGATTAGAAATCAAACTTATTTTTGTCCAAATACTCTAAAGAAGATATCTTGCAAGACTTTGCTTTAGTAATTACTTTAAACTTATTTAATAGGGCAAATTCTCTCATTAGCATAATCAAAAACACAATGAAAAAGAGCAGAGATTTAAAATAAAATAAAACTCTATTGATCATTGTCACCTTTAATGTTCCTTTTGCAGTTAATCAATTCAAAAATTCTTACGTCAGTGAACTACTGACTTATCATGATGCCTATATGGAAATTTTTTTCACTTTATCTTGGATGCAAAACCCTCCCAGATATGCAGAGATTATGCCAGTCAGGAATAAAATGCACTGGTGTCTTAGCTAGCAAAATGAAGTCACTTGGCTAAAAAAAAAAAAAAAAAAAAAAACTTGATCAGAAATATAATTGATGCACACATATGGTGGCTCGTTCACATGCATTTTTAAACCCATGGTGATTGTTTTAGAAAAGAATAAACTAATTTGAATAGTTAATTGACTATTAAAAGAAGTTTTCATAACAAAGTCTTCAGGTTATTTTTAAATATTTTTTATTATTTTTAAAATAATAAATATATTGGAATATTCATTATATGTATCTATTTAAAATAACTAAAGGAGTGCTTAAACTGAATCTAGATAACATGAAGTATGTTAAATTTCTCAGGAAGAGCAAAACCTTAGTATTCCATCAAGATTTTATTAGTCAAGCGCAGAAAACTTCAAAACATTAATTTATATTCCTTTTGTATTCCATCCCTTCACAAGACAGACCAGAAGTGAAAGTAGGTGGCTATTTAAAATGTCATATCTAAGGCACTTAATACTTTAGTGATCACTTAGCTTAACAGTTTGAATTGATTAAATTCCATAACATATTCTACATTGTACATGTATGGGAAGAGAAACCTGCCACTATTATACTAAAACATGATATTCTGTATCTTAAGTGTTATCTATAGTATCAAATTTGTAATAAATGTCAATCATTTTCCCTTTTAAAAATGTTTTAGTTTAGCTATATATTCTCCAAAAATTAAATATTTGTAAATAGCAAGTGTCCATTCACAAAGACCATTGGGTAGAACTCAGAGGGAAAAAAAATCTAAGCACTAAGTGCATTCTGAAAATGTAACACGCTCTAATAAACTTTAGTCAGTGTATATACTAACAGTGTGTCCAACACTGTTCTGCATACACTGAGGACTACACTTTGCCTGCATACAAGCACATACACACATGCAGAAGAAAATTAATCCACGTGAAATAATTGCAGAACAAAATATTATCAACTTTAAAATGACAAAATTTTTGAAATAGAGAACAGATTAGTGGTTGCCCAGGGTTAGGGACTAGAGGGAGGTGGGTGTGGTTATGAAAGAGCAACATACCGCATGCTCCTGGTGATGAGAGTTCTGTATCTTATTAGGGTGGTGATACATAAACACAGAATAAAACTGTATAGCACGCATGCGCACGCACACATAAGTACAAATAAAACTGGGGAAACCTACATTAAATCAATGGATTTTATCAGTGCTGACATCCTGGTTGTGACGTCACACTACAGTTTGAAAGTACACGGGGTCTTGCATTGTTTCTTACAAATATATGTCAATCTACAGTTATCTCAAAATAAAAAGATTTGAAAAATGATTGTAAAATACACTTTCTCAATTCTAAATACATCCCCTGACCCCAAATAAAAACACACAAAAAAATTACCACGTCGGTGCAGTAGTAATTACTCTCCAAAAATGAAAAAACAAAACAAAACAAAAAACTAGAGTAACCATTATGTCTTCTTGCCCTGTCCATATGTTCTTATTTTTCTTTTAATTTCATGTAAATTTAAATGCGTTTTAAAGATCATATCCTATAAATTGAAGGTTTCTCGTTTCTCATGACACACTAGTGTTAAAATGCTATCTTACTTTAAGTTCAGATGGTGGAGGAATTGAGAAAGAGAGAGAGAGAGAGAAAGAGAGAGAGAGAAAGAGACAGAGAGAGAGAGAGAGAGAGAGAGAGAGAGAGAGAGAGAGAGAGAGAGAGAGAAACCATTATCATCTCTCTTTATGTTAACAGATAAGAAGCGAATCACACACACACTCTTCCTCTCTCTACAGAGTCTGCCTGAGTTCGAACTGAAGGGTAAAATGAGAACACCAGAAAGGTATCTCAAAACTAGGTCTTTACCTACGTTGAATCTCTTGGAAAATATTCAAGCATATCATTGCTCTTTCACTACTGCAAAACGAGAAATTATGTGGCAACCGCTCTGGAATTCCTTTGGTGTGAAGAAGTCCAAGGTGATCAAAGGCAGGATGACATGCAACGGCACCCGGATAAAATAAGTCTGATTAGGGCAGATTCCCATTCACGTAAAATGACTTCCAGGCAATTCGTTTGGCTTTGACTTTCAACCGACACTTTTCTGGTTGCCATAAAGATGGAAATAGGGACCCATGTGGAAGCTTAACCCTCTCGGCCTCACCCCTAAAGTCCCGCTAAAGAGGCTGAATGTTTCTACTGCCCTCTCCGAGGACTGGAAGAATTTAGGGACGCCGTCCTCCAGTCCCCATCCTTCTCCTCCCCAAAAGCTCAGCAGACAGGGGAGCGCAGACGGGGGAAGGGAGGCGGGGTAAGGAGAGCGTGGAGGGGCGGACCGGGACGCTGGGCGCTGAGGCGGCGGGGGTACCGGTGAGGGGCGAGGCAGGGCCGAGGACCCGGGGCGACTTGAGGTGCAGGGCGAGGCGAAGGCACCACGTGACACGGTGCCGGGTGTGAGAGGCGACGCGGGTTCGGAGTGAGGCCTCACCCGCGTTCTGCAGGGTCTCGATGTTTTGGGGTCTGGTCACCAGCTCTGCCACCATCTGCACGAACTGAGTCCGGGCTTTCTGGTACTGCTCGAATACTGCAGGGAGAGACACGGTGGAGGGGCCGCCCGGCGGTCCCCAGCTCCCGCCGCCAGCCGTCGGGGCGCCCGCCCCGCGCCCTACCTTGCACCACCTGCCTCTGACTCATGGCGCCCGCAGCTCTCCGCCGGCCACGACCTCCGGGGCGACGCTGTTCGTGTGCGCCGGGCCAGCGAGTCCGCGTGGAAGGGGCGACTGCGGAGGCCACTCGGCTTCCAACGGCAAACTGTCCTCTTTGTGTACCGGCGTCTCCCAGGCAACCGACCGGAACCGCAACGCGGCGGTCTCGCTGCAACGGTGAGTCTCGGGCGTGACGTCACGGTCTCAGGGCCCCGCGCTAGGGTGACCGGCCCCGGGGAACTCCGCCTGCAGGGGCCCCCCCGACGTGCCAAACGCGCCCAGCGGCTGCACGAGCTCTGCACTGTCGGGTGTCACTATCCTGCTGGTTCGGACGTCCGCCCGCAGAACAGGTTCTTTACAAAGGGACCCCAGACCCTTGTAGCTGCCTGACTGCGCGCAAGTCGTCCGGGCCGCGGAGCCCCACGCGCTGGGAGAACCCCGTGGAAGTGCGGCGAAACAAGGAAACTGCGCAATGAAGTCGTCTTGGCTTCGACGGTCAGGAGAAATCTTGTGTGTGGCCTTGTGCAATCTGATACATTATCGTCAATGAAACCTTCAAGTTACATGTTTTCCCCTGTGGTCCAGCTTTTATAGACCTGGCATTTCGGGTTTCGGGAGTCCTGGAGCGTCACGACAACCGTGTTCATACACTTAGTTATATTGTATTGAAAGCATTTAATAAGCACTCCTAGAGCTTCAACAAGAGCAGCAGACAAGGAAACAATATGATTAATGTCTTGTCTTTACCGACTTTCTCCTGTTACTACTAGGTTTGCTGTGTACTTACTTTTATGTGATTTTTAAACATTTTGACTTTGTCCTTTAAATTTAGGCTTCATTTTTTTGCTGAATGAGATTTTCAAAAGAAAGGGAGAGAGAATCTTTACCTGGAAAGTCTTAATTCAATTTATCTTAAGCGGACTTCCCTAGCTTATATACCTTTAACGCTACCCAGTCTCATTTAACAAATATTAATTACTCAGTCTATCGCTGGTTTCTAGCTTCCCTGAAAACAGTATACCAAACGTTTCAATGACAGGTGTCAATGTTAAATGTTTCTCCATCAGAAACTACAATTTCTCCAGGTGTGGTGTAAATAGCCACATCTGTGCTGAGTAGTGCCAAGACAGGAAACCTCTTGATTATCTCATCTTCAGTAGAAGGGAACATGCAAACTTAGCTGGTTCTCATATCTGGGTGAGTCCTATGAAATAATCTTGGAGATCTCACTCTGACTTGAGCTCTCTGATAAAGTCCTGTTATTTTGTGGAGCCCCAAATAGTAGGAGAATGGACCCGCAATCAGAGAGAACAGTAAGTGTGTTCAGGCGGATCCCTGCTACCCTGAGAGCAGGTGCCTGTCTTTTGCTCCAGTTCAGAAGCCAGTGATACCTACGGTCCCTTAACTCTAAGGCATAAGTTTCACAATGATCTCCATGTTTCCCTAAGGAAACAGGTCCTTTAAAATTAAAGTTTTTGTGTGTTCCCATTTCTTTAGAGATGTGGGGGGAAACAGATTGAGCAAATAATTAAAATTGCAAATAAACCTTCATTGTAATTTTGTTTTCAGTTCCTTGTTGCATTATGAAAAAAAAATCCCCTTAAAACTAAAATGTTCCCTAATTGGTTTCAGTCCTTAAACAATTCAAACTCCCAGGCTACAACAGCTTCCATTTTTAGTAATTGTTTTACTATGTATTTTCTACTTTAAAAGTGTTGAGGAAAGAGCTCAGTGGTGGGGGAAAAGGTCTAAACCTATAAATATAAGTCTATTTATAGAATGCTACAAAGTTTGAAAACTTAAAGTTGAATGCTACCTAACTTACTTTTAACTATAGATTCTGAGGATCATTAACAACATCTGTGGGTTAAATTGTATTGTTCCTGATAAAACACAATATAGGATTCCTAATTTATATCTGGAATTGGACATGTTAAAGAAACTAGATCCTTGCTCTTTATTCTATATTTCCTTTTTAGAAGTCTTTAAAATTAAATGGATAAATGTAACAGAATGATCATAATATACATATAAATGAATTTTAGTAATTCTAATATAAAATATGGCAACAGATTACTTTTACTGACAAGAAATCCAATCTATATTTTCTGACACACCTTTCAATTTCCTAACTTTAAAATAAAATGCCATTATGTTTTATAAAGTTATCACTTTCATACTCCTAAGAGTTAAGCAGTGAGAAAGAAAACTATATAAAGGGATATGTCAGGGTTTTTTAAATGCTATTTAAGAATACTTAAAGTTCTTAAAGTACCAGCTGACTTTAAATATAGATATACAATGTACTTGACATATTATACATTTGATTGAGAATGAAACTTATCTGAACAACTTGTAAAAATGTTTCCAGGAAAGATTTGTTTGGAAGACTTTGGCTATTTTGTAAATAGCTAATCATGTGTAACTTCAAAATCATCTTTGCCTTCAATCCTTCTATGTATGAAAATGAGACTCAAAAAGATGTCAGTATAAAGCCAGTTTTAAAATCCTGTTCTGTTTCTCTTTAAAAATCTGCTTTGGAAATTCAGAACATCTCATTATTATGGGTATATATTCTACACATGCCTAAAAGAAACTTTGTTAATTTTAACATACATGTGTTTTTTTCCTTTGCTCCCAGCTGAATTTTAAAAATTAAAGCTTTATATGTGGTAATGAGATATTAACATCCCCATTTTAAAATCTGCTCTTGATGTAAATCAAAGTGAAATGTGTGTGTGTATACATATTCCTCGAAGCGAAACACATATTAAATTATCAGTATGTGCCAAACACTTTGCTAATAACAGAATGTGCCTGTCTTTCTAGCACATGATACCTAGTGGGAAATAGACATGTAAATAAAGTATTCATTCAACCAGCATATACTGCAGCCTGCCCTGTTTTAAAGGCTGTGATTGCTCTAAGAACGGAAAGTGTTTTGGGAGCAAAGATGAGGGACTTAGGGTAACCTAAGTGAAGAGATGAGACTACCTAAAACATCACTTAAATAATCTTGGTTTTAAGAAAAATTAGCTGAGTTTTATGTAGATGTGAAATCTCCTTCCCTCCTCCCCCAAAGAAGTAAAACATAGTGTTAGCATTTAAATAGGCGTTCTTTTGGCAATTGCTTGTAATTGTTCAAGTTATGAGAACACAATCGAAAATTTTGCCAACACCAAATCTAAAATTACTGAAATAACTCCATATTTACATACTTGAATTAAAAACAAAGGCATTACACACCCTATAACCAAGTTATTAGACTCAAAATAGTATCTATAATGAGGAAAGCAAACATATGACATCTTAAATGTTGCATTATCCCTCTTTTGGGAAAAACGTCTGAGCAGACCATCCAAATTGTTCCATGAAGTTTGTTCACAGGGCAGGAGATACTCGGACACTTCCATCTAGGAAGGAACGATTAACATTTCTATGCTTGAGTTGTGTTTGTGTCTTCTTTCCAATTCTTTGCTTTTCAAGCCTTTTAAAGTCAACTCTTTACAATTTAAAGTTTTTACGTTTCTTTTAGTGTTAAGGCCAATAAAACGTTAACATGGCAGTGATTTAGCTGGCCCCACAGTTCTGAAGGTACACCTGTACATGGCTTCCTTTTCCACTAATTCAGTGGATGCAGAGATTAAACGCATCTTTCCCACTCCCAAAGTAAACTGTCATTAGGGGGATTCTGCATACGAATAATTTCACCTCCAAAAGCACCATACAACAAAGTGAATGATACTAAAAATTGATGCTTCTAAGGTAGAAGTGTGAAATAAAGCATAACATTTTCTAAGACAATGGGACACTAATAAAAAAATACTTCTACTTGGAGTGTGTGTGTGTGTGTGTATTGAATATCTTCTTTCTAAAGACTTACGTGGGTGTTCCTTAAAAATTGTACCCAAAGCCTCGATCACAAAATAGAAACCTCTAAGCGCCCTGACACAGAAGTCCGTCACCCACTTCTCCTCAGCACCGCCCAGACCCACCACCCCTTTAGAATCTTGGCGTTGTTGGACTTGTCTCGAGATGGTGGGTACTATTCCTTCCTCCCTTTTTCATCAGTACAGGACACAAGAGACAAAGATGGGAGGTGCCACAGAGGAAACTTTCGACCTCTAGAGCCCACCAAGCCCGCACCCGGACCACGACCGCGGAGGACGAGGCCCGCACAGATGCGAGTCCTGCCACCCCCCAACGGAAGGTTCTACGCCGGCGCCGCAAAGTGACACATGGGAGGGTCCCCGCGTGTCGTGGGAGCGGTATTCCCGGGTCCACGGCGCTGGCCCTGGCAGACGACTGCCATTCACGGGGAGGGGGGGGGCTGGGGTCCGAGAGGAAGGGAAGGGTGTCGTCCTCCCGGACGTCCGCGGTTTTTCCTTTATCCCGAAGTTTCTAGAACTTCAAGGAACTTCTAGAACTCCGCGCTCTCCGCGCACTTTCTAGGGGAGAGGGGCGCCGGATATAGGTTGGGCCTGGGGTCAGGCTGTGGTTTGGGTTAAAACCCCACGAGGCCCCCGCCGCCAGTCGCTGGGCCAGGCCGAAAAGAGGGCGCGGGGGAGGGAGGGCCGGCGGCGCGGGAGGGAGGGAGGGAGGAGCGGGGAAGCGCGGCCCGAGGGCGCGAGTGCGGAAGCGCGGCGCAGGCTCGGCCGGCGGCCTCCCTCCCGCGGGGGCGACCTCCAGGGGCGGGCGGGGGGCGCTGCGCCCGCAGTGCGGGCGAGCGGGGGAGGTCCCTCTGCGGCTACCTCGCAGCTCCCCCGGGCCGTGGGTCCCGTAGCGCCGGCGTCTGCCGGGGTGGGGGCGGGGGCGGGGGCGGGGGCGAGGTAAAGAAGGCCTCTGTCCTTTCGCTTTGGTTCGGCGGCCAGGCCTGTGCAGGAACCTCGCCCCGCGCGGGCCGCCGCGGAGAGGTCCTGGCCCGAGCCTGGCCGCGGTGCCGCTGAGCCGTGGGCCAGGGAACCGTGCGGCTGACCCGCAGGGGCGAGCCTGCAGCGGGCGGAGACCGGAACCCGGGAGCTGAGGCCCCGAAGCGCTGGCGCAGCCAGAAAAGCTCGCCACGGCCGCTCCGTTCGGCCCTGCTTCCCCTGAGTTGCTTCTCTCGGGATTTATGAAACGAGAGCTCCGTTGAGGGGAAGGAACGGGGGCGTAGACGCACTCCAGACGCTCTTTGCCCGGAGTGGGGTGTGGGAACCCTGCACCACCTCATCAGCCAGTTCCCTGAACCCAGCAGCACAGGCCGGATCCCAGAGGCTGGGTGAGCAGCCAAAAGCTGATTTAAAAAAAAAAAAGGAAAAAAGCTGCACCTCATTGCGCATGTGCGAGTTTCATTTTTTTACGTCATTTCGCTTTATCAAGTCCCAAGCCAAAACTTCTTGCTTATTGATTACTCTGAAGAATAATCGACTGTATACTCTGACTCCTAGAAAATACTGCGAAAGTAGAGAGAGAAGGTTGTCAAGATTTCTGCTTTCACAAAACTAGCATAGGCTATCTATCCATTCTGCGTATCCCCACAGAGATTATCAGCGGAGAGTGAGTTCTGCTAACGTGCAGAGTAGATTGGAAGACGCGGTAGCACAGCATCTCCTTCTTTAAGAGGAGATACTTGCACTACAGTTTGCAACTCCACCTCCTATCATTTTTTGTTATTTCAGAGGAAACATCTGACTGAATACTGGTAAAGCTGGATTACTTTAATTTGCCTCCTACTCCAGCGTTAACCCATATTTATTTTTTAAAGTGGAAAATAAAAGTACTTTATATGAAAGGATAAATTTTTTCCTCATATGAAAAACATAAAAAAAGATTAATGACCACCTGTTAGAAGAAATACCTTTCCCCATTAGTAAAACAGGAAATGAATTATAAAGAAATGCTTTTTGTTCTAGGAATGCTTTTTTCCTGGTGAAATAATACTTAATCGCTTATCATTTTAATTATAACTCAAGGGTAAACGTCTTGGAAGTGTAACAAATAATGCCAGTATGTTTATAGTCAAATCCTAAAGAAAAGCAAACTTACAGACTTTTGGTTTAAAGAGTGCCTTGCAATACTAAGTACACCAAATGGGGACAGTGAAGATAGAGACTTCTTGTAGCACAGTTGGATTTTAAAAAATTGATTTTTATTAATGTGATGCTTAAGCACAGTACTCTCTATGTATGGCAAATATTTAAGTGATACAAGTAACTGGTATCAGTTATCTTTCTGGGAAAGGGTATTCCCAGGACCCATTGCAGACCATGATAATATAGTAGACTTGTGTTGCACTAGAGTCTCTCTTTAAGTTTAGAGAGCCTATATGAATTGTGTATATTAAAGTTCATGAAAATGCATTTTCTTAAATCTTTTTTTAAAGGTTGCTTATATCATTCTATTGTAAATTTACTTTATTGTAATGAATTTCCTTAAAAGTGTTCTCCAAAGGGACAAAAATTTTAATAGGTGAATAACTTGAGCAGAATGATCATTTGATAAAATTGAGTGGGGTCCATTGGATCTCATTACCTCTTTCCTTTAGAAAATAAGGGGATAGTTGAAGAGAACCCAAGTTAAAATATTTTAAGAAAATTGTCATGAGGCATATTTAGAAAGAAACAGCTGGTAAACACATTTTCCCAAGCCAGCTCTGTGTTCTTCAGTTACACTAGAAAACAAACTAATGAATCATGTTCAAAGCAAAAACATTCTCCTGAGTTAATTACTGATAACATTAATTTTCTGTTTCATGAACAGCTAGATGCTTTCTAAACATTACTCTCTTGCCAGTACAATTTATACTTCAGTATTTTGGAAGTGTGTTTATTGAACTCAGGAGTTTTGTTGAGGAAGTTGGAAAGGAGTCAAAAATTGCATGGTAAGATTCTATAGAAATGTAACCAATTCCAATAAAAAGTTTTCTGTATGGAAGTACATTATAGAAATGACGTGGTTGTCAGACCTAATTGCTTGGCTGTTGAGTCCCCACTGAAGAAATTCTACAGCCTTAGGGCTGTAGACTCAAAAGCAGTAGCATTTCTGGTTTCAGTTTAAATAAAACAATGAAATCCATCATTATTCAAGTCAATAGCGATAATTCACATGAATATGAATGCACTTTGATCTTATCCTTCAATTCATTGAAAGACACAGTAGTAATGAAAAAAGGAAGATAATCTCTTTAACTTGGTCCAAAGCAAGTTGTTGGAGCTTTTCTTTCTTGAAAGACCATAGAAAGGAACTTTTCACTAAAGCCTTGCTTTCCTATTTTTAAGGTGGTGGTGGGGGTGTTTGGGCAAGCTACAGGTCATTATGTTGCCTCCAGGAACCAAGTTGTGCTAACCTTCTTCTTTGAAGTAAACTGTCTTATGTAGTGAACTTGACATTTTTGTGAATCTTAAAGTTGAACCCGTTTTAAAACATCATACTTAAGAGTCATTTTAGGAGGCAGTTCATTTGAGTTTACCATCAGATATGATTAAGATATATTAACTACTTTCAATACGTTTTCAAGTTTATTTCAATTAAATAAGATATTTCAAGATGCATCATCTTACTAGATATGCAATATTCAATATTAGCCCCTTAAGCGTTCTTGTTGAACTGTATAGATAGTTAATGCCATGTCTGTGGTCTATGAAAGCATGAAAGTCACATTAAAATCTCATCTTACTTATGGCTATTAACCAGTTTTCAAACACTTTTGGTGGGAAAATAGCAAAGTTACAAATTCTTTTATACAATTTATCATTCTTAGAATTCTGGAAACATCTGTCAGATATTTTTTAGTATAACCTACCACATTTGAAATAAAATGAGGTAAAAATAAGCATGAACAAGGATATCTGATTATTGCCACTAGCCTGGAAATGTTTAGCTTTCCATTGAGTTCATTAAAGATATCCAAGCTCGATAGTAGTAAGTTTTTTTTCTAATTAGGGTTGTTGAACTTTTGGAATCCTCTGGAAATTCAACAAATATTTGTTGAGTTATGTAAAAAGGATTCCGGAGCATACAAGGATAAATAAAACAGGTGCTTGTCCTCAAAGAGCTTTAAACTTAGGAATTTCAGCACATCTGTGACTTACATGAAATTTCAATCTATGAAGAACACTCAACTAAATAACAGTTCAAAGCCACGACAATTATGGACAATTATTAAGAGCAAAGAAATTTGGCAGTGCACATATTTCCGGAGTTATCCTACTCGCTAAATAAAAGACTTTGCTGTGTACCTTGAAGAGTTCTCTTAAATAAAAACCTGTTTAAAACACTAACAAGAGTTCTCTCAAAAATTAAATCAGTGTCCTAGAACCACAAAGAATAGAAAAGGCAAAGAGATTCGTAAGGGTTAACGTCAATCATTTTCTTTGTGTATCAAACCACTCAGTCCACACTGCCAAGGGGTGATGTGGTTCATCAAATGAAATGAAGGGGGGGGCAGTGCTCCGTCCACTTCTGTATAAAAAGAATAAGTATCTGTATGCAATGTTTGAGCTAACACGAAAGGTATGTTATGGACTTTGTGCAAAATATTCGTGGTAGACAAAGAAGAGGGAAGATAGCGTTTGCCTGTGGCTCTAACCCAGAGGAAAGCCACTATTACCAACAGCAGACACAACCTTAAGCTCTTCTTTGTGTGGATGTTATCAGAAAGGGAGTGGGCATCTGGTCTTGACTTCTTTCTTTACCACCATCCTTATTTCTGATGTCCAGAAAAGCTTTCTAGTGGACTGGCCATTGACAAAGAATTTCGGTTCAAGGTGGAGACGAGGGTACCTGGGGCTGGGACTAAGGAAAGGTCCCCTCTCTCGGGGGCTCAGGTGCCTGATCAGTGCGGCGCGCGCAGCAGTGTGCGCTCCCAGCTCCCCTATTGTTTGCGTGGGGGCAGGGCCAAGCCGGGTAGCTGGCTTTTGAGCAGAGCTAAGGGTCCGGTCCTGGAAGACGAGCATCCAGGGCGGGGGCGAGAGATGTCAGCAAGGGCCACCCTCAGAGTTGTAAATGCTCGACCCCAGTACCGGCGGCGGCGGCGGCGGCGGCAGCGACCCGGGCTGCAAATCGCCGTCGTGTGGTTGCTACTAGCAACCGAGCCTCCGCCGAGCGCGCAGCCCCGCAGCCCCGCAGCCCCTGGAAGGAAGGTGGGAAGGGAAAGCGGCTGAGGCGCCGTGGCCGCGCGGGCTCCGCCGCCCGCCGGGCTCTCACTCATGCCCGTGCCCTTCGGTCCCTTCCATCTTTGACCGCAGTTGTGCCGCACGAAGGGCCAAAGGGCTCCCGGGTTGGGGGTCGCTGCCTCCGGAGCGCCAAATTACTGGAGCCCTCCATGAATGCAACATGGCAGCTGGGGCTCGAAGACTGAGTTCATTCAGTCTGCGGAGGAAGCTAGGGCCGTGGACTCCGCAGAGCGCCCGCCGGCTCCTTTCCAGACCGAGAGTCCACCCTGCTCCCTCCTCCCCCGACTGGGAGCCCGGCAGCCGCTTGCGCGAACCCGCCTCACCCTCACCCCTCAGCCCTTTGTTCTGCATTCAGTGGGCACCTCACTCCTCCGGGGCTTTTCATGAATACCCTCGAAGACTCAGCGATCGGGGTAGGACACCTAGCACTAGACAGAGATGTCTAGCGTTCCTAGTCTCAGGAGGGCTCCGGGCAAAGCTGGGAGCGCGAGCGAGGGATCCCCACCCGCGGCTCCCAGAGGAGCCGCCTCTCGTCGGGGTACCTCCTGCCCACAAGGCCCAGGTCGCGGTTCCCCCGCCTCCCAGCTGAGAGGTGTGAGGCGGGAGACCCGGGCGGAGACGCGGACGGGCGAAGAGACAATGCCCATCACGACCCCAAGGAAATCAGATTCTCCTCACTGGGGAGAGGAAACCTGCGGACTCGGAATCGCCCTAGCCTCGGAGAAACAGGGGAAAAAAATACCCCGTTAGGTCTGTGCTGGGCTCTATCGCGCGAGGCCGGTGTCGCCCCGAGGAAAGGTCTCCCCACCCGGATCGAGGGGCGAGCCGAGCCGCGGAGCCTTCCACCGGGATTGTGGGAGGGGTTCACCGTTGGGGGTAGGGAAAACCTAAGGGTAAATTTACAGTTTTAAAAACGGCGGTTTAAAAATGATCATGCCACGTAGACAAGCCAGTTGTGACGTTCAGCACAACGTGCTACTGAAATACCGAAATCCGCCACCAAATGGCGGCTCCTGCAGTCGGCTGCACTGATAAAGAGGACTCGCCCGGCGTCGCCCATTTTAGGCCGTTTTCACTTCTCCGCCGTTACCCCGAACCTCCTCCCCAAGTCGTTCCTCCCTCTCTTGGTTTTTGGGTGCACGTGGGACTCCTGGGTCAGAGAGGCGTTTATACCATGGGGATCAGGCAAGCGCGGGCTCTACAGGAAGCCAGCTGTGTCCCCGCGGCTTTCGGAAGCGACATCCCAACAGTGGACCTCCCGTTCCTCTGCCCCGCCAGGGTCGTGAGGGCGCCGGGGTTGTGAGAGTGCCGGACCTCCCAGGTTCGCTCTGCCCTGAGACCCATTTATAGGCGCCGCCTTTGGGACCTGTCGCGCAGCCACCCTTTCCTGCACACTGTCACCCGGTCAAATTTTCTCCGCAGGGGATTAGAGCCTGTTCTATCCATCAAACAAGCTCAACTGGAGGACCTTCTCCCATGGGCCTTTCCAATCACTGCCCACGAAGCACAGCCATCGGGAACCCTCAACATGGCAGTTTTATATTTTGTCATTTAGTTTACAATCTAAACCCCCAACTCCAAGGACACTTCGTTATTGAAGGAGAAGGGGCATAGGATTTGAGCGAGGCGATTATCTGGAATGGCCCATCAAGAATGAGGTTCTCTGGGCTTTGCAGGTGAAGCCGCTGCCTGCCCGGCAGGGGGTCGGTTTTCTACAGGCGTTGAGCACAAGGCCCGGGGGTCGGTCGCCCCCGCCTCGGCAGCAGGGCGGACCCGCTGGTGTCTCGCCGGGTGGAGAAGCCTTCGGCCAGAGGAGGACCACCTTATGAGGCCACGCGCACCTCGCTGTTGCCGCCGATCGCCACAGGCTCCGACTTTGGAGAAATGATTTCGTTTCCCCGCCAGAAAAGCCTCGCAGGGTCTGAGAATCTTGCTTTCAAATTTGGCGGGATGCGAATCCACCGAGCCGAGAGCCGCGCGAGGCGAGCGGCGCAGGCGCAAAATGGCCTCCTGATGCTCGGCCGCCCGGGCTCGCGCAGGGCCAGGCCGAACCCCCGCGGCGTGAAGGATCGGATCACCGAGGTCTGAGCTGTGGCTCTTTGCACTCGTCGGAGAGCAGCTAGTTAAAAATAAGGACGGGGGGAAGGGCCCTTTCCTCCTAACGAGTCCTTTTGGAAGCCAGTGCTTTCTGGAAAGGAAGGTCACTTTCTCCAGGCGGGCATCCTGTGCCTTTTCCACCAGGCACCAGAACATAACAAGCCTCTTTTTTTTTTTTTTTTTTTTTTTTTGAAAGCCGTTGGTCTGGTTAGCCTCGTCCCCAGCCCCCGACTTCTCTTCATCCACCCACTCCCCCCACTCCGTCTTTATCTTCCTAGCCACGCAGTGAGCACCTGTCTTCGGCTTTGTCTTTCACTCTTGGAGGTATTGAGACTTAAGACTAGTCCCTGGACAGACTTCTTTATCTCCAGTGACCTCTTTATCCATCGCTCTAATGTTTTCATTCCTTCCATCCCAATTTCGACGTGTTTCTCGAGTACTCTGGTCCTTACAAGTCCTTCTCTCAACTTGGGTTCTAGCTAAGTTACAAAGACAGAGCGTTGGAGAGTGCCGAATGGATACTTAGAAATTACGTTTTCTGTGAAGTTTGGATATTGTGATGACATCCAACAATCAGAGCAAGAAGTAGTATTTGTGTTGAAATGTAGGTGATTCTGAGGGAACAGCACCTGCTATTTTGGGGAGTTCCTTTGATAGTCTCTGGAAGGAATATTTTAAGACAAGAGTTAAAAGAATGGGAGTAATTTAACTCGTTCACTGAAAGTTTTTATTGAGTGTTTATTATTTATTTGAAGGGTTAAAAGAGACTTCGGGATGAGTTTTCTACGTGCACTTGAACTTCTTCAGAAAACACACAGGATCTTAGAGTAGCCCTTCCAGGGATAAATAGCTTTTGATGCCGACGACTTGATGAAGACAAAAGTTGATAGTGAAGTCTTTATGAGACCTCTAGAAATTGCACACTAAGAAAAAGAAACTGGTGCAAATAAAGGAAATCCGTTTCAAGAACCAAAAGAAGAAAAGACGTTAAAAAAATTAACTGCGGAAACAGGAAACACTCTACTGTGTAAACATTTTCGGAGACTTTCATAATCAAAACTGGACGATCTTGAAAATCTACAGGCTCAAGGTCTTCGCGTGGTATTTCCCAAGTCTGATTTACTGGGAGGCTCCAATAGACGACTTTCTCTTCCTTGTCAAGGACCCGTCCATATGAATTCTGTGGTACCAGTTTAGTTGAAGGTTTTATCTTGGAGGAGTTAGAATTTTTTTTAGAGTGAAATCACCTGTTTTACTGTTAATTTTATACTTGAAGAAACATCCTCAAATGAAATGACATTATCTAACCCAAGAGCCTTATTCTGGAACTGCGTTCTGTGCTCTTTGCGCCATTAAATGTCTTTAAAAGTATATGTTTTTAAAAATGTTCATTTGAAGTGTAATTTAGACTTTTGGTTTTGGATAAAATGTGAGTTAGACTGTATGGGGGAAGCACTAAACTAAATCAGAATTTCCAACTGTCATTCCAGCGGTAATGTAAAGAAAAATATGTATTTTTCAAACCTTTAAAATACAAAGAAAAATGAGAAAAATAACACTTCCATCACCCCAGGATTCTGAGACTAGGTTCCCTATATAAATTGTTTCTAAAAGTAAAATCCCATCCCCTCAAAAGATTATCATAAGCTATTTTTAAAAAACCAAACATATTCATATCTTGTTGGCCAGTGCAAGTAGTATGTTACATGGGTTCCTATTAAATTCCTATTAAGATTTCGTATCAAAATTTTATCTTGGTAGGCCTATAGGAGTGTAACAAAAAGACTTTCACAAATGAACTGAAACTCCAAATATTGGGAAAAGAGTAAGAGGAAAAGATGAAGAAAATCCCGTACCAGTTTACTCTGCCTGTTGCATACCTCCAGAGATCCCAACATTTGCACACACGGTCGGACGTGGCAACAAGCAAAACGGTTGGTAGGTTAAGGTTGGTAGGTTAATTCAACTGTAGGCAACTTTTTTTTTTTTCAACTTAGTCCAATTAACGGCCGGCAATTTTAAAAGCACAAAGTACTTGTAAAGTAGTATGCAAGTGTAAAGCAAGACGGATCACTATTTACACAACAGCAACCAGCCTCATTCTTTCTGCATTTAAGCTAAAATCTGTGAAACCAATTTAGGCATTTTCTGTGGAGTATTTTGTTAGCACTAACTTTGCGTTATAGAATTCTAGAATACTTTTGAGAAGCAAACGCCAAACTTAAAGCCAACTTTTCATGTACCCGACTTTTACTGCTAAGAGTTACAAAGTTAGCAGCTTTGATATGGATGTTTGGTTGGAATTTTTTAAAGTGGTAGTTTAGCAAAAGTTTTAAATCTTAATTGTCACAAACTGTGATGGCTCGTTCTGGGAGAACGCAACACATTGTAATCTTTCTTCTCTTTTATTAAGACAAATTTTAGCTGAAATATCCTTTAACGCTTAAGCAATTTTCAAATTGAGTAGGGAAAAACACCCTCTTTCAAATAAAATAAATGGACATGTTTTCAAGTATGATAAGTGTTAAGCCATAAATGCAAAGATCCATCATAAAAAGGTTGAGATGTAAAGTCTAAGTTCCATGTTGATCTTACAACTTGGCTTTCTGTTAAGTCAATGACAGTCCACTAACATTTGAAGTTTTTAGCCTTTGAAAAATATTTTTTCATTTTTTATACACATGACCATCCAAAGTAAAAATACCACTTGAAACTTCCATTAACAAACTCTTCTTTGTCTTAGATAACATCATGAAAAACTTGAGGCCTAGAAAAATGAGTTAAATTCACCAAAACTGGCAAACATGGGGAATTTTTACTTCAAAGATTAGAGTAAATAAACATACATCTTTCAATTGGGCTTTCAAGCAATTATACAACAAATCATATACTTCTTAGCAACATCACTACTTAAGACAGCAATGGATTCTCTTTAGCTTTTACCTGTTGTTATCCACAATAGGGTTTCTAAAACTTCTGCACATTGTGCTTTTCATATCAAATTTTTATTAAAATCTTAGCTATTTTCTAAATGAATATCCTTTTCATTGGATTTTTTCCCCAAATACAAATGAAATTTTACATCTATAATTAGAAACACAGTGGGACTGTACAAATTTAGGTCAAAATAAAAATATATGTATTTTGTGGTTTCATAAAACTTCATTTACTGTATTTTTAAAGAAAGCAGAAGTAACAGCAATATATGTAAAAGTAATGATTTAATGACTATAAGCAAGACAAAGCAATAGAATTGTGCTTCTTTTGCAGACTGGGGACAATGAAATGTTTAGCTACAATTTTCCCATACAAACATGAAACAATATTCATATAGAATAAACACCCTCACAAATAACTGATGGGTGATGAACACACACCAAGTTCGACCAAAGCAAAACACAAACTGAAAGTTGTTGGGGTTATTCGTATTTTAAATTCAACATGCTCACTCTATTTAAAAATTAATACCTATAGAAGCTCATAATAAATTGCTTCTATTTCCAGACATTAGGGAGACAGCATATGCCGTTGTTTATAACTGTAAAAGCAAAATCTTAAAATTTGGTATTACTGCTATACCACATATTAAAATAATTTTACATAAAATGCCTTCTTCCAGCAATTGGCTGGTTTACTTAAAAATTTGTTTTAGGATTATAGTGATGAATATGCATTTTAAAAACACATTAATTTCATCATAAGCAACAGGAAATAAAGACACTATTTCCAAATTAGAAGTTTTTCTTTACTGCAACAATATATTTTAAAAGTAAACATGTATCACTAGAGAAAGTCAGTATTATGATTTGCCAATTGCTTCCAATGGAAAAAGACTTTAGAATTAGATATCCATATTAAAAATATTCTATGCCCATGAGGCTCAAACATAGGGTATCTGCAAAGGTCGAACCAGTTGGGAGAATTTTAACAACCATTTCTGAATGCATGAAACACAATATTTTCTTTATAGTATTTATAAATATATCATACAATACTGTTTCCTGTTATGTCATATACCAATATGGCATTGTACAACAAGCATAATGCCATCTGATTCTTACAAAAGCGAATCATTTAAACAAGTCAGTAAAATAAACGGTAGTACCCGCTTTTAGACATACAGATTGTAAAACTGAAGTTTACTTTCCTTTGATCGGTTTTGCGTAGCAACAGAGAAGTACAAATCAAATAGGAATCAAAATGGCTAAATATGCAAGAAATCGTTATTCACAGTGACATGGCTACATAGAATGCATTATTCTATGCATATTCTTTCTGTTTGTTGAATTTCCAGATAAAAAGCACTTGTTTTCTACAGGTTCACAAAACAGCTTAATAACAAGAACAATCAAGGAGAATGTAATGTAGGCGTTAGTTGAGATTAACAAACTATGGCCCAATGTTTATATCCACTGCAGAATATTTTCAGATCCAAACAGCGGTTACAGAAACCATTTCATACCTTTCCTAACACACAGGAAAAAAAATCTTGCCTGCCTTTGCAGAAACCAATTCTTTATAGGAACAATCTTTTCAATTAACGTCCATATGAATATCACATCTAGTCCATCTTTTATAGCCAAATTTAATGTCACTACAAAAGAAAGCAAATTGGACGACAGTCACATGTATTAGCATCTATAAAGCTGTAATGGCATGAAGATAACTATATAAATCAGGGGTTCAAAATTTTTTTCCTTAACAGTCTCAGGTATCAACCAGATGAAGTTGCTGATGACCCATTTACTGACGATTTTCGAGGTCTATTGGCAAAGGAAGATTGGTGGTTACCGCTGGGGCTGTTGCTGGTTCCATTCATAGTACTGGAAATGTGAGGAAACTGAGGATGAGGAGATTGAACTGGAGTGCTGGGGCTAGGCAAACAAGAAGAGGTGGAGGGAATACCTCCTGCTGGGCTGTTGGCCTTGTCACTCCCAGAGTCACTTTCCAGTTCTCCAGTATTTGTCAGTCCATCTCTCTGGTGACTGATCTTCATTCTTTTACAAGTAGGTCGAACTCTGTATTTCAAAGGAAGTGGACCATTCTACAAAGTTAAAAGGAAAAAAAAATCAGCCTTAATTCTTTAAATGCAGTTCACCACAGTAATCTGCAAGTATTAGACATGCTACTTACCCTTCTCCAGGTATAAATGTAGGCAATATCCATTAGTGTATAGTAATCCTTTAAAGGTTCCTCTTCATACATAACATCAATCTATTGAAAAACAGTATTTCAATTATTAAGTATCACAAAGAACAAAGGTAAATCTAGATTTTTTTGGTCATCTAAACATAATCCAAAAATGCTTTAAAAAACATCTTCTCCAAACATTTGGACAAAGAAAGAATCCCTCTTCAAACCTCAAATAAGGGGAAATATTTCCTGAAGTTATTAAGGGATTTATTTTCATAGCATAAAACAGAATTCATACTAAACATTTTGAGGTATTTCAAGGTAAGTGCTAAATTAAATTTTAAAAATTTCTGTTGCATTTTGGGTTCAGAATCCAAAGAGAAAAAAGTGAGTGAATTTTTAAAAAATCTACATAAAATGCATGAAGACTATAAAGTAGATACCTGGAAAGTATTAGGTATGTCCATTTTACTTCTGAGAAACTTTCTTAGGTGCATCACAGTCATTGCTGCTGGGCATCGTAAATATCTTTTATCGTTCACCTAAGTACATTTAGAAAAGTAACTGTTTTATTCTTAACTTTCAGATGAAAAAAAGTTTAAATTAGATTGCCTGAATAGATAAAAGGCATCCCCCAAACTGAGATGTGACTAAATTCTCAACTATACTATTTTTATAAATACTAAACGAACAGATTCCTGGTATAATACAAAAAACTTTAAGTATATCAGCACATTAAACATTTTTTAAAATATTTTATAAGAATAGTAATCATATATAAAATAAATTCTGTATGTTAACTATCAGATACAAATCATTCTTAAACATCAAACATGACAATTTTCTTCTGACAGCATCATTTGACCCTGGAATATTCTAAAGAGTAACACACACTCATAAAATTTAGAATCTAAACTATGTTTCATGTTTTTGTGACATGGAACCTACCTCCTCCTTAGATTTCTCCTTGTCTTTGTTTACTTTCCGATCCAATCTAAGAAACAGACAATTTATTAGTGGAACAATGTATCTAATAAACATATAAACATAATAAACACATTTCTTAAAGAAT
The DNA here is from genome assembly GCF_004115265.2 of Rhinolophus ferrumequinum. NCBI lineage: Eukaryota > Metazoa > Chordata > Mammalia > Chiroptera > Rhinolophidae > Rhinolophus > Rhinolophus ferrumequinum. The sequence continues at coordinate 7,219,133 of NW_022680355.1, read as the reverse complement.
TTACCTGTTCTGGTCAAAGAATTCAATGGATAAACTTATTATCTCATCATCGGTTATAATTCTCTTATCTTCATCTGCAACTTCTCCTCTGTCTTCATTAGAGCCATTGGCAGCTATAAAGACATGTTGAAATTCAATTTTTTAAAAATTAAATAATTAAATATTATATACATGTAGGAAAATAGAAGTGGTACTTGAGATTACATTCAATTTTAATAAGTTACTGAATAAGTATTCCCTCCAAATAAAATGTCCTCCCCCCTTCAAAGAGTTTACCATCAGCTGAAGGATGAGCTGCATAAAAATCCCTTCTTCTCTTCATTTCATCTAAAGGGAGTAAAAAAGACTTAAACATTTGGTATAGTGGGTAAAACCTATAAATACTTTTTAAAAATTCATTTTTTAAGCAAGTTACTCACTTTTGAAAAGTCCTGGAACTAATTTGTATACAATATCTTGAAGAGTTTTATCTGACCTGAAAAATAATAAATTAGAAAAGTAAACTGTCAATTAAGATGACAAAAACTAAAAATATCCATAAATTATAGAATCTATTTTCTCATTGCTATAAAATTTTGATTGTGACACTGTCTATAACTAAGTCAATAACAATTATGAAAATAAAAGTTCTTTATGTAGTAGCATTCTTTTAAATCAGTAGAAAAATACTTATATTCACTAATAAATTCTTCACATTTCACTGAGTCAAGTTACTAAATTAGCTAACATGAAAGAGAATAAAGAAAATGGAAGCACTTTAAACACATTTATTTGCCTGTCATGAAGTCAATAAAACAATGCAAAAATGGAGAACTGATTCAGTTTTTAAAAGATGGTTTCTAAAAATCTTAGAATCACTTGAATAACACTGAACATTGTTTAAAAACTAGTTATTATTAATGTGGCAAGAAATTAAAGGTTACCCACCACAAAGCTCATACATTAGGTGGGGATTTGGTAAATTTTTGTAAGAAATAAACAGGGTAACTTTCACTAAATGATGCAATTCTAATAACAATTTCAAACAATGATTTTAAACATTTCTCTACCTTATATTCAGTAGTGGTCTGGTTTTGTGAACTTGGACATCACAGATAGGACAATACTTGCTGGTCTCCAGGTAACGTACAATACACGTTTTACAGACTAGAAGTAGAAACACATTTTGTAAGTTCAGAAATTATATGCTAAACATTAAAATTAGTCTCAGAAAAGGAGAATAGCAAAATAATAAATGCCAAAAGACATTTCCTATTAAATAAACTAAATTAATATCCTGAGAACACTTATACATTGCATACTTATATTTTACTAAATATGATTAAAAGTCACTAAATGCATAAAAGGAAAACGATTCCATCATTTTGTACTAGCATTCTTAAGGATTGCAAATTGTTAGTTTTCCTATTTCAGGATGAAATATTAAATATACGTGACACAAAAAGGTCTAAAACTTGTACTTACAGGAATGTAGACATTCTATTATGGTTGTGGCATCAATGAAGTACCCTCCACAAAGCACACACATTAGGTGGGGATTTAGCTCAGTGATCTTGATTCTGGTTGTTCGATGCATTTCTGCTTGAGAAAAGATTCTGCAAGACAGAAATATTGACTATAATTCACGGAAAGAGAATCAACATTATCTCCCATTCCTAGTAACTATACACTCTGAAATGCTGAGGAGCTCATAAAACTCATTTAACACTGTTAGCAGCTAGACTGTCCAACGTTTTCTACAAAAGAAACTTACTAATCAGACTTGAATCAATTCTACTGAAATGGTGAAAAAGGTTCCAACTAAAGTAACTTGTGGTCCTTCAGGTCATGCCAGCAGGGTGAAGAAAAGGTCTGAGGTGGGGGCTGGGAGCTAAGAGTATTCGTGTCTCTTTCTCCCATTTGTCCTCCAGCCTTACAGCCCCACGGCTTCTGCAGACGCCACAGAGTCCCCGCAGATATTTACCAATCGCTAGAGCTTATTCAGGGTCTCCAAATTTATTGTAAAACTTTCCTATCGATCTTCAATTGAAAATCCCGGAGCTTGCCCTGATTTTCCAGGGGTTCCTGTTGTTGTAGGCGCTTCCAGCAACCAGAACCTGGCACGTTTTTACGCAATACAAAGGGAAAAAAAATTCTGCTCTATCTGCATCCCTGGCATTTCCGGAGCTGGGTGCTGGGGCCGCAGGAGAAACACCTCAAGTCGGCCTCGGGCTGGGGCCTGAGTGCATGGACGCCCGGGACCGGGATGCGAGGGGCGGATCCGGCAGCCGCAGCGCCCGGGGCTCCGTCTCGCTCCGGATTCGGAACTCGCCTCTGTCGGGGTTTCCATAGCAACTTACACTTACACTTGGCATCCGGCCACCGCTACAACTCTGCGCGGAGCGGGCCCAGCCCGGAGCTTCGGCGGGTGTGCGGGGCAGCCCGGCGGAGGTAGCAGCAGAGGAGGGCGCGGGGGAGGGGCCGGCACGGCGCGGGGGGCGGGGCCGGCGCGGGGGCGGGGTGGGGTGCGGGCGCTGCGGCGCGGGGGTGGGGCAACCCCACGAGGCCCACGGCGCTGGGGAGCTGGATTCCTGCCCACGGCAGTCCGGCCGGCAGCCTGAGGGACCCGGGAGCTGGCGAGTGGTAAATGAAAATGCAGTCCGCACTCCCGGCCATTACGGACACTGTTGGGGGCCTCTCTCCACGTTGACTCCGTGCGAAGAGCTTTCAGATCTTGACTCTTTTGGTCTCCCCTGTTAGCAATCACTAGGTCAAAATTTTCACGAAGGGATCTTTTAAGAATTGCCAACTGTGCACTTAGACCGAAACCGTCAAGGCTCAAATTGCAGAGATGTTTATTGAACTGAACCTCTTTAAAGCTTTCTTCTCTAACATGAACTTCTCCTGTAGATTAGATAAGCGATACAAAGTTTTGGAAAGGCTGAAAACTGAAATCTGTTTTACAAGACAAGGAGGGAGCAAAGCCCTGTGTTTTATTTGAGCCATGCTGGAGGCAAGAAAAACTTGGTAATCGGTAAGATAGTGACAGTATGTAAAGAACCATGTGACCAGCTCATTCCCAACACTAAATCAACACCTTGTCAACCCAGAGAAACGATAGGAGAGAAAAACAAATGTCATTTTCTCAGCCTAAACTCCATACAAACCCTCACACGATGAAATGATATTCCCAACAGATATCATATGTTATAAAGACTCATGGTGGGGAACTGTCAGCAACAACAAACCAGCGGACAATCAGGGAAGTCAATTACTTCATGTAGTATTCTTGAAAAATACAATTCTTACCCCCACCTCATTCATTTCAGAACCTGAAATAAGACTAAGCTGCTAGATCTGTCTAAAGTACATTTTCAAAGCTTGAGTAGAAATCTAGGAGCTTGTGAAACTTGAAGATGTATCTGAGGTTTTAATTCTTAGGAAATTTTAATGCACAAGAGAGAAATACCAATCAACATACCTCAGTGACTGAAACTAAAAGCTTTACAGTACTAAAAACCGGTGAAAACAAAACAAAATCTCTTTCATGAAAGTGTCTACAGTGGCAACCAGAGACTTCAACCAGAAAACTTCATGTGTGACTCCTCAGTTATCTCTGGGTTACTTGTTTAGAAGAATATTGTCAACATATTGTCGATATAAATCTAAGTGGGGTTGCAGAGGAGTTGTGGGTGGTGCAGTGTCCCTAAAGAGTAGCAGTATTTAAATCCACTGTACTTGATGATTAAAGACAAGCGTTCTTGATTCTTAAAAGTCTCCTGTGACACCACAGGACCTTTCCTAGAAAGATCGTTAACAAGGTGATACTTCTATCTGCCTGTGAAATCATATCACACTAACGCCACAGATCATGAAGTTTAGGTTAAGGGCTTCAATAAAAATTGCTGCCTTTACTTCTCTACCTTACAGGAAACCAACACCACCAGACAAACACAAATATGAGCGCAGAGAACAATCAAGCTTTAGTGGGGGATTATCTACTAGTTGGCTTTGAATATTTAAGTTACATATACTTCACCAAAATCCTTTCAAAATTCATCTTAAGTCTTAATTCACACAATTCCTGAACTCCTCTACCTCAGTTCAGAAGAATTTGGCCACAACCCTATTATCATTTACAATGCTAGTAAGTACCACTTTGTTACTTATATAAAAATCAGTTCTTTGTCTTTTTATACCACTTGAAAGTACTGGCAGCTTAATGAAGACTTTGAAAATGTTTGACATGCTGATAAGGTTAAAGAAACATCTGCACCTCAGAAATGGAAACCTTCTAGGTTCCAACACAGTAACTGCCAGTTAAGCAAGCAAAAATGCACCAAATATTTAATAGTAAAAATACTCAATAGTTAAAACTTGCCATTACAGCATACTCAGTTGGGTCTGTCAGTTTGGTTGGAGGCCTAACACCAGTAATGTCAAAATGAAGGAAAACAGAAACAAGTTCTTATGTTAACAATCAGCTTGACTATTACAATCTAAAAAATGCAAATGAACTCCATAACCCCACTTGGGGCTCACAGCCTAATACAATTATGGGTGAAGTAGGAGTTAATTTGGTCTTAGGGAGAATTTTGCCTATTTGGGCACTTAATGCACATCCAGGAACTTGGTGGTAGAGCGTTAATGGATTTATCAAGTACAATGAAATGCTCAATTGTCTTACAAAAATGTGTGTGTATATACACGTGCACACACAGTTACTTTTATAATGGCTTTAAAGATATTGCTACTGGATGTATAACTTGAACAGGTAGACTATTTCAAATGCCTTTGCACGCTGTGGCAGAAGTATGGGAATGAACTCAAGTATTCATATATATTTTATATATATCTATATATACATATATAGAGAGAGATAGACATATCTATCTCTCTATATATATATTTGCCTATAAAATCAACCTCTAAGGATTCTGATTAATCTACTTAAAACTCAAATGTTAATACAATCTCATAAATTAGTATATACTGTTAACAATTTTCATCCTTAAGTTTCAAGTGTTTAATGTAGCTTATAATGTGTTTCCAAAACTTGGAGGTTAAGGTTCCTATGAAATATAGGTTGAACTACTCATAACATTTCAGGTAACACAAACCTACACTTGGATTTGGATAAATATGCCCAGAATTTTGCCTACTTTAAAGGGAGGGGTTAATGCATGCTTCTCTTTCAAATATTGAACCGTGACCACCAAGCCCACTAAATCCTTTCATTGCAATTGGGAATGATCAAAGTTTCTCTACTTGTTTACTTCCAATTATTAACTGTAAATCTCTGGGGAAAAGATCATGCTATATCGCTGTCAAACCCAAAAGACTGCGTAAACACATCCAAGCAAGTTTTCAGTGCCTTTTTTCCAAGCATCTCTTTACCACATGAGCATCTCTTTACCACATGACCTATCCTGACATTTAGCAAAATCTATAAAACGTAGTGGACTTAAGTCATGGTTCCCATAGGAGAGGTTGAGAGAAAAACTGTAGTGTCCAAAAGGGGAAAAAAAAGAAAAAGAGGAAAAAGAAGCTCGAAAGAAAGAAAGGAAATCTCCTGCAAGACTAGCATCCAGTCACCATCATCACTCCAAAAAAAGCTCCAAATTTGAAATGCCCACTTCCCAGTGAGCACGTCCCAAGTGATGTTTAGATAACTTATTCAAGGCTACCAACAAATAACACCCTGAAACTTTACCATTTTAAACACAAATGCAGGAGACCTTGGAAACAACTGGGAACCGCCATCTTACAAGCCATCCAATTTCACACAAGTGTCCCTCCAACTTAAGTTAATAACATTTTTGTTTCGTCTCTCTCCAGTCTAACATCCACCTTGGCGGGACCGCTACCCCCCACGTAACCCGTCCCTATAAAATGGGGGAGTTCTCTGGCTGTTTAAACCCCTCCAAAGCCCTTTCTTCGGGAGAGGAGGGAAGCCACTTGACCCAAGCAGCTCCCGATTTCAGGAACCCGTCCCCGTTTCATCAAAATCTACCTCTCAACAAAGGGCGCCGTGGCCGCGAGAGCTGCAGAGGCTGCAAACACAAGTGTTCTTCTCGGGGGCCATGTGCGTCGCAAGGGTGTAGAGGGGCGCTGGGGGGAGAAAGGAACTAAAACGTGGGGCCGCGCGCGGCGCGTCCGCAGCTGAGCGGGCGGCGGCTGGAGCCGCGCCGAGCCGGGCTGGCGGCGGCGGCGGCGCGGCGCGGGCTGCGGGTCGGTCTCGGCGCCGCGGGAGTCGGCGGGCGGCGCGGGCGCGCGCTCGCGGGCGCGGGTGGCGCGCGGGGCCGGGCGGCGCGCGGGGCCGGCGGGTGGCGGCGGCGGGCGACGGCGCGGGGCTCGGCGCCCACGCTGTCAGCGCCCTCCCGGCCGACGGGGCGAGGCGCGGGGGGGCCGTTCCCCGTCCACCCGCGGCCGGCCCGAGCCCCGCACGGCCCCCGCCGGCCCCCAGCCCCGACCCGGGTGCGCCTCGCCTCCTACGTACCCAGGAAAAGCAGCTGGCGAGAGGCGATCGAAGCGGGCGGAAAAGACAATGAAAGTTAAAAGTCGTTCAGCAGAAAATGAATGTGAGCCAAGCGGCCATCTTGAAGCGAGCTGCAGACGCCGCTGTCAATGGGCAACGAGCGCAGCCGAGAGGAGCCGCGGCCGCTGCGCTCGGCTCATGCTGCCTCCCCAGCCCGGCCTCCTCCTCCTCCTTCGCCTCGGCCTCCTTCTCCGCCTCGGCCTCCTCCTCCTCCTCGGCCTCCAACGCCTCCTCCTCCTGGGCCTCCTCCTCCTCCTCCTCCTCCTCCTCCTCCTCCTCCTCCTCGGCCGCCGCCGCCTCCTCCCGCTTCGCTCTCGGGGGAGGGAGCGCGCGGAGGGGGCGCGATCAGTATTATTCTGCGGGGCTGGGAGGTGTTTCTAATCCGGATCGGGGCTCCCTCGCCAACATCCCCATTGTCTCGCCCCGATCTCTGCCTTTAATACTACGATTATTTCATAGTTGCTAGGGGGGGAGGAGGGAGGGTGGGGGGCGCCGTGTGTGTGCGTGCGAGAGGCTGGGGGAGGGGAGGAAGGATGAGAGGGGGAGGGGAGGGTGGAAAAAAATGCACCGCTGAAGGCAGAGTGGAAACTGACACCGGCTCCAAAATGGCTCAGTCTGCCCGCCCCCTCCCCCCGCAGCCCCCCCACCGGGTCACGTGCTCCCCTCATTCCTTAAGGGCGGCCTGGGAATTAGTGTCGGTGTAGTCGGGCCCGCGGCCGCCCCCTCCCCTCCGAGGAGCGCGACACGGCCCCCTCCCCCTCGCTCTGCGCGGGTGCAACGGCGCTGGCGCGGCTGCAGAGACATTTCTCCACAATGCCACACGCGCCACCCTGCTCTCGGCGAGGGCGTCGCTTTGGCCCCGCACGCAGCTCAGCCCACCCCACCCCCCGTTATTTCTTTCTTTCTGCCGTCCGCCTCCGCCTGCGGCGCACTCGTCCACGGGCTCCCGCCAAGGAGAGCGGGCCACCGGTCACTGCCCCCCCGCTCGGCCCTGCTGTCCCCATGGGCTGTGGCCCAGACTCTGGCGCCGCGGCGCAGAACCTGCGCCCGAGTTGGGCTCGCGGAAACAACAGCGCCCGCCCCTGCCTTCCCGCGGCCGCGCCGGCCCCCTACCCCGCCCGCCACAGCCGAGGCGGGGCGCGCGCGGGCAGCCGGTAGCTCCGGGCAAGGGCTCCCCGCGGGGGCTGGCCGGGCCGGGCCTCGGGAACCCCGCAGGCGAGGGTCCGCCAGCAGGCGAGCCCTCCCGCGCAGGTAACGGGACGGGCAGGCTTCCCGCCACGGAGAGACCGCGCCAGCTCCCCAAATCCCGAAACTGGGGTCTTCAGTAAACTCCGGAGATCGCATCCTTTCCCACTGTGGTTAACTTTCCATCCAGAGAAAAAAGCGATCGTTGAAAGTTAACGCTAATCTAATCGTTCTGTCTTCAGAGTAATAATTGACACACAAACTCAAATCCAAACAAACGCTCACCACTTTTGGTGGAAACTTATTTATTCGGAGTGTAAATACTATTTTCTTTTGTAAGACTTGAAAAAAGATCAAAATGGGATCAATGTACAGTTCATACTAACGATTCAAATATGTAGGCAGTGTTTCCCTCTGAACTCTCACAAGTGTAAAAAAAAAAATGAGTGTCAAAATTGATGAGTGGCATAAATCCAAAAGGTAAAACATTTTCTATTGAAAAGGAGGACATCCAAGCTCGCACAAATGATGGTTCGGCCGACGGCAAGGCGTTCCTGGTCTTCTAGACCCGGGCAGATCGCTAACTTCCCCGAGTTACAACTGAGTTGCTCTTTCTAGGCTTTTTGAAGCATCTTTAAGTTTCCCCACTAAGTCCTAAAAGACATATATAATGCCACGTTTTTTAGGATAAAACAGGAAAGAAATATCCAACTTTGAGAAAGATGCTAGAAAAAAGTCGGGAGACACTTTCTAAACAAATTTAAAATACACAAGGATATTAACCTTTGACAAACCATTATCCTTCAAAAGAAGGTTTTCCTTTAAAATAGCTCATCTTCAAATTGGCTACTTGCCCTCAGACTTGAAATATGATTTCTAACCAACTCTTCTTAACAGGAAGGAGTATCTAAATTTCTCAAGTTATCTAACAAAGATTATGCTGTATGCACATTTTCTGAAAGTTTAAAGTTAGCTTAATGGTTACATTAAAACAACTCTGCAGGAGATTCCTTTTGGAAAATTCAATTTCATCAACATTTCAAGCAATAATCTTCATTTTTTTAAGTGGTAAGAAATAAATTCGTTCTCATGTCCACTAATCAGTATAGTTTTGAATTTCCCCAGTCTTACATTGGCAATATAAATAGTTTTAGAATTTTATATATACTTCCCCCTTTATCAAAAGTCATTTAAAACCACTGTTTAAAAATCCTGTTTTGAAAGTTTAATTCAATGTCTGAAAGCAAAGCAAACTTCTCAAAGCCACGCTCTTAATTTTGCTTTGTCCTTCTGAATCAAACCCATCACAAATAGAAGGTATTTACATTCAACCCTACACTTCAGAAGTTTATTTTAATTGGAGAGGACAGCAAATGTAGATCAATTCTCTATTAGTAACATCTTAATTTCAAAAGTGAAGCCTACATTAAAATATTGCTTTTGAAGTCCCCTGCCCATTAAATCCTTAACCAGCCTTCATTATCTACTGACAGATGGTTAAATCATTTTTCTTTTGAACTTTCCAAAAGCATAATTCTCAATTAAACATCTATTAAAAGATAGGCATATTCACAGACCCTAATACTGTACCTGCAATTGTTCCATGTTGCAACTAAAGCTAATCTCTGGGTGGGATTGGGAATCAGTGTTCTAGGGAAGAAAAAAAAATGTTTATTTAAATCAGGGAGATTTAAAGTCCATTACACATTTAATTTTTAGACAGGGCTTAAATACCTGTACATGTATAAATACCTGTACATATATAAATACCTCTATATTTAAGGTGACCAAATATGCAGGTCTGTACATCTTATGAAGTTGACTGGTCTAAAACAACACAAAACATACATTTCAGTCTTTAACTCTATTTCTTTTAAGTTTCCTAAATACCCTTAGAGAACAGTTAAACTTTACCTTTATCTGATATTCCAAACGCCAAGAAACATCAATTATATGAGGGAGAGATCTTCCTATACTGAAAGATACAATGATAATTTTGTACTTAATATCTACAGAAAACTTTTCAGTATTTTTCTTTACTAAAAATGGTGCCTACCCCCCACAAAATTTTAATCCATTCTAAATCTAAAACACTGTTAAACTTTATTTTCAAGTTCTGAATAATAAAAGAGCATTTTAAAAATCATCTCAATAAACTTTATCTTTAAAAACATTAGCTTAACTTCAATTGCTTCACTTGCCCTTTGGCCCCTTTTCTTTTGGTCAAGATCCCTATTTTTTGCCCTGTTTTGTTTCACACCAGCACTCTCCATTCATACCTGCAAGTGAAAAGTGGCTCAATCTGACACCTTGTAATAGTACCTACCTTCCCAGTAGGATTTCTAGAGAATTCTTATTATTCTGGGGGGTGAAAAAAAAAAAGAAAACACATCTTTGCAAACACAGTAGAAGAATAATAGTAATTGTTAATTTAAAAAATTTGAAGTAACCTGATATTCCGTGCAAAACAGTTCTATTCGCTCTCTATCAAATTTACAGTCTTCTAGGTAAGTGCTAAAGGAAAAAAGAAGCCAATGTTTAGTTCCCATTAAAAAAACTGAAATTGGAATCATAAAAATACTATTTGATAATAAATAGAATTGAAATAAATCGTGTACCTTAGAGTTGACTTGTCAGCTCTTTGCTTTCCTGCTTCCAATATGTAAGTTGCAGCTGCTGCATGACAATGTTTTAACACCACAGGGTCGATATGTTTCAAGTCTGGGTGATCTAAAATAAGTCAATTGCCAGTGATGCCTGTGATAATAAATTCTTTATAGTCAAGTTTCTTTTTAAAAAGGGTATTTTAATTTGGGTAAAAAACCCCTTTAACAAGATAACAAGAATTCCACTATAAGGACTGGCAATTAAAAGTAAATGAGATGAGCAACAAGGCCAATGGCAAAACAATAAAGAGCACACATCAATAATTCTGCCGTTTTCTGGTCTCAATTATCTCCCTTTATTTTGCCTTAATATTTTTATTGTTTTTTAAAAATTATAGTCCCAAAGAAAAAATTACTAACTATACAGTGGTTTCTAACACTGGATAGAGTAAATTCAGAGGAAAATAAGAAAATGTTTCACAGGGCATAAATTTAAGAATAAATAAACATTCCTTAAAGATTGATTAATTTCAGGGTAAACAGCTCCATGGACATGACTACATCAAGGGAGGGGTGGGCATGAGTTGAGTTCAGAATATTAAATATAATTTTCAAAATATTTTCAGGTTTTGACACCCATCCTTTTTTTTTGAGATTAACCCAGGTGGTGGTTACTATTTTCGTTTAAAGAACTTCCACTTTCATACCTTTTGTACAAGTGTTTAGTTCATGACACTACAGAAAAAACACACAAGAATTTTAATAGTTAGGGTATTTATACTTAAGAAATTTATCTAAAAGCGATCTGTCTTAAAATATGCCTTCAATCCATGCAAACACTGCACTCCGCAATCACTGACCGCATCACTTAAAAGAGACTCGCCCCCTGATAACTGGTGCGGAACAAAACATAATGTACCGTATTTTAACGTTCTAGGCGTGAAACCTATGCAAAACACATGGAACTAGAGTGTTGGAGTGGTCATAGGAACTTCAGGTATTCTCTAAATTGGAAAATGTCAACACTATTTAACCTAGTAATTTCTTTGGAAGCAGAGTCTTTAAAACCTTTGCTAGCCTAGCACTGAAAGCTTGAATTGCCTGGGTCCTCTCCACAAGTGCAAGTGTCAAACAGCCTTTGCCTCAAACGAGCCTGGCAACCTTAGATGTTTAGGCCACAAACAAGACTTAAACACGGGCTTTACAAAGGAACAAAGAGCCTGGTTGGGGATATCAGGCTAGGAACCTGTAGCTGGCTATGTGGGGACAAAACAATGCTCAGGGTCCGCTCTGAGTTCTGGCAGCCACATCCCCACACTCCGTCCGGAGCGAAGGGCAAAGCCCGGAGACTTCCTCTTCCCGGGGCTTTCCCCTCTCGCTGGGTCTCGCTGCTCTCCTCCGAGCGCCCCTCCACCCAGGCCGATCCACCTCAGAGCCGAGCGGCTTACCTAACACGGCCTCGTCCGCCTGGGCGTCCAGCAGGCTCTGGAAAGCCGCCCGGAGGAGAAGCGTGAAGGCGTTAGAGTCGAAGGAACCGGGATCCGCTAGTAACTGGAAGCCTTTCTGCACAAACTCCGAGAGCTCCATTGTGAGCGCGCTGTGACCTTCGACACGCGCACCACGTGATACGCACCGCGCGCTCAGCTGATGCGGCCGCGCGCGCACGCGGCTCAGAGCAGCGACGCGGACTGCCGGCCTCCCCGCCCCGGGCCTCCGCCGCCGACCGTCCTGTCCGCGCCCTCGCCGGTGCCCCCAGCCGCCCGCCGCCACCCGCCGCAGATTCCTTTTGCGTCAGCCGCAGGAGCTGCCAAGCCCGAGTGAGAGGGGCGGCCCCGGGCGCCTTGTGGACGCGCTCGGAGCTTTCTCTTCTCCTCGGTGCTCACCTAGGACTGTCACCAGCTGTGGGGGTTCCGCAGCCGCGTCCCCTGAAAGACCCCCTTAGAAGGTGGTGGATGGTGTCAGGATCACGGTCCCACCTCCCCCGAAAATACGCCTTCCCCGCCCACCGCTCAGCGCGGCAGCTTGCGGGAAGCTCCAACTTAAGGCAACTGGTTGTTTTTTTAGTTTGTGGCGTTTCTTTTATTGAACAGCTTAACCGCCCAGCACTGCCCTTTTGTGAGTGAGACTGTAGACATCCAGTTGTATAATTCTGTATAATTTTCCTTTTTTGTTGTCATTTCTGGGATATGGCAATTGATTCCTTCTGGCGCGCGCGCGCGCGTGGGTGTGTGTGTGTACACATATAGTATAATACATATAGTGCGCTTGTGTACGTAGTGTACTTCAGCACTTGACGGAGTAATAAATTATACACGAAGATATTTCACAGAATTATTAAAATTTGGGTATGTCGCTGCAAATACCTTTCAAAAGCAAACTGATACAAATTTTGTTCTAATGTACTCAGTATACGTATGGGTCCAGTTTTAATTATTCAAAGAATCCTCATATATCAGACATTTTAGTAAAATAGGAATGGCAGAATTTTATTAGAAGTAAATTACTGTTTTGGATACCCATGACTTTAAAGATTTAAATAATGTATAAAGTTTAACTTTCCCTTTATAGTTCTACGGAGTTGGAGAACAAGAGTTCTTTAAAAACAAAAAAACCTCAAAGCAAAGTAGATTATGCATTTTTTATCAAAATTAAAAGGAAAAGTCAAAATGCAAGTTCTTTACGGGTGGATGGGAGGGATTAGGAACAAGAAAGGTGTTTTAGTCTTCAGGAGAGTTTATTTGAAACAGACTCAACGTGAAAGACTCCTGGGCATAATTTAGGTGCTTATTTGAAAGAAATTGTTTCTAATGAATACACTCAATATTTAACTTTGCACCAATACATATAGAGTATCTGATATCACAACAGGACGCAAGTGGAATAATTTAGCATCAGGAACAGACTTAGTAACTACTCAGTTCTTCTTTGAAGGCTTTGAAAGGCATGTGAATTAGCTCTTCACTTCCGTGAGCGTGTAGGACAGGAGCAGTGGGATTTAAGAGTCTCCCTAGAGTGTTTATGAAACAAACACCTATTCATCATGTTCATCTTTTCTTCCCATCTCATTTTCTTTCTAAACTTATTTCTCATCAGTAGTAAAATGCCAGTGGACAAATTTCCACATATCTGATTTAAAAAGGGGGATATTTTACAGGGCAGAGTTCTGTAAAAGTTAAACAATACTAACACCCAAGCTCATTATGTTTATTACACACATATTTTATGACCTTATAAATATATAACATTGATTGTTAATACTCAATAGAATTTGAGTTGGTAATTGTAATCATACTCAATCTGGTGTTGAAAAAGAAAGCATTAATGCTTGAGCATAGATTTTAAAATGTGATTTTTAAAGAGAAAAGTAAATGCAATTAAATGGTTGTGAGTTTGTGGGCACGAAAGTTAGAAAATTAACAAGGATTGCTTCCATAATAGTTGTTATGTTCCTCTCTTGTACACATACTTTTTCTTATAGGGCATTTGTTCTCTTCTGCCTAAATATATTTATGTGTTAGGCCCAAGTGATGGGTACATTTCTATCTCGCACAAAATTTTAACCATAATGTTTTCTGATGCTAGAAAAACTGAATTTTTCTCCTCTGGGTACATTTATTTCAATTCCCCTTGAAGTAGGCGTGGGATTAAGTACTTGTTTCAATGCAGATGGAATATGTGTGTCTTTGACGAGTAAGCCATTGAAATACGTTGAAGTATAATCATTAAAATGGCATGATTATCCAGATGTAGCCTCTCTTGGTTGCAGTGACAAAATCTATGTATTTTATATTAGTAGAAAAACCATGTATGAACACATTTGAAAGTGTGGAAAAAAACTGTTTAAAATGTTTGCTCCAACAGTATTGGAGCTCTCACTAGAATTTACAAATTTCTGCAGGCTAAAGCCAATAGACTAAATTTGGCTTCACAGAACTTTTAAAAATAACAATTATGTGCTGCTGAAAATAACAAAATATTTAAAAATCTTCCTGTTAATAATATATTTTTCCTTCTAACCTTCAAATATTAAGAAAGACAATGCTGATACATTTGTTTTTGAGAATCTAGAAATTATTCAAACACTAGAAAGTATCATTTTAAACATTTTAGAGTATTTTTAAAATACATTGTATCCTTTAAACTGGTTAGTTAATTTTTTTAGAAACACATTCATATTGGCTTCTGTATTGTGATTACTATTAAAATGTACTAGGGAATTTATAGGATCTATGTGGTCAGCTTTTACCAAAGGCCTCATTGGGTTTCTCTTTTTATTTTATGAAGTAAAATATTTTCTAGTATTCTTTTTTTAATTTGTATATGTAATTTTGCTTTTGTGCAAAGAAAACTGAAGGAAAGTATTCCTTTAGATTGAAGAGTTTGTTGAACATCCATGGGGAAAAAGAAAAGCCAATATGCTTAAGTGCCCATGAGATATCCAGAAGTTTTAACTGGCATATAATCTATTGTGTTTCCCCAAAAATAAGACTGGGTCTTATATTAAGTTTTGCTCCAAAAGACACATTAGGGCTTATGTTCAGGGAATGTCCTCTTGAAAAAGTCATGCTAGGACTTATTTTCGGATTAGGTCTTAGTTTCGGGGAAGCATGGTATGTGTTCTAGTGGGGTTCTATTTTATCACTGCCCATGGAATACCTGCTAATTTTCTAGAGAAAAGAAAGTTAAAAACCTTTTTAAAATTACCTATACACAAGAAACCATCTTCTCTCTGCCCTTAACACTGATTCTTTGATGATTAGTGATATTAAAGCCTTCAAATGAGTATTAATGAAAATAAATTTACCGTTTGAAAGCTGTTTTAACCACAAACAGGCAGTTGGAAGGAATACTTAACTGAGTTATACATGACATTTGAGAGTATAAGCTAGAATTATTTCAGTGACGTTCATAAAATCTATGTACATTCTTTTATTAAATATCTTAAATTGGTAAGGCAAAGTTTGGGACTTGGAATTTGAATGGAATTGGAATTACAGATTTCAGTGGTTTCAAATTGAGTCTTATATCACATATGTTGTCGAACAGACCACATTGAGTATTCAGAAAGGCAACAAAGCATTTATTTTCAAATTAAACTTATAATCCAATCCCTGATAATTTCTAAATAGTCATTGATACAATAATTAATATAGGCAAATATAGCCTTTTTTCCCCTCACATAGTATATCCCATCTTGTATATGTGGACTTTTAGATAAAGTTCATTTCCATGGAATTAGTGCCTTATAGTGAAATACTGGTTACATTAAAGAAACTGAAACCACAGGAATGAAAATCAATGATGCGATGTTTTCTAAAACACTTAGAAAATTTATGCTATGGTTTTGCACGAGTGTTTTGGATTTTCGTCCAAGAACTTTTATTCAAAACAGTTAGATTATATAGTACAATTTCTATTTAAATAATATTTTCATAATTTAGTATCATTTAAATTTTTCATTTTTTAGAAAGTTGTATCAGGGAAACATCAAATATAAATCTTCAAAATGTGATACAACAATAAGCAAAATTATATATTTTGAATCTAAGTTTTAACAGGTTAAATTATCACACCACTAAGAAATTGAGTTTCTTAAAAAGATAAATCTCAAAACGTTTCCTGAAGTTAGGAAACTTTAATTTTGTTAAATTTGACAAATAGGAAATTCTATACTCAAGATATTGTCAAAAAAGGAAAAAAACAAATTTTTTAATTGAAATTTGGGAGCTATCATCAAATGTCATGCTATGATTCTGTTAGCTACTTGGGTCAGAATAAGATGACTCTATCAACAAAAACTCAATAGACACAGACGACAGTATAGTGGTTACCAAAGGGAAAGGGCCATGGGATGGAAGGTAGAATAGGGTAAATGGGGTCAAATACATGGTGACAGAGGACATACGACTTTGGGTGGTGAACACACAATGCAACATACAGATGATGTGTTACAGAATTGTATACTTGAAACCTATATAATCTTATTAACCAATGCCACCCAATAAATTTAATTTAAAAAGATGACTGTATTATTAAAGATATGTACATAAGAATCAAATTATAATTTTTAATATAAAATCTTTGTATCTAACCAGTCTAGAGTTTTGAAAAGATTTTGTGCATATTAGAAAAGTCATGTTTGCTCTTTATGGCTTCCTTTAGGGAGTTTGATGCCTTATTTTGAAGCAAAGCAACTAATATCACATGGGAATATCTGAGTCTTACAGACTAAAATTCTTAAGTCTTCAGATAGGAAGAAATGAGGAATTGATTTTTTAAAGGAAATTAAAATAAACAAATGCAATTTGACAAGGAATGAAGGAAAATGTTAATTTAAAGGCTAGGAAATTAGAATAAAGAAAATCATACTCCATATTACATTTAATGAGAATAAAACAGGTTGAATTATGTATCTTAGAATTTCTCTATGTAGACAAATAAAAACTAACAATTTATCTTTAAATTCAATAAGTGATTTAAATGATTACAATTTTCTTTTTTGTATGGATTATAAAAAGCAAGTGTACTCTTTAAACACATAATTTATATTTACTTCACCTGTTAAGTGATATAAAAATTAAGAGCTGACCAATCATCCAATAAATTCTGTCAAATAGACAATTTAGATACTAAGCACATTTTCCCCTCAACAGCAGGTTGATGTTTTTTCTCTATATTAACTATAAAGATTACCATTTCCCTTTCCTACCTCATGATCTGGTATTAGCCAGAATGACCCATGGTTTAGCTGTGAGAGAGTGAAAGTGAAGCATGGACACATTGAAACAAGTTTATTTTGATGAATATACCAATTCTTTCACTTGTATACAGACTGTCCTTTAAATTGTTAGCGTACTTTGAGAGAGAGACAGAGAGAGAGAGAGAGAGAGAGAGAGAGAGA
This sequence comes from Rhinolophus ferrumequinum, assembly GCF_004115265.2. Taxonomy (NCBI): domain Eukaryota; kingdom Metazoa; phylum Chordata; class Mammalia; order Chiroptera; family Rhinolophidae; genus Rhinolophus; species Rhinolophus ferrumequinum. The sequence continues at coordinate 7,201,924 of NW_022680355.1, read as the reverse complement.
GAGAGAGAGAGAGAGAGAGAGAGAGAGAAAATATTTTTTAAAACAAAGAGAAGTAGGGAGGAAGGATAGTTTTTCCCTTTATGAGGAGAATATCAGAGAAAGCATATTGACTGTTTATTTTCTCTGACACAATCCATTAGTTGGATTCTCTTAGCTACACTGAATTCAACTGAACCTTTCAATAATAATGCTCAAAATGGTCTGGAAGATCCTCTGTGATGTCCCGAACCTAATCAGTTTCAAGATGTCCTACATCTTGAGATTTAGATTACAACAAAAGAGAATAGCTAACAGATTACCTTCCTTTTTTGGTTCTGATTTTGGAATCTCTATTCTAATACTGTATTTTCACATACCTCAGAAATTGGAGTTTTGGCCACATCCATGAATTCTAGCAAAAAATGCAACAAATCGGTCTACTCCATGAAATATTATTGTTTAAAGCCAATAATTTTTAAAAGTTTGTATTTTGAGAGCATGCTTTTTACATGTTAGATTTTGAAATTTAATTAATATACAAATATTTATACTTACCTTGTTTAAAGGAGTATAATTTTTAAAATAAAAATGGAAATAAAAAATGAAAGGAGTATTCTATAGACTAACACTCAGGTACCAGTAATTTATATTTGCTTATCAAATGAAAGATTTGACCATCATTTATCAAATGAATCATTTCAGAATGAAAGTTATGTGTATAAAAATGCATGATCTGAATTAAGTACATTACAAACACTGAAAACACTATACTAAATGTGCTTTTAACTCATTTAAAGTAAGCATTTAAACTAAAATTAATATTTTAAAAGAGCTTATCTGGCAAAGAAAGGCCTACGTAAGAGTGTTTTAATATTTTGAAATATGTATGATATTTTAAGTAATAATAGTTAACAATTTAACATATTAATTATGGCTGTTTTGAATCTGTTATTTTGAAAAGAATACATATTGTATCTCCTTTGTCAAAACAGACTTGAAAAATTTTATGCAAAATTCAGTCTAAAAATACTGTTTAAAAACTTTAGTAGAATAATTGTGTTTAACTATCTCACTCGTATTTTTTGCATAGAAATAACTATTTGGAAAATACTTTAGTTTATACATAACTGAGTTTTACACCATGATAAGTGCTCAGAAAGTAATTTTATAGACTGTTGTGAAAACTAACACTTATGAAATAGACAAAACTTTTCTATTTCTGCCCCATAGACTCAATTTTTTCTCCCTAAGCTTTTGTTTGATTGTTTTATTAAGGTTAAAACATAAATACAGTTGTCCTAACTCAAATATTCTTTTCAAAATTACATTCCTTTGTGTAAGCATTTTAATCTATATTTTATGGGAAGGGATTGGGTGCAAATTTTTAAAAATCTTTTTAATGTCATAAAAATACCAAGAAAATACAGACAATTTCTGACTTACGATAGTTTGACTTACAATTTTTTGACTTTACAATAGTATGAAAATGATATGCATTCAATAGATAACCATAATTCAAAATTTGAATTTCTGTCTTTTCCCGGGCTAGCGATATGCATGCAGTACGATACTCTCTTGTGATGCTAGACATTATAAAATAGGCTTTATGTTAGATGAGTTTGGCCCAACTGTAGGCTAATGTAAGTGTTCAGAGCACGTTTAATGTAGGCTAGGCTAAACTATGATGTTTGGCAGGTTATGTGTATCAAATGCATTTTCAACTTACTGTATTCTCAATTTACGATAGGCTATCTGGCTGTAACACCCTCGTAAGTCAAGGAGCATCTGTAATGATCAGCAACAGGGTTACAGGGAGAATTGTATTAATGTAGTCGATTTAGTCCATGTAATTAGTAACTTGGACCTAAGTTACTAGCATCTGGATAATTACTTAATTTTCCTTTTATTTTGCTCTAAAAGAAATAGTCCTGTATGATTTGGAGCAACAGTATTCTAAATAAAAATTAATCAGATATTGGCAACTTTTATTTGACTTCCAGTGCTCTATAAATCATACACCAAGAAATGAGAAATTTGATAAAGAAAAGGTATAGATAGAATTACGTCGGCAAATGAGGCCTAGGAAAACTCTGAACTTTCATTCTTTTCTTAATATTTGAAGGTGACAGAAAATTTTAAATGAGACCCAACTGCAATATATAGGTGAATAGTCGACAGAGGTTTAAGAAAACTCCTGTTTTTGTTAAAATAGCAACTTAATTAAAATACTTGAGAATTAAAATGAATCGTTTTATAAGACCAATGTATCAATAAAGGGACATATTTTGTTTAATAAACTTCTGTAGACAGTATGCATTCTTTTTTACAAAGAACTCTTTCTTTCAATAGTGTACACTGGAAATATTGATTTTACATTTGCCAATTATAATAGTAGGAAAACAACGTTCTACTGTATATGTTGTAGTTTTGAAATTTGCCTTAAATTATTTTTGTAAAAAGGTGGACGTGAATAAAAATCTTAAATACAGATGTTTGTGAACTATTTTAACCAATAATTAAAGTGTTTTTAGGAACCTAAATGCAATTTCAAACTAATACTTTTAAAATTAATTTTATTTTCCTTTTATTCTGTGATCAATATTTGTCTGTAGAGACTATGACATTCCATGATGACTAATGTTCAAGGTGAGTCATAATGATAGTCTATTATGTTAAAATCAAGAGTGACTATAGGAAAGTAGTCATTTTGCAAGCAAACATCCTGTCAGGTAATGGCAGGCGGAGGAGGGTAAGCATATGTCATAAAGTAACAGGCTTAAATCTTTAACTAAGCCTTGAGTATCTGGCATAAACCGCATGAAGACAAACTATTTGTGTTTGTCTTAAGCTTTTTCTCTTTGGTTAGATTTGAACATATTCTACATAATTTCTAGAATGGATTTTAAAAAAAACACCTTTGCATTGAAATGTCATCAGATCTCAGGCATAGTTTTATAGAAGCAAAAATTTTAAATGATCATTCCAGCTAAATATAATAACAGAAGGATAATGCTACTTTGTGTATTGGAATAATATTGTACATTCTTTGAACGAAAATAATTATAATACTCCCTTTTTTCCCTTTAAGATAATCTGAACAATTGTTCAGATTTGTTTTTGGAAACATAAGAGTTTAAATGACAAATTTAAGGATTAGAGTTTGTTTTTAGTTTCAAGTGGAACATCAATCTTATGAATAACTTATTTGGTTAGGATAACAAGATTTATTGAAAAAAATATAAAAAGCCTTTTTTGAGGCTATTTATCCAGAGATGTAGTCTATTGTTTCTAATAGGGAGATTTTAATAACTTTGCTGTAAAAGTTTATTTTTATCTTAATAACTGTAAGGATCACTATAAAGTCACATAAATAAGTTACAATGCCTTATTAAAGTATACAGAAGTTCATGGGATTTAAACCTTTATGGCTGTTATTTCTTTACTTTTTCACTCTGTTGTGCTTATGAAGAGTCCTTTTGTTAGACAAATACCTGGTACATAATAGCCAAGAATATTTGTTTAATCAGTGAAGGTAGTATAGAACATGGAGTCAGAGGAAATGAAGCTCAAAACCTTATCCCACCTACTTCTATGACTTTGGACTTATTTTCTCTAAGTCTCATTTTCTTCAAATGTACAATAGAAATAATGGCAACTCTTTCACATGGTTCTGGAAAAAGCATTCAGAGCCTGTCCTTAGTATGTGCTCCATGCATGCAACTATAACCAAATAATGTTATTCTGTAATTGTGAATTTTGTTTTTACTGTCATAGGTTTTTTTTCATTCAAATTTACAGCTGTTGTGCACATGATATAACCATTGAGGACCCCAAGCACATAAGCCCCTCCTTAGAAAATTAAAAACCTTCTGGGCTGCCCAGCACTTCTTTACCTTCAGGGACTCTAAAGTGAATCTGACAGAGCTCTTTTAATAGCAACAGTCATAAGAGGCCCTCAAAGACCTTGATGACAATAATTACCTCTTGATCCCCTTGGAATATCAGAATCCAGGCCAGTGTCCATTATGGTCAGCCTACCTGTAAACACCTCCCTCTTAAGTAGGCCTAGTGGGGCCATTCTCTCTCTTCCCACTGGTTCTAGTTTTTCTTGAATCATTTCCTTTGGTTAGCAGCTCTTTAGAAAGTTTCTGGAAGCAAAATCCAGATGCCTTCCAATATTCCTCTGGAGCACCTCTTGTCTAATTTCAGGGAGTTACTCTAGTTAGACTGATCCATAATTCGTGATCTTTTGACTCTGTTTGGAACATCTTCCATGAGAGCTACATGCTTCATAAAGCATTGAGAAGATTAAACAAATTTAAAACAATAAGAAAAAAAGAACTCTTCCCTACAATGGAATGGAGCACACACAATTTGGAAGGTGAAGGTTTAAACTCTACGACTCCAAAATTTTGAACAAGTCAACGAGTTTTGGCAAATGTATGCAGTTATGTAACCACATCACACTGAAGATATAGAGCGTTGCCACATTCCAACAATTTTCCCTCTTCCCCTTGCAATCATACTTGCCCCACTCCACATTCCAGGCTACCTCTGATCTACTTTCTCTCACTAAACATTTTATGCTTTTTCATACTATTTTAAATGATACTTTAAAGATTTTTCATTTTATAATTGTTAATTGTGAGTATATAAAAATACAATTGATTTTGTATGTTGATCTTATATTCTATGATCTCGCTGAACCCATTTATTATTTCTGGTAGCTTTTTTATAGACCTCATTTGGGAGTTTTCTGTGTAGACATTCATGTCTTCTGTAAATAGAGGTAGTTCTAGTTATCCCTTCCCAATATGTATGTCTTTATTTTCGTACTGGCTAGGATCTCCAGTATGATGTTGAATAGGAGTGGTGAAAGTGGACATCCTTTACCTTGTTTCTCATCTTCAGGCAAAGCGTTGGTCTTTTACTATTAACTATGATATTAGTTGTAGGTTTTTCATAGATATCTTTTCTTAGGTTGAGGAACATAGAAACATCTTTTATATTCTTAGTTTGCTGAGAGTTTTTTTTTTAAATCATGAATAGACGTAGAATTTTTCAAAGCTTATTTCTGTGCTACTGAGATGATCATACAGGCTTTCTTTTGTACTCTGTTGATATGGTGAATTACATTGATTGCTTTTTAAATTTTGAAACTAACTTCCCTTCATGGGGGGAAAGCCTATTTAGTCTTGATGTATTATCCTTTTTATACATTGGTGGATATGATTTACTAATATTTTGTTAAGGATATTTTAAATATGTTCATGGAGTATATCGGTCTGTAGTTTTCTTCTCATGTCTTTGTGTCCCTTTGGTGTCAGGGTAATACTGATCTCCCTCCTCTTTTATTTTCTAGAAGAGTTTGTGTAGAATCAGTATTATTTTTTCCATAAATATTTAGGAGAATTCACCAAGGAAGCTATATGGGCCTGCAGTTTTCTTTGTTTTAATGTCCTTAGCTATGAATTTATTTTTAAAGTGGGTATAGTCTATTAAGGTTACCTATTTTTTCTTTTTTTTTTTTACCTGTTTTTTCTTGAGTGAACTGTTACTTGTGTTTTACTTTTCTTAACATTGTCTTTCAAAGAGCAAATGATTTTAAACTAGTTGTAGTACTTAATAGAATAGCAAGTGGTTATAAGTTCTTTAGCAGCATAGAAACAGTGAAACATTAGTGTTTTAGGAAGGTGAGTGTAAATCAGACAGGATCAAAGAAGTAGACTGGAGTTAAGGAAACGATCTAGCTGATGAGAGTCAGGGAAAGATGGTAGTAGTGAAAATGAAGAAGAAAGTGAGCACTTGGAAATGACGTTACTAAAGAATTGACAGCATTTAGTAATATCCAGAAGTAGTAAAGATGGAGAGGGGCACTCAAGAATGAGCTGAAGATTCTATCTGCGGAGATGAGAAGAATGTCAATAGTGGAGACACAGATGACTTAATGGAAAGGGTAACCACTTTAGAGGTCAAGGTCATGCCTCATCTTGGGATATACTGAGTGTGAAATAAGTTGTTATGGAAATTGTCTACAGAATAGTATTAGGAGATATTACAGTGGAAGAAACTCCTAAATTAGTGAGGTCAGGGTACCTCAGAAGGATTATAGAATCAGAGAGGGTTGCCATATAAAATATAGGATTAAATTAGAATTTAATCCAGTTAAATTAGAATTTCTAATGAATAATGCATTCATTATTTTTTATAAGTTTGTCCCAAATATTGCATTGGACATACTTATCTTAAAAAATTATTCATTGTTAATCTTAAACTCAAATTTAATTGAGCATCCTATATTTTTACTGCTAAATCTGGAAACCCTAGTGCCTGAGAACTTTGATTTCACCATGGACATTGATCTCAAGGGCCTCAAAGGAAGAGAGAGCATCAAAAAAGAGGATCACAAAATTTGGGGAGAGATCTAAAAATTCTAATCAGTATAGGTTGAAAACCAGGCTGTTGATGACTAAAGAGAACTCGTGTTATCCAAATCATATGCCAATTTCAAGTTTGGGGTCTTAAATATAAATGCTAACTGCATATGAGTTTTGTTCTCAATAATATTAAAAATCATTTTTAACCAAAGGAAATGACATACTAAACACAATATTAAAATATATTCAAGAAAATTAAATGTAATTTCTTTTAAAAATAGCAAATCATAATGATAATCTTATTTTAAAAAAGGGTAATGTAAAAAATAGAAGGAAGTACCATAAACCTGGCATTACAGGCTTTCAAGTAATTTGTTTTGTGTGATAAATCATAATATAGACTAATACTAAGTACCAAGAGCTAAACCTTGAGATATGCACCTTCATAACAATTCTTCCAGAGAAGTACTATTATTCCCTTTTCAGAAATGAAGAAACTGAGACTAAGAGGGTTTTAGTCTCTTACTCGAGATAACATAATTTGGTAGCTTTATGCTGTGTTTAGCTAAATTGGAATTATGCTTCCCCAAATTCCCTGACTTGTATAGTTTGCATTTAAAGTTGGCCACAAGAGAAATCTGTGCAAGATTTGGAATTTAGAAGTGAGGCAGCAGCCATGACACTCAAAGCACGCTGTTGCTGATCTCCTGGCTCACCACCGTGTTGGCTTCAGGCAGTGGTTCCCTCAGTTCCTGCAATCTCCTCCTTTAGGGACTCGCAAGGCTGGGCCAGGGTAGACGTAGTGAGCGATAGCATAAAGCCAACGCACTGTTGCCGCAAGTAGGTATGCTTGCCTTCCACCACTTCATGTCTAGCTTTTCTTACCCACAGCCTGCCCTGCCAGTCTGCAGTGATGGCAAGCCCACCAGCAGAGAAATCAGCCTTCCACAGAGCTCTTCATAGGCTCCCAGTCATATTCTCAGGTTAGCAACTTTATCTAATACTCCAATTATTGTCTCCTTTAAATAACTCTCCTACCACATCTTCTCCCACAATTGTGTAGGTTCTACCATGTTTCCCCGAAAATAAGACCGGGTCTTATATTAATTTTTGCTCCAAAAGACACATTAGGGCTTATGTTCAGGGGACGTCGTCCTGAAAAATCATGCTAGGGCTTATTTTCTGGTTAGGTCTTATTTTTGGGAAACATGGTAATCCCTATAATGAATCTGAAGCCCAGTTCTGTCTGGCTCCTGGGTTCATATCAGTCTTCCTCTCATATTGAAAAAAATCAATTAAGATTTTTGTTGGGATGATACTCATTATCAAGCATGGCTTATTGTTAGAGACAGTATGATTGCTTACTGGTTATCTTGCTGAAAGCAATTTGAACCCCTTTTATGTTTCCTAATACATTCGATTTTCAATTACAGTCATTGTGTATGCATCATCTTCAGTACTGTATGATAAAGTTATCCACAGACCAAACAAAACTTTCTAATTTATTCCTCCAAAGTTTCTGCTACAGTATTTTGCAAATTGATGGTACTCAATAAATATTTGTAACTTCTAATATGAGTAGCTTAGTTCTTCAAATGTGTTAAATCAGAATATAAACTTACAATTGGGGATTCTAGGTATATGTTATAATGTGTAGAAGAGATGTTGCAGTTTAGTTGAGATGTGTAGAAAGATGAATAATCTTAAATAGGAACTGGATTACTGTCCAAAGGATTGGAATGTTCTTGTTGCAGGTTAAAGCTAAACTTCAATGAAAGGCAGAATCCTGCCCTCACTTGAACACTGTGGGCTCATCTAGAGATTTTTGTTACATGCTACGGAAAATATATCTGTCCCATTACAGACAGAGTAGTGTATCCAATTAGTGCAACAAAGTAGTTTCTTAGTCCTTAGAAACAGGACAAATTTATTCAGAAAAGGATTTTTTAAAAAGATACTAGGTTGCTCTCAGAATCCCTGGGAGGATCAGAGAACAAAGCTTTTGGACGGTGAAACCAGCTCTCTGGGGAAAAAAAAGTGCTTTCTTAATCTATATTTACAATTAATAGTTATAGACACAACACACTTTTAAGTGTAATCTGTATTATTAACATTTTCCCATCACTTAAACTCTAGACAATCAACAAAATAATAATAATAAATCAAGCCCTGATTTGTGGTGTTTGCCAATTTCTGTGGTGGTGGCGATTTCAAGCTCTCAATGTGATGTCACTGGACATAAAATCGGGAATGCATGTACCATACACATACAATAGATGTAAATATCTTTAAGTCCATAGATAGCAATAAAAAATTAGGAAGTGATAAGTTTTGAGTATTCACTTTGTTTGATATAAAAATTTTTAATTGTAAGTTTATATAATTTAATATTTAGTACATTTAAAGACTGGCTCACAAAATTCCTGAAAATTTAGCAATTGTCTTTTATAAGCTGGTACAGCTGGCTCTAGCAGACCACTGCTTTGAGGCCACCCAGCCATGAAACAGCACCCCAAGTCTTTGCATTGCTAACTCCCAAACAACTTTGAATTTGTAGATGCCTCTGATTGACCGCTCTCACTTATGAGCAAGGAATCTGGAAAAAAAGAGAAGTATTTCACATTTTCAGCTTAGTATGAGGGATTCTCCAAATATAGAAAAAGAGTTCAGCTATTGGGTGGCAAGAAGAATAACAGGCATCTACCCAGTTCTACCTCTCACCCCTTTGACTGCCTAATATCAACAATCTTCTCCCCATAGTTAAATTTCCAAAAATGGAAGGAAGAAAGAAAAAAAGAAAAGGAAGAAAGGAAGGAGGGAGAGAGAGAATTTTGAAAGGAAAGACATGATTCTAACTGACATGATGAGTAAGTCCCAGTTCAATGGAAAATGTGTTCACCTCCTTCCCCAAGTGGTCAACTCAAAGTCTCATTCACTGCATCCAGTTCCAACTCAGGACCTCAGGATGATGTGCATTCCTCTCCCAGTTTCATCACTTGCCCATCTCAATATTCTGTAACCTGAAGACTAAGTTGTAAAGGTAATCATTAGATTAATTTTTTGCTTATATAAAATAGTGGGGAAAAGAGACTTGGGAAGAAAATGGAACTTAGTTAAAATGCATAGATATATACCTTACTTAGGAAAGAAGACCATAGCCTTTACTTATATCATGAATTACCAGGCCAGGGTAAATGTTATGATTTTCCTCCTCTACCACATGTTCCAATGTTCCCTTTGCCTTTCGCTAGTTGGGATTCTTAACCCAAAGAGATAACTCAAACCAACATTCCTGAAAGATCTGAGCCCTTAATGGTTTTGCATGTACAGGGTTTCTACAATTTTCACCATTGCGTGATCTATCCTCAAGAATCATTGCATACTCTTCCTTTCCCTTTTATCTAGTGACAACCTTATGTTTTCTTAGTAGTAAGTAGTATTCACCCCCAAAGACAATGTTATATTTTATTGAACTGCTATTCCCTGACATGAGAAGGCTGAATTGGCCTTGTAACATTAGCAGCTTAATTCAAAGAAACCAAAGGTTTACCTCTAATGAAACCAGTCATTTCTTGCGTATTAAGACCTCTATGCACCATAGCCCAGTGTCATTGGTCAGAAAGCAATTTTTTTGCAGGTGGGTCATTACATTCCAATCTTACTTATATCTCTTGGTTCCCAAATCCATTCTAGTTGTGGGAGAGCTACTGGTTAAGAACATTTATTGCACTCCGTAAGACAGCACACCTCTGTATCAAGGATATATATTATTAAGTCTTCAACAGAATATTCCACTATTCGGTAAGGCCAGTTTCTTCTGAGTGATGTATACATGATAAGTAAACCCTATGGATATTAGCTCACTGTCTTATTTCTTCTCCTATAAAGGGAATTTAATTTTTGGTAATACACTGCCTTTTAAAAACATTTATCAACTTTACTGACTATACAGGTGAGTTAAACAGAGATGTGAAAGGAATCATTATCCTTGCATCTGTTAGGTTTTTTGTGATGACCATTAGCTCTGTGATCCTTAAGGGAGAGGGTTTTGCTTTTTGGTGACTTTTTGGTATAGTGGGGTACACAGGAGATGCTACAAGGGCTCAGAATGTGGCCCTTCCTGCCATAATAGCTCTTGCTCTTGCTATAAGGGTTCATTGTGGAGATTCTTCTGGCTTTTGAGTTCATCTATTCTTTTATACTCTTTGCAACAGAGGAACTAAACACAGTATGCACTCAGGGTCCTACCAGGCCTATGTGAGTAAAATTGAGATCAAAAACTTTGTTTCTCATTTTTATTTATTCAATAAATACTTATTAAGTATCAAACATATGGAAGGCATTGTTCTAGCTACTTAGGATACAACAAGGAAAAAAACAGACAAATCCTTACCCTAATGGAGCTTATTATTCTAAAAGAAAGGAATAGACAATAAACCAACTAACTAAATAATATAGTCGATTAGAAAGCAACAATCCTTTTGATGTATTGTTGTTATTTCTCTTGTATTTTGTTATAGTCAATAACAAAATAAGTCAAGGAAGGGGGATAGGAAGTTCTAAATGGGGAGGTGTTTGCATTTTTATATAGAGTGCTCAGGGAAGGCCTTGGTTGAGCTAAGATTAAAGCAACCCTAGGAATGATCTCATTCTGTCCTGTAAACCACAGCTTAATTCAGGAATTAATAATCCCATAATCATCAAGGCATTTGCCTTTACAGTGTACACTAACCCTGATCAATGACTTACAGGTGCCTTGGGAAAAGTCCAGGAGGAAGATTCACAGTATATACGTTTGTTGTTCTTGCATGTTCATCCTCCAAGGACCACAGCCTCCCCTTCAATGCAGGGACTCTGGGACACTGAACTGACTCAGCTTCAGGAACAGGGTAAGTAGCTCTGAATTTCCACCATCAAGCTCATGGCAAGTCTATTCACCAGATTTAGACATTTTTGGTTATTTAGGTCAAGGAGACCATCAATGGGCTGACCATCTACTTTGGTTTTAGGGACTGAATACTCAAATAGCTGCTAACGAAGACCCTTGGAGGCTCACTCTGTTTGCCACTCCCATTAGGCCACCACACACACCTAACCTGGTGATACAACCCTGGGACCTTGGTATTCCCACTGTGAGTTCACTAGGGAATGAAATCAGGAATCCATTTTTCCCAGCACAGCCCCACATTATATAGAAACGCCAGTATGATATGCATTCATTTGTTTTCCAATGTTGGCACTCCCCTCACCAAGGAGTATCTTCTGGACCCTGTAAGGGAATGCTGGAGCAGCCTCTGGATCATCAATCCACGTCAACATGTTTATTTCCCTTCTTCTTGGATTTCTTCCGTGACATTCTATCGAGGAATTTTCTCAACTTTGTTTAGCTAAGTTTCAGTCAACCAACTGAGCAAACCATTAGAACCAGTCCCAGCTGCTTGAGTCAGCACACCTAATAAATTCAGCTTGACCTAAAATTTTGTTCCATTGTTTTTGGCCTAAACCCCTCAGAATCCATTTCCAAAGTTTACCAATATAAATTAGTAAATTCTACAATTCTTTTGGTGTATTCTTGATATTTCTCTTGTTGAATTTTGTTATAGCTTATTTCCACTAAGGTCTGCTAGGATGTATATATGTAAATATATACTATATATATTTACATAAATATATATATATTCCATAACCTGAATATTTAGTTACTTAGGTATATATGTGTAGTTATATTTTATGTAGTTATATGAGGTTCGACTATTAAGTTTGCAAACTTGTTGCAACGATGTTGCTAACCTTTTTTGATGTCAGAGGGATTATTCATTATGACTTTGTACCAAACTGGACAAACAGTTAATCAAGTTTACTATTGGAAGTGCTGAAAAGGCTGAGTGAAAAAGTTAGACGACCTGAACTTTTCGCCAACAACTCATGGCTCTTGCATCATGACAGTGCACCAGCTCACAAGGCACTCTCTGTGAGGGAGTTTTTAGCCAGTAAACAAATAACTGTATTGGAACACCCTCCCTACTCACTTGATCTGGTTCCCAATGACTTCTTTCTTTACTCAAAGATAAAGGAAATATTGAAAGGCAGACATTTTGATAACATTAAGGACATCAAGGGTAATATGACAACAGCTCTGATGGTCATTCCAGAAAAAGAGTTCCAGAATTGCTTTGAAGGGGGGACAAGGCGCTGGCGTTGGTGCATAGCTTCCCAAGGGGAGTACTTCAAAGGTGACCATTGTGATATTCAACAAAGAAGTATGTAGTACTTTTTCTATAGGATGAGTTCGTGAACTTAATGGTCTGACCGTGTGTGTGTGTGTGTGTGTGTGTGTGTGTGTGACTATATAAGTAGCTATACAGGCAGATACAATCAATGAGGGGAGGAGGAGGTAAGGTATGAGGAAAACATTTCTCATCAGTGTAGGTCTTTACAGAGTCTTCAGGCAAGGAAAGAACAGTCTTATCAGCTTCAGTTGGCAAGGGAAATTCAATGGGAATTGGAGATTCAGTATATTGAATTAGTCTAATCCTCCCATATGTCCATACTTCAATCTTCAAAGGCCTACACTTTCTCATTCAGTGCCTCAATTTGAACATGAGGAATCTGGTGAGGCTGGCACTTGAACTGATACTGTAATCAAATAACCCACAAGATCTAAGTTGATGTTTGATTTTCAGTAATCTCAGCATCTGTTTTGGAGTCCATCAGCCCTGCTGCAAAACAGATAAGATATCTTTTAAGAATAATCATAGGAAGTCCCTAGTTTTAGTCTTTGACATAAGCTGAGAGCTTAGAACGTTGAGTCTGACCATTCTCTTTCTTTAAGCTCTCCAATATCATTAGAAGCACCTATACTACCCTGTAGTCCTTGAATTCTTCATGCCTTTCATACTCTTTCTTAGGAATAGCCCTTAGGTCTCTCAATGCCTTTAATTAAATAGCACTTCATGCCAGGTGACCATAGTTAACTGTGCCATGTAATACCAAAGTCCCATCCTTCAATACTAGTTAGATTTTTACTTCCTTCAGTCCCAACTGGGACAGATAACTAATCCCAGCTTCCCTATCACTATAGATATGTTGTTGCCACTACCACCATCACCAATTTCTATCGAGCAGTGTAAAAACAACACATTCATATATGGCTATCTTTGTTTAAATCTCCATTCACATCATGGATTTTGTTATGACATTGCACATGCAGACATTGCAAGAAATTAAATCATAGGGATAAGTAATTTTATATCATTTTTATTTTTGATTTGTACTGGTTAAGAGCACTTGCTTTGGAATTAGAAAGACCTGGGTTCCAAACCTAGATCTGTATACTTGTTGTATATCTTGGGTAAATTACTCAATTTCTTTAAATTGAGTTTTCCCATCTGTGAAAATGGAGATAAGTATTATTTACCTCATTGTTGAGTAATGTTATCATGAGAATGAAATTTAAAAATCTGTAAAGTGCATAATGGCACATATTAATAACTCAGTAAGCTCTGAGCTTCTATTTCTTAAGTGGAACCTCATGAGGATTTGGAAAGTGCCTAATTTCATCATGAAGACATTTACAAAATGATCATAAAATGTCTCACAAGGTGTCTAATATCACCCATTATAAAACTGTCATGATTAAAAAGCAACACACAGACTGCATCAATTCTATGGAGATTTTCCATGTGGAATTCAGAGACTGGCAAGAATGCACCTTGGGTGCAGGTAACGTCTCTTCTTTTCCACTTTATCCCTACACACTGCCACACCTCATAGAGGGCATGGCTAAAATCAGGCATTGAACAAATTTTATTGAATTAGACAATGTTTCTTCTGATCTTGTCCTCAAATTCTAGATGTGTCCTATATATTTTTCAGTTTCCAAAGCCCTGTGCAACAAAACACTCCCAATCAAAATCCCAGTAGGCTTTTTCTTTTTCCTTTTTAGAAATTGAGAAGCTGATTCTAAAATTAATATGTAAATGCAAATGGTGAAGAATACCCAAGGCAATCTTGAAGAACAAAGTTGGAGACTTTCACTGTCAGACACTAGGACTTACATTATAAAGCTATAGTAATTAAGACCATGTACAATTAATACATATAGACGAAACTCCATATAAAATAGAATAAAGAATCCAGAAAAAGATCCATACATATACAGTCACCTGAGTTATGACAAAGGTGATACTGCAGGCCAGTAGGGAAAGAATTGGTGTTAGGTCAGTAGATATGTATATGGAAAAAAATATGTCTTAACCCTTACCTCACACCTTACACAAAAATAAGTTCCAGGTAGATTGCATGTGAAAGGTAAAATTACTACAGAGCTTTTAGAAGAAAGCACAGGAGAAATATTTGCAACATTAGAGTAAGCAAAGATGCTTAACTACAACACAAATAGAACTAACTACAAAAGAAAAAAATGACAACTAGGTCTATATTAAAATTAGGAATTCTGTTACTCAAAAGACACCCTTAAGAGAATGATAAGGAAAACCAGATACTGGGAGAAGATATAACAATACATATAATGACAAAAGACTCATTCATAACACATAAAAACTACTACAAATCAAGAAAAGAACAGAAATACCAATAGGAAAATGGACAAAAGACTTGAACTGACTTTTACAAAAGGTGATGTAAAAATGGCCAATAAACTGATGAAAAGATGTTCTACTTCTTTAGACAATAGGGAAATGCAAATTAAAACCCCATTGGTTCTACCAAACATTAAAGAATTCATACAATTATTTTTAAACTTTTCTAACAATATAGAAGAAGAGGAAACATGAGCTCATTCTATAATACCAGTATTACTCTGATAATAAAGGCATACAAAGGTAACAAAAACTACAGATCAATATTTCCTATAAGTATTTCAAAAATATTCAACAAAATACTAGCAAATCAAATCCAACAGCATATTAAAAGGATTATACACTATGACAATGTAGGAAATATCACAGAATGCAAGGGTGGTTCAACATAAGAAAATCAATGTAATATACCACATTGATAAGATGAAGGTAAAATATTATGTGGTCATCTCAATCGATACAGAAAAGGCATTGACAAAATATAAAACCCTTTCATGATTAAAAAAACACAAAACACTCAGAAAACTAGGAATAGAAGGGAACTTCCTCAACATGGTAAAGGGTATTTATGAAGAATATATTGCGAATATCATACTCAATGTAATAAGACTGAAAACGTTTCCCCTAACATCAGTAATAAGATAAGGAAACACGTTTTAACTATTACTATTCAACAATATGCTGGATGTTCTAACAAGATCAGTTAGGTAAGGAAAAGAAATAAAGGCATCCAAATTGGAAAGGAAGAAGTAAAACTATATATTTACAATGACATGATCCTATATACAGGAAATCTCAAAGACTGTACCATAAAAAAAAAATCTATAAGAGCTAATAAACAAATTCCAGCAAAGTTGCAAAGTGCAAGATCAACACACACATATACACACATTATTGTGTTTTAATACACCAGCAATGAACAACCCAACAAGAAAATTAAGAAAACAATTTCATTTTCAAGAGCATCCAAAGTCATAAAGCACCTGTAATAAATTTAACCAAGGAGGTGAAAGACTTGTACACTAAAAACTACAAAACATTGCTAAAGAAATTAAAGAAGATTTAAATAAATGGAAGTTCATCCCAGTTCATTGAACGGAAGACTTAATATTGCTAAGATGGCAATACTAACCAAAGCAATCTATAAACTCAGTGTGATCTCTTTTGACATTAAAATGACAATTTTTACAGAAATGAAAAAGCCAATTCTCAAACTCATAAGGATTGCAAAGGGCCCTTGAGAGCCAAATATACTGAAAACAAACAAACAAAAACCCCCTAAAGTTGAAGGACTCACACTTCCAAATTTTAAAACTTACTACAAAGTTACAGTAACCAACAGAGTGTGGGACTGATATAAGATTAGACATGTAGACCAATGTAATAGAATCAAAATTGCAGAAATAAACCCATACATCTATGGTCAATTGATTTTCAACACGGGTACTAAGACCATTCAAAAGAGAAAGGACACTCTTTTCAACAAATCGTGCTGACATAACCAGATACCCACGCAAAGGAATAACATTGGACCCTTACTTCACACCATATATAAAAATTAATTAAAAATAGATCAATAGTTTAAATATAAGAACTAAAATCATAAAACTCCTGGGGAGGCCGGTTTGCTCAGTGGTTAGAGCACAGTGCTCATAACACCAAAGTCACTGGTTCAATTCCCACATGGGCCAGTGAGCTTCACCCTTCACAACTAGATTGAAAACAACGACTTGACATGGAGCTTATGGGTTCTGAAAAAACACACTGTTCCCCAATATTCCCTAATAAAACTTTTAAAAAATAAATAAATAAAATCATAAAACTCTTAGAAAACATAGTTGTAAATCTCCATGGCCTTAGACTTGGCAATGCATTCTTAGAAGTGACATGAAAAGCACAAGCAACAACAACGAAAATAGATAAATTGAACTTCAAAATTAAAAACACATGTACTAATGTCCAAAAACATTATAAAGAAACTGAAAAAAAAACATCTAGAAAGGAGAAATATTCTGATAAGAGTCTAGTATCCAGGATATTTTAAGAACTCTTACAACTGAACAACAAAAAGACAAACAACCCAATTAATTATGGGGAAAGGAGTGGAACAGACATTTCTCCAAAGAAGATATGCAAATTGTCAAGAAACACATGAAAAGATACTCCACATCATTAGTCATTAGGGAAATGCAAATCAAAACCACAATGCGGTACCACTTCATACCCACTAGGATGCATATGGCTATAATAATAATTCTTTCAAAAATCTAGAAAATAACAAGTGTTGTTTTTCTGCAGAGGGTATGGAGAAATTGTTGTACATTGCTGGTGAGAATCTAAAATGGTTAGGCTGCTGCTAAAACAGTTTGTCAGTTCCATAGTAAGTTAAATAGAATTACCATGTGACCCAGGAATTCCACTCCTAGGTATTATATATACCTACATATCCAAAAGAATTAGAAAGAGGTACTCAACCAAATACATGTACACACGTATTCATAGCAGCACTAATCACAATAGCAAAAAGGTGGAAATAATTCAAATGTCCATCAGTGCATGCATGGGTAAACAAATTGTGGTATATACATGCAATGGAATATTATTCAGCTATGAAAAGAAGGAAGTCTGTTATAATGTGAATGACCCTTGAAAACATTATACTAAGTGAAAGAAGCCAGAAGCATAAGGTCACATATTTTATGAATCCCTTCATTTATATAAAATATCCAGAGTAGATAAATCCATAGAGACAGAGTGCTGATTGGTGGTTGCCATAGACAGGTGGTGAGGAGTCAGGGAATGGGGAGTGAATGCTTAATGGGTACAGAATTTCCTTTTGGGGTAATGAAATATTTTGTAGCTAAACAGAGATGGTGATTGTACAACATTGTGAGTGTACTACTACTGAAGTGTTCACTTTTAAAAAATTAATTCTGTGTTATGTGAATTTCTCCTCAGTAAAAAAATGTTTAACAGAAAACCACTCACACACATTGGGATATCCACCAGAAAAGCAAAACTGAAAAAAAAACGAAAAAACAGAAATACTAAGTTTTGGCAGGGATGTGGAGCAACAGGAACTCTCATAAACTGGCAGTGGATGTGTACATTGGTTACAATTACTTGGGAAAATTGGCAATATCTACTAGAGCTGAACCATATGCAAACCCTATGACCCAGCAACTCTTCTCTTTAGTGTATAGCCCCGCCCAAATGCTTACATATGTTCATTAAAAGGCACGTACTCAAATATACATAGGAATACTATTTGTAATAGCCAAAATCTGGAATCTGGCCAACCGTCTGTCAACAGTAGAATAGATAGATGGATTACTATACAGCCACAAGAATAACATTCTAGAACTACATGTGGAGGAATCTCATGATCGTAATATTGAGCGAAGGAAGCCAAACACAAAAGAATGCATGCTGTATGATTCCATTTATATAAAATTCATAAGTCACCTGTGGCTAATCTATGTTGATGGACGTCCTGACAGTGTTTGCTGTTGAGGAGGCAGTGACTGAAAGGGTGGAGGGGCCTCTGGGATGCTGATGATGTACTCTTTCTCGGTCTGTTGCTGTTTTCATTGGTGTATTCAGTTTACGTAGGTTAATGAACTACATGAGTACATTTATGATATGTGTCTTTTTTTCTGTTTATATTATTCCTCAATAAAACGTTTAAAAATACCTTTATGAAACAGTTTTGCATGATAGGGGAAACCTGTCTCTAAGGGCCTTTGAAAGAGTGGGAATGAATCAAGACTTTTCTTTTTTTAATTAGTTTCAGGTGCACAAAACATGGTAATAGTTAGACATTTATCATTTATATCCCTCACACAGTGACAACCCCCTTATCCCCATCTACTACCCCTCTGACATCGCACAGAGCCATTATATTTCCACTGTCTCTATTCCTAATGCTGTACTCCGCTGCTTGTAACTATATATATATGCATAAAATTATAGTTGACATTCATTATTGTTCAGCTTCAGCTTCAGGTGTACGGTGCAGTGATCAGGCATCTACATCATCCCTGAGGTGGTCTCCCTAACGAGACAAGTGTCCATCGGATACCCTACAAAATCTTTACAACATTATTGATTACGTTCCCCAAATTGACTTTCGTACCCCCGTGACAATCTTGTGGTTACCGATTGTGCTTTCTAATACCCTGAACTGCTCCCTTATCCCCACACCCCCTGCCATCTAGCAACCCTCAGTTTTTCCTCTGTGTCTCTGAGACTGTTTCTGATTAGTTCATTTATTTATTCTTTTCTTTAGTGAATCAAGACTTTCTTAACCTTTAAAAAGTTTAGGAATCTGAGGTAACTTGGATTGTGTAGTGGGACCATTGTGCCCTGTCTTCTTTTGAAGTTATAATAACCACAAGGAGACTTCCACTCAGAATTTTGATTCCTATTTTGAAAGGACACTCCATTTCATTTGTTTGCATTAGAAATACAGAATTTTTATAGCTGGAGAGGACCTTAGAGACAGCTTAGAAAAATTCCCTAATTTTATTAATTAGGAAAAAAGCACAGAGAAGTTAAATAATATAAACTGGATGTTCTCTTCTCTGTTCATATGTGCAATCTTAACGGATTCTGAATCTCCCCTTTTACCATTTATGATTCAAATATAATTTTAGGGTTTGAAGTTTTGAAATTATTTTTAGAAAGAAAAACAGTTACCCCTTAATTTTCTTTCCTATACTAAGGACAAAGTAGAGTGGATCTCAGGCATTTGTGAAATTTAATAGATGATTAAATTAGGGAATTTCAATTTCATTGATCTGTTAGGATAAATTTCCTAAAGAATTATATATGATATTGAAATAATAGAATTAAATGTACTTAAGGAGTTTAACAGCATATGAGAAGCTAATCAACTAATTCTATTAAAAAGTCCAATTCTATATTTAAGAGATCTAATGATCATGAAACCTTCTGGAAAAGTTGAAACATTTTCTGTTTACAAAATGCCACCAAATCATTTATTGCAAATGTCTAAGTTATTTTTACATTTTTAGAAAAAATAAAAATAAGATTTTGTCAAAATCTGTCAATTCTCTTGAATTCCACTTCATTTATATTAAACAAAGCATGAATTGACAAGCTCTTAACCATAAGCTTGAGACAGACAGTCATTTTGATCTTCTCAGTTGGAATTCCTGTTCTCAACACCTATATTTGATGCACATACATAGTCCCTTGGCTGTCATCCCTGGGCCCATCTGTTGGCATGGCTTGCCGCCCACTCACCAGTTTGGACTCCCGCCCTAGTGTGTAAGTGCCAGGGAATCACAGTTTACCCAAGCAGCCTGTACAATGTAAATGCATTCTCTGCCCATGGTCTAGACATGGTGTTCACCAAACTTGGGCACTGTGTGCCTCCCTTTATTGGATCAGATGTTCTTGACGGATAAAATGTGGAAACCAATAGTGAAGGTTGGGGAGCAGAGATTGAAGAAAGTGAGATTCCTGGTTTTTACTGTTTTAAACCTGCAGATTAATTTCATGGGTCAGCTACCTTGGTGAGCCACAGAGATCATCACAGTAGTGTCAGCAAGGCCGTAGTCAATGGGGAGAATTATCTCCACCCTTTTGGTGAGATCAACCACAGACAACTGACCCACAAAGACTGCTTGCTCCTTTCAATTATCCAAAGGGCCAAAAGGCTGGATTTCTTTTGTTTTCTTTTTTTCCAAAAAGTTTTTGTTTGTGATGCCTCTTCATATCAGGCTTAGAAAAACAATAGGTTTTCTGAGTGTTTTCAGGCTCTAGAGAAACTACTTCTTAGTGTGGTTGAAATAAAAAAGATAAAAGTCTATTATGTAGTATCTGCAAATTCTTCTAAGGCTATTGTAGCTCAGTTAGAAACATGATGATTTCAAACATAAGTTCTTAAATATAAATATCATGCTATTTCCTGTATTTTATCATACGTAGAAAATGTTGGGAGTATGTGATGGAATGTTAAGCATAAGATCTTTAAACCCCTGTGTAAGACAATTTGAAGTCAAATATCTCTGACCCTTCAAATATGAGAGAAGAGGGACTAGAATCACAAATACAGAAGGAAACAGATCTTACAAGTTCTTATTCTTTGGTTCAGAAGAAAATGATTCAAGTCATGAAACCCAGGCATCAATCTTGCAAAACTTTTGGGAGATGGATCAGGGGTCTTTCTGTTAGAAAGACAAATAGTATTTAAGAATACCAATAGAAATCATGGGCCCATTACAGTAGCTTTTGCATCTAAAAAAGTACTGAACCAACCAGTAACAGTT
Organism: Rhinolophus ferrumequinum; assembly: GCF_004115265.2. Taxonomy (NCBI): domain Eukaryota; kingdom Metazoa; phylum Chordata; class Mammalia; order Chiroptera; family Rhinolophidae; genus Rhinolophus; species Rhinolophus ferrumequinum. The sequence goes on along the minus strand of NW_022680355.1, from coordinate 7,180,672 downwards.
AGCAAGATTTGGAATTAGTTTATTTTCTGCTAAATGATATGAATTATCTTTTTTCTCTGACAAGTCTGGTAGGTCAGAATTAAAACATAAGTGTATATTTTACCTTACACAATCAGTAAACATGTATTAAACACTTATTATACCCAGCATATGCTAAACACTACAAGGAAATATAAAAACCACTTATTAAAGCCAGCATTTATTAATAGAAGGTTGTAGTAAAAGCAACCTTGAATTCAGTATCAGAAGAATCAGTTTTCTAGTTCTGAATATGCCAATTGCCAGTTATGAAACCTCAAACAAATTGCTTATTCTCTTTGAATCTTACTTTCCTTATCTGTGGAATGAAGGTAATAATGCCTGTCCTGGTTTCTTTTTTAATGTGGTCACCGTTCTAAACCAATCGACTTATGTAAAAGCTCTTTGAAAATCATATAGGGCTGTAAAATAGGAGGCATTATTTGTCCTTAGAAAAATCGTTGTCTTACATTTCTGGAAAATTCCTTACCTTGTTATTTGAAAAAAAATTCTGTTAACTTTTCAATTAAATGTTGGGTACAAATTGTACGAGGCCTCAAGTGCTAAATTAATCATTTAGATTTTATCATGGAGGTAGTAGTAATTATTCACACATTTTCAGTTGCGGAGTGACATGCTATAACTTGCTTATTTGATCACATTCATGTAAAAACAGGTTGCTTTAGCTTATTCAGAACATTATCATTTCATTAGGATTTCGTAGGACTATTACCATTATCATCATCATCATCATCGTCAGTTACTACATGCCAAGCATTGTTCTATTTTAAATACATTTACTCATTGAATCCTCACAACAAGCTCATGTATAATTATCATAATTGTTATTCCTATGTTATAAAGATACAAGGCACAGAGAAGTTAAGTGCTTTATCCTAGGTTACACAGCTGGTAAGCAGAGGAGCTGGGATTTGAATACAGGCAATCTAGCTTCAGTCTGTGCTCTCCAAAAAACATTCAGCAAGTATTTACTGAATGCCCACAAAAATGGCAGACACTGTTAGATGCTGGAGTCACAGAAAGGGAGAAGGCACAGTGGCTCCTCTTAAGGAGTCTATCCTTCATGAAAGCATTCTTGTTAATTATGCTTTTGCCCTAGTTAGTCATAAACACTCATTATTTATGTACTTATGCATTCAACATATATATTTTTGAGCACTTACTATGTGCTAGGCAAACCAAACCAACAAAATTCCCTGCCTTCAAGGAACTTACATTCTAATGAGGGGAGAAGACAATAAATACATATGCCTAAGTAAAATATACATCAGAACGTAATAAATGCTATGGAGAAAAGAAAAGACAAGAGACGGATTGCTGAGGGGAAGTTGGGACTTGCAATTTTAAATAGGTTAGTCAGGTGAAGACTCACTGAGAAGATGACTTTGATTCCAAAACCTAAATATATCTATAAGTATATCTGGAGAAAGATTGTTCTTAGTAGAGAACCAACAGTTGCAACGACTGGAGGAGAGAGTATGCCTGGAGTGCTGGAGGAATAGCCTGGAGCAGAGGTGGGGGAGGGTGTGAAACAGACCAGCAAGAGCACTTGAGCCACTTGAAGGACTTTAAAGTGAGTCTGTGTGAGACAGGCATGCCTCGGAGGGTTTTGCGCAGAGAAGGAGGTTTTAAAAGGATCATCCCAGCTGCTATATTCAAAGTGACTTTGGGTATGGGGCTTTGGGGAAGAAGGCTGAAGTGGAGAAACCAGTTAGGAGACTATTGTAGGAGTTTAGGTACGAGATGATGACAGCATGCACTCCGAGGGAAGTAGTGATAAGTGATCGAGGTCTGGATAGGTTATGAAGGTGGAACCAGTAGGATTTCCTCACAGATTAGATGTGGGAGGTGTAAGAGAAAGGAGAAGTCAAGAATGACAGCAGGGTTTTTGACTTGAGACATTTGGAAGGATGGGGTTTACTGTATGTCAAGATGGGGAATTCCACTCTTAGGTATCTATCCAGAGAAATCCAAAACACTAATTCGAAAAAATTTATGCACCCCTATGTTCATTGCAGTGCTATTCACAATAGCTAGGATATGGAAACAACAGAAATGCCCATTGGTAGATGACTGGATTAAGAAACTGTGGTACATTTATACAATGGAGTAATACTCGGCCATAAAGAAGAATGAAATCTTACTATTTGCAACGATATGGATGGACCTAGAGAACATTATGCTAAGTGAAATAAGTCAGATGGAGAATGACAAATACCATATGATCTCACTTATATGTGAAATCTAAAGAATAGAATAAATGAACAAACTAATCAGAAACGGTCTCAGAGATATAGAGGAAAAACTGAGGGTTGCTAGATGGGAGGCGGGGTAGGGATAAGGGGGAAGGTGAGGGGATTAGAAAGCCCAATCGGTAACCACGAGATTGCCATGGGGATACGAAAAACAATTTGGGGAATATAATCAATAATGTTGTAAAGATTTTATAGGGTATCTGATGGACACTTGTCCTATTAAAGGGACCACTTCATGGACTTGAAGCTGAAGCTGAAAAATAATGAATGTCAACTATAATGAAATATATATAGTCACAGGATGTGGAGTACAGCATAAGGAATAGAGTCAGTGGAACTGTAACAGTTATATATGATGGCAGAGGGGTAGTAGATTGGGGGAGTAGATTCAGCACTTTGTGAGGGGTATAAATGTCTAACTATTACATTGTTTTGTACACCTGAAATTAATAATAATAAAAAAAGATGGGGAAGACAGTGGGATTAACAGTTTTTATTTAGGGAGGAAAATTGGAAGCTCTGTTTTGAGAAATTAGGTTTGAAATGCTTTTTAAGCATCCATGTGATGCTGTTTAGGCAATAGGATATGTAGGATATGTTCAGGGGAGAAGTCTGGGTTGGATATAAAATTGGGAGTTGTTGACACAGAGGTAGTTCTTAAAGTCTAGAGATTGCTTGAAATCAACCCAAGAGGCAGATCCAGAGACTGAGCCCTGGGGTACATCGCCATTTATTTGAAGGAGATAAAGAGGGAGCAACTAAAGAAATTGAGAAAAGCATCAGGAGGAAAATTAGTGGAAAATCACTGCCATTGTTTGGAAGAGGCACAAGAAGATCTTGTTTTGTTTAAAATTAGATTCATTGGATCCCCAAAACAACATTATATTTGTTTATCAAAAACTTGACAGCTGTGTATAAAGTGGCATTGTTTCTTTTTACAAACAAATAGCCCATTTAGTACAGTGTTTGAGTACTACTAAATATTTAGGTAATTAGTTGCAGAATGAATTGACCTTTGGGGAAATCTTTGTAGTCCACTCTAGAAGGTCAAATGTTTTGTTTTTTAATAATAAAACAATTCTAGCTTGAGTATGCAAATTAAATTCCCAGTCTAATTTAGATATTGGTGTTTTAAGTAAATACGCTTAAGGTGAGATTGCTCTATGGTTAGTTTTAGTGAGGAACCAAGTGATCTTTGGGGACATGGAAGGTCTTTAATGCAGGAATAATGTGAATCATAAGAAGTGTATATGAATTATATCATGAGAGTTGTCTATTCTCTCCGTGATAAAGTTTTCCATCTAATTGAGTTCATTACTTGTCACATAAAGGAGATTAAGTATGTCAACACTGCAGCTGGATAATAAAAGGTTTGGAGCAAAAGTATGGCCAACCCTGAAACTTGAATGTTAATTTCTAGGGAACAAGATATAAAGACAGCAAAGGGAATGAGGAAATGAGGGCTTTAGCCTCCAGGACTGACTACACAAAGAGGATTGGCAGACAAAAAGGCAAAACCAAGACTGGAAAAGCTTGGGGTAAATTCACAGGATACATTCCTCACTTCTTCAAGTTTACCCCCTGCTAGATAAATTGCTCTTTTCCTATCTCCTCATCTTGGTGAACTCATAACTCATTCATCATACTGTTCTACTTGAGTAACTCCTTTACTACATTTCGTTAGCCAGAACATTCCTGTTAAAGAAATATTCCAAACCACTTTGGGCAGCAGGATACATGTGAATTCTGCATATCAGCCAGATGTCACCTTCCTGCTACAGTCTCTATACAAACCAGGTGTGACAGACTTCTATTGGCCCCGAAATCTAGTCTCTCCCCTTTTTCTATGGTAACTCATGAGTTTTAACAGACACAAAACCACCCAGAATAAACAGTACTTTTCTGAAGCTCCCTCGCCACTTCTTATGACAAAATACTCAGTTTGAGATTTACAAAAGATGTAGCCTCTTCCATGAAATCCTCTCTAATTCACGCACCTGGAAGGGGACTTCACCCTTCTGTGAACGCTCATGGGGTTTTACATGCCTCTCTGTTACGACATTTATAAAAACAGTCTGATATACATTCCTTAACACTTCTACTATCTTGTAAACTCCTTGAACAGAAGAATTAGATTTTATTTTTGTTTTATTGCTTCATATTTTATATTTTGCAAGTAGGAGGGACTCCATACTTTCTTGTATTAAATTCTGAAAGTAATTCCTTTCTTACTCCCTTCCTGTGTTTTGGATCTCACTCGCCTAATGTTTATTTTTTTCCTAAACTTTATTCCTTCTTTTGGAATAAAGACGGTATAATTGAACTTGAGCAAATGGAACCTAAGAAGTTCTGCTTTCTTTCTGTCATCTTTTAACATCATCTTTGCCAAATAAAAAAAGAGGCTCATAATTATTTAATTAATTATAGTTTTATTTAAGTCATTGGTGAAAAGCTTCCTAAAAACTTGCTCTCATCACTATTCTTTTTTTCAGGAACCTGTCGTGGGCCCCTATTCTTTTCTGCATTAAATCTGAATTCCTCTGACTTGATTTTCAGTAGATTCTTTCATTTGAGTAACCAATGTAGGTAATTTCTACCACTTCGCAAATGAACTTTCACTTCTATCAGGTTAAGCTCCTTACTGCCCATTAAACAAAACCTGTGAATTTCCACCTGTTATTTTGTTCATTCTTTTCCTCTATTTGCGACCACTTGTTACTCCATTCCTTACTCTAAGTCTCTTGCTGAAATCCTACATCTCTTAACTTCTTGCTTAAAGTTCACCCTCTCCTTTTAACTTTACTTGAACACACCAGTGTCTGTTAATTGCTTTTTATCAACTTCTATTGCATTTTTAATGTACAGTTTCTTTTTAAAATTAATTACATTTAAAATTAACTCTGCTGTTTAAATCTTATAACCCCAACTAAATTATAAGCTCTTTGAATGCATATATTTATATTTAATTATGGTTAGTTGTCATTACATAATCACCAAATAGCAACCTAGCCCAGGCCTGGGGACGTGGTAGATATTCAATAAGTACTTATTGATGGATGGATTGGATACAGAATTATATTCTATAACTTTGAGTTAAATATAAACTAATTTCTTTCTTATTCTTTTTTGAAAATTTGTTTACATAATGTGTCCAGCTATACATCTAATTTTATTTTTCATATCACTTTGAAGTGAAAAGAATGCCTATCTACTTGTATCTCTCCATTTTAAAATGAGTTCTGGGGGAATGCTCTCTCTGCAATGAAAATAAAAACATACCTTGATAGTTCTTTTTTTGAAAATTAACTTGGAGTTAGAAATTGGAGACAATTTAAGAAAGTTTTAGTTTTATGTTATTTAGAAAAGCCCACTTTCATCTGAACTAGAGTCTTTTTCAAATTTCTGATTGTATTGTTGATATGTTACAGTGAATAATAATGCACCCTCAAAGTTTTGAAAAAATAAAACCAAATAATTGGAAGTGATTGTGAGAAAGGCTATGGGAATTAATGAGAAGACTAAATTACACTATCAACAAATATGTCTTCACTAAGATAAGTTTCTCTCAGTGCCATGCTGATAAGGACTGATGGACAGCAATCCTTTAGAGAGCACTGTAATGATGCAATAATACTAATTAATAAGTACTCCTGACTAAAATACTTCTAAAGTCCTAGCAAGTTTATTATCTTAAGTATGAAAACATTCTCTACATTTCAGATATATTATAAACCTTTTTTAATAGAGCATTCAAAGGTGAAAATATATAATCACAGCACAAATTCAGAATTCACAAGATTTAAATTAATGAGGCTTCACTCTTTTGGCTATTAAAAACAAAGTGTTAACATATAATTTCTTTTGTTTTTCAAAATATGATTGTAAAGCTTTCATATGAATATCCAATTAAGTGACAGAGTATATTTTCTTTTCCTGATAAAGTAGACTAAGTATACATTCATAATATCATTATAAAATAGTATTATAAAAATGGCAAATTTTTACTATTAGCCTGGGAAAGTTTTAGTTCAAGTTTGACCTGTGGAAGTCATAGATCAAGTCTGAAAAGCAATCAACACAGGTTACTGTGCTCAATTTCTGTTCTAGAGTTACAAAGTGTATATAACATTTATAGTGCTGTTATGAATTTCACTGTTGGAAAAAATTATGCTAACATATGATACAAATTTTCAGCAATAGGAAGAAGAAAAGCATTATTCTTTGATTTTAATGTTCATGGGTCAAACATATGTCAGCTGGTGATTATAAATTCCTGATTAACTGGAAAAAAAATGAGAAGCATGTATAACTTTCACCTTATACGTCAAGGGCAAACATCTTACAATCCTTCATAAGACAGTACAGCCACATTTATGAATAAGATTCATGCCATTTCAGATCAGAATTTTAAGGGTTTTGGTCATAGTCATTAACGAACTTACAGAACAAAAGAGTATTTATTCTAATAATGGTATTGTAAGGTATTAACGTAAAACAATGCAGAGGCAGATTGATTCCAAGCATGAAAATATGTAACATTCCAAATTGATTTAAAATTTGGAAATATCACTACTTCATTTTAGCCACCGAGTCTCAAGTGAATATCTCATCTTTAAAACAACTGATTTAAAAGATTCTAAAAATGATTAATTTTACTGTAAAAGCCAGTAACACACCTTTTCTCAAATTGATCTTTAATAAGTGTTCCTCAGCTTTTCCCTAAGGAGTCTCTGGCATGATACTTATCACAGTGATTTCAGAAATTTGTTAGTCATAAAGGGGAAGTACAGGAAACACACAATGATGTTCAGGAATTGATAACTCTACAGTATTTTAAAGTGCCCTTTGCTTATTTGCGTGGTATTTATTTGGGCCCACTATAGCTTGGACTTACATTTGAACTATATTAGGAGAGAATGTGATATTTGCTAAGAAATTTATCAGCACTTTGATGTAACTGTGAATTAAAGATATTTAAAATTTTCCTTCACCTTTCCAATCTTGTCCTCTAGTAAAAGGTTTTATTTTTGGAAAGCTGAGATTTGTCATTTGAGTCTAATAATCGAATTTCTTTTCATTTTAATGAAGAGAAAAAGCCAATACTGGTACGTGGAAACCTGGAACTCAGGAGTGAAACCAAGACACCTATGTCTTTATAGCGTATTAAAGTGTATGCATTAGACAGCCTCCAGGATGGTTCCCAGTGACCCCCATCTTCTGGTCGTCGTGCTCTTGCATAACCCCCTGAGTTTGGCAGAACTGTGCGACTCATTTCTAATGAGTAGAATACAGCAGAAGTGACAGTGTATTACTTCCAAGATTAGGTTATAAGAGACTACTGCTTTCCTCTTAAGTCACCTGTTTCTTGCTCTCTCTTAGATCTCTCACTCTGAGGAAAGCCAGTTCCCATGTTGTGAGCTGTCCTATTTTAAGACTGGTGTGGTGAAGAACTGAGGGAAACCTTTGGTCAACAGCCAGAGAGAAACTGGGGCCTGCAGTCCACTATCTTGCAAGGAATGGAAATCTGCCATCACCCACAAGAGGTAGCTGGGAAGTGGGTCCTTCAGCCCCAATTGAACCTTGAAATGGCTGTAGCCCTGGACTGCCACTGGACTGCAACCTCATGAAAGACTCTGAGCAAAACCACCCAGCTCACCATCCCACAGATTCCTGATTCTCAGAAATTATGAGGTAATAAGTATTTGTTGTTTTAGGCTGCCCCGTTTTGGGTAATTTGTTATATAGCAAAAGAAAGGTAATACAGAATGTAACTTCTGACACTTTAATAACTAAAACCCATTGGATGGAGGCTCAGAAGGACCAGTTTTAGACCATATTCTGCTCTATAACTAGTAATGTTATATAAGATATAGAGTAGGAGTTCACCAAAACTCAGATGTAGCATCTTATATTGCTTAACATGAGATTTCATTTGCCAGAGTCAGGAAAGAGCCTAAGCTCTGGTGTCAGACTGTGGGAACTTCAGTCTTGACTCTACTCATTAAGTGTGTAAATTTGAAAAAGTCATTTAACCTAGCTAAAACTCATTTCTTCATTTTTAAATAGAGGTAATGATAGTGTTGTTGTAAGAACTGAATGAAAGAATTCATTTAAAGAGCCTGAGACCTAGTACACACTTGACAATGTAAATTACTGTTACTATCATTATCAGGTCAGAGCAAAGACAGTGGCAACTTTTGTTCTAAATGTTTTTCCTTCACAGCTTGAAAAGGAGCCGCTTACGCTTTATAGAATAAGAACATGACTAGGTTCCTATTCTACAGGGAACAATTACTAACATTTGTTTTATGTTATAATTTAATTACCAGCTCTAGGGAGTATTTTCACTCTTAAAATGAATATTTTTACTTGTAACTTTCTTGTTTAAGCTACGTTGAAGTTTTCATAAATTTAACATGGGATAAAAATGCAAATAGTAGTCTTATCAAATTAGATGACAACACTTTTTCTGAGTACTTAGGAAACGAAAATGTCGATACAGCATGAATTATGTCTGTAAGATAATGAGTGATTTTCTTCAAACACAACAAAACTATCCACTCAAATGAATCATTTCCTTCAGAATAACTTTATTCATTTGATAAGTGTGTATCTAGAACCTCCCATGTTCCAGGCACTATTCCAGGTGCTAGAGATACAATGATAACCATTAACAGTCTGTCCTTCAAGGAATTTACAGTTGGAGACAAAAGAGTACACAGGCGACTTCAGGTCAGTTTCAAGGTAAGCACTACATCAGGGTAAGCACTATGTACCATGAAAGAAAAACAAAAACATGAGTGTGGAAGAAGCTTCCCTGGTTGAAGTGAAGATTGAGGCAGGTCTTGAAAGGTTAGCCAGAGCCATTAGACAGCAAGAAAGGACAGGGATGATGGGTTAGTGTTCCAGGCTGTGCAGGGACCTAGAGGCAGAAGAGCATGTGACATATTTATAAGGCAACATATAATTCATTATGGCTGGATCTTGTCAGGCCACAAGATATGGAGTGACCAGAGATGAAGCTGGGAAGAGAAGCAGGGCTCATAAAGAGTTTTGCACGCCATTCCAATGATTTTGGGCTTTGTTGTGCATGCATTGGTAAGCCAAGGAATGATTTTTAAGGAGGGAGTGCTCCCACAGGTTACAAACTTATACGATAATGCTCCTTTACTCAGATGTCCTTTACTATAGATGTCCTGTTAAATTGCCTTCTGCTCACTGTTTTGAATATGCTCAATGTTGATAATGCTTTTGAGAGTGGATTTAATTTGGGGGTGGGGATGGAAAACAGAAACCATTTAGAGGAAATGTGTTCAGTTAACAAAGTTGATGGAGCAGGTTAATATCATATGGGATCACAAATTTGCTCTGATTATAAAGCCATGAGGCTGAAACTTTGCTTCTTATTGATTTCCTGAAACACACATTTATATACTTTAGAATTTGTTAATTGGATGGCCACTCATGTTTTTAACCGACTTGGCAACAGCAGAATCACCCAGATGCTCTGAAGGAATATTATCTCCCTGCTTTGAAAATGGCGCCCTGTGAAATGTCTGGTCTGGGGCAGGGCTCTGCAGTTTAGACCTGGGCTGCAAAGCAGTCTCTCTGGGCTATCCACCCTACACTCAAAATGGGTTGTAGTTCCATTTTAAATTATCTCAGACAATACCACCAGCGTTTCAGTATGAGTTTCTCACCTTGCTATACAGCCTATCAGTGTTTAAAACATTTTTATATGCATTTATCTTCTCTAAAGTGTTAGTGACAAACACTTCCAGTTCAGTTCTATGATGTGTGAGGTTCTTATCACTATAGTGAGATAATTTAAGGTCAACACTGAGCATTCATCTTTTATATTCATCTTATTCACAAGTTTATGGCAAACATATGGAGGAAAATCAGTATTTTTATGAGGAACAAAGCAGAGACTTATGTTTGGGACCAATTTAAAATATTCTACTAAAGTTATTTTATGGCTATGAAATCTTTAACTACAATTTTGCTTTTGACATCTAGTATATCAATTGTTTTTCTAATTTGAGAGATCAAATGTCTTTACTTAATAGTTTTTCTTCTTTAGCAGACACTCTTATAATCTTATTTTTAAAAAGAGTTTCTGCCATGTGGAAAAAATATGCAACAGAATGAAATAAAAAAAAATAAGGGAATCAATAAAAAGAGAAAAAGAGTAAAAAAGATAGAATCAGAAATGAGGCTAGCACACAAAATATGTACAATGAAGGCTATACTTTAAGGAAGAAAGCTGCCCATTTGCCTTTAAACCTTTTTCATGTCATGAAGAGAAATAAAATACCATTGGTCACAATTCCGAGTCCAGATGATTTAGAAAATCACACCACCATCAAAATAATACAAACAGCAGTGGCTGGTGCCTTCGGATAAGCCCAGCAGTTTGCGGTTCTGAGACCAAAGTAATTTATCTTGCTCTAAGCACAAACAATCAACTGTGAGGAAATCAAATATGCTATAAAGTGCTTTATTGTGGTTTACCTAAATTTGCAATACCCCTTACTGAAAAATCTACAGACAAAAACCAAAAAGGGCCAAACCCAACCCTGAGTGGAATAATAATAATTTAAGTCATTTTACAAAGAAGGGGCAATCAAAAAAATGCCTATTTAACCACTCCAGAACCACCCTACCTCTGCTAATGGACACTAGCAAAATGGACAGCTTATACCTGCCTTTCCTCACTTCATTTCGTTCCCTAGCTGCAAGGGAGTCTGGGGAATGTAGTTTATATATTTTTAGTATTAGCTGTAGGAAGGCACAGTAGAAGGAGGTTAGAAGAGATACTGTATAAACAAGTTTATAATACCTACTGCAGCAATTTAAGTCCTTTGGATATTGATTGGTCTCAGAATAGGTATGGGATCCAGTTCTGGCTGATGAGATGTGAGGGGCAGTCTTCTGGCAAAGACTTCCCTTTCTGAATAAAACAACAAAACTTATGAAGAAAATCATTCCCTGCTCATAGTCTTCTTTCTATCTGGAACACAGATGCAATACCTGGCACTGTAGCAGCCATCTGGAGACCATGAGGTAACAAGCATGAGAATGAAAGGCAATACATTAAGGATGATAGAAAAGAAAGATAGTGCCTGGGTCCCTGGTGGCATTGTGGAGCTGTTGCTCCAGACCTAGATTGCCTACTCTCGGACTACTTTTATGAGAGGAAAAATAAGCCTCTATTTGTCAAAGCTACCCCAGTTGAGTTTTCTGTTGTTGGCTGCTGAATGCATACCTAATCCAGAGTCTATTATAGTAGTCCAGGCGGGGACAGGAATGGTTGCTGTGAAGATGGAGAGAAGCAGTCAGACTCAGAATATATTTTGGAAGTAGAACCACCAGGACTTGATGAGGGGTAGGCTGGAAACAGGGACTAAAGGACAGAAGAAATCAAAGATAGTTTCTAGGTTTTTGTCTGGAAAAGATTGATGGAAATGTACACTCTTGTTTTCATTCAGAATGTGAGAAAGTTCTTCTTCTATCACTGCAGAAATAGTTAAGGAAGATAAAAACATCTTTGTGTTGCTCCCTTGACACCTGTTTTCCATTGAGCCTAAGGAAAAACTGGGTTAAACTCATGTTAAATAATGCAGAAAAGGGTTAGAAATACCTAACATGTATTATGAATACTGTAGCTAGAATATAAAACAGCCTCTCCAAAGCCTTATTATCAAAGCCTTCTTTTTCATCGAAGTCCAGGTGTCTAAAACACAACCCTTACATCAACCATTATGTCTGTTTTTTATTGCTTGCAGGAATAGACTATTATAAAACTAATACTTCTAAAGAATATATTAATTTCTTGAATCAGTAGGATAATGCTCTACAGCTGGGTCAAATAAACATTCCAAACCAGAGCTTTCTTTTCTTTTTTTTTTTTGAAGAATGTATTCTTTAAAAATATCTACCATCGTTATACACATATATTTTAACATCAAGTAAAAAAGAATGATTAATTGGTATGTTTTATACCTACTTCTTTCATTGTTGAGGCTTTTCTTTTGTTGATGAGAGTATACTAGGAATGCCAGATACACTGCCTGCTGCAACCGCAGTTACTTCTAAGGAACATGGATACCCCCTGCACCTCTTGAAAGGGCAGACTTTAGGTACATGTATTACATGACCCTCTTCAAGTCATGTCCCAGCCCCAGTTGAAAAGACAGTAAATTCATAGTCTGGCTAGAGACCCATGGCATGACAAGGCTTGAAAGAGTGAATAGGCCATTCACATTCTTTTCTCCTCCTTCTTTTTCTCCCTCCCCTTTCTGTCTTTCTCTGTCAGGAATATAAAATGAAAAACATTAAATGAATGAAGCAATCTGTGTAGAAGGTAAAACTTAAAAATTATGCCATGGGAGCTGCAGGAGGTCCTGAGAGAGAAATTAAGAGTCAAGGAACTGGTTTGAGCATAGAGCCAGGCCATGGTCCCTGATGGTGGAACATTCATTCCTTCAGCCCTCCTCCTCCCTGCCCGCCATTCGGAGGCAAGAGGAGGAAGCCCAGGTTGAAGTAAAACAAAGGTAAGCCTCAACAGCCAACACCAGAGACACCTGGGCAGTGAGTAAATCCCTTTGGTTGACACCAGGGCAGAACTGCTTTCCTCACAGCTTCTGTTCCACCCATCTCATACCTCAGCTAGATGAGGGAACTGGACTCAGTCTCTGCCTTTTGAAATGAAAACAGCCCAACTAAAACCCAAATATATAACAAAAGTCTAATATATTTTATATGGTAAATTATTATTAACAATAATAAATTAATAATAACATAATTATTATAATAAGCAAATAATCACTTTTGTATTCTCTGCAAGCCTATGCTACACGAGAGCAAACGTTTTGGGAGCATGGAATACTTTCATATGAATAAACCTGGACATTATTTTCTCCAAGGTTAACCCAAACCCTCCATGAGGTACTTCACTCAAAAATCCTATTCAAACTGGAGCATTCTGTGAAACTGAGGAACAGTTTCCAGGGAACTTATTTGTGCGTCCTTACTCCATAGGCCTGGGCCAGGTCTTGTATGTGATGGGAGGATGCAGACTGGGGAACTTGCCTCACAGCACTGCAGACAGCGTGACACTGTGGCCTCCCATGGAAGACAACTTTGTATCTGTTTCCTCAAGGACAGGTGTTCTTCACTGGACAGTGTCCTTGAGCCCACTGCCCATCCCCCTTCTTCTCTCCACTTCCCTTCCTCCCAAATGTCTATTTCAACAACACATGCAGCCATTTACTGGGTGAAACTATTTGATCACAGTAGGAGGAAACAAGGGAATATGGTAAAGTGGAATTCCAATGTGGTAAAGTGCAAGTCTCACAAATTGATATGTACATAATTAACATTGGGCGATGAGTGTTTCAACTTATATAGAACAGGGTTTTCCCCAGGAATCTATCACCTGGCTCCTAAGGAAAATGGGCAAATATGCAGGAATCTGCATCTCTCCCACACACTTCTCTGCCTGCCAGGTGCCCAGTGTTCTCCACTACAATGTAACCATAATTATTCATAGACTGATGGACTTAATGTTTGCATTTTAAAAGGAAAGGCTGTAGCCCCCCTTTTCCACAATGAATGTAAAATCGGTGATAAATGAAGTGCACAGGATCTGCCTTACCTAGCCTCCTGGAAGGCAGCAGAGCAGGCCTTTCAGGTGCTGCCATCTCTGTTTGGTACTTCTCTAATTCTTCCAACTTCCTTTTTTCAGACTTACCCCATTGAAATACCCATATAAATGGTATATGTGCACAGCTGCTAGAATAAACAAAGAAAAAAATCTTCTTATGGCCCTTTTGTTTGCCAAGCACAGGAGTCCTGAGCCATTCCAGGTACACACAGAAGCCTGATCCCAGCGCAGAAGAATGGGAGAAGTGTATGAGATACAGTAGTTACAGACAGTTTCTCTGGGGAGGTGATTTTTTTTATGCTAAGTGAGAACTTAGGGGTGAGAAGAAACGAGCCATGCTGGAACTAGCTTTCTAGCAGAGGAAACAGCATATGCAAAGGCCCCAAGTCAAGAAAGAGCTTGGCGTATTTAAGGAATTAAAATGAGAACAAGTGAGCTGGAGCATACTGAGTAAATGGGAAATGGCAGGGCTTGAGCTTGGGGAAGGAAGTATGTAGAGGCCAGATTGTTTTGGGACTTGTAGGCCACAGCAATATGTTTGTGTTTAGTCTAAGCATAAAGGAAGCCCTTGAGTAGTTTAGGCTGTAGTGTCACAAGTTGTTTTATGTTTCAAACCTGTTAATATGAGTTATATAATGTTCAGAAATGGGCAAAACTAATCTATGGCAAAAGAAGTCAGTTTTCCTTTGGAGGGTAATGACTGGGAGGGATTATGGAACAGGGGTTCTGGGGTACTGATGTCATTCTACTTCTGGACCTGAGTGTTGGTTCTACAGGTATGTTCAGGCTGTGAAAAATCATAAGCTGTACATTTATGATTTGTGTACTTTCCTGTAATATTTCTGTAAAGATTTTACCAAAAACAAAGAAAAAAAGAATTACAATGTCTAGATGGAGAACAGATTTAGGGACAAAGCAGAGGAAGTTATAAATAAGGAGTAACTTCTTAAGAAGTTATTGTGGTAATGCAGAGAAAAGTTAATTGGGGCTTAAACAAATACAGCAGCTGTCAAGATAAAGAAAAATAGAAAGATAGGAGACATTTTGGAGTGAGATTGATAGAACTTGGTGATAGATTGGATATAGGCATTTTAAGAAAAGAATGACATGAGCAACTGGATAAAGGGTGGCACCGTGCACTGAGAATGGGGAGGAGCAGATTTGTAGGCAGGTCACACATTCAGCTTTGAAAATATTATGTAATTTTTAGATTCCCATGAATCATCCAAATGGTGATATCATAGATAGACTGCTGGATAGATAAACTGGTGCTCAGAGAAGAGGTCTTCGACAGAGGTATAAGTGCTGTAGACACCCACATTTTAATAGAAATTATGAGAATGTTTAGGATCATCTAGGGAAAGAAAGCAGAGAGAGCAAAGAAAAGGGACAGGACCCTGTCCTAAGGAAGCTCATCGTCGAGATTTAAGATAAAGAAGGAAGAGACAGAAAGAAAATCAGTAAGATAGGAAAAAGAGCTGGCAGTTGCAGTGCTAACCTATGATTGACTGGTGTTACAAGTTTGAGTAAGATGAGGCTAGAAAAGGATCCACTGCATTTGACAACATGGAAGGCCATTAGTAACATTGGTAATAATTTCAGTCACTTTATTAAAAATCCTAAGCCTTCTTTCCTCAATAAAATGTCATAATATTGCACCCACTTCACAGAGCCTTTATGTGTATAGCACTTCACACACTTTGTACAAGGCTTGGCTAAATGTGAGTTGTTATATTAGATGAGAACAAATGCTTGCATTTCTGTGAAATAGGATTGATTATACCCTCCACACAGACTTATTATAAGGAATAAACGAAATAACATTGTGTGTTAGAAAAGTAAATTAAGAAAAAAAAAAAAAAACTACGGGTAGGTCTTTACCATTCCCCGACTTGAGTAAATGATAGCGGGGCACCTCTGGGAATAAGAGGGACAAACCTAACCTTTGAGGAAGTGGAATACTCCTCAGTAGTAAGATCAGGCCCTACCACCTGGTTATTTATGTCAGAATCCTAGAGAGCAGTACAGGATTTATAGAAAAAAATCCACATATAAATGGACCCACAAAGCTCAAACCTGAGTTGTTCAAGGGTCAGCTGTAGTTGGTATCAGTAGAAACTGAGACAACTGTGTTGCAGAAAACATTGTAAGTTACATCACCAACATCCATTTCATCTTCTGGCTGTGGCTCCCTGATGTTGCATGGCTGGTAGAGTTGCTCTGCAGATGTGTTGGGATTTAGCAGAAGTTGTCACTGAGCCCCAAAAAAAGGCAGAGGCCCAGCATTAGAATACTTGAGACCTGTGAAAACAGAGTCCTGGTGTTTCCCAGTTTTTGAACATGATGCCCAAGGCAAGGCTAGGAAGGCTGAGGCCTTGATGGAAGCCTTCATTTTCTTTATGTTCCATCCCTGGAGGTCTAGTTCTGACAAGACAAGGAAGGATCCAGTCATCGCTGTGGCTGGTTGACCCAGCAGTGAGACAGTAGGGATAATGGGGATACTTCCTCTATTCCTTTTAACTGGAAATGGACTTGTTGGCCAGGTCCTCAGATAAACCTGGTGGAGGTCATCTTTGGCAACCAACAAACTGAAGAAATATTATTCACCAATCTAGTTGATATAGGAAATTGGGGGGCACCATGGCACTACTGTGAAGCACTGCAAAGGAGAGATTTTTCCTGGTCTGTTCTGATGGGAGCATATAGCTGTTCATTCCTAGATCATCTGGCATCAGGCACAGCTGAGAGGGAAGCCTAGTCAACAGATGACAGGTCTCTATTCTTACTGAGCAGCAGGTGGTCATGCTACCAGGAAAACTAGCATTGACTGCTTGCTGAGCCACTGTGTTAGCATTCACGGAGTTGGGTCGGCTGTTATCAGAGAAACAGATAAGGATCTTTTCAAAAACAGACAAACACTGAGAAAGTATGCTCAAAACGCAGATCAGTTTACTTGTCAAGTCAAGTTAGGTATACAGGAAAAAAAAGTTCAGCATACAATAACAAAATAAGAAACCAAAATCAAGTCAGATGGGGAAGGAGACACTCACAAGCTATTAAAATTGGAGTCAGGAAGCAGAAAATGAGCTAGTAAAGAGTCTGGAGTTCTTAAATGCTTGAATGAAACTGAGAGTGTGTTTCCCTTCATCAAAGCCCAGGATACAAGCTAACCAATTCCTCACAAATCAGCACGAATCAGCTTCCAAAATCAGCAATATGTCTCTAACGCCCTTGAATTCATATTAAGAAATGTTGCACCATTGAAAAATGGCTTCCAGTTTTTTAAACTTAAAAAAGAATTAATTTGTTGAAACACATCTTTGATCACTATAAATTAATAAACTGCAAGCCAGGATAATCAATTAAGGATGATAAACAAATTAACTATAAATTACATTTCAATATTTTTTGGTTTGGGCTAATTCAATGATTAGTTGATATTTGTTCAATATTTAAGAACAGGGGACATACATAAATTTCACATTTAGATGACTGGCATTTTGACCAACAATTCATTTTTTACTTTAAATTATGAAGCTAAACTTAATTAGTGTTGATCAATTAATCTTCATTTGTTTCCTGAAAACTGTTAAATACAGCTTTTAGGATAGAATCTTGAATGGGTTTGAACCAGTTTGTTAGGAAAAAAATCTGAGTCCGGTTTGTATTTGAAATAACTGAACCATTACATGATTGATTGGCTATCTTAACAGTTGATAGTGAATTGATAAATGTTCCAATTTCTACACAGTGTGGAAATCGTTATTAATACAACTAATAGGAAAAAAACCCTAAAATCTACTACAAAAAAATAAGAGACTCTCTTTAGTCATGATATCTATGAATACAGCTCATAGTGAAGTTGAAATTTAGCAATCATCTACTTAATTTGATTTATGTGGACAGATAAATTATCTGGTTGTCAAATACATAACACAACTAATATTTCACTTTTTATTTTATAGACATGACTTTAATGATCTGAACATTTTACATTCAAGTCATGTTTGCACCTGAACGATCTAATTAATTCATTTTTTTTCTATTAAATCTTGCACTGATAACTTAATTGCCTAGATATAAGGAATGGTATAAAATGAAGTGGATTATAGATCATTAAATGCTAATGTTACATGGGGAATTATCTAGTTAGTTAATTTTGACCAGGCAAAATTGTGGACAAAAATCTTTCTCTCTGTTCATCAATTCCCCATCCTGAGCCTTTTCTTTGTCCTCGTTCACCTCTGCGAGTTCTCTTCCCATTCATATTAATTACTCAGCGTCCTGAAACTTTCTCTTCCTTCTACCAGCATTTGCTCTGACACTCATTCAAAGCTGTAAATAATTGATAACAGCTTAGAATGTGGGTTTTCTCAATAGTATTTGGATTTTACCCACGTTTGAACTTTTAAACTATAAAAATGTTGAAGGCATCAATAAATGGGTAACAGACCTGCAGTTGCCCTTGAAATTGTACCAAGTAGCAATTTGTCTAGACAAGAATTCCATACCAAACCAACTTCCCATAAAACTCTTCTTCATTTTACATAACCAGAAAATATTTACTTTAATCATCTGTATATTTATTTCTGTTTTTACTGTGTCTTTGTAAGGAAGGCCATGGTAAAACATACAACATAACTACAGTATTTTATGCTCAATATTCTAAATTAAGAATTAAAATCACAAACTCTAGGTGCCCTTTCAAATGATTAATTTTATTTTGCATTGATCGTAAGAATAATGCATTACTTTAGGAATTTTCTCCACCAAGTTGCTTAGTTAAAAGATAATTAGGTAATCAATAGTTCCTTAGTGGCAAATAAATTATGTAAGTAGACAAAATATAATTAGAAAAACAATTGGATAGCTCCACTCTAGGTTGTCTTCGGTACAATGTACAGTATGCAAATGTTCATTCATTTGTTAATTTTAGAAGACAGCATTTCAGTGTAATAATTGAGAACAGTTCATAGCCTGTTCTGTGAGGAAACAAAACATTGTTTTGTTGGTGTCAAGTAAGTTAATTATGCTTTATAATCTTCAAATGGAGCATATAATTGATTTATGAAATTCACAATGGTGTTTAGCCCCTTGTTTGTACTCAAGAATTCTAATAGTTTCTTATTATTCATAATGTATAAAATCAGCTGGTTACTCTATACATTTAAAAACAATTAAATTCAGAACACTGATCCCTATAATAAAGTGAAGAATTTAAAACATTATATAGAAATGTGTGAAAGCCATAGTAAAAGATTACTGACTTTTATAAAATGTTGCATTTATTTAGTAATAATTTTTTATTCAGTAATACAACTTTGCAATTTTTCTATGTTACTTAGTAGGATTTTCATTGATACCACTTCAGGTCAATGGCTTATATACAATTTGTATCCTATAAAATGTTAGCTGATCAACTTTTTTTGCTCTTTTATTTTTAGGGCTTTACGATTATCTAATAAATTGTCTGGGGTATTGACTGTATTGAGAGATATTTAGCTAACAACAAACAAAAAAGTTTTCAAGCAAACATGTAGATAAAAAAGCTATGATTACTTCAGTAATCCCCGCCCAACTACCACCAGCACTATATACACTCTTCTTAGGATATTTAGTATCCTATACAGCCTTCCTAGAGCAAGATATAGTATTAAAATATAAAGAACACCATTCCTAAATTCCAGTTAATATAAAGAATTATAACCCTGATCTTTCTGTATTTCAATTTTTATTTTCAGCACATTCATTGCTCAGGTGAACTTGAGGCTCAATAAATTCTATATATTTGATAAATGAATGCAAGTATTCATCTTAATTTTAGCATTAAAATTGTTAAAATTAAGGGACAGCATCAAATCAAAAAGAAATTTTTAAATGTTTTTTCTTTCATTATTTAGGTGTTTGATCATACTTGGTATCTAGTAGACATGATCAGAAGAATATTTAGCAAAGCAGTATAATAGGGATTGCTAGAAAATGTAAATCATATTATTTTTTAATATTTTAGTACAAAAATAAGGCCTGAGCAAATTGGAAACTTATTTTATGGTTTTATTTGAATGTTTTTTAAATGCCAAAAGAATGATAGTAAAATGAAGTTATTTTCTTTGCTGCTTCCAGTGGTTGAGCATAACTTATTTTAGGCATTTACATTTGGATCTTATTAGAATAAAATAATTGAAGGTAGTCCTTGTGCTAACATATAACAATATGGCATTTTAAAAAGTACTTCGAAATGTAAAAATTGCAGATATTTGAAATTTGAGGTACTCATAATACAAATAAGGACCATATAAACTACAAATGAATGATGTAACAAAGCACACAATACTAAATATAAAGAAGTGCCTTAAAAGTATTCAATAAATTACCAATATTAAGATTTTGAAAGACATGTATATCAATGGAGAATGTTAAAGATAACAACATAGTTTTGTAAAGATTGTATGTGTTATATAAATTGACTGTCAAATATTGGATATTTCTGAATTAGTTTTTTGCATTGCCAAGAATTATCTTGCCAAAAATTTGCAATCTTGGCAAAAATTTGCCAAGAATTCTATTTAAAATCTTGTCTCTTTTAATTCTAAGACAGTAATTGTGTGGCTTCCTTTACCTGGTAAATTTATCCAACAGACATGATTTTCCTTTTGAATTGCACTTTACCTAGCATTAGGTAAACACATAAAATGCTGGAAGTGTTATACATTAAAGTGGTTATCTATGTTCTACATTGAAAAATAATGAGTACATGGACTTATGAAAAGAAATCCAAGTTTCTCTTAAGAATTTAATGAATGCTTTGCATTAATTTTTTTAAAAGTAGGCCTTAATTCCTAATCAGTTGCATTCCATGACTTAAAAGTGGATATCGTACCTACCAAACTACAAGTTCCAACTTTTACTTCTGAAGGAAGTGGTCCTTGAGAGATGAGAAAGCAACTTATTTTCAGTTTTATTTGCTCCTGTATTTGGCTGCCATGAAATATCCCTTTCTAAATGATTTTTAGAGTTTGTACTTAAAAAAATAAAAATCATGATTAAATTAAAATAAACCAGGTGAGTTAAATGTAAGCTTTCCCATAAAAGAGTGAAGTACAAAAGACTGTTGAATATATCCAAGAAACACAACATAAACATGAGACTTATGGGCAATGCTTCATTTAAAATTTCATATATTGTCAAATGACAAATGCCTATTCCAGACTATGAATACTTTAATTGTTAAAATCTCCTATAGCCCCTTTATCTGTCTCAGAAGAAAAAGCTGAAAGGTTATTTGTGAACTAGGCCTTATAGCTTGTCAATATTTTTACTTCTTAATTTTGTGGAATATTCTAAAACCATCACATAGATATCTGAATTTGAAATTTTGATTTTAGCATTTCACAAAAAACACAGGGAAAAAATCACCTTAACTAAAGATGTCAAGACTGAAATTTGAGCTTAGTCATTGAGCTTTCTCTTAGGGAAAACAGTTTAATCCTAAAGTAATTTGAAACCTACATTTTAATGCAACTTTTCTGATAGAAGGGTATTTTTTGTTTGTCTCTTGTTAGTTTGTTTTGTTATTTGGGAAAGATATGTTTTCCTTGTGGAAATCTGTAGTTTGAAAAACTAGATATATAGAGGATCAACTGTTGGAAATAACTAAAGGTTATTTCATAATTTAAAGGCCAATTAATTCAGTAGTAGTAAGAAAACAGCCGGGTTATAACGTCCAAAGCAGAGCAGCAGGTGGGCATGCGCTGTCCGTGGTTCGCGGGATGATTGGGTTCCAGTGCCCCGCCGCCTCCATCAGAGCAATTTCGAAGGCGCCAAGTTTGGGTGGCGCTCCTGATGGATTGCGGAATCCGAGGTTATTCAAGCACTCTGATGGCCCGCGACACGCACAGCTCTGTGTTGTTAGACTTGGCCATGGAAGTTGGACGTAGAGAGCCGGTGGAACACAGGAGTAAAGACATTCCCCTCTTGGAGTAAAACCAGCGGAGCGCTAACCAAGGCGCCCGGAACATCGCGGAGTTCGGTTACCACTGCGGTGATCCCGAGTGTCCACCTTCACGAGCCCCACTTCACTGGCCCGGAGAACCCGTCACTTTCAATGTCAAGCCACCCCACCTCTGCAGAGGGAAGGAGGCTGCAGTTCTGCCGGGGCGCAACGGGGTGCGGAACCCGACGGCGCGAGAGGTCGGGCCTCGGTGCCCCCTTCGCCCCGGCCGCTCTGCGTTGATCCGCTCAGGAGCCGGGCCCAGCCCGGCAGCCGCCCTGACGCCCCGTCTGCTCCCGCCGTCTCCCGGCCCGGCTGGGTCCTGGAGGCTCGGGGGCGGCGGGGGTGGCGAACCCAGCGGTGGGAGTGCGGGCTCAGGGACCCACGGTCTTCTCCAGTGCAGGAGAGGACATAACTTTGAGCGGAGGACAATGTCAAATGCAAGTGAAGGGGAAAAGGAGGAGTACGAAGAAAATGTGCCTTTGACATTCTCACGGTGGATCCACATATAATTCGACGGAAACCAGCAGTTGGGGGTCCGGGACGAGAAAACCTTACTTTCTGTTTCCTGAACCACTTAGTATTGCCCCAGAACTTTACTCCGAAGGAGCTTTGAGACACCCGCCGCACCTAAAATTCCTGGGACTAGCACCCCACGGGTGAGCGTCCCGTGCAGCCTCCTCGACGGGCGCCCCGCGACTGGCGCGGGCCAGTCCCTCCCTAGGGACTGAGCCCCGGCCTTGGACGTTCTTTCCGGGAGACCGGATGGACCTAGCAGCCCGGGCTAGTTGCCGCGTGGGGCAGCCGGGCCCCGGGTGTGCGGAGGACGCGGCCCCGGCCCAGCGCGCAAATCCAGGCCGCGCGGCCGTCTCCGCCCGCGCAGGTGGAGGTGGCGCCCGCGGCCGCCCACTCAGGCCCAACGCGGGCTTGGCCCCCAGCGACCTCGAGCGTGACTCTAAGTTCGGGCGCGGGTGCTAGTCCCCCCGCATGTGCCCGCCTCCTCCTCCCCACCGGCTTAGTTTGCTTTTTTGGTTTTTGTCTTCGACACTTCTCGGTCAGCCACCCCCTTCACAGCACGCGCCCTCCGCCGACCCGGCGGGCGGAATTAGGGGGCTCTGCGCGCCCTTGGGGCTGCGCGGGGCCCCGAGCGAGTATCTCCTCGGGGCCCGGAACGGGCTGTAGGCCAATGGGGGGCCGAGAGGAGCGGGGCCCGGAGGAGCGCAGAGTTCTGGGGGGGAGAGTGGCGCCCAGGGCTCCGGCCAGAGCGTGCGTCCCCGGCCTGGGCCCTCCGTCCCTCCCCATCTGTCGGACCAAAGCTGCTGAAGCTGCAAAAATGTGCTGGCGCCTGTCCACCGACTGAAAACAAAACCAAACAAAACGCGGCGAAAGGAAAAGCGAATATGGCGCTGCTGAAAATGGAGCCGGGGCTTCTAGAACGTCTCCCATTCCTCCTCTGTCTCGGTCTTCGTCGATTTTTTCCTCTAGCCCTGCAACGTTACCCTCCTTTGCTTTCCGTCCCGTATTCTCTACCCCACTACCCCTTTCCTCTTCTTCATAACCTCCTTTCCTTGTTTTTCCTTCTTTCCTTTCCCCTCTCGGTTCCTCTTTCTCCATTTTGTGTCACAGGAGCTTTGCTTCTCAGTTCCCTTTCTGGGCTTGCACTCCCCCCGCCCTCCGCCCCCGGGCCGTCTCACTCGGGGGTACTAGTGATGGTGAGGCTAGGTAGCGAGTTGGTTTTGTAAAGAAAGGTTTTATCTGAGAATCCAAGAATCTCCTTTAACGAGTCGTGCGCTTGCCTGGCAGCTGCAGGGTACTTCGCCTTCTGTCACCCACGAGTCCTTTCCGGACTCGCGCGGCCGGGTCCCACCCGCCGAGGGTCACCCGCCCAGCAGGAGGCTCAGGGTGTACGCAGAAGGGAGTCCTTTTTTTTCCCTTTTCTTTTTAAAGCTTAGAGCCTCACTTTTGCAGTGTTCTTGGGCATGCCATGATTTGGATAGATGTGGAATCTGAATCTCATTTTCCTAAGGGACTTCCACTTTTAAGAGAAGCATGCAAAGAAGACAGCGATGTTAATCATTTTTTCCTGTTTTCTTTTGAACAGAGGGAGCCCCAAGCACTAAGATAGTTATGTGTTTAAGGCTAAACTTTTTTGAAAATTACATTTTCTTTTATACTCATAGCTGACTTTGATCCTTTAGAAGGAAAAAAAAGAAAAGATGAACTCTTTCAAAAGAAACTGATGCTTTTGACTACATAACGCCCCCAAATTGTGGTTCTCGGATAGTTTCTCTAGACGCTTTTTGATTTTGAAGTTCAAGGTCTCTAAGCGTTGTTCAGTGAAGCAATGAGAAATTTGTTGCTACATTAAAGATAAAGCAGAAGGTGATATTTCCTGATTGTGCTTAAATCTTAGTAGTAGAGAATCTCGTTTTTTGTTTTTTGTTTTTTGGCTGAGCAGAATTGCCTTGGTTCTATTAAAGAACAAGTTGATAGAAGCTATTTCAGGTGAAGGGCTTCAGTCAATGCAAAGCTAAAAGCACTGACATTTTCTGACCTGAGTGCTTCTTTTAGTCATGGTGAAAAAGGTGAGTCTATGTACAGCATTTGAAAATAAAATGATTTTGCACGTGTGTGTGTGTGTGTGTATATATATTTCACTTTATTCACATTTACCAATGCATTTTCATATCTTCTGGCCAGTTTTACCTCCTCACTGTGGTCTGTCAGAATCACATCCTCCACAAAAAAATACAAATGTTCATCCCTTATGTGATTCCAATGCACCTGGAATTATTTGAAGGGAATCAAAATTTTATGAGGACACTCTTTTTTAAAAAATGTATCAGGAAAGTATTCTTTAAAGGAATATTACAATGTGTCTTTTTTAAAATGACCTTTCTTGGTTTTCATTAATTGCCTTTGATTGAAGTTAGGTTATATGCATATCTTACTTTCAAACTATTGGTGAAAGTATGTATGTCTTGACAAGAACTCAGCCACTGTAATTAGGCCTTATTAGGAGCCTAAATTTGTATATTGGTACATTCAAAATATGGTTATCAAGTTGAGTTTAACACATGTTTTCCTTTGACTCAAATAGTTGAGTTATAAGTCTTATAAAAATAGGTTAAAATGTGTTTTTAATCCAAGCTCCCACTTTCTTTGTTATGCTTTTATCCTGGTAGATGAACAAATAAAATGAGTCTCACTTGAGTAGATTTTTTTTTTCCTACACAAGCTTTCTAAAAATTGGCAAAGTTAGGGAACTTCTTAGTACCCTTGATTTAATTGGGATAATTCAGTACTCATACCAAGTTAATCCTATTAAGATGTTATTTCCTGTCCTGGGAGGATAAATTAAGGTACAATTCAGATTATTTTAGATGGACAACTCTGTATATACTGTAAGCAATGGAGGTGGAAAAAAGTCTCATTTATCCAAAAATATATATATTGGGTACCAGTAGTGTTCAAAGCCCATTGAAGCAGTGTATTGAGGAAAACTGTATAAATCATACATGGTATCTGATGTTGGGGAGTTTACAGATTATAAAGTGATTAATTTCTTCTTTACTTTTTCTCATTTTAAAAACATTCGTGTGGGGAAAAAATAAAATTAGACAAACATTCATGTGGGGAAAAAATAAAATTAGACCCTTTTCTTACCCCACACACAAATTAAAGTTCAGATAGACAGAAACCCTAAATAAGAAAAACAGAATTTTAAAAATATTCGAAGGAAATATAGAATATCTTCATGACCTTAATGTAAGGAAGGATTTCTTAAAGCATTAAAATGCACAATCCATAGAGGAAAGGATTAAATTGGATCACATTAAAATAAAAATATGTATGACAAAAACTTCATAGCAGAAAAAGGCGAAAATATTTCTAAGGCATGTACTTGACAGGATTAATGCTCAGAATGCATTAATAACATGTATAAAGAATTTAATACTTTACATATGAAGAATTTCATAAGTAAAAGGTGGGTAAGGATACACACATATGAAGTAAAAGAATAGTACTACTATTAATAGGAAGGATACTTACCAACTTTTAAAAAAGTGATTTCCTTTTGGAGAGAAGCAAAGAAGGAAGGAGGGGAATAGGAAGGAGTCCAGAAGGGGTGTCAACTCTATAAAAAGATCAGAGGCAATTATGGCAAGATGTTAACACTTTCTGTTCTTTGCTTTTTTAAATAAGCTTGTTGCAATTATCTAACTTCCATTCCTAGTCCAAAAACAAACAAACAAACAAAAACCCAAAATGACACATTTCTTTTTCTTAGTAATAATAGTTTTTGTGAGATGGTGTTCACATATGATGGCAAAGTAATACTGTTCCTCAGTATTTTTCCTGTACAGTGTTTGAATTTGTTAAGTGACGCTGCGTGATGTTCACAGCAGATTTCCCTAGTTTAGTGTCTCCTTCTTGTAAATTTATTTGTTTTCTGAGTAGATCTAGTGGGAAGAGAAACATGTTTGAAACTATGAATACACATAAGAGAGCATTCATTCTTACATGATGAAATCACTTAAAATGTGTGTTTTTTTTTAAGTGAGCAACTTAAAAACTCTCCACACCATTATAGCAATACTTTTGAAAAATCTAATAGTCTTAGGCCCAGCATGCAAGATTTATTATTCAGGCATGTCTAATTTTGTTGTGCAGAGTAAGTATTAGGAATTGGTATTTTAGAAGTATATTATGTGGTTTCGTTTTCTCATTTTATATGGCAGGAGTTCATACAATGTTTATTTCTACCATTGCTACTTTTTAGTAACAAAAGTTTTATTTACTTATAACCTCCATAGGATCATAGCATGGCAGCACTGAAATGATGTAACATTTCATTTGCTTTGAGACCCTGTGTTTATATTAGATCAACCAGCATCAGGAAGCAACAAGGTTGTTTTGCTTACTCATGTGTGAACCCAGTGAGGGGGTTATATACCAAGTGAGTCATATCCTGGGCAAAGCCAACACAATCACGTCAAAATAAAGATCAGAAAGTTATACAAAGAGATGCATCACTCTTCGCGTACATATGTATACACTGGTAGTTTTGCCAAAGTAATCTGGAATTTCCAAAACTTTCTACAACTCCCTATTGACAACAAAATTACAGCCCATGTCTCTTCTTTGGCAACTGAGGCTCCTGTAACCTCATTATATTTGCATTTCCAAATACTACCAAACAAACTCTGTATCTTTTAGCTGCCAATCAGTATTATGTGTAATGTTTATTCATGAGTGGTCTATACTTGCTTGTCTCTCTCTTTTTTTTCCTTCCTATACCAATTACAATGTAACAGAAAACCAAGCTAAAACAGAAGTTTATTTTTCTTATGTGACAAGAAGTCTGTAGGTAAAGAGTTGCTAGGATTTTCTCAGGGGTTCAATGATGGTCGAGTACTGCAGTTCATTTGACCTTCACTTCATAGTTGCAAAATGGCTGCCACAACTTCAAGGATCATCTTCATGCTGGGTTCAAAGGTGAGAAGGCAGGCAGCAAGTGTAATCTTCATGAGACTTGTCAAAGAGGTGTACTTTCCAAAATATCCCACCAAAGGATTGTCCCTTACATTTCATTAGCCAGAACTTTGACACAGTTGAGGGATTGGGCCCACATTTCCACATTAAAAGGAAACTGCTCAACGCTTAAATAAAACTGGAGTCCTGTTTAGCAAGAAAGAAATGGTGGAATGGCTTTTTCTCAGGCAGTAAACACCGTCTAACTCATGTTTTAGTTCGCTCCTCAGCACCTGTAAATCAGCTTCTCCCTATCACTCTGTGAAACACCTTTGACTAATATTGTCGGTGACTTTTAGACTTTTCTGTCTAATGGATATTGTTTATTTTCTAACTTACTAGAGCTTTTTGTGGGGCTCAACGATACCCTCCCTAAAATTTACTCATTGAACTATCCACTCATCACTTACTGTATATCAGGCCCTCTGCTAAGTGAAGAGAACACAGAGATGAATCATGCAGAGTCTCAGGCCTACAAGTTCTCAGTCTAGTGAGTCTAGTGAAGGAAACAGGTGAAAAAGTAAGTGGGAAGGAATCTTAGAGATGCTGCAATAGAATGGGGGAAACTGGGGTACAAGAAAGGAGCAGGCACTTATATGACTCAGGTGCCATGCCTCTATTTAGGGAAGGAAAACGGTGGTATAGCCATTAACAGAAACAATCTTACTATTGCCTTGTTGGTTGGCTCTTTGCCTGCCATCCCCAGAAAAATATAGACCTCTATAGAAAATGGGGAGCAGGATAGGGGCCAGGGACTGTTCTCTCCCCTTCCGTTGGCCTGACAAATATACATAGAATTCTGAAGAATAGCCAACCTTTTTTCTTTTCTTTCTTTCTTTCTTTCTTTCTTTCTTTCTTTCTTTCTTTCTTTCTTTCTTTCTTTCTTTCTTTCTTTCTTTCTTTCTTTCTTTTTTTTTTTTTTACCTTAGATAATCCAACTCATACAAGAATTCACCCAGTATAGAGATTCTGGAGTGACTTCCCTGGTTTATTTACTTCATCCTGTGTTCTGTTGAAGGTACTTGGTCTCACTGATAGACCCTGAGTAAACCATTTCTCTACTCTCTTAGATGTCAGAACCTAACTACTCAGGATGGCAGGAAGGACACATTTGGGGTGATGCAAGCTTATCTACTGGGTTGTAGAATTGGATTGTGGGAGAAGGAAAGGCATGACAGGGAGAGAAATGAGGCTGGAGAGGTGGGTAAGGACCAGTTCATGCCATGCTAAAGGGCTTGAAGACATTTGTAAGGCATAGGCTCACCAACTCTCTCAGTTCACTGCACATTTGGTGTTTCTGTAATTTTTTCACATTGCTCTAAGACCAAAGTAATACCTCACAGCTCCATTCATTAAATAACTAGGACCAAATGACATGCTAGTGGTAGTTTGTGTGGTGTCTAGTAGATGTTGCTGCATTTCCCTCAAACATTTACAATGTCTTACAGCAAATCAGTGAGTTCACTGGGGTGCCCTAGGGTGACTCAGTGCAGTTTGGAAATCATGGTCTAGGTTACTGCAGCTTTTTTATTTACTGAATTAAATATTCAGTTTTGTATTTTAGAAAGATTACTCTTTCAGTGGGTTGGAGGCTTAATTGGAGTAAAGGCATGATGGGAGGTATGGCAGGCATGTAGGAGGGAAGTGATCAGAATGTAAAATGAGGCATACTTATGAGCATGCTATGGGAACTGAAATATGTCATGGAGGTGGAATGGATAGGATTTCCTTATCTATTAGTTTTGGGAGAGAGAGAATGATTCCTAGATAGTAGAGTTGACTTAAAGGATACATGATAGTATGAATATAGGAAAAACATGTCATAGCATGTTGAGTTTGAGATGTCTCTAAGGACAAAATGGATATATGGCATTGGACCTCAGGAGCAAATCTGGAAAAGAAAAATAAATTGATAAATTATCAATGTATAGAGTTGATAACATGAGAATAGATAAACTTGCTCAGGATGAGTGTAGACAAGAAGAAGCATTGTCATATTTAGAGAGTCAACAGAGGAAGAGGATTCTGCAAAGGACCTGGAGAGGTGTCACGATGCTTGTGTAAGGCAATGTGTTTCAGTGAAGTTAGGACTCTTCCCCTACTATTGTTCTGTTCTATAGACATCCGGGTCTTTCTGTTTTCTGTGGTGGGGCCCCCTGAGTAGAGCCTCCTGGGGGCAGCATCACAAAGAACTCCGCAGGTGTTTCATTCTGTCAAGGAGACAGTGGGGATTGGGGACAGTGGGTGAGGAGCCAGGGAAAGATGAGTGGCACACATAAAGGGAGGATGCTGTGCAGCGACAAGGAGCTGCCTTTTCTGGGCCGCCAGGAGAGGAACACCATTTTTATGGCCATGTTTTGAGAAAAATAAGGTAATGGTCTGTTTGCAGTATCAAATGCAATATATTTAATAAAGTAAGGAGGGGAGAAAGTCTATGGAATCTGACCAGTAGGAAGGTCTTGGTG
Source organism: Rhinolophus ferrumequinum (assembly GCF_004115265.2). Classification (NCBI taxonomy): domain Eukaryota; kingdom Metazoa; phylum Chordata; class Mammalia; order Chiroptera; family Rhinolophidae; genus Rhinolophus; species Rhinolophus ferrumequinum. The sequence continues at coordinate 7,150,720 of NW_022680355.1, read as the reverse complement.
ATTTTTTTTTTTTTCAGTGAAGGAGGCAGAAGCCTAAGGAACTCAGGGAATAGCAAGGGAGACAGTTATGTAAACAAATAATAACAATGTAATGTGATAAGATATAAGCGTTTGTATCAGGCGGGGTAACTTTCTCCTGCCTCTATCACTCTATTCACTAACAACTACTTAACCAGTGCGGTTTCTGACTCTTCTGAACCATCTGTCCCCAAGGTTCCATTCTAGTTCCTCTCTTCTATCTGCCTGCTCCTCCTGAGTGATTTTATCTGCTGGTAGGACTCTAACCAGCCACCTTAGACCCATGATTTCCCAATCTGTATTTCTAGTTCCCTGACTTTCTGAGCTTGAGTTCTACGTTTCCAAAAATGTGGGCACATGTTCGGCATTCAGTCAAAGTACTAATTTAAAAGTTTGTCCTAAAACACTGGTGACATAGGAGTAGATTCAGATACCAAGTCACTGCATTTGACATAGTGAATAGGTAAGGAAATGTTGCCCACCAGATTTGTTATCGAACTTCAATAATTAACTGAAAACCAGGTGAGTTTCAGCGTGGGAGCTGGGTTAGATTCAGCTAGTCACAGTGAAGAACAGTAGATTAAATACAAATTTGCAAATCTGACTAGGTTCTGCTGTTGACTTTGGGCAATTTAGCTAATTCTCTGTGCCTTCATTTCACACTAGTAATTCAAAGGCACAGTTATGCTTTCTGTTTTTATTTGTGTATTTTAATGACATTTAGGTCTTTGATCCATTTTGAGTTAATTTTTGTGTATGATGTAAGTTAGATATCCAAATTCATTCTTTTGCATGTGGATATATAGTTGTACCAGAATAATTTGTTGAAAAGACTATTTTTTCCCTATTGAATTGTTGGTAACTTTGTCAAACACTAATTGGCCACATATGTATGGGCTTTCGATTCTATTCCATTGATCTCTATGTCTATCCTTATGCCAGTACAACTATAATTCCAGAACAGTAAAGTGAATTGCATTGAAGAAATTTTTATCCTCAAAGTACTTGATAATTCAAGAAACTTGTGGGTCTGGATTTTCTTTCATACCCTTGTGAAAAAGAATTCATTACATCAAAGTCACCCATCTAAAGCAACAAAATTGTATGCATAAATCTAAATTTAAATGTTCACCTGCAGGGACCTTTTATATAACTCTACTTTTATACTGATGATGTGGGTTTTGGCAATCTCTCTGTGTATTCTATGAAGCAGTTAAGTCAATTATGAATCGAGGCATTCATTTTCTTATTGTTAGAATGCTTACTATTAGTCTAATTTAGGAGGTAGCATTCAACTTCAAGCAAAATCCTTCAAATTATTAATTTTGTAAAAATATTTGTCATATCCTGTGAACTTAGACAAAGGATTTAAAATTCCTCTACTCTAAATGAGAGAATTCTCAGAAATGAAAATCTGTCAACTCTAGGACAATAGAATCTCTCAATTCAATTGTAGTCTCTGTATTTCTGTTATTAACATAATAGAAAAAAGTTTTTAAAATATTCACTAGGTCAAGGAAATATGGTAGCAAGGTGAAGCTCTCACCTTATGAAGGGAAAACATAATTTTCTTGGACTACCATGGACAGTTGTATTTGGTTTTTAGCTCATAAAGAAAGATTTTTTTCCCCCTAAGTAAACAGATCACATACTCTTTTCTGGTCTTAACAAAGGGAAGCCCTGGATGCAGTGTTTCTGTTGAGATCCCTTTTTAACTTGTGCACGGATAGGGGTATTATCTCTGAAAGGAGTTTTTATTTTTCTGATTGTTTACACAGTGCTTTGGGGAAAAAATCTCTGCTTCCTGTGTTTTAACGGCCATGCTTAAGAGCTATGTGATGGTTAATTTCATGTGTCAACCTGATGGCTAAGAGATGCCCAGATAGCTGGTAAAACATATTTCTGGGTGTGTCTGTGTGGGTGTTTCTGGAGATTACATTTAAATCAGTAGACTGAGCAAAGAAGACCTCCTTCACCAATGTGTGAAGGGGACATTATCCAATCCATTGAGGGCCTGAATAGAACAAAAATGCAGAGGGAGGACCTACGTCTCTGTTTGAACTGGGACATCCACCTTTGCCTGCCCTCAGACTTTGGGGTTCCTCGTTCTTGGGCAGAAGTGGGACTAACACCATTGGCTGCTCAGGTTCTTAGGCTGTTGGGCTTGGACTGGAATTATACTACCAGCTTTCCTAGACCTCTGGCTTCCAGATGGCAAATTGTGGAACTTCTCAGCCTCCATAACCTCAGGAGCCAACATTTCAGAATAAATCTCTGTCTATATATCTCTATATTTCCTGTTGGTTCTGTGTCTCTGAAGAGCCCTAACTAATACACACTGTTCTGTGGCAGGCAACCCAGGACAAGAGGAGGCACACTTGGCTAAACCTTGATAAACCCCAGCAGTTCTGGTGAGTCTTAGTTTCACAATTTTTAGAAATTCAAGTTTATCTCTTCACCAAGTGGTTAACAGGTGTGAAGACTTGATTTTTTCATAACCAAGTGTATAAAGATTTCATTTTTGAATCACAAAACTCAAAGGTTATTCATTGAGGGTTGGTTCCATCTCACCAAAGAATCATATGCAGTGGGTGTTCCCCTTTCTGATGGGTATTTCTCAGAAGTGTCAGATCAGAATTATTTAGTGAATATATAACTGAAACAAACAAAAAAGAGACACAGTTAGGGGATTTTTAAATAACATTTTAAATTCTTATTTCAAAAACATTTCTGCTTAAATTGTTGAGCGTTCATATTACATTATGTTGAGGAATACTGACCAGTTTCTGCCAAACTCATGATCAACATCACCCATCTCTTTGTAGTTGTTCTGTGCCCCCACCCCCACTTTTTTTGTTTTTGCTTTTTTTCATTTTACTGCTGTTTCAGATTGATGTTACAATATCCAGTTTATTAAGTGTGTTAGAGGAAACAAAACCATCTAACCTGAATCTAGTCATGAGGGGACTCCAGACAACTTGACATTTAAGGACAATTTATAACATAACTGACCTGTCTTCTTCAGAAATACCAGTCATAATATGTAAGAGAGAGAAAGAGAGGCAGACTCAGGAACTGTTACAGATTAAAGAAGACTAAAAGACATGACAATTAAATGCAAATCATAATCTTGGGTTGTTTTTTGTAGGGAAGGACCTTATTGGAACAATTTTAGTGAAATCTCAGTAAGGTCTATAGATTAAGACCTAAACTTAATCGTGTTGTATCAATGTTAAGATCCTAACTTTGATAATTGTACTATGGTTATCTAATAAAGTTCCTCAATTTTAGGAAACACACTGAAGTATTTAGGGGTGTGGGGACAGAGCCAGGAGTGCAGTTTCCAGGCTCTCGGCCTCACGTGGAAAGGTGCTGGCTCAGGTAGTAAATAGCCATCAACTGTGATTGGATGGCCATCAGCTGTGGCTAGTTGGCCGTCAGCTGTAACCAGTGGGCCATTGGCCACTAATACAACTGCCGTGGCTACGCTAGCAGCAAATGGGGCCTAGCAAGAAGATGGTGTCTAGCAAGTGTGGATTGCAGAGAAGTGGACGGCAGGTTGCAGATAGTGTGGCTCCTGCTTCCTGTGTCTCTAACCCAGCTGCCAGCAAGAATATAGTGGTATGACTCCCCTAGCTATGGCTCTGTGGGTATTCCTTTTTGGCCTCACCGTGTCCTGCGTTCTTATGTGGGGAGTGGGTGCTGAGACCCTGCGTGCCACCCTGCATGACAAGGGGATATCACATCTGCAATTTACTCTTCAAGAGAGCAGAAAAAATTAAATAGTGAGAGAAAGAAAGAAAAGGATAAAGTCAGTGTAGTAGCATATTAACATTTGGGGAATCTGGTTGGATTCTTTGTGCTATTCTAGCAACTTTTATTTGTCTGAAATTATGCCAAAAAAAAAACTTTAGTGGAAGATTTTTGAAGTTTCCAAATAGTTAAAAATGTTTAACCTATACAGTACAAAAGAATTATTTTGTAATAATAAAGGGGGGAGAAGCATAGCCTAATGGCTAAGAAAGCATTCTAGAGAAAGATGCCTGGATGTGAATCCTTGGCTCCATCACTTACTAGCTGTGTATATGAGTAACTTACTAAACTTCTAAGTTTCCATATCTGTGAAAGAGGGATGATAATCATGGAGCCTACTTCACAAGGTTGTTTTAAATTTAAATGAGTAAATATTTGCAAAGTACTTCGAACAGTGTCTGACACAAACTGTTGTACAAGTGTTTGTTAAATTAATAAATCTGCAAAAAAGCACTTCAGCCTTAGTGGTATAAAAATAATCTTTAGGAACAGCAGTATTTTAAAATGTTTTAAATTTTAATAAGTTTTTATAGAAACAACTGATTTGGATTTTTGTTAGTCTCTTCTTTGACCAACTTGGGATCCCTGTCGTGTCTCTTGATATTCTCTTGCACTAATTTTTAGTTGGCTTCATATTAGAAACCTGTAAAATTTGCTAATTTTTACAAATATTTAATATACTTCTTTCATTTTCATTATTATTTTCAATTATCAAATACATTTATTTTAGCATTATAAAGATGGATTTCTGACATAAGGAGTATACAAATTACAAGGGGTATTAAGTAAGTACAAAGATGGCTACAATATAATGTGAGGTTTGGTGAAGGAAAAAGTGCTAGATGGTTTACAGGAGGGAAAGATTATATCTAGTTGGAGGAAATGGGAAAGGTTTCATAGAGGACTAGAGCCCTATATGTGGCTGAAGGAGGCACAAAGCTTTAATAGGCAAACGGAGGGTCTAGGCAGAGGGGTGAGCAAAACCAAGGCATAGAGACAGGGAACAGCAGGTGGTACCTTGGGCAAGTTATTTGAAGTTTAAATAGACATAAATTTTAAAGCATCGTAAGCCTTACATTCCTTACCCATAAAACGAGCATAACAATAATACCTATCTTACAGAGTAGATGAGAGATAAATGTAGTGCTTATGTCTGACAGTAAATGCTCATTAAGTGTTATTATTTTTGGTACACCTTTTTTGGAACTTAGGTTATATGTAGGGAAACAGGTACATGGAAGGTATTGAATTAATACTGAATGTTAGGAATAGGGATGGAAAGGAGGAGACAATGTTGAGAGACATTGTGAAGGTAGAATCTGCGACTTTGTGACAAACCAAAGGTAAGAAATAACTGAAGAGGAACCTGAGATGATGCCAGGATTTCAGCTTGGACTGCTAGAAGAGTGGTAGTGTCCTTAAAGGGCTGTGGGGACAAGAAACTAACTTTTACCATACCTCATAAACCCTAGGCACTGAGCTAGAGCTTTATTCATGTTATCTCATATTTGAAAAATATTCTTTTGGCGGGATTATGCTTTCAATATACAAGAACACTTGCTATTTATAATATTCTAAGATGAATCACTTTGTAATACTCCCATATCTATCTTTTTCAAATATGGACTTATTTGAGCTTGCTTAAAATAATATATACCTATAGCTCTGAATACCTAAGGTAGCGTTTATATGCCTTCAGAAAGTCTAAGGATGCAATGGTTAACTATTCACTTGAGTGAACAGTTCATTGAATGCCTCTTTACGAGGCACAGTTGCCTTAATGATTCAGTTGACTTGAATTTAAGGTTTCAATCCATTTTATTGGAAGTATCTGCAAAGAGAGAGCTATTGCTGGGGCATTGGTCTGTGCCCCCCATACCTGAAATTTTACTGGAACTGTGGAAATGGAGGACAGGGGTTTCACCCTCATATCCTTCTCTCTGCCCTCATTGGGAACACCTGGAGGCCACTAGGAAGTACTGTGACAGTGAATGTCGCTTCTCCTGAATTTTATACAGAATTATTGATCACTGGGAAATTTACATAGCATGTCTGTATAGCATTTTGGAAGTGAAAAAAATATATTCATGTATTTTCCAGTAGGTCTATGAATTAGGTAAGGCAAATATTAATTCTATAGAGAAGGAAATAGAGGAACGTGTACTCCAAGCCAGGCAATATTCTGTTCTTCCTTCTCTATCCGCCTATCTTGTTAAGCTCATTCGACAATGGTTTCCCCTTTCTCTCTCTTTATCTCTCTCAGTTCTTAAGCTGATTGATGTGTCTCACCCAGGTAGTCCACAGCTGAGGAATTGAGTCTCCTTTTGGCAGCTACTTATTTTATTTATTCTTTTGAAGCAAATGAAAGGAGGAAACCTGTTCTGATTTTTTAAAAGTCAGTTTTAAGGTGAGTCCAAAAAGATAGGCTGGACCACCAATTTATCTGCACATTCACTAAATAGATGGAATAGCCAACAAATAACTGGCTCAAACTGCTTCTGTGAAAACATCATGGAAAATAAAAGGCCGTGGCTCCCTTACTAATAGTGGTGTGGTCAGGAAATGGACTATGAAGTAGAACGTATCTTGGAGAACTTTCCCGAGTGTACTGAAGAAAGTTAAAATCCATGCTCCCTTTGACTCCCCACCATTTCCAGCTGGTCCAAGATTCTATTGGGCTGCACACAGTTGAAATCACCAATACTATTAGTGAATAAAACTTTCCTACTAATGAGATAAGCAATGATTAAGATTTTAGTTCTGTATTATTTGGCAAAGCCATAAAAATGACTTACACACACAAAGGAGAGGTTCATGAAGAAAAACCTATATTTTTAATAATTTTGATTGAACCTACTAGGTAGTGTATCAGTATATTACCTTTGGTCTCCCTTTCCCTTTTTCTTTTTTTTTTTAATTAAAGTTTATTGGGGTGACAATTGTTAGTAAAGTTGCATAGATTTCAGGTGTACAGTTCTGTATTACATCATCTATAAATCCCCTTGTGTGTTCACCACCCAGAGTCAGTTCTCCTTCCATCACCGTATATTTGATCCCCTTTACCCTCATTTACCAACCCCCTTCCCCCTTACCCTCTGGAAACCACCAAACTATTGTCTGTGTCTATGAGTTTCTTTTTCATTTGTTTTTCTTGTTTTTTTGTTGTTTTCGGTTTATATACCACATATCAGTGAAATCATATGGTTTTCTGCTTTTTCTGTCTGACTTATTTCGCTTAGCATTATAATCTCAAGATCCATCCATGTTGTCACAAATGGTCCTATTTCATCTTACCACCGAATAGTATTCCATTGTGTATATATACCACAACTTCTTTATCCATTCGTCTATTGAAGGACATGTTGGTTGTTTCCATGTCTTGGCCACCGTAAATAAAGTTGCAATGAACATTGGAGTACATGTGTCTTTATGTATAAATGTTTTCAGATTTTTTGGGTAGATACCCAGGAGAGGGATTGCCAGGTCATATAGTAATTCTATTCTTAATTTTTTGAGAAACCTCCACACTGCCTTCCACAGCGGCTGCACCAGTCTGCATTCCTACCAACAGTGTATGAGGGTTCCTTTTTCTCCACAGCCTCTCCAACACTTGTTACTATTTGTCTTGTTAATGATAAGCATTCTAACTGGGGTGAGGTGATATCTCATTGTGGTTTTTATTTGCATTTCTCTGATGATTAGTGATGTTGAGCATTTTTTCATATGTCTATTTGCCATTTGTATGTCCTCTTTGGAGAAATGTCTCTTCATGTCCTCTGCCCATTTTTCAATTGTGTTGTTTGTTTTTTTGTTGTTGTTGAGTTGCATGAGTTCCTTGTATATTTTGGATATTAGCCCCTTATCAGAGGCACTGTTTGCAAAAATCTTCTCCCACTCAGCTGATTGCCTCTTTATTTTGTCGATGGTTTCATTTTCTGTGCAGAAGCTTTTAAGGTTGATATAGTCTCATTCATTTATTTTAGCTTTTACTTTCTACCTTTTTTCTTAAACCATGTCTGTATAATTAAAAATAAAATGGAGATAATTATCTGAATAATTTCACAAAATTTTCCAAGTAAGTGACACAATTAAAAAAATGATGGAAAAAAGACTTGATATTCTAATATACCTTTCTCAATTTTCTTATTTTGTCAGTAAACCCAACTTAATGGTCAGCTGTGGAAGCAGAATAGTGTTTGGTGTCATGCTGGTATTGGTCTGCTAAACTGATTGTGTGTTATATGCCATTGAGTCAGCGCTGTCTCCTGGCAACCCTATGAAAGAGCAATGCCCAGTGTCCTGTCCTCAGCGGCCCTGCTCGGCTCCTGTAGACTCCATGCCTGTGGCTTCTGTTATGGAGTCAGTCCATCTCATGTCTGATCTTCCTCTTCTCTTGCTGCCTTCTATTTTTCCAGCATTATTGTCCTTTCCAAAGAACCCTGCCTTCTCATGATGTGCCCAAAATAAGGCAGTTTTGTGATTTTTGCCTCCAGTGATATTTCAGGCTTAATTTGCTCTAGGATCCACTTGTTCATCTTTCTGGAGGTTCAGGGTATCCGTAGATTTCTCCTCCAACACCATATTTCAAATGAATCCTTTTTTTTTTTTTTTTTTTTTTTTTTTTTTTTTGCTATCTGCCTTCTTCACTGTCCAACTTTCACATCCACACATAGTTAATTGGGAATACAAGAGTTTGTGTTGATGGTCTTAACCTTGATCTCTAATGACACATCTTTGCTTTTTGTGATCTTTCCTAATTCTTCCATTGCTGCTCTTCTGAATCTCAGTCTTCTCTTAATTTCTTGGCTGCAGTCTCCATCTGAACTGATGACTGAACCAAGGTAGGCAAAATCTTTAACCAGTTCAATGTCTTTATTGTCTATGTTAAAGTTGTGTATTTCTTCTGTAGTCATGATTTGTACCTTCTTGATAATCAGATGCCGTCCTACGTTAGCACTTTCTTTTACTTTTATCAAAAATCATTTCAAATTATTGCTACTTTCTGCCAGTAAGATGGTGTCATCTGCATATCTTAAGTATTGATATTTTTCCCACCAATTTTTATTCCTTTTTCCTCTGAGTCTAGCCTAGTTTTTCATATGATATGTTCTACATACAAATTAAACAAATAGGAAAATAAAATGCATCCTTGTCTAACACCTTTGCCTATGGGAAACCAATACATCTCTCTCCATATTGTGTCCTGACAGTGGCTTCCTGTCCACAATACAGGTCACCCATCAGGGCAATCAAGTGCCGAGGCACATTTATTTCTTTCAGAACTTTTCATGATCATCGCTCAAAGGCTTTACTGAAGTCTGTAAAACATAGCCTGACCTTCTGAAATTCTTTGGAGCACTCCAGTATCCAAATGTTCACAACCAGATCTGAAATGCCCCTGATCTTTCTGAATCCAGCTTGAACATCCAGCACTTCTTGCTCCATATAAGGTAGAAGACTTTGTTGCATCACCTCAAGCATCACGTTACTTGTGTGGGAAATTAGGGCAATGATCCTGTAGTTACTGCACGCCTTGGCATCTCCTTTCTCGAAGATTGGGATTTGTATTGCATGTTTCCAGTCTGTAAGCCATTGTTTTGCCTTCCATATTTGTTGACAGATTCTTGTGTGGATTTTTACAGATTCAGTCTCTGTGACTTAAAATAATTTTATCAGTATTTCACCACCCCTCGTAACTTATTTCCTCCCAATACTTTCAGGGCAGCTTTCACATCACTTTCAAGAATCACAGGTTCTTCCTCATAGGACTCTTCTTCAAAAGTATCTGCCATCTTTTTGTCTTTTCTGTACAGATTTTTGGTATACTGTTTCCACCTTCCCTTTGTTTCTCCTGGTCAGATAATGGGCTTCTTGTTAGTCATTCAGCATTCCTAATCTAGGTTTGAGTTTCCCTTTTATTTCTTGAATCTTTTGATAGAGATGTTTTGTTTTTTCTTTTTTGTTGTTCTTGTTTATCTCCTTACATTAATTATTGTAATAGTTCTCTTTATCTCTACATGGTGGCCATTGAAAAACTGTATTCAGGATTCTAACCCTGCTTTTGTCACCATTTGCCTCTCACCTGTCTCTAACAATTTTTAGTGTTCAGTCATCCATCTCCATTTTTCTTCCCTTTTTAAAAAATGTTTTTTTTCAGTTAGAGTTGACATTCAATATTATTTTATATTAGTGTCAGGTGTACAGCATAGTGGTTAGACATTTATATAATTTATTCAATTATACAATTTATATAATTTATTCGATTAGTCTAGTACCCAGCTAGCACTATACATAGTTGTTGCAACATTATTAACTATATTCTCTATACTATACGTTATAGCCCCGTGACTCTTTTGTAACTACCAATTTGTATTTCTTAATCCCTTCATTTTCTTTCCTTTTCCAGCATTTGTCCATGTATACCGTTGTCCGTTCAGTTGTTTGAAGCATGTGTTTGCGATGGACAAGTTAATGGCCTCACAAAAATCCACGAGCCAGTCTCCTGCTTCATTTCTGACCTCTAGTCCAAATTTTCCGACATTTGGTTCTGCTTTATTTCCTACTTTTGAGTTCCAGTCACCTATAATTATCAGCATGTTTTGTTTTAGTATGTGATCAATTTCTTCTTGGATACTTTCATAAAAGTTTTCAATTTCGTTTGCTTCAGCCTCTGTAGTTGGAGCATAAACTTGAATGACAATTATGATTGATTTTATTAATTGATGGATGGATATGGTTGATATTATTCGGTTAGACCTTGCATTATAGCCCCTGTCTGTGCTTCATCTTGTCTCAGCATTGAAGCCATTCTGTTTTTCTGAGTTTGTCGTTTCCGGAGTAGAACACTGGAGTTAGCTGACTGAAAATGTCCCATTCCAGTCCACTTTAGTTCTCTAACACCAAGCATTGCAACGTTTAGATGTTCCATTTCTGGCTATACAATTTCCAGTTTACCGTGTTTCATGCTTCTTTTGTTGCATGTTCCGATTGTGCTCATCGTACTGCATCGTACTTTCATTTTGCCTCTGTGAACATCAGAGCTAGACATCCTTTTGACTTTGGCCTAGTTGCTTCATTAGCAACACTGCTGTACGTATTTGTTCTCTGCTCTTCCCCAGTAGCTGAATGCTTCCAACCTGGAAATCTCATCTTTCAGCACTATCTCATATTTCGTTTTGGTCTGTCTAATCATAGGATTTTCAAGGCAAAAGAAAAGATTTAAAAAAATAAAAGAAAGAAAATGCAGCAATGGTTTACCATTGCCTTCTGCTGTGCAGTGTATGGGTCCAAACCACTTGTGCTGGGGTCCGTGGTGTCACAATCACCAAATGCCTACAACATGTAAGCACCCCTGTGGGTAAACTGATAACTGACCCTCTGTCAACAGTTTTGAATGGGAATGATACTTTTGGTGAGTAGAAAATATCATTTAAGCTTGAAACTGGTTGAAAGTGTTCAACTTCCCTTTACTACAAATCAGTTTTAAAATGTGACTTAATTGGCTTTGAAAATTGGTCTCATAGTTCTTTTCTTGCCCTTTGTGACACCTGGTTTAGCATTCTCTTTTAACTTGTTTCCTGGTGCCACAATCTTTCGTTTATTGAAAGGTAATTTCTCTAACTCACTGAATTTCTTTTTAAATTTTAACTAACTGGATTTTTCATTTTTAACAGCTTAGCCACCATCCTTCTGAAACACAGTCATTGAAAAGCATTAAGGTCATGCCTAATTGTGTTAATGGGAATCCTGTGAGTTGCCTATTCTGTTGGTATAAAGCTGGAGGGAGATTATCTGGCAGCATTGGATCAATGGTACCTGGAAAGTCTATAAATCGATGTGGTCCATCTTGTCATGTTTGTTAAGTCAGGTAGATCCCATTTGTACAGATGTCCTTCTCTCTTCCGAAGAAGCAAATAAAATACATAGGCCACTAATCTGCACAGGTCAGCACCCTGATAGGGCATATTCTTGGAAATGGTAAAGTTGCAGCTCAATTGTGTGTGATATAGAAAAAAAGGGAGCAAAATACCCAGTCTTTTTAAATTTTAGCAATTTTAAAGACCTAGGTACTACTGAAGCTACAAGAATCGTTTGTCTTAGGTTATCCTGAAATTTAAGGAAAGATAATGTATGTTGCTATAATTAATCCAGTGGGTTTAATTTGGTTTTAAAAACTGGATGTAGATATTAAGGCCTAAGATGAGATAAGTCACAAAGATTTGGATGACAAGTCATACTCTTATTTTTGTAAGTGGGCATTTTGCATAAAAGCATTGTAGTTAAAATTTGAGATTCCATTCAATAGATTTAATATTTATATGTCCTTTTGAAGTATTTTCAAGTGAAGAGACAAAAAAAGACGCAAAGCTAATGAATTATGGAAATGGCCATTTATTTTATTAAAAATATTAACAACTACAGAACCAGGCTTGAAGACTGAATTTTAAAACAAACAATAGTACTTACATAGACAAGTTTTTTTTTTCATACAATGAGTTAATATTCTTTTCTGAATTAGTTTTTCTCATCTACTGTTTCTCATCATCTCATTATCTTTTTAAAAGTTAAAATGTTAGTATGAGGACTGAAGTGTGGAAAAGAGATGGGAGAAAAGGATATTTACATGAATAGAAGTGTTCCTAATATTATTTTAAGCAAGAGAGTAAATATTGAATGAAGGGATGGTGAGGTACCTAGCTGCAATCTGTTCTAGCTTTATAGTCACAAGAACAATAGAAGAGGAAAGAATACTCATTTTGGTACTCAGGGAAGAAAAACCAGTGCCTGATAGTTTTTGCTCATATTAACAGGTACATAAAATATAAATGAACTTTTAGCGTTATATATGAAGGTAGCATCATAAAATGAAATAAAACTCATTATATGTTCTTTATAAGTGCTTCTTGTATTTTTTTTTACAAATTCAGATTTTTCAAGTGTGCACTTCTAAAAGCCTGTTGAAAGCAGAGTGGTACAACTAGGTGTGAATTCACAGCGGTTTAATGTCCCTTTGTTTGCAAGGAACTCGCTAATTGGTTCCAAAGGCAAGTTCTTATGAAGCAACAGGAACTCAAAATGCTTATTGCATTAAAGCACTTCGCAAACCAACTTCTATGAATCAGGATACAATTCTTTCTCGAGGGATTTAGAACAGAGCAATGAATGACTTTAAAATTTTAAATACAGAATTGTCAAGTGGAAACTAGCAAATCTTTGAGGACAGAAGAGGAAAAAAAGAGGAGGTTTGACACCATAAAAGGTGTCAGGAAATACACAATGGGAAAGATTTTTATATAGAATATTTATAGGAATGTAACATCTTGGACAACAGTGCTAGGGATTTTTAGGAGTTAAGTCACAAATCATACTTTTTTCTTAACTTCTCTTTCCTCAACCTGGGTTATAAATATGCTGCAAAATGTGCATTTTAAGTGGCATGGCTCAAATGTGGGTTTTTTAGGCTAATCCCAGGGAGAATCCCGGGCGGATTTAGCAATGAACTACAATGCGCAGGGAATAAGAATGTTACGGTAGCTTTTTTTCCTAATGCCCTTTTGCAATAACAAAATGTTAGTCACAAATAATTGCACTGTAGGTTAGTACAAAGAAGGGATTGCATATATGTATTTAATAATATCTGAAAATAAAAATAGAGAAGGCAAATACAATTCAGATGACCTTGAGAATGTTATACAAGTACATCATGATGATTATAGAGCAAAGCACTGGACAAAGAGTTTGAAATAAGAAAAGTTTCTCAATTCATAAGATTAAAAACTTTATTTTCCTCTAAAAGGAAACATCAGAAACAGTTATCTTCCTTAAACAGAACGTTCTAAAGAGGAGTTGGAAAAAAAAATAGTACTTTAATACACGTTGCAATCTGAAATTCTGCTCAATCTTGCTGTATTTTGTAGTTTTCCAATATGCTTTAAAGGTAGAAAATAGAAGAAGCTAAGAAATGGCAAAGGAAATTTTCTGATTTTAATAAAATGAATCAGAAAGTAGAAAAATGTTACATTGTGCCTTTATTATTCTTCATAAAGGTTATGACTGAAGAGCCTTTCTACATCAGAGTCTCTGTGGCGCAATCGGTTAGCGCGTTCGGCTGTTAACCGAAAGGTTGGTGGTTCGAGCCCACCCAGGGACGAAAGTCTTTTTACGGCATTGTTACCGGTAGTTTTGCAGAAATCTCGAGTTCTGGTCTCCAAGCTACGTTGCGGTTGATTTCCGTGGGCAGGAGAAGAGAAACCACGGATCTCACTTCGCGTTCCACACGGCAGGCGGCTCCAGCTTCCGTCTCTCCGGGGACCCGTCAGCCCGCCGCTTCCTCCTCCTGGCGGCCAGGTGGGCTCTTCCTGCTCTCTGCGGGAGGCTTGTGTGGATCCAGCGCCTTAAATCCCATGCCTCCTTTCACTTCCAGTCCCTCAGTTCCCAAATTCCGGCCGCTCCGTGCTCAAAGAGGCCCTCGTTCTCCTGGCCGGTTCGTTGTCTGCCTCGCCAGGCTCGTGCCGGCGGGCTCGGGCTCCGAGCGGCCCCGGAGCCTCCCACGCGGGGAGGGTGGTCCCGGTGGGCCTCGCTTTGCCTCAGGACCCCCGAAATGTCAGAGGTCAACTGAACGTAGGTATTTAAAGAGTGTGAATTTCAGGCTGTAACTTGATTTAAAACTCGTGCAACATTTTGTCTGTTCCCCGTCAGCGTAAACATATAGTCCCGTTACTAACTTAGGCGTTGTCTATTCCTGGTATATTGGCAAATTCAGACATGTTTATCATAAAGCCTTTGTGTGGACACTATTGTAAGAACATTTAGGTTATATTTTACTTTTTCTACTAAAGTGCTAGAATTTTATAGAGAATGGAATAAACCTGCAAAATTTCCCATCTGTTCAGAAAGTGAGAAAACTTTTTTTACAACTGTGTATGTGACTGTTAAATTTAAAAAAAATTATGAGAAATATTAAAGGTGAAAGTGCTAACATATTTGGCTTCGACATTTTATAAGCATATTACCATGTATTTCACAAAAGGCCAGCTCTCTCAAAAGGGTTACTTTGTACTTTATTCTCTAAATATATGCTTCCTTTGAGGAGTAATCATAGTTTCATCATAATAATTATTGTTTTAGGTATAGATTACAGAAATTTGAAGATGGTTGTGGAGAAAAGTGATATGTCTTGTTCCTGCAACTGTATAGTTACGCTCTTCTTTATATTTTCTCCCAGGTTCACATATTAATAAAGGCTAACATTTATTGAGTACTTGCTACTTGCCAGGCACTGTCCCAAGTGCTTTTATGGATGAATATGTGTGGTCCTCACAACAGCCTTTGAGGTAAGTCTTATTGTTGCCATTGTTCAGATGAGCCAACTGAAGTGCCCTATGCAATTGAATAATTTGCCTGAAGTCACAGTTTGTCCCTAACATGATACAGATTTGAACCCAGTAAGTTAGGCTCCATGTTCTTTACGCGGTCTAGCCAAAAATTCTTTCCTCTGAAGTATAATCGAACTACTTGATTAGTTAATTTAAAACCAAAGGTGATGTTTCAGTTGGTTTGTGAAGTTTCATTAATATTTTGCTCCAAATCTCATGAAGAAAAAAAAAAAGCACTGAACATTTGTGGAATGCTAAAGGGCATTGTTAAATTATGCGTTATTGTGCTGCTTGATTTTATTGAAGTGAAAACTGTATGGGAACTTGAAATCTAAATGTGAAATGCGTCTTTGGGATACAATTTGATAGCATATCTATAGAGAAGACAAGATTAGAAAGTAAGGCAGTTTGGAACAACCCAAGCAAAATATGGAAGAGGAATAGATTCAAGCAATAGAGCCTAATTATTCCTGGACCCCAGGTTGATGTTTGACAATTGAGCCTGCAGCGCATGCAGACCCCAATTTCAGGACAGCTTTGTGAGCTAGCACCAGGGGTTTCACTTGACAGGTGCTAGGTGGCAGTTTTAAATTTGATCCTAAATTTCTAAATATGTTCTACGTCACCCGATTGGGGGATTTAATAGGGTTTAGAGGCCAGAAAATAAAGAGGGAGAATTAAATGAGCATGGAATTGTGGCAAGGAGTGCGAAATTGCCCTCTAATATAAGTAGTTCATAGGTGGGCAATGCTTAGCACATTTCCTTGTACATAGCTGTTGCATATGCTGGGTGGAAAACATTTTGAAAATATTGCTTAAATATTTGTAGATGAATTGGCTTTGTAAAATTTTAACATGTGTGGGTTATAAATGTTGCAGTCAATGCTATTTCTGAGGAACATTATTTTGTTCTTAGTTTCTTTGATTAGCCAAGCCAAATTCATGTTGAGATCATTTTCAGCATTAATTAAAGACTGAAAGGCATTTAAAAGGCTATGTTGAGCATCTAAGTATGTAAATATGTTTCTAATATTGCTAATAAAGAGTTGTACACTTAAACTTCATATATATAATCAGAGGAAAATTCAGTGAAGTTATACAATAAAGAGTGAACCAATCCCTACTTTACAAACATATTGGAGAAGGTAATATTCATATAATTTATAATAATTAATAATTTAAAATATTTTAAATAATGCAGCATTTTTTTAGTTATTGGAGGTTGGGAGGAAGCCCCATAGTTAATATGTCTGTGTTTTCACTTCTAACACATGTGACTGATGTCATATGATAGAAGATTTAGGGTGAAAAAAAGCCCAAAGAAACACAATCGCCCTGTTTCTGCATACAGGATGCATCATAATGAGTAATGCCAACATGAATTTTAACTTTATTTCTCTGAATTTTGGTGGACGTAAGGCCTAAAATGTTTAACTTATAGCTACATCCGTTAGAGCAAGGATAAATTGGTGGTAGAATATAATACATTTAATTAGAAAATAGTTTAAGAAGTTGAATCGTTTTAAATAATTAATAATGTTAATTTTATTAACTGTAACATTTACTTTAAAGTTCTTTAGGTTGAGCCCCTTTGGTACTACCAGTGCATTCTGTTTTTACATATTGAAAATAAGTGTTGAACTTACAAAAATTATGTAAGAATAAACTATATCTGTAAAACCATAGTAAATACCTCCGATTTAAGTTTTCATAGCTTAAGTTTTTAAGAAAAGTCATTAAAATTTTGATTATTTAGCATTTAGATTACAAAATATAGTTTAGGCATTCATAACCTAAAGAAAACTCTTAAAATATAATTTTAAAGGAAAATATTAGACATAAGTACATACAGAAATGTGCACAAATCATTAGGAGTACAACTGAATAAATTTTTACAAAGTAAATACACCTTTGTAAGCAACACCTAGATCAATAAATAAAACAATATCAATAGCCCAGAAACCACCCTGGTGTCCTTCTCCCATTCACTAAAGCATAACTTTTAAACTGTAAACATGGATTATTAGGTTAAAATTTAAGTTGTCATAGATCAGGACTGAAAAATAAATTTACTACCAAATCCTTCAGACGAGTATTTACACGATGATTAGGAGAAATAATAGAAATTGAAAATCAATTTTCCATGCCTGCTCACTTATGACCTAACCACCTATGATAAACTTGGTAAGAATAAATTTGTGCTATTAAGTCAGAAAATATGAGAAATTTACTATTTATTTATAGTATTTGATTTTGTCAGTAAGCAAAATAAAAAGCATTCCTACTCTCACCCACTAGAAAACATGAAACAAAGACAATCTTCTAGAAATTATATGGCATTTAATTCAATTTTTATTTTTGAAAATAAATTTTAAAACCAAGATGAGATTTGAGATTAAAAGATGCAGTAAGACAAGATTACTCAATAGCTCCCCCAAATAATATATTCTAAAATCTTAAGAATTATAAGTCCTCTACTGGAAAAAAATAGTGTCCTGTGATTTCAAAACTATAAATAACTATAAAGGAAAATCTAGATCTGTATGAAAAAAAGCTACATGTAAAGTTGTGAAAAGTCCAGTTTTTAATACCATTGAGGAAAGGCATCCTAGAAAGGTCAGCAAATAAGATTCAAGAGCAAAGTTTTACTTCCTTTTTTCAAACAAAATTCCTTGTTGTTATTATTAAAGTAGTGTATGCCCAAGGTTATAATAATACATATCTGTATAACCACACTCATCACAAAGGTAAATATTGAAGGGTTTGATTACATCAAAATCAAGAGATTACATTCATCAAAAGACACTATTAAAGGGATGAAATGACAAGCCAAGAATTGTAATTCAGAAAACCAACACTGGGATCATATATAAATTGTTTTTCAAAAAGAAAAAGAAGAGGAAGAGAAATAGCAATAGAAAGAGGAAGAGAAAGAAGGGAAATACCTAATGGAAAACTGAGCAGTAGATGTAAACAGGAAATCTAAGAGGCCAATAAACATATGAAAAGATGCTAAGTTTCATTTGTAATCAGAATGTAAATTACATCTGGAGTGTGTCACCATTACATAGGTACTAGATTGGCTTTATGAATTGTCTCTCTCCCTTTCTGTCCAAATGGATTCAGTTCCTTTAAAAACACACATTGTGTTTGCTTCATATTGTAATTAGACCATTTGGTAAAAGCCATATCTACACTTCTTTCTGAAACAGGGTTGTGAAGCTGCTCTGGGCCAACTTCCTTATGATCTTAGAAGCCCTGGTGGCTAGTTGAGAGGTTATATGAGGCACGCCCTTAGGATTCATACAGGTTTTCTTGTTCAGCTGAAAGGCTCTAGGCCCATCGCTTAAAATCTTCTTGAGGTTTCAACAAAGTGTCTTACCATCCCCATCCTTGATCTGAACTTTATACTAAGACATGGTTTAATTTCAGTGTACTGGATTTGACTCCCCCACCCCTAGTCTGTTTCTTACTTTGAAAGGTTTTTGTCATCTGGAGGAACAACATTGCTTTCAAACCCAGTAAATCCTTGTTCCTTTATATTTCCTCTAAATTCTGCTTGAAAACTGTATACTTCCTTTTCTTCTCTCATTCTTCATGTACCTTTTCACAGGCAGCTAAAAACAAAAAACAAAACAAAAACAGTTGGCACTTTCAACAGTTTGCCTATAAATATCCTCCGCCAGACCCTGGAGTTCCTTAGGTACCTTTTCTATTTCCCACCTTACTAAGTTTCACCACGGTGCTGTGTGTGTGTTTTACCACATACGGTTCATACATAGTATTACTCAGGTCCCCTTTCCTTCAGTCTCCAAAAGCAAATTCATCGCTGTCTCTCAAGCCTTCCCTAATGGTCTCTTTCAGGAGCGCCATCTTCTGTCTACCACCTGGTCCCAAAGCTAATGTCAGATGTTTTAGTTTCTTGTTAAGGCAGACACCATTTTTCAGATTCCAGGTTTTAGTTTTTTAGTTATCTACTGTTTTATAATAAACCACTATAAAACTCAGTGGCTGAAGACAACAACCGTTTTTATTATATATTTCTTGAATTCATGAATTGATTCATGGGCTCAGCTAAGCACTGCCTTTACTGGTGTTACTTGGAGTCTCTGATGTGGCTGGAGTCAGATTGGGGCTGGGACTAGATGGCACCTCAGTACTCCTCCATGTGGCCTCGTTCTCCACATGACACCTCATCCTTCAGGGCCTTTAAACAGGGCTTCTCTCTCTAGCAGGATAGCCTGGTTTTCTTTAAGTGGGAGCTCAGAGCTCCAAGGGAAAGGGAGTGGAAGATGCTATGCTTTCTTACTGCCCGGGCACAGAAATCTCTGAATGTCACTTCCTCTTCATCCTATTGGTCAAAGCAATTATAGGCTGTGCCCAGGTTCACAAGGAGAGGATGCCAACTCCACCTGTTGATAAGAATAGAGACACATACGTTAAGGTGGTTGCAGAATCATTTGTCGTCTTCTGTGAGGGCTTGCTTCCACACCAATCTTCCTATCTCTCCCTTTCACAGCCCCATACTAACCAGCCAAGCCCCTCACCACTGCCACGGTTCTGTGTATATTCTTACCTTGGCCTATTTCTCTCTCCATGCAGAGGTACCACCTGAACCTCTGCCCATTGGAAGGCTTTGCCCTCACTGCTGCCTTTCAGGGTTACTCTTGAGTAGGGCAATAGTGTAATTGCTATCCATTTTTGGTTTGCACCCACATACTGAACTGACCCAGTTGTGACTATATTCATTCAGCCTTTTTCCTCCCACTCCCCAGTTTGGTCTAGTTGTTGGCTGAGGGAGAGACTCGGGGCAACACTGGGGTTTAGGCCACCTGATCATGTGGTTTATTTACCTCCTTTGACCCCGACCCATATGTATCATTTCCATCTTACAATACATTGCTGCTGGGCCTGCACAACCTCATGACATTGTAGGAATTAGCTCAGGATGGGCATTTCTGGTCTCACAATCACTCGATGACCTGTGGTCAGGCACTCTGTTGGCAGAGTCCAGGAGCATGTTCAAAGATGTGAATAGTGTGTAACTATTTGCTGCGGATGGCATGGCCTTATTCCAGAACCCTAGGGGTCTGTACCGTGATTCTCAGTTTAGGGATTGCCATCAGCTCTGCAAGTCATCTTTTCCCACCAAAGACACATCTGATTCTACTGGGTACGTTGAGTTGTGTGGCTCAAGGGGAAGGGCTGCTGGCACTGCAGCCCAGAATTACAGAAAGAGCAGTGCCCTTTCCTGCTCTGGATCCCACTCAGAACTGGCAGCCTTTCATGTTACCTGATACATGGATTGAAGCAATGGTCTTGAGTATGAAGAGCCCTAGCAAGCATTTTGCTCTTTTCTTAGTGGTGGGAAGTATGAGACTCAGCACTGTGCCAGTTACTTTTGAAAGCAGGTACTCCAGACCACAGGATTCCTCGTAAGTTCCTTGTCTTGGTGGCCCCTGAATGTCTGGGATTCATTCCTGTTCTCTGGACTGCGTGTGTCTTACCAAGGCCTCCAATATACTTTGCCTTCATGCCTATATGGTCTGCCTGCCATGATGTCATCAGTATATGGACCCCTGTGCTGTTCTGTAGACCATCCAGGCCACCCAGTCCCCTTTAGTCCATATTATAACTAGGGGTGTGAGAAGTCACACGGCCCCGGAATTAGACTGCAGATGTAGACTTGTGTCTGTCCCACATAAATGCAAACTGCTTCTGCCCTCCTTCCTGGTGGGATGATCACATACCACACACCTGACATGATGTTAATTAAGGCGCAGTAAGTCCTCACTTACTGCTGTGGTTAGGTTCTGTGACTTTAAACGATGTATAACAAAACCAATTTTACCATAGTCTAACCGATACATGTAAGAGTTAAGTTCCTACAGCATCTCATCAATGTTATAATGAAACCATGTTGAACGAAACAGTGTTATTTGAGGACCAGCTGTACAGTTGGGGACACTACTTGATAGAATTTGTGGTAGTCCACTGTCATCCTCCAGGATCCACCTGGTTTTATAAAAGTAAGGCCAGTGAATCAAAGGGAGACATGATAAGGATCCTTCGGATCTCTGAGGGTGGCAGTAATCTCTGTCATTCTCCTTGTGACATATATTGTTTTTATTTAGTAGGCTGGGGGCAGGAGAAAGCAGTTCCAGAGTTTCCATTTGGCCTTTCCCACCAGGGTAGCTCATGTCCCACAGGCCAAGGAATCAGTGAGGGGCTTTCTGCCAAGTACCACGTGTATCTATTCCAATTATACATTTATGCGTTCGGCACTGCCGGCTGATCCATGAAACTAGGACTCCAGTTGTTACCTTGGATCCAGTCAGATGCCCACTCTGACTGAGGTGACATGGGCAAGGGGCAGCATAATGACAATTTAGGCCCTTGTGTATCAATATTAATTCAGACCCTGTGTCCTTGAAATGTCCAGGAGATCTTCTTTCTCCAGTGTCCTGGAGTAAATGGCGCCATGTCCCTTTGGAGGAAAGACTTGGAGAACCCTTGTCATACATGCTTGCTGTGTGTGACAGGATTCTTCCTCCTGGGACTCACCCCACCCTTCAGGCAGTGGGTTCCCAGCCTGAGTAATGGCTCAGATCCAGAAACTAAGCAGAATATGTGAATTTTTTATTGTGGTGACTGCTCTCAGTCTCTGGAAGATCCAGCCTGGATTTGTTTTGATTGTATAGTTTGAGCAATATGCTTATTGGCTGTTCATCCATCTTTTCCCTAAGGATGCTGTGTTCTATTAATCATCTCCTATCTCAGTGGGTCAGACACTCCCTTGCCTGTCACTATAAGAATTGCCCACAACCTGCCCTTTGTTACTTCCGGACTCTGTCATCCCGATCACTGTCAGGAGCCCAGTTCTGTAGGGGCATCCCCAATCCAAGCCACACTGACCTTCACCTTGACCTGACGTTGGTGCCTCTCATCCCAGTGCTTTCCCTAGTTATTAAACAGAGTGGCCTCTGGGCTCTCCCACAGAACATTGTTGGCTGGTGAGTTTTGTGGCCTGACATAGCATACCCACTCTAGACCATTTTTTTTTACCTTTGTTTTCCTGTCTGCTGTGGAAGTCCTGGCATCCACTCTTCACCTAACGTAGCCATGTTTTGTACATGCTTCCAAGGGCTGTCCTGGCAGTGTTAGTATCATCTCCCAGGATGCTTGTCAGGTTAAAGCCTGTGTCATACGATTGTTTTCCATATTGATCAATTTTCCTTTATCTAGCTTTCTTTTCCACTTTGATCCAACACTCTCAGAATCTGTCCCAAAGGTACTCTCTCGGCTTTTGCTGGTGCATGTTAGTTTAGTTCTGTGGCTCCTTTTTGGGGTACAATCTGTTCTCTCCCTCACAGGCTGCGTTACATTGTGACTTACCCCTTATTTATCTGATTTCCAGGAGGGGAGGTGGGGGTGGGAATGAGGGAGAGGCCTGTGGTCTTCCAAGGCAGAGGACTCTGCCTCGTCTTCAAGCTGCTCTTTCACAGGATGAAGTGGATCACTAATGCCGGCCCAGAGGCTGGGGAGAGTGTGGGAAGTCAGGAGTCCCCATCCCACGCCTTAGGGTTGACTCCTTCCCAGCTGGCCCTATGCTTGGGTAGACAGGCCTAGCTGGAGAATTTAACTTCTTCTGAAGCTCTGTTATTCTTACAGTAATTGAGTCCTGGACTTGACCCTCAGCCTTTTCTAGTCTCCACTCAAAAGAGATGAGAGTCTCTTTATATGGTGCCAAAGAGGCTGTGTGACTTTCCGGCTCACCCCTAATGAGTAATTAATTAACCTCAGCCTTTTATTGTCTTTCTCTAGTTTACCTATTGTCCTTAGCAACAGCCGATTTCATAATCCTTGTAATTGCTATTTTATGTTTCAAACTCCCAGGATAACTGCGCTTGCCAGTGCATTCCCCCTCACCAGTATCCACCCCATTCACACTGTGAACATTTTAATACTTTCACCACTGCCTCATGCCAGAGGCTATCCATGCTCCATCTTCCATCAGCGAGGGTCTTCAGTGCTAGCCGGCTGGTGGGTGATCCAGCTCCAAAATCTCATTTTAAAGCCTGCTTTCTAGGACCTCTTTCAGCACTAGCTGTTGCAGATCGGTGACCTTAGCGATTTACTGAGCGGTGGTCTCAGGAATAACTCCTTTGAGGCAGCAAGGGAAATAGTTTTGGGTAAAAGGAGAAGTTGAGCTGTAGGGCAGTTGCACTAGCAGCCTCAGCTGATTCCATGGGGGGCATGGAGGCTGAAATAGCCTTTCAGAGATGTGCCAGGTTAGGGCATGGGAACTGGGCCTTTAGAGCCTTGCACTGACCAGTCACGGGGTGCGGGCTGCCCTTGATGAAGGGGCATCAACTTATGCGGGGCAACTTCCTTTGGCAGAGGGTAATGGATTCATCTGTGAGTCGGTAGCAGGCATTACTTCCTTGGATCTTAAGGGGGCCTGAAGGGTTGGGAGGGGTACAGCATCCATTGCACAAGTCTAGGGATTTTTTTATTTTTCTTATTTCCCATTTTTCATTTATTATTTCTTCCTGTCTTCCTGAAGTCATTGCTGCTTTTGTTCTTTTTCTTTTCTTTTTCAGTTACATGCTTGGTTCATTTGTTTTTATTTTTATTTTTAATAATGAAATCATTTAGATCTGTACTTAACAGAGAAGCATTCTCCTTTTTATTTTATTTTTTTTTATAGATAATCTGTAATTATCATTTGCCTTTGGACTTTAAAGTTATTTAGGAGAGGTTGAAATTTTTTCCAAGTGCTTGGTTTTTCAAAATTAATTTTATTAATTTATGGTTATATCACTGTAGTCAGACTACATGGTCAGTATAATGTGTACTTTTGTAATTTATTAAAGTTTTCTTTGTTTCCCATTAAATGTTTGTTTCTATTTGTCTCACATATACCGAGGAAGATATAACGTAACTAAATGTAATCAAATCTGACAAATACATTTGTATGTAATGAAATATATGGTATGCAGTATATAAAGACAAAGAAAGTCAGAATATATACTTTTCCCCACCTACAATACAGAAGAATATCTGTTTTGCCATACCTTTACAGCAGTGAGAATTATCATTTAAAAACTATCACCCTTCTATTTTGATTGGTAAAAATAGTATCTCCTTATTGCTTTAATTTGTATTTCTTTGATTACTAGGGATGTTGATGATTTCCTCATGTTGGTTAACTTGCTTTCTCTTCTGTGATTTGACTGTGCTTGCTTTAAAAAAATGACAGCATTGTTATAATAAAGCTATTTATAATATTGTAAAGCTATAATATATAGTATAGTGATATACTATGTATTGCATGTGGAATATACTGTATTGTATATTAATATAATTCACATACCATACAGTTCACCCAGTTGTAGTGTAGAGTTCAGTGATTTTTAGTATAGTCACAGAGTTACGCAACCATCACCACAGTTAATTTTAGAACATTTTCATCACCCCAAAAAGGAATCTCATACCCAATAGGTGTCACTTCGCACTTCCCTCCAAGCCCCTCAGACCTAGGCAACCACTAATCTCTACTTTCTGTCTCTATATGTCTGATTATTATGGATAGGTCATAGAACCATATGAATATTTCATAGAACATGATGTTTCATTTAAACACACAATATATAGTCTTTTGTAAGTGCTTCTTTCTCTTAGCATACGTTTTTCAAGCTTCAAACGTGGTAGCATGTATCAGTGTTTCGTTCTTTACTATTGCCCAGTAATATTCCATTGTATGTATATAACACATTTTATTTATAAATTTTTTAGTTGATGGTTATTTGAGTTATTTACACTTTTTCGACTATCATGAATAATGCTTTGAACATTAATGTTTTTGTGTGGACATATATTCGTATTTCTCTTGGGTAAATACCCAGGAGTGTAATTGCTGGGTCATATCATAACTCCACGCTTAAACTTCTGAGGAACTGCCAGACTGTGCATGAATGTTGCATATTTATCTGCTGGGGTCCTGATCCTTTTCTTACAGATTTGTATGAGCTCTTTATATAAAGTCAATATTAATCTTGCATACTTGCAGAAAGTATTTTATCTCCATACATTTCTTGCCTTTGAGTAATCAGTTTTTTGGGTGTGAATATTTTTAGTTTTTATATTGTCAGTTCTGTCAACATTTTATATTGTAATTTATTTCATTGTTTCTAAACTTTAAAAAACCATTCCTCTGTAGAGTTTGGTAAATATTCGTATTTATTTTCTTATTTTTTTTTTCATAATTTGATTTTCAAACATATTTCATTACTTTATCTACTTAATTTATTTGAGTGAATGGTGTGAGATTAAGATCTTTATGGATTTTCACTCCCAAAGAGCCAACCAGTTGTACCATTACCATTTTCTTAGCACTTCTTCATTCTTCTATTGAATTTGTGTCCCTCTTTTATCATTTATTAATATTTTATATGTACTAATACCTGTTTTGTTCAATGTCTATTCCTATACCAGTACCACATTGTTTAAATTGTTGAAAGTTTATAATACATTTTGTATCTGAAAAGGCCATTTTCCCATCAATACTGTATCTCACATTCAATTAATCATCATTTTCAAAAATTTCTTAGTGATTCTTATTTATTTCCAGATGTTTCCCAGACTTTCCCAAAGTTTTGTTATGCTTTCTAAATACTGTTGAAATATTTATTGCACTTGTATTTATCACTCAATTTGAGAGACTTGACATTTTAATAGTATTGAGTTTTGTCATCCAGGAACATGATATATCATCTCTCTGGTTATAACATTTTGAAATATCTCAGCCAAGTGTCATACTCAGTTATGGAAATCACATATTGTTTTTTCCCTCACTGGGGCAGATCCAGGTTTTGTGGAATCTGCAGCTTATGCAGTTTTGGAGTTTTTCTTTAAGAAAAATTATGGAAAATTACAAATAAAATGTTAGGTACTAGATCTTGGGAGGAACCCATGCAAGTCAAAGAGTCTGAGGCTGCCTTAGTTTCCCAGCCAGCTGACCTCTTTTCACAGGTATGTCTTTGTTGCTGTTGTGGATGATGCCTCATTATTATGTATTTTTAATATGCCATTGAACGCCTGTAGGAATGCAAGAAGACATTTTTTTAACTTTTCTAGTTTTCCATTTTTGAATTTTTATACAAATGTTCACACTTTATGCAAATAGCAATAGTGTTATATCCTCTTCTATAATATATTTTCCCTGCACCTTAAACTTCTTGAGGGAAAGAACTGTATTTTGTAGGTAATTTATAAATGTTTGTTAGTGATGACTAATAAGGACTATATTCATTGAAAACACAGCTAAATGAATTTGTTGCTCACCAAACTTCATGTTTCAGATGGAACATAATTTTGCCCAGACTGCAGGATGAAGGCTGCAGACCTATAAATTTTCCTTAGAGACATATATTTTTGCTGGAGCATATAATAACATTGTATTATGGACTGGGTTTTCAATATAATTTTAATGCTCTAAACTCAGAATATATTTGTAGAGATTTCTAACAGTTTTCATTCCAGAAATTATTCAAAAAACCTTGTATTTGGTCTAGATTCTTATGCCAAAAATAGATGGCCAAAATGGGAAAGAAAGCTTCCTAATGAAATAATCTATAATGAAACTTTCTAATGAAATAACCATAAATAATCAGTAACTTTTGAAAAAGTCTCACTTGGGATTTATTCTATTTACAAAAAAAAAAAAAAGAAAGAAAAGAAAAACTGGAAAATGTACTTGGTATATATATCTCCTACTGCTGCAGTGTTTCATAAGATAAGGGATCTGATTTTTTATTTTTTATCATTTTTTTCTATTTTTAACGTTTTGTTTTTCAATTACAGTTGACCTACAATATTATATTAGCTTTAGGTGTGCAACATAGTGATTAGACATTTATGTACCTTATGAAGTGATCTCCCTGACTAGTCTAGTACCCATTTGACACCATACATAGTCATTACAGTATTATTGACTATATTCTAAGGGATCAGAATTTTTATAAGCCATTTGAAAACTGCATGTTTTAGGAACTTAAAAAGTCAAGTGATTTATTATTTCTACCTTACTCTTTAATATCTTTGAATTCTAATGTAAGATATTGTAGGACACTAGAAAAATGTACAATTTAAGTAATTTAGTAGTTAATTAAATTAACTGTCTTCTTTGTGGCTGGAACAAGTTTGGAAAACTCACAAAATCCTTTAGTACCCAAAGGAACCTACTGAGTGCTCGATAAGTGTGCAACACATTGTGGTTGATGCCATTGGGAACACCAACCCTAATTTTTAATTATCCAAATAATAAGAATACAGGGATGTTTTTAGTAAAGATTCTCCATTTTCATCATCTAAGACATCTATTCACAATAAAGAATGCTCAGACTGTTATGACTATAACTGTTAGTTAAGTTAAATGTATGATTAACTAAATATATGGGACATGAGGTTAAGAAGTGACAGGGTCAAATGCATGTACCTTTAAGTGGCATTAATTAACGCACTATTGAGGTGGAGGGAAAAACTCACAGATGCACTAGAAATTGTTTTCAGTTCATCTGACTTATTAGATGTTGCTATTGCCTAAACAAAACAAAACAAAACAAAACAAAACAAAACAAAAAAGCTCTGTAATTTATATATGCTTTCAGAATTGGCAACGACAACAAAATCCATAAAGTTTTAATATTTTTTTTTAATGTATGGAATTTTGGACATTCCTGCTTATAAATCTTACCTTCCTCCCCTACAAATGGATTTGGGGGAATAAAAAGTTGATTATTATTTTGAATTAATGCAAAGGAAATAATTTATTGAGATGCATGACCTACTACCAAAATAAAAAAGCCTAAATTTGGAACGAAAAGGTTAAAGACATGATTAAATAAAACATAATAACCCTTACTTGCATGAAGTGGCTAGACAAAAGAAAGAAATGAGCTACACTATGGTTGTTATGTCTCTTCCAGTGCAACTTTAGATGGAATATTGTGATCCAGCATAGTGGTTGCTTCAGCTTTGAGCTTTTATCATACATTGCCTAGTCTGTAAAGCAGGACATGCAGTATTATATCCTAAAAGCTCTTTAATTTTTAAAAACCTTAGAGAGCCTTTAAGTGTGACTTAATTAAAGTTCAGATCAACCTTAGATGTGTATCCAAGACAGTTTTCAAAAGACGCTCACACAGCCTTTGCTCATGTGATTCACTAACATTTTCATGTTATCTCCTCTAGCAGTTCTCACTCAGGGCAGCCCCTGCATTGCCGGAGACTTTGGAAACAAGTGGGGAATTTGTTGTTGACACAATGATTTGATATATGGAGTACGCCTGGCACTTAGAGGACGGTGCCAGGTGTCCGTGATGGCTCCCAAAGCTTGATTCAGTTCTGCACGATGAAAAATTTTCCTGCATCCTGCTAGAGTTTAAAAATATGCACTGAACAATATCCTACTACAAATGTGTCAGTAGTACTTTAATACAAGTGTAAATCAGTAGCCCTTCAGCCTAGAGTAATACTGAAAAGTTTTGTAAGAAGCTACACAAAAGGCTCCTGATTTAGGAGAAAGTCACTATGGAGAGGGAAGCTTAAATGACACAAAGATACTGTGTCAGAATTACTGAAATCTTACACTGTAGATCCTACCTTTATTTAAAGTTTTGTTACCTTATTCATAGATATTTGTGGCATTAATTGATGTTTTAAAAAGATTGCATTAAAATATTGTTTATCTTGATTACTGAGTTTGAATTTAAGGAGCCCTTCAAATTTTGTGCTCAGAGAGAGTAACTCACTCCCCTCACCCTAGCCACCGCCCCCTCCCCACTTCCCCCCTCTGCTGTATAGTTTGTTGAAAGGGTATTAGGTGGGTACGAGACTAATGGGGGGGATCACTGCATAAATTAGGAAATATCTAACACCTCTACTGTACACCCGAAACTAATAAAATTATATTGAATGTCAACTGTAATTGAAAAAAATAATTTAAAAAAGGGATATTAGTGCAGTCAGTCATGCAGTTACTGCAAAAGCAAGGACATCAATTGCATTGTATAATTAAGGAGATCTGAGAATCCCTTTACCAGACTTGAGGCACATGAAATGCAGGAATCACTAAATTTTAATAAATGTTACTTGAAAAGATATTATTGTCGTTCTATATATTTAATTTTTTGTAGTGTAGTAAGAAATTAATGATGTGAAAAACCACGTAGTAAACTTATTTCTTTGAGGATTGTGTATAGTTTTTCAGTCTTGCTCTGATGTGTCCCTGACGTGTACCATGCAATTCTCTATTGTCTCTTATGTTTACTTCTTAAAAATCCATCCAATATTCTCTATGATATTGAAAAATGTGACCTCCTAAGTCTTAAGTACTGGAGCCTGAATATATGTGTTGATGTGTGGTAGAATTTTAAAATAAATGACATGCTTTTAGTAGTCACTTAGGGAATTATTTTTATTTCATACTTTACGGATAATGCCCAGATAATTTTTGAGACTATTTTATTTCCTCTCTAATTTGTCTTGATTATTTTTTCTTATTATATACAAATAAATCTGATGTGTTTTTAGTTATCCTATCACTATCTTTTTTGTTCCAGTGTCCTCTTGTATTTCTGCTCATTTTGGTATAATCTCTTTTATGGAATGACTTATTATTTTTCCTTAAATCAAAACTTAATCTTTAAGTCAACAAAAGCTATTTTATTGGATCTTTTGGTGTAGTCACATCTTAGCATTTACATATTGAAATACATATTTTATGAATTATTTTTCTTTTATTCTCTGCTAAATTATTGTTGAGATGTTATTTTCATTTGTAAAACATTGTGTATGTAGTTAGATTGTATTATCTAAGAATTTCATTTGAGGATATGTGATAGATTATATTTCCAAAGATAGCCACAACGATCTCTCTCATCCTTCAAGTTCCTTTTCAATAAGACCTTGCCACTCCAGCATCACTAGGTGGCATCTGTTTCCTCTTTCCTTGAATTTGGGCTGGCCCTCTGACCTATTTTGACCAATAGGATGCAGCAAAAGTGATGCTGTGTAACTTTGAGGGGCTTGGCCTTAAGAAGTTTGCAGCTTCTACCTTTGCTCCAGTGAGTACTTCTTCTTAGAACCCAGCTGCCATGCTATGAAAAAGCATGAGTAGTCACACGGAAAGACCAACCTAGAAGAGAAGTGAAGCCTTGGCCAACAGGCCCAGCTGAGCTCCCAGCCAGCCATCAGTGCCATCTGCTAATTATGTGAGTGAGGCCATTTTGACCTCTTAGCTGTCCCTGAGACCCACATGACACCACGTCATGCAGAACTGCCCAGTGAACCCACAGAATTATGAGGGATAATAAATTGCTGCTTAAGATAGTTTATTTTGCTGCAATAGATAAACAAATTAGGCTATTAAAGGGGGCATTAGAGATTATTATAAAAAAGGATTGTTAAATTTGACATTGTTGAGAACCACTCTTACAGCAAATGCTTAATAATTAGGACTTTTAGAAGATTCAACAAATTGCAAAGATTTATTTTCTAACAGATAATTTGAATTAAAAACTGATCAATTCCCAGATTTAAAAAGAGAACAAATAAGGCAGAAACTTGCCACATTTATGTTTGAATTTTTCTTATTTCCTCCCATTTTGTTTAAGTGAGAAATTAATTATTCTCTACTGGAAGACAAAAAAACATGGCAAGGGTAAGCTGTAGGTCAGTAGTTGTCTCCTAGTGTGTCAAAAACTGCTGAGCTCCCTTGATCTCTATGCTCACCAACTGTTGTCCGTGTGCTAATTCTCCAATGTATACAGATGCTGTTATCATTAGGAAAACACAAATTCACTCAAAAGCATTACTAGTTGGGTAATTTTTTTTTTTGTCAATATATATTTTTCTGTTGGGGAGGTATTTTGACACTAAGACAGAGTTCTCATATTTGAATTTTGGGAAAACCACTCACTGGTGGAGGTCTGTACGTCCAGCTGGTAATGGAGTTATAGTTGCTCGTACTCCTTCAAACTAATCACTGTCAGCGGTTTACTAGGTTTTATGAACCTTGAAATTATTTGATGTCTTCCTGTAAACTGAACAGTGCATATAGGAAAATTAATTCCACAGAAAAGTCCGAGAAGACATTTCAGTGGCCTTCATGAGATAATAGAGCCCTTAATTAACCATTGTAAAGAAATTGCTTCATGGAGCCATTTTTAAAAGGCACAGACTTTTTTTTTTTAATTTATTGAGATGACAATTGTTAGTAAAATTACATAGATTTCAGGAGTACAATTCTGTAATACATCATCTATAAATCCCATTGTGTGTTCACCACCCAGAGTCAGTTCTCCTTCCATCACCATATATTGGATCCCCCTTACTCTCATCTCCCATCCCCCACCCCCCTTACCCTCTGGTAACCACTAAACTATTGTCTGAAAAGGCACAGACTTTTGTATAAAAGCCTCTGGGAGAAAATAGAAAAGGTAGTAGATATACATGAATGAATTGAAATTTGTAGTAATTTCTGATATTTGACTTGGATGCTGTTGCAACTAAGGACATGTTTCAGGAAGTCCCAAATCAGTAAATATTTATTGATTTTGATCATACCTTTTAATATTTTCATAGTGCTTTGTATTTTTCAAAGGATTTTCCTGACTGTTATCTATCTCACAAGATTGTCATGAGGATCTAATGAGATATTATTCTCTCCATTCATAGACCAGGACACTGACAGCACAAAGAGGTGACGTCATTTGACCAGAGTCCCAAAATGAAACACAGAGTGAGGATAGGAGCTTAAGTCTCTGAATCCTCAGCTAGTACTTTTAGAATACAAGTGATCTTTATGATAAAAAATTATAAAACATGTCCTTGTCAGGCAAGGACACTGGATTTACTAATCCCTGTGAATATTAGTTGATGTAATTAGCCAGGGAGAACTTGCTGGAATACCCATGTGAGATATCTATTATATAGATAGATAGATGCCTCACAATACAAACAAAACCAAGGTTAACGTCGTTATTTTGAAGACTTACATATTGAAGTAATTTTCTGTAATTAATTGTTCTTATTCTTTGATGTGGATGATTGACATTTTCTTATTCTTAATGGAGAGAAGGAATAAAAATACCTTAGAAACCCATTAATGCTATATCATCATTAATTTGTAACACAATCGAAGCAAAGACAGTGTGTTTACTGTGTGATTTCATCTTCACGATGAGTCCTGTAGTCCGCCATGGCCAGGCACCTAGGTGAACCCTAGAATTACCAGAGTTGACTGAGTACTTGTAGCATTTTATATAATTCACTTTTCCCCACATAATTTAAACATAGACCAACACAGAAGTATGACAATATAAGGAAAAGGACCAAGGTTTAAAAGAACTATGTTGAGATCTGCTGGTGCAAGAAAAACTAGAGGACTATTTTGAATTAATTTGCATTGATATTGAAAGAGGCTTTAGATATATATCATTGAACAGTAGGTATTTTCATTTTTTAAATGTTGGTGACCAATAGAAATCCATCACCTTTTAAATTTTGCTAAGTAAGAACAATTCAAAGCAGAAATAAGAATAGGGAGGGGAAAAGGAGGAAAAGAAAAACAGCTGTCCATTTTCATCCCTGTTTCATACACGATGGGACACAATCTCAGAATAAAGGATAATTGTTTAAATTGGGTAAAGCGGGGTTCGTAAAAAGCTCACTATTTTCTCACTATGCTGTGGTTGGTGGAAATTGAATGACAGGAGGGTGTTTCTTCACAGCCTTGCATCAATAACCACAGATCGAAGCCAGTCTCTTTATTCTGTAGATGAGCAAATTAAATTCCTCTCTAAGTAAATCCAAACGTATTTTAAGATGCATAGTTAGGTTGATTCACAAAATAGATGTTTTGTTTTGTTTTCTTATTTTTTTAAAGCAAGAGGGTCCTATTTCAGTTTCTCTGCTTGTGTTGACCACTTGCCTGAGAGATAATGGATCTAGAAAGGTCCAATAATAATTTCTAGTAGTCACCAGAGTTTCTTGCTTATTATGTCAAAACCAATGCTATCTTTCTGGTAAACACTGACATCTTTTCCATTGTATTTGCACTAGAGTAGCCCATAAAAATGTATTTCCCTAATCTGAAACCTTAGTGTTCTAGCTACTGATGTCATTAACCAGTAAAGTCAAGTCACTTATTAACATTAACTAGATGGAGGTATAAATGGAATTTGGGACACTTTTATTTAATAATTTTGTTTACAGAACATAAAAGAATTTTCATGATACTTGTATCTTCACATGCCATGTCTCTTACTATAGTTTCTACAGTATATAAAATTTTATTTTATTAATATTTTTACTCTGGCTTCTCCAGATTTGCATATATAAGAAGAAAAATATTAAATTATCTCTTTGGAATTAGACATTGTAACCCAATCTGTTTTCTCTGTTAGTCTGTCCTATTTCATTTTCTTTGCCCCTTTTCTCTCATTTTTCACTCTAATCCATTCCTCTCCCAACAGATTCCTTCTCCCAGAGGGTGTTTCCAAAATACATCTTTGGAAATTCCTGTTTATCTTCATTTTAATTTAGAATTTTTCATTTTATTTAGTATCATAGGAAGTACTTTTTAATGATGTTAATCATTGACACCAGAGTATGAATAAGTTCAGTTTTTTTTTTTTTTTCTTCTGCCCCTAAGGTTTGGTTTATTTGAGAGAGAGAGAGAGAGGGAAACATGAAGATAATGGATGTTGGAGAAGGGTGCCATCAAGTGGGGAAAATGACAAAAGAATGGGGAGGCCAAAAACATTGGAAATTAATTTTATCTACTTTACAATTTTACTTAGAACTGAATGTTGTCCCCTCTTTAAAATAATCCATTCCAATTAGTTAATCAGACAACTAGACAACTTGGAATGGGCAAAAGAGAAATGGGTGTGATTATGTTAAAACAACAACAACAACAACAAAAAAACAACAACCCATAGAAAATCATGCTTTACGAATAATGAGTACAAATACTTCCAGTTAATCATGGTACACTGGAAGATGCATTTATTTGTGTTCCCTCTATAAACCACACTAAAAGGGTATTAAAGGATTAAAAAGGAACAAACCCACAAGAACAAAGAGAATGGAAGGAAATGACAGCAGACAAAAGATGTCAACAAAGATTGGGAAAGCAGATGAGTGATACCTGATTTAGCAGTTTGAATGAGGTTGAAACCCAAGACTGTGGGAGGAGAGCCAATTTCTCTCTATAGGACTTCAGAAAGCCACAGGAATTTGTAGGAAGCAGGAAAACCTCTGCAAAGTGGCACTGACGTTTGGAGAATTGTTTGAAAGACTTTACAACTTGGACTCCCAGATCACCTCCCTCACCTCACAGAGCAGGGCAGCTTACCTCTTCCCACGCCCTCAGAAGATTGGAGGTTTGTTCTGGAGAGTGGATGGATGCTTCAGAGGTAGATACAGAGAGAACCAACAAAAAGAAATGTCTGGGGGAAAATATCATAGAACTTTGTATGGTTTAGGTATGTAGATTTATGGTTACAGTAATGAATCATAGCAAGTTGATGCATTATGCCCTAACTACGTGGGGCAGAGGGAAAATGGTTTCTTCGTTTGGTGGGGGTGGGTAAGTGAGAAATTAACTTTTTATAAAAAGAAGTAAAAAATATTAAGAACAGAAAACAAAAATCAAAGAATGGCAAAATAAAGGGGTTATTTTGAGATACAGTACTATAAACCAGAAGAAAGCCAAAATGGTGGGGAGTGGTATGGTATCTCTACAAAGTGAGATTTCAGAATGAGAAGGAACACTCCTTATAAAGTTTCAATGAAAAAGCCTGAAATTTTAAAACAAGAAATTTTAGGAATTGTTTTTTCATGCCTTTGTTTTATTCTCTGCCTTTTCATAAAACACATCATAGTATGAAAATAAGAAAACAAATTGTTTTTAAAATTATCTGTGTTGTTCTGAATTTTGACATAACTAGATGAAACTAAGCAAAATATTTCAGAGGGACTCTTCTTTGGAAATGTTAGACTTTATTGCTTTTCTTTAGTTCTTTCTTAATTTTATTGGTCTATTTAATTTTGTTTATTTTTTACTTGGTTCTATTTTCTTCATCATAATAAGAACCAAAATAGTAACTTTCCAGTATTTGTTTGTTAAAAAAAAAGAATAACAACACATGAGAGAAAGTTAGAAAATCTATTTTTTTTTGAACCCAGAAGTTGAAGATGGTTGTAGAATAATCATAGTTACGGTAGAGGTTTTATAACTGGCT
The DNA here is from genome assembly GCF_004115265.2 of Rhinolophus ferrumequinum. Classification (NCBI taxonomy): domain Eukaryota; kingdom Metazoa; phylum Chordata; class Mammalia; order Chiroptera; family Rhinolophidae; genus Rhinolophus; species Rhinolophus ferrumequinum. Next base: position 7,115,202 of record NW_022680355.1, on the reverse strand, counting down.
ATTCCCTTTCCTACGCTTAGGTAGATTCACTCATGTTTTCCACTTAAGCAAAACGAACAGGTTTAAAACAGAATAAAGAAACAAATAAGAACAAGAAAGATCCTACACTGAAGCTTCTGCTATGAATGGGATAAATTTTGAAGTCAAAATTTACTCAGAGAGGTAACAGGACATATGGTGATGGATTCCTTTACAAAGGGAAGCTGATGGCTGAGGCAGACAGTGTAAATCAAAGGAACTCTTTTCATTTATGTATGAAGAAAAAGAATTGGAGAAAGTGCAAATGCTAACATTATTGGAATTCATATTGTCCGTAGAATGGCATTGAATTTTCTCGTCAGTTTGTGAAATTACAGTTTGGAAATGTATCTTAAATTGATAAGTTTATCAAATCCCAGCCTGAAAAACAATCTATTATCAAAAACTCTTTCTCCAAATGCAAATTTACCTTAGGAAAAACAAGGCAGGTATTTTAGAGGCTGGAAGATGAGTGTGGGAGTTATTGCCTTGGATAAACATCACAATATTTATTTTAAAATCTTTTACAGAATAAAACAGTCATTGGTAAAAAAGACAATCTTTTTGGAATCTGAGTCAGTGAGTTGCTTTAGTACTCAGAATTCTCAGTAAAACAAATGAATATTCAAGTAAATATTCCTACACAATGTGTATAATTTATATGCTTCGAATATACTTAGTGATTTACTAGTGTTTACACATGAAAATACTTTTTAATTCTTTTATATGAAATTTTATTTCAACTAAAATACGTTAAGTTAGTGTTTTTCGTGTCGCTTTGCTTCGTTAGAAACTCAGAGGATTAAATGTTTGGGTAAAAGTGTTCGTTGGAAGGAAAGCCCGCACAGTCCTTGGTAGTAGGCTATTTAATATGACAAGTGGGCAGCTCTTTTGTGTAGTTTATACTTGATGCATCCATGATAATAAAGATAGCCTGGCATGTGGTCAAACCTGTGACCGGCCAGCCCTGAGCTGACTTACAGAGAGGCTTTACCTCTGAACCATTCTGTGCCTTCTACCAGGAGTGTGTGGTGTAGATCATTTCGCTTTCATGTCTAAAATTATCTGGTAATTAATAGGAAAAATCTAATTATGTCAGGAGTTGATTTTCCTGAATTTAAAAATTATTAATACTTTTTTGGAGAAATTTCTGCAACTGTGCCATGGGTGAAAAAGAGCTGTGTTCAAGGTGTTTTAGTTTTAGGCTGTCTGTAGTGGAGGGAAATTAAAATGCAATTTAGGTTCAGGACTAATGTTGAGTTTGGATTCTGGACGATTTATGTAATATCAGTATTGTCAAGTTTTGTAAATAAAATATCAAAAGGCATGATGGCAAAGGTGATATGGTTCATTCGATCGTGATCTTGGTGAGGATGACACATATGCACCCTGCTGGGGCTCTTACTGGGTGCCAGGCATCATTTATTTTTCTCAACATTGTAAAGGAAGATAGATAGTGGTATTTCTATTAATCTAATGAGAAAACTATACAGTTCAGAGTTCAGTTCAATTCTAAATTATCTTCACTTTAAGGAGGTGTATTCCCTACACTTAGTTACAGTAGCATATATAGAAAAAAGAGTGTCATTACGTGTATCCCAAGTGGGAACTTTTTCCTTGCTTTATCTCCAGGCCTTTACCAGGAAGCAGTTGTACCCCTAATATAGATATGTGAGGTGTGTTAATAACACTTTAGTTCCTTGTTCTTTCTGGGGACTCCTTGAGACTTTCATAATAGGAAGAATAGGAAAAACCAACTCTTATTCCTTCATTTTGTTCATCAAACTCCTCTAGAATTAATATGGCTCAATACCTCGCTGCCTTGTCAGTCTGTCTCAATCCATCTCCCCCAGTGGAGTGGGGAGTCCTTATGTTACTTGGTTGATTGGTTGTGATACTAATTTCCAGTGTCTCCAAACACTGTACTTGATAAGCTTCCTCATAGAACTGCCTCTGGCATTAGAGCAACATCTGCTCCAAGATGTTCCTTTCAATTTATCACACTTAGGTTTAATTTAAATTTTTTTGTTTGTTTATTTAATTGACTGCTGACAGCATTGGGAAACCTTTACACGTGCAGTTTGTGGAGTAGAGGAAAGGTTAGACAAAATCTTCCTGCAGGAAATCAGACTGTGCTCAGTGAGGAGGCATTCGGTATAAGTCCTCCCTCATCCACGGTCATGCTTTCAGTTACCCGAGTCAATCACTGTCCGAAAATAGTAAATGGAAAAATTCCAGAAACAAACCATACGTAAGTTAAATTGCATGGCTGTTCTGAGTATTGTGATGAAATCTCTCACCATCCCGCCCAGACGTGAATCATCTCTTTGTGAGGCGTCTCCACACTGTTAGACGCTCTCCGAACATTAGTCACTTCTTAGCTGGCGTGGTTATCAGATGGACTATTAGGGTATCGCAGTGCTGGTGTCCAAATCACCCGTGTTTTATTTAACAATGGCCCCAAAGCATAAGAGTAGTGATGCTGACAGTTTGGACATGCCACAGAGAAGCGGTAAAGTGCTTCTTTCAAATGAAAAGGTGAGTACAGTATAATAAGATCTTTTGAGAGACAGAGAGAGACCACATTCACATATCTTTTATTACGATTTACTGTTATAATTGTTCTATTTTATTATTAGTTATTGTTGTTAACCTCTTACTCTGCCTAATTTATCAATTAAACTTTATCATATCCAAAAAAACAGAGTATATATAGAATTTGATACTATGTGCTCTATAACAGGCTCTCCTAAAAAGAGGCAACTATTAATTTTAATGCATGCCATGTGAGATATATTAACATACACAAATGTTTGCAAATGAAAATATAGTACATTTCTTGTATAAATGTCATATTTTTTATTTACCATGAAATTTAAGTTGTACAAACTAAAACCATTATTTAAGATAGCAAAAACTTCACGTAATCCTCAGAATTTTAAATCTACAATATATTCAAAATATCCAAAGGTCAAACTTCATTCAACCTTTTCAAAGTTTAACAATTTAAGTTTATTGGTAAACTCTTGAGTTGGTGGCTATAAATGATATACTATTACATGGCTTCAACTCGTTCCAAATTGAATGAAATTAGAGAAAATAACTTTTAGGAAACTGCAACAAAATTGAAGTGAGCTTTTAAGTCTGGTTTTATTTTACAATTAGTGAGGTTTGCGAAAACCTTCTTCAGCATGCATCAGAATCACCTGCTTAGAACACAGATTGCAGGGCCTTCCCTCGAGCCTTCCAGATTCAGTAGCCCAGGTGGAGACCCCATCACTTGCATTTCTACCAAGTGCCAAGGTGATGCTGATGATGCTGGATTACCCTTTGGGAACCACTCAAATTTCCCTCTTTACTTATGCAATAATAACTTGGTGCCATTGTTGGTTTTCTTTGCTTGAAATCTTCCTGTTTCTAAAAAAATCTTCAAGAGCAGTCTACCTATTGTTAGTATTTAAGTCAAGGCATTCAGCCTGCTAAAGCTTCCAGTTGTTTTCAGTTACCTACTTCTGATTCTGAAATGATGATGAGGCATGGTCCTGTTACACCAGCGACTGTTCCTATGGAAACAACATGTTTGGTCACCTAACTGATGTTAGGTGGGTGACTATTTAGTATATCTTTAAGTTTAGCTCTGTTGTCCATTTGTTTTCCAACTTTATTGGCTAATGATGGTGATGTTTATTTTTTGAAGTATTTGTTTGTGTGCGTGCTTAGTGGTGTTTTTTACGTGTCCATAAAACTTACCTTGGCCAGCTAACACAGAAACATTTACTAGATTCATCATGAGTAACTGATAAATTAATGTAGGTGAAAGGAGTAGTTAATTAGCTCTAATCGTCACAGTAAGGATCATTAGTGTTTAATGAGAGTTAATAATTTCATAAGACATGGAAATATATTGCCCCGAGCCAAATAGTTTATAACCATAGTATTACAAATTGCTATTTAAAATTAATGTGTGACATTTTCACATATTGTTAGATGATCTATATTTTTATGTTACACCTCTAGGTCCAATAGCATGTGTATACTAGGGTCATGTAATTTCAATGTAATTATTACAGTTACCCTGACTTGAGACTCTGTCTTACTGTGAAATGCTGATCCTCTTTTCCTGTCTAACTCCTACTTCAAAAATCCTGCTTCCTTTGAGACACTTTCTCTGATCCATCCATCCCTCATTGTCTCTCAGGTGCCCAGTTCTAACCCTATCAGAACACTTACTGGGATTAGTAAACATATATTTACTATGTGTTTATGTGGTTAATGTTTCTCTTTCGATTTGATTACAAGTGCCACGAAGGGCAAAGAACAAAGGTGAATGACTTAAAGCATAAAGACTACAAGTGTGAAGGATACCATATAGCCCCAAAGTCTCATTTTTCTCTATTAGCTATAAGTATATCAAGGATTAGTTGGACACATCAGATCTAATCAACTGGAAAGTTCCTACAGCCAACATTGGAGCCCTCTTGAAAGTCTTAGGCTGTGTTGCCTAATATGATTTTAGACTCAGCCTCAAAAAATACATAAATCCAAACACCTATCCAGGTAGCATCATTTATCATGGATTGTGGTATTGGATAAAGATCAGTTTTGATTGTTTTTCTCTCTTAGTCACCATTCTTATGAATAGAGTGGTAAAACTTTAAAATAAGCCCTAATGTCGCCTTAACTGTACCATTGGATCAAGGGAGTCTCTGAAGGGTCAAAAGTTGTTATCTGTACTCTTTGAAAGCAGTTGACACTGCCCTGTGTGCTCTGTGTTGCAGCAGAGTTACTCCTTAAAGATAAATTACTTATTTTAAAGAGTAATTTATCTTTTACAAAATCTCCTTAGGCTAAAATCCATATTAAGACAGAGAAAACTGCCTCTTATCCTAGGTTGCGAACGTCACCATTTTAAATAGGGTGAGTTACATTGTGAAATGTGGACACTGATACTCTATTACGACATAGAACCCTGTACCCTAATTGGACAGTTTCATGTCTGCTCACCTCCAGGCTCTCCTGCTCCATTACACAGTGTTGCCATTTTGTCTTCCTGAAAAACAGCTATGATCATACCATGCCTCCCCCTACCCCCTGGCCCTTAGAAGATCTCCCCTGGTTTCAGAATCAAGTCCAGACCCCTTCCTGACCTTTGAGGTCTGTCATGATGTGACCTCAGCCGACAGTTCCTATCTTAAGATCCTCTACTCCTTTTAATAAATCCTGCCCTGCGCTCAAACCAAGCACTTCCTTTCTCTTACCCACAAGCTACATTTTCCCAGCTGTGTGCCATTTCTCTTCTTGTTGGTGACAGTCGTCGCCTTTTTCTCTGTATTCCAAATCCTACTGCTCTTCAAAGAGCAACTTAGTTGTCTTGTCCTTCATGGAGCCTTCCTAAGACCTGAGCCTTGCCCCCACCTTCTCCCCCAGACGTCTGGACTAGAATTTTGTATCCTTGTCTTATGACATGACTTTCTATCCTGTCTGATGCTTATTAATATTTTTTATTTGTATCTATGTCTGATTTCCCTTACTTTGGAAGGCAGCTATGCTCACCACTATACTACCAACCCCAGCTTATTTCTCTTTTAAAAATGATCACCTACAGGTGAATTTCTATTTCATTTTCTTATTTCCCAAAATGCTTGGTATAGTTCTAGTTTGGCAGGATACTGCAACACTGAAGGAATTAACTATGAAATAAACACTATACTATTGTAATGAAATAGTTTTAGTTTCAGTATGTATATGTATATATGTGTGTATATATATACATATGTATGTTTTATATTGTGATGTACTTCATATATGTATGCTAAAATCTTGGGGGTATTTATGTTACAGTTCACAAAATTTGCTAAAGCCAAAAATGACACATACAGGGTGTCAGAACACGCCACTCCACGATGTGCCCGTTTAGCATATTATTTTTAGATGAAGGCAATTGAGAAACAGCAGATGCAGGAGGGTTTCTGTGCCTTCTTCCTTTCTACCGAAAAGCAAGGCATAAATTTCCTGTGAGAAAGGTGTGCTCCCTGTAGCAAAAATAGGAGAATATTCTTATCACCAAGACGGAATTAATACAGAGATGAATCTGTACCAAAAAGAAAACCTTACTAAAATAACCCTTATCTTCCTTTAGTTTCTCCTGTACAGTCACTTTTCCCTTTCCTCGTCACTTTCCCACAATTTACTGCCCATAACCCCAATCCCCTTTCCCTTTGTCTTGTCACATCCCCACAATTTCTCACTCTTGTTACAATGTGTATAAACTCCCAGGCCTATCCACATCTTTTCATCTTCATTTCTTTTATACGAAGCCCTCTGTGCACACATAGAAATAGCAACATCAAATAAAATTTGTATGCTTCTCTCCTGTTAACCTGTCTTTTGTCAGTTTAATTCTCAGGCCCAGCTATAGAACCTAAGGGGGAAGCAGGGGAAGTCTTTCCTGACCTACAGGAACATTTTATAACCAAGACATAGCTTTTTTCCTTAAAGTCTTGAGAACTCTGGAGTGTGTGTGTGTGTGTGTGTGTGTGTGTGTGTGTGTGTGTGGTTTGTGAAGGAGTCCTGATGATAAAGCCTCTAAGTTTGATGGGGGAGGGGATTCTGCTGGTACCTGTGTCATTATTATAATTTGCTGAGGACTGAGCTCCGGTATTCACCCTTCAGATCTACCTGGTGTCTTTCACAGCCTCAATGCTCTCTATTCCGTGACTCGCTATCACCTTCATTAAATTGTAATGTTATCTTCCAGAGTACCAGTTGCGTATTTCCCACTGTATGCTTAAATTGGATGTCCTGTTAATAACTTAAATTCAACATCTTTAATACTGTACTCATCAGTCCCTGTTTCCTACTTATGTAGACTTGCCAAACTCGGGACTCCACTGCTGTCTCTAAAGAATAACTGCCTCACTATGTGTCCCCACTGCTGTCCATACTACACTCCAACTACAATAGTTAGATAAGCTACCCTCCAAATCATGAATCCCATAACCTTTGTTAAAACACGTTCTTTTGTACGGATTTATCTTCACATTTCCAACCTAGACCTCAATGTCCTTGGCTGGGAGAGAATCACTGTGACATTAGCAGTACACAGCTGAGTCTACATGGCCAGAATGAAACAGATCACCGGTGATTATCCAGTAATTTCTAGAACATTCAAGACAACTTGGTGAGGCAGGCCAGACACAGCCATCACACTGACTTTTGTGGTTAAGCTGACCACAATCAGAAAAGAAACAAGAGTGTTCTGACTTTTGTAATGCTTGATCGTTTAGTTTACTGGTAAATATTTAAGTCCTACACCGTGTCAATTCAGCATACTATTAGCAAACTTATTTTTAAGTCTGACATATAGATAAAATGAGTTCAATGGAAATCCAAGACAAATTTTGCTCAAGAATAGACTGATGGTTTGGGGGGTGGGAAGAAGGCAGACAGTGTCAAACAGATGTTTCTGAGAGTTCTTTTTTCTTGTGTGATTTAGTTTGCCTTTCTATATTGATCAAATTGACAAAAAATTATTGAGCTCCACTTCACTTTGCCTGAAGAATCATGGTTTTAGTTGAATATTGACCAATAATTAGGAGAAAAATTTAAACATGGTCTGAAGTAGAAAGAAATTTCCTTAAGGCTCACACTTAGTTTTTACTTCTTCCACCCAACCTCCAGTAACATCAAGCAAGAGGTAGGGTGAAAATATTGAAATGCTTTTGTTTTTCTCTCATGCATGGAAACCTCACACATCACATGATATATTATTTCAAGGTCCTATCCATTTGAGATTAATTTAATGAGAGTCAGACTTACCTGACTCTCATTATGGGTCTTAGTCATCAAAATGTGACCCAAGATTTAATTTCTTTTTTTTTTTTTTTTTTTTAAATTTAACTGTTAAACTTCCTTTTTTAAAATTTTATTGGGGAACAGTGTGTTTCTCCAGGGCCCATCAGCTCCAAGTCGTTGTCCTTCAGTCTAGTTGTGGAGGGTGCAGCTCAGCTCCAAGTCCAGTCACAATTTTCAATCTTTAGTTGCAGGGGGCGCAGCCCACCATCCCATGCGGGAATTGAACTGGCAACCTTGTTGTTGAGAGCTTGTGCTCTAACCAACTGAGCCATCCGGCCACCCCTCTGGAAGCTCAGTGGCAGCTTGTTGTCTTCAATCTACCGTGGTTCCCCAAAAATAAGACGTAGCCCGACAATCAGCTCTAATGTGTCTTTTGGAGCAAAATTAATATAAGACCTGGTCTTATTTTACTATAATATAAGACTGTACCTAATATGATACGATATGATATAATATAATACAATATAATATAATATAGTATAATATAGTATAATATAATAACATAATACTGGGTCTTATATTAATTTTTGCTTCAAAAGATGCATTAGAGCTGATGGTCCGGCTAGGTCTTATTTTTGGGGAAACACAGTAGTTGTGGAGTGTGCAGCTTACTGGCCTATGTGGGAATCAAACCAGCAACCCTGTTGTTCAGAGCTCACGCTCTAACCAACTGAGCTATCCAACCTCCCCAAGATTTAATTTCTTAATCAAATAGCTCTCCAGTTACTAAATTGTGTTAACTATAAATACCAAAGTTAATTATTCAGTGTTTGCAAATTCTCAGTTAACAATGAAAGGAGGCTCTCACTAATTGATAGTTGTTTTTGGTTTGATTTTACTCCACTAATCTGTTGTATTTAGGAATGGCTATTCTTCAAATTTGTTCTCTACAAAAAAGAGAGAACTGCATGTGTATTCTTTTATCTGAAATTCTTCAGTTTGAATGCTCTTTTAACATATAGAAAGGCCCTGACTTTGTGTCCACCTGCGTCCAGTACTTGTAAGTCGCTCTGCACGCTCTCCCTGTTGCAGGGGAGGAGGAGCTGTTGCACCAGGAACCACCCTCTTCCCCCCAAAGTCAGCTGTCCTCTTTTGCATGAGCAGCCTAGAATTCTGGACTAGGACCAGAACATTTTCATTCTAGTTCTAGCTCTGTTTTCGACTAAGTGTGCTCGCTTATGGATTATGTTTTCAATGATGTAACAAACATCCTCAAAACTACAAAACAAAAGTTAGAACCTTGGCAAATAATCAGAATCTTAACCATATGACTTCCTCCACGTCTCATGTAACCTTCCCTGACCTCATGTAATCCTTGTCCTGAATCCTGTGTTCAGACTTTCTTTTCCCTCCCACTTAATATTGTTTTATTGCATCTATGTGTTTTCTTGAAAGAATGTTCTGTTTTACTTGTATTTAACCTTAAAATGTCATAAATCTATCTCTAAGCTTATCTTTGTGTACAAGTGAGTTGTTACCATTTAAGCCAGTTTGAGGTAGGTTTTCCTGGTACTTGCAACATCAAGACTTATAACTGATTCAATGACTAGGCTTAATTAGAAGTTAAGGACATGGTCCTTACTTTCACAATTGCTTAAATGACCACGAGTATTTAGGGATGGCCTGCAATGACATCGTTCTGCATCCATGCTTCTCATACAGAAATGATAGAAGGGAATTCTCCTGCCATCTCCTCGACAGGGTTTTAACTAGACTGTCTCAGTGTTAACCTTGCTTTAATTTATGGACTTTTCTCACTATTCCTAAATTTAAGGTTGGATTTAAAGATCGTGGGAGTGAAGGGGAGCAAGTTAACTCTTTTGCTGCAATTGAAACTTGCCCTCCCCGTTTTCATTCTATAGTCAAGGAAGATAGGGAACAGCATGAAATTCCTTTCTCTTGTTTCATTAAGGAGATTTTTTGTTTTGAAGTTGGCTTAGCTATTGATGGCAAGGAAGACAACTGTATTCTTCTGTGATGGAGTCACTAATGTTAGAATATAGGGCTAAATAAACTCGCAGGCTAACTCCGGTTGGCAGTTTTTATATTCTTACCAACAGTAAATTAATTATTCAACACACATTTATTGAATATCTACCATGCGACAGTGTTTTAAAAGGTACCTGGGATTTGTTTTTTGTCAGGTATGGTAAGACATACAAACACAAAAACGATTGTCATGAAGGAAGAAGTTTATACTCACAGGTCCCTAGAATCAGGAGGCATGTCACAACACACCATGCAGGGCCACACAGGGAAGCACCGGGGTCAGTCAAGAGGCAGAGGGAATGAAGGGAAAACATGGACAAGAGCCTTTATAGCAGTTTCTGCAGGAGGAACTGATGAGGTAGCATAAGCAAGCTTAGGATTGGCTAGTTTTCAGTAGGCTCTGGGGTATAGGGACTGTTTCTAGTAGTGTGTTACCTGGCCCCAGGGTAATTAGGGCAGGAGGATAGTGGGGTGGGGGGTGGGGTAAGAGTTCTTTGAGAACCTGCTAAAGGAGGTGGTTGAAGGTATGGGTTATGGATTGGTTGGTCTGCCTATGAAAGGTGTGTTTGCAGGTGAGTCCTTTACTATATCTTATAGTTGACTAGCCCTGGGAAGGACAGTCTTTCCAGGATCAAGAAGGCCCCTGATGTCAAAACATCAATAAAAAGACATGCCTAATGTAGACAGGTCTATGTTAGATGGTGAAAATGAGTAAGATGTGGTCCCTGCCTTCACGGAGCTCACCATCTAGAAGGGAAACAAGCACAGACATGTGTTGATTGAACAATGAAGCAAGTACAATGATAGAAGCCAGATTATGGGTATCAATACCAAAGGTAGGCATCTAGCTCAGATGGAGGGTGCTGGAAAAAACAGAAAATAATTTTCGAAGGAATAATACCAGAACTGAGCATTGAAGAAGACATTATCTAGACAAAAAAAGCCAAAGAAGAGAAAGAAAAGAAACTCTTGCTTAGAGGAGAGCATGAACAAAAGAATGGAGGCAAACAACATAGTTTATATGGTGCACTACAAAAAGGCAGTGTTGAAATTTAAGATCTAAGGCAGCGAGCAGAAGTTTTGAGGTTGGGGTGGTAGACAGAGACAAAGTCAAAGGCGGCTTTGTGTTTCTTGAGGTTTTTGATTCTTGTTTTGTAGACCACAGTTACACTGAACTACAGTGTTCAGAAAAATGCTTACGTACTGCAAGGTAGTAATAGTGTTTTTTGTTTGTTTGTTTTAAAGAAAGGCTTTATTCAAGACAATTGCAACAGAGGAGAGAGATTGAACTGAACTCCTAGGTAATTGTGGGTTTCAGCTTTAATTGAGGTATAACTGACAAATAAAATTGTAAGATATTTAAAGCGTACAACATATGATTTGATTATATTTATACATTGTGAAAGGATTCCCCCCATCGAGTGGATTAACACATCCATTACCTCACATATTTACCTTTTTTTTTTGATGAAAACATTTAAGTTCTACTCTCTTAGCAAATTTCCGTTTATAGTACAGTGTTGTCAACTATAGTCACCAGATTTTACATTAAATTATCAGACCTTATATATTATATAGCTGAAAGTTTGTACCCTTTTACCTACCTCTCCCTATTTCCCCATCTCCCAGCCTTTGGCAACCACGATTTTACTCTCTGTTTCTATGAGTTCAACTTTTTTCCCCCAGGTAATAGTGTTTTAACTCATCCCCTTCTCCCATTAAAAGTTTAGGCTGGTCAAATGTATTTGAAAATCCCTGCAAATTCCATTTCTCTCAGAAATCCATGATGCACATTAGCATATTAAAGGTTCTGAAAAATAGAAACAACATAAACCAAAACTTTCCTTTGTTTAATTCAGTTACTCCTAGACTTATTTGACTGTAAGACCTCTTTTTTCCTTTGAATACAATAGACACCTTGAAAAATACTACTAGAGCGTGGTGACCCACTGAACAATTTGACACTAGGGAAAGACATCGTTAACCTTAAATCTTATAGATTGCTTTACAAATGATTCCAGCTCTCAGAAGTAGCAAAAGAGATGGGAATGGAGAGGCGGATATGTATTTAAGAATTTTTTAGGAGCAAAGCAGTGCTTTACAGGTTAAATAGAAGTTGTGAAGCCAGATTATGGGAAAGATGATAACATCTAGGGTTTGAGGATCCTGTCTGACCTTCACGTGGGGATGTCCATCAGGCAGTTATGGAAGAGCTTCTGTGTAAAAGACAGAAGTTTGAAATGATAAAATTTTCTTTAACTGGGAAAGTTTGTTGATAAAGAACAGCATTGGACAGAGCACACATCCCAGGGAGGGAACCTCAACTCTTAAGCAAAAGAAGAACAAAGAGCCAAGAATATAACAGGCGATAAATGGTCAAAAAAGTAGGAGGGGTCTCAAAGGCAGTGGCATCACAGAATACAAGACAATGGGAAGTTGAAGCAAGGAGTGGTTAACAGATTCCCATGTAACAGAAGGTTTAGCAGGCTTGCAATGACTCACAGAGCCAATGTTAAATTTTCAGGACTTTTGCAAGCCAGTTGATGCCAAGTAGGTAGCTAAAATCAGCACTGGTGAATGTATTTGTACCATTGAAAGTAGAATACACTACAAATCCAGGCTCCTTGATTCCGGCTCTGAGAAGCTGGTTGTTCAACACTTACTGGAAAAAGACTAGAAAATGCTCATTGGGTTTGTCAGATACATAGTAACTCCAGAGGGGATTTTTTTTTTTTTTTTTTTTGAGTGGTGGAATGGAAGCCAGATTATAGTGGGTTAAGAAGTGGGCAGTATGAAAATGGAGAGGCTTTAATGAGAAAGGAAGATATAAATCATATAGTAGCCAGAGGATAATATGAATTTAGAGAAAGGAGAAACAAGCATATTTATAGCTCAAGGGGATGTTTCCAATAGAGAGAAAGCAAGGCTGAAGGTTCAAAGTAATGCAAGGTGAAGGTCTCGGGAGGAAGGAGAGGATGGGATTCAGGGCACAGGTATAGGAGTCCTTAAATGTGAGGACAGATAGCTTATCATTCAAGATTGGAAGAAAGATGGAATCTCTAAGAAGGAACCAACATTTGCCATTCAGCCTGCATTTAAACGTGTGGGACTCCACAAGGTTAATTTTTAAAGTAACCTTGGCTGCTTCTGGCTTTTGGGCGCTAATGGTTGCTGCCACTGGTTTTTCTTTTGGGCAAAAGCCTGGATCTTTCCCTTAGTTATTCACAGGAAGCACAAATACAAAAAATATTCTTAGTAAGAAATTCAGGGACAAATAACAAATGTCTGAAAAGGAATATTAGTATTGAATTACTGGATCTACATTCAAACTAATAAATTCTAATCATAGGTATTTCAGCTATCCTAGCTTCTGGATTTGAGTAACTAATGAAGAAATCTTGTATTTAGTTTCTTGTGCCAATGTGTCCTGCTTCTCCTGACATTTTTAGGCTTTTCAGCCTGCTATATAATTGCTTACATTAGTCAATTTCAGACCTGAAGTCCTCTCACTAAGGAATCTGAAGGTCAGGATCATGGGTATCCTCTTGTTCCTTATTGCCATTTGTAAACCTGGTAAAGAAAAGAAATCATTGGGACTGGAAGGAAAGATTTGTGAGTGCATTTTCTGAGTCAGGATTGTGTTTAGTCATCTTTATATCCTCATTCATCCATTTATTCATTTAGTAAATATTTAAGAGCACGCTATTTCCTAGGCCAAATGTCACAGGCTAGAGATGATGGACAAATACACAGCGCTTTCAGTATAATGGGGGGAGACATATATTAAGTACATAAATAAATAAATAAATAAATAAATAAATAAATAATAAAATTTTTATATGTATATAATTACAAAAGGTAGTAAGTGCTCTGAAAGAAAAATGAAGAGTTAAATGAAATATTAAAAAAGAGAGAGCTGCGTGAATTTCTGGAGTAGTGGGAGAGCCTCTCTGATCGAGTTTTGAGACGTGAAGGATGAGTAGGAGTTCTTTAGGCAAAGTGTGAGACAAAGAGCATTCCAGGTAGAAGGAACAGCCACAGAGGAGAACTTGAGGCAGAAAAGTTTCATCATCTTCAGGAAATAAAGTAGTGTAAGAAAATCTGGTGAGAAAACAAGGGCTTAGAGAGGTTGACTCTGTTAAAGCTTTTGGATTTTATTCGAGGTACAGTTATAAGCCAGTGAAAGGTTTAAGGCAAGGCAGTGACATAACCCAGATTGTGTTTTTTAAAAGATTATTCTGACTGTTAAGTGCAGAAGGAATAGAGTAGAACTGGGGAGTCCATTTTGGAGGCTAGGTTAGTTGATCAAGTCCAAGATAATGGTGCTTAGACTAAAGAGTTTGCCGTGGAGATCCAGAGAAGGGCAGTATTTGGATTAGGTTTCCCGAGAAACTCTACTAGTACATTACATCTGTTTATTATTTTACTGTATGTCTTAGACAAAACAGTAAGAAAAATAAATTAAGGGCACAAGAATTGGAAAGTAAGGAATCTGAAAAAAATTGTCATTATTTGCAGATGACGTACATAGAGACTCCAAAGAACCTACAGAAAAATTAGAAATAATGTGAAAGTTTAGTAAGATATCTAATCATAAACTTGAATTTTAAAGTGTATAGAGGAAGAAGTCAATACAGGAGAAAGGTGATAGCTAGAAAGTGGAGAATTACCAGTTAAAAAGAAAAAAAGGGATAGAAAGAGAAAAAAAGGAAGCAAAAAAAAAAAAAAAGAAAAGGAAGGGAGAAAGGAAGGAAAGAGGCAAAGACAAGAATGGTTGTACTCTAAGTACTTGAACTAAAAGGATGAAAAGTTGGAGTTGGAAGAGGGCAAGCATAAATCAGTGGTATTGATATGATGCAGTTCCTGATCCAGGTGTAACTTGGTGGTGGGTCATTGAGGTAGAAGAGAAGGCAGTCAGGGAATTGAATGGCTGGTTGTGTTGAAATGACTCCAGATGGTGGCAGGAGTTGGGATGGAGGAAGCCTGCGCCAAGCGCTGAGTCTTTCATGAATGAGAAGCAGTAGAAGACTGCGGTGGGGGGAACAAAGGGAGGTTTACGCAAATGGCTGATTCTCTAAGGAGCAGGAGTTTTACAAAAGGGAGAGGAAATAATGTGTTGAGAGCGGCAGTAGGAAGGGGGTGTGTTTAGGTGGGTCTCCCGTGTGAAAGGACTGCAGACGATACATATCCCTATGGGACATTTATGGCTCTGTGATGGCAACAAATTGAGATGATTATTCGGAGAAGATAATAAAAATAGAGGAGAGTTTGCTAATTTCAGATCAGAATTTTGAAGAGTACCTGGCCAAGTATCAGCTAAATACGTATTTGTTGATTGAATTAATAAATCTACCAACTCAACTAATGATGAACGTGGTAGAGAAACCTGTATCATCTGGAGCCTATAACCCAATGTGATTTGCACGATACCATAAAACGGGCTATTTGATTTGGAGTGTTTCAGCTTTGCTTTCTTTATTTTTAAACTCCATTCAGGCATCATGAAGATCTTCAGCTCTCAGTTGGAGAAGTTCTTTCTCTTGGAAGTCTTTGTTTCTACATGCAGGGGGGTTGTAGTCAAAGAGGATAAATTTATTTCACATTATCTTATCATTCTAAGAACAAGTTTCAATCTGATTGTCATGTTTCTGAAATATCAAATGCCTTTAACAAGCACCTCATCTCAGAGCCTCCTTACTTATCTATTTCCTCTTTTTAATTTCCTCTACAGACATCCTTATATAATCTTTTTAAAACACATTTTTAAGGCTATATCTTAGTCGTCAGACTTAGTAATATGTCACAGCATATAGCACTTCAAAAGTCTTTTGTAATAACTGTAATTACTTCTAAATTTACCGTTGCAGTGTATTTTCCTGAGGGGAAAAATGACCATCTGAGGTTAATGAATCTTGGCTGTATCTTGAGGTAGCATATTATCAAACCAATAATTAACTTTTTAAAAAAATACCTAGTTTTCTGCTATGCCTTAAACATAACCTTTGAAATTCTAAATGATTTTTTTGTTTGTTTTTACTATATACCACCTTGAGCCTCTGTTTCTTAAGCAAAATGTGTATTATTTCTAATGAAGGTGTTTATAGTTCACTTTAGTAAGTTTTTTACAGCTTTTTTAAGGTATAAATGACATACAATAAATTATACATATTTAAAGTGTACAATTAGATACCCAGGAAACTATTACCACAATCAAGATAATGAATTTAGACATCACCTCCAAAAGTTTCTTTCTGTTTCTTTCTAATTTATTCTCTCCTCCCCACACTCCATTCCCAGGAAACTATTGGTCTGTTGTTTGTCATTATGGGTTAATTTTGTATTTCCTAGAATTTTATATAAATAAAATCATACAGCATGTACTCTTCTTTGGCTTGTTTCACTCAGCATAATTGTTTTGAGATTCATGATTCATTCATGGTGTTGGATGTATCAGTAGTTCAATTGTTTTGTTGTATGCTGGGTGATACTCCATTGTATAGTTAGACTATATTTAGCTGTTCATCTGTTAATGGACGTGTGAGTTGTTTCTGGTTTGCATTGTGACAAATGAAGCTGCTATGAGCTTTCATGTACAAGTCTTTGTATGAACATATTCTTTCATTTATCGTGGGTAAATATCTAGGAGAAGAATTGTGGGGTTCTATGTAGATAATTCACTTAAATTTTTAAGAAACTTTCAAATTATTTTCAAAAGCGATTGTAACATTTCACTTTCCCACCAGGAATATACGTGAGTTCCATTTGTTCCTCATCCTTGCCAACGCTTGGTGTGGTTAATCTTTTTAATTTTAGCAATTCCAAGGTGCATAGGGCTCTCTCCTGAAGGTTTTATTTTGAATTTACCTATTGGCTAATGATATTGAGTATCTGACCAATGTCACTATTGGTCACCCACATATCCTCTTTGGTCAAGTGTCTAAATCATTTTCATTTTTTATTATATTGTCTGTTTTCTTATTGTGTTTTGAAAATTCTTTATATACTCTGGATGCAAGTTGTTCAACAGGTATGTAATTTGCAAATATTTTCTCACACTCTGTGGGTTGTCTTAACAGTATCTTTTGAAGAACAAAAGTTCTTAATTTTGATAATGTCCAATTTATCAATATTTTATCTTATGAATTGAACTTTTTGCTATTATATCTAAGAAATCTCTGCCTAACCTAAGGTCACAAAAATTTTGTCCTAGATTTTTTTTTTTGTAAAGTTTTATATTTAGGTGCACAATCCGTTTTGATAATTTTTGCAAAGGTGTTCAAATTGGGTGTTTTCTGCTACTTTGATAGATATGTACCTATTGCCATTTTCCATCTTAAAGAAGTCCCTCTAACATTCCTTGTAATACTGGTTTGGTGGTGATGAACTCCTTTAGCTTTTTATTGCCTGAGAAGCTCTTTATCTGTCCTTCGATTTTAAATGATAACCTTGCTGGGTAGTCTTGGTTGTAGGTCCTGACTTTTCATCGTGTTGAATATTTCCTGTCAATCCCTCTGGCCTGCAAATTTTCTGTGATAAGTCAGCTGGCAGTCTTATGGGAGCTCCCTTATAAGTTACTAGTTGCCTTTCTTTTGCTGCTTCTTGGATTCTCTCTTTGTCTTTAACCTTTGCCATTTTAATTATAATGTGTCTAGGTGTGGGCCTGTTTAGGTTCATGCTGTTTGGGATTCTTTGCATTTCCTGGACTTGTATGTCTATTTCCTTCAACAGGTTAGGAAAGTTTTCAGACAAATACCTATGATCTCACTTATATGTGGAATCTAAAGAACAGAATAAATGAGCAAACTAAACAGAAATAGACTCAGAGATACAGAGAAGAAACTTATGGTTGCGAGATGGAAGAGTGTGGGGATGGAGGAGAAGGTGAAGGGATTAGAAAGGTCAAATTAGTAGTCATAATGTAGTCACAGGGACATGAAATAGAGTATGGGAAATATAATCAATAATGTTGTAAAGATTATATAGGGTGTCAGATGGACACTGGACTTATCAGGGGGATTGCTTCATAGACTGTAGATGCCTGACCAATACGTGATAGATCTGAAGCTGAAGTAGAATAATATTGAATGTCAGCTATAATTAAATATATATATATAAATATATTTATGGCCACGGGATGTGGAGTACAGCATAGTGAAGATAGTCAATGGTATTGTAACAGCTATATACGAGGTTTGAAGGGCAGTAGATTGGGGGGAGGGTTATCATTTTGTGAAAGGTGTAAATATCTAACTATTACATTGCTTTGTACACCTGAAATTAAAAACAAACAAACAAACAAACAAAAAAGATTATTTCTTCAAATAGGTTCTCAATACCTTGCTTTCTCTCTTCTCCTTCTGGTACCCTATGATGTGAATGTTGTTACGCTTGATGTTGTCCCAGAGGTCTCTTAAACTATCCTCATTTTTTAAATTCTTTTTTCTTTTTGCTGTTCAAATTGGGTGTTTTCTGCTACTTTGTCTTCCAAATTGTTGATTCAATCCTCTGCATCATCTGGTCTGCTGGTGATTCCTTCTAGTGCATTCTTTATTTCAGTTATTGTATTCTTTACTTCTGACTGGTTCTTTCTTATGATCTCTATGTCTTTTTTATGTTTGCAATCTCTTTGTTGAAGTTTTCACTGAGTTCTTTCAGCATCCTTGTAACTACTATTTTGAACTCTGTCTCTGGTAGGTTGCTTGCCTCCATTTCGTTTAGTTCTTTTTCTGGATTTTTCTCCTATTTTTTCATTTGGGACACATTTCTTTGTTTCCTCATTTTGGCTGCCTCTCTGGGTTTGTTTCTATGTATTAGGTAGATCTGTTACATCACCCAGTCTTGGCCAGGTAGTAGGTGTCCTGTGAGGCCCAGCGGCACAGTCTCCCTGGTCACCTGAGCCAGGTGCTCCAAGAGTGTTCCTTGTGTGGGATGTGTGTGCCCTCCTGTTGTAATTGAGCCTTGATTGCTATTGACATGTCAGTGGGTGGGATTGACCCTCAGGCTGAATGGCTGTGGGATTTGGCCACGTCTGCAGCCTGTGGGCTGCTGTGTTTGAGACTTATCCCACTGAGTGGGACTTGCCCCAGTGGGCTCTGGTGCCTGTTGAGACCACTCTTTGTGTGTGCCACTTGTAGGTCTAATTGGGTGATGCTCTGCTCTGGTCTGAAGACAACCTCCAAGTATATTGGTTCTGGGGCATCTTGGAAGGGACTGTGGTGCAGGCCCAGATCAGCCACTGCCTGTAACTGGCCAGGAGTTACCTGGTAGGAGCTACAAAGTGATCCATGGTTGTTTGCTGCCTGTGCTAATCCTGGAGGCACATGGGAGAAGCCACACTGCGATCTGAGGATGGCTGCCACCAGTACTAGGCCTGGGGTAACTCCACAAAAAGCCAGGACATCTGGAGGCCTGCTGCCACCTGCTGGATCCCTTAAGGTTCGGCCATTGATAAAGCCTCATGCGGTACAAAAATTGGGTGAGGCAGGGTCTCAGGGAGTCACTAGAGTGGGAAGAGTTGTGGTCACCAGGTTAATGTTAGATTCTGGTTTGGTGCCAGTGCTGAGCCTGGAGTGACTCAACAAAAGTCTCAGAGCACACTAAGCCTCTGCCTGAGGCCCTTGGACTCCGATGGTTTTCCAAGAAAGAGTGCAATGTGGGAGGGGCTGACTGGAGAAAATGCCTCTAGTGCTGCTCAAGTTGGGTGGGGCAGGGTCCCAGCTGAGTCAGCAGGGTGGAGCAGTAGAGCTAACCAGGCCAATCAGATTAAGATTTAGCCTGTGGGGGTGGTCTCAACATAGGAAAGATGGCGCCCACCTGACAGCTGTGAACCCCTCACGGGTAAAATGCCAACTGTCTTCCAGTCCTCCCCCTGCAGCCACACATCTCAGTCTGGCCCCCTTATGTCACCGAGCCCTCCCTCCGCTCCACCTGAGTCACCCTCTCTTTGCTGTAGCCCAAGATGAGTACATGCGAGAGAGTAAGTCTGTGCATGGGCCATTTAAGAAGACGTCTGGGTTTTCTGCAGCCTTCCATCCCACCCAAATGGTCAGAATCCCCACTGTTTTTCACAGCCAGATGTTGTGGGTTCTCCTTTTCCTGCCACTAGTACCCCAGGCTGGGAGCCTGCTGTCTGGGGCTGGCGTCCCTTGCTCCTCCAGGGGCAACCTCCGTGACTGAGATATCTCTCTTGATTCTCAGCTGCCACACAGAGGTTTGGGGTCCGTTCTGCATCTCCACCTCTCCTGCCAATCTCGATGTGGCTTCTTCTTTATATTTTTCATTCTAAGACTTACATTTGGCTAGACTTCAGATGGTTCTCCAGGTTGATTGTTATGTAATTTAGTTGTAATTTTAATGTGTTCATGGAAGGTTGAAAGTATCATATTTATCTACTCCACCATTTTGGATCTCTGATTTTTGAATTTTGAATCAACTTCACTGTGCTCGAATAAATCTGCTTGGTCATAATGTGTTTTCCTTTTAATATATTGTTAGCTTTGATGTATTAAAATTTTGTTGAGAATTTTGCATCTATATTTATGAAGCATATTGGTCTGTAATTTTATTTTTTTGTGTTATCTTTGTTGGCTTTTGGTTACAGAGTAATTCTGGCCTCATAGAATGAGTTGGGAAGTATTCCCTTCTATTTAATTTTTCAGAAGAGCTTTTCTAGAATGGTATTTTGTCCTTAGATATTTGATAGAATTTACCAATAAAGTCATCTGGGCCAGTAATTTTCTTTCTGAGGAGGGCTTTGGACTACTAAAAACATATATAGGGCTGTTTAATAGACATGCAAGTAGAGCTATTCATGTTAATTACTTCTTCTTTAGGGAGTTTTTGTTATTTTATGTTCCAAGAAATGTATCCATTTTATCTACTTTCTTGAATTTACTGGCATGAAGTTATTCATAATATTCCCTAATTATCCTTTCGTATCTGTGGAATCTGTAGTGATGTCACGTTCTCTTTCTAGATATTGATAATTTCTGTTATCTCTATTTTCACCCCATCAGTATAGTTTGGGTTTTATCAATTTTACAGATCTTCTTAAAGATCTATAAAAAAGATCAAACTTGTTTCATGGATTTTTCTCTTTTTTTTCTAGTTTATTGATTTCTTCTCTGAATTTCATTTTCTTCTGCTTACTTTGGGTTTAATCAACTCTTCTTTTTCTAGTTTCTTAAGATGGAAGCTAGGTCATTGTGAGGCTTTTCTTCTTTTTCTTTTTTAACATTTTTTAAATTTGTTTCAGGTACACAAAACAATGTAATAGACATTTATCATTTATATCCCTCACACACTAATCCCATCCACTACACCTCTGACATCGCACACAGCCATTACATTTCCACTGTCTCTATTCCTAATGCTGTACTCCACTTCTTATAACCATATATATATATATATGTATATATATATATATATATAAAATTGTGTGTGTGTGTGTGTGTGTGTATATATATATATAAAATTGTAGTTGACATTTCATTATTGTTCAGCTTCAGCTTCAGGTGTACAGTGCATTGATCAGGCATCTACATCATCCCTGAGGTGGTCTCCCTAATGAGACAAGTGTCCATCGGATACCCTACAAAATCTTTACAACATTATTGATTACATTCCCCAAATTGACTTTTGTAATCCTGTGGCAATCTTGTGGTTACTGACTGTTTTCTAATCCCCTCACCTTTCCCCTTATCCCTACCCCCCTCCTATCTAGCACACCTCAGTTTTCTTTTCTAGTATAGGTGTTTTACTGCAATAAATTCCTTATATATACTGCATTAGCTATATATTGTGTTTTCATTTTTATCCAATTCGGAGTACTTTCTACTTTCTCCTGTGATATTTTTGATCCATGGATTATTTAGAACTGTGTTATTTAATTTTAAAATACTTGGGGATTTTTCATATATAGTTCTATATTGTTCTTTTTAACAGCTTTATTGGTATATAATTTAAATACCATAAATTTCAGCCATTTAAAATGTAAAATTAAATGTCTTTAATATATTCACAGAGTTGTATAACCATCCTAACAATCTAATTTTAGAACATTTCCATCAGTCCCCAAAGAGACCTTATACAATTAGCAGTCGCTCCACATTCCTCACCTGCCTCCCTTCCTACCTCACTAGCCTAAGACAACCACTGATATACTTTCTTTCTCTGTAGGTTTGCTTATTTTGTACATTTTATATAAATGGAATCTTGTAACACCTGGTCTATTGTGAATGGCTTCTTTCAGGTAACATTTAAAAAAGTGAAGTGATGAAAACAACAAAGAGATGAAAAGGGAGTTGACTGGTAGTGTCCTGCCCATATCCTCTCAGCCTTGCCCTCTATATATCTCTTCTCTATAAACCTGGGATTTCTGTGAATACCTGTGACACTCTGCCTGAAATCTTTTTTTCTGACCAAAGCAGTATGCTCAGCCCACAATCAGGTCAACTTAGAAGTGTCAGGGTGTTAGTGTTAATTCTCCCAGAAATAGCCTACCTCCAAGGACAGACAGGAAGTTGGTGAATAAATACCCTTGCTTCTTTGCCTGTTGGTTTTGGGTAACTCTGAAACATGTTCTACAATGTCTCACCGACTTCCCCAATAGGTTTGAGCTCCCTGCCACAGTGGTGATTTGCTTAATAATGTTATTGGATTTCTTCTCTTTCATGTATTATTTTCCTACTCCTCTGTTAATGTTTCCTGGAATTGCCTCTCGAAGAAATTTCTTGCACTCATACTTCTGGATTTGCTTCAAGAGATTGCAAACCATGCCACATAGTTTAGGAACACATTGAGAGCCAAAACACATCCACTACAAAACCATTGTAAAAAACAAGAAATCAAGAGTTTGCAAATAAAATAAAAAAACAAATACAGCAATTTAAAAAAAAGATATTTGGAGGACAAAGACTAATGAGAATAAAGGTGATTGATGTCCTGGAATTAAGGACACTAACAAATGGATCAGAAATTGTATTTAAAAACCAACATGAGAGAACTTTCCTCATTAGAAAGAATTAATCTAGGAACATCTTGTTCCTGGATATAGGAGCAGCTACACTGAGATAAATCCTAATGGCTTTTGAATTTCACTGGTTAAGACAAAATTCATTACCTATCTAAGCAAATATTAATTATTTCCCAGAAAAAAAAATCTGGATAGCCTCAGACTTCTCCAAGAATTTATTTAGTGTCTGCAAAGCACTGAGAAAAGGAGATGAGATCCAAGAATGCTTTGTTCAGTCAAGCTAACATTCAGATATAAAGGTAATCTCAATCATAAATGAACCCAGGACCCACATGACTTTTTTTGAAGGAAAAAAAAAAGAGAGAGAGAGAGAAATCAAAGCTAATACTCCAAGAAGTAAAGAGAGAAGCTGCAAAAAAGACTGGTACTACAGATTCAATTATTTAAAGATAGATTAAGGCTAAGTAATTATGGAAAATGTAGTCATAGAATGTAAATGTTATAAACCTTGACAATGTAAAAAATGGTAATGTAACAATAGAAATCAAGCATGGAGAGAAGGCAGGAAGTGGGAAGAGATTTATTTGTGATCATTTCTTTAATATTCCTCTATAAAGTGTGACTCAACAAGCAATCTGAAGTTGCTAAATCAAGAAATGGAGAATTAGTAATAGTAAATAAACTATAATGAATACAACAAAGCAAAACAAAACAAAACCCCCAAAGTGAATGATAAACCTTCAAAATTATCCAAAGAAACACATAAAGACATACCTGTAAAACCAAATATAGAGACACCCGTTTCCTTTAATGATTAACAAATAAATGTCTTTGTGATGCTTTAAAAAAAAACCCAAATATAGAAAAGACCATACATATAGCAATTGGTACTAACAAAAAATTTAAGATAAAGTGAAATAATAAATATTAAACTTATCCCTAATACTAATATGTATTCTTACAAAAAGCTAAAGAATAGATAAAAGAAAAAGCTCACAAAATCTAGCCATACATTTAGACGAATGAAATATAGTACAGTTGGAAAAAGGAGGTCTTTTTTGGAAGACAGCATAACAAACAAGACAAAAACCACACAAACCACTGGCTAGTGTAATAATCCAATTAAAAAAAAAAGGGAAAAAGGACAAATACAGAAAATTAGAAATTAAAAAGGGCTAATAACTATTGATATAGAGGAAATTAAAAGATCCTAAAAAATACGTTTGAAAATGCAAGTGAAAAATATTGAATAGAAGCAAAGATAGACAAATCTAAACAGACAAGTGACAATAGAAGCAATTGAGAGTTATCAAAGAGCTTCCTCCTTTAAATCTCTAGGCCCACATGGTTTTACTGCTAATTCTTTAAAATGTTTAAGAAACAGATAAGTTGGATAGAATTTAAACTGTTGCAAAAGACCAAAAAAAGCAAATCCTTCAAATTGTATTTATGAAGAAAGTCTAACACTGACATCAAAACCTCACAAGATAAGGCCAACACATTTATGAATATTTATGTAAAAATCCTAATAAAACAATGGCAATTGTAGTTTAGCAGTACTTAAGAAAATACACCGTTACCAATTCCTCCCCAGACTTCTTTGACTCCTTGATTATTCAAGAATGTGTTGTTTAATTTCTACATATTTGTGAATTTTCCAGTTTTCCTTTTGTTATTAATTTCTAGTTTCATTTCAGTGTGATCAGAAAAGATACTTTGAATGCTTTCAATCTTTTTAAATTTACTAAGACTTATTATGGCCTAATATATGGTCTGCCCTGGAGAGTATTCCATGTCCCTTGAGAAAAATGTATTCTGCTGTTGTTGGGTGTAGTACTTTATGTAGGTAATCTTTCTTTTTTTCTTTCTTTCCCTTTCTTCCTCCTTCCTTCCTTCCTTTCTTTCGTCATCTGTCTATCTGTGCATCTAGTCATCCATCTATCCATCCATCTACCCATCCACTAATTGACTCCCACCCTATAGCTTTCTATTTTACTGTGGGACCTTTATACCTGTTAAGCCCTTGGCCTGGAAAACTGCACCTCTAGATTTTCACATGGCCGGTTTCACCTCATTACTCAGATCTGTGCTCAAATATAACCTCGAAGAATTTTTCTCTGACCACAGTGTCTAAAATACATCACACCACACCACATCCCAGTCATTCTCTACCTTGTTTCCTGGTCAGTTTTCTTCAAAGCACTTAACACAATCTAAAATTAAGTGATTTGAGAGTTCTGGATAAGATGGCAGAGAACCAACCAATTACTACTAACAAAATTGAATGAGTAATCAAAAAACTCCCAGTAAATAAAAGTCCTGGACCAGAGGCTTCACAGGTGAATTTTATCAAACATTCAAAGAAGAATTAACACCTATTCTTCTCAAACTATTCCAAAATATTCAAGAGAAGGGAAGGTCCCAATCTCATTCTGCAAGACTACCATTACCCTGATTCCAAAACCAGACAAAGACAAAAAAATTACAGGCTGATATTCCTGATGAACATAGATGCAAAAATCCTCAACAAAATGTTAGCAAACCAAATGCAGCCATACATTAAAAAGATCATAGACCATGATCACGTAGGATTTATTCCTGGGAAACAAGACTGGTTCAATATCCACATATCAATTAACATGATACACCACATAAACAAAATGAAAGATAAAAATCATATGGTATATCAATAGATGCCATAAAAGAGCTTGACAAAATCCAGTATCCATTTATGATAAGAACTCTCAGCAAAGTGGGAATAGAGGGACCATATCTCAACATAATAATGGCCATATCTCAACATAATAATGGCCATATATGACAAACCCACAACTAATAGCATACTAACAGATGCTAATAGAGAAAAGCTAAAAGCATTTTCCTTAAGATCAAAAATAAGACAAGTATATCCACTTTCACCACTTTTATTCACCATATTGTTGGAAGTCCTAGCCACAGCAGTCAGACAAGAAAAAGAAATAAAAGGCATCCAAATTGGAAAGGAAAAAATATAGCTGTCGTTATTTACAGATGACATGATACTATATAGAGAGAATCCCAAAGATTCCACCAAAAAACTACTAGAACTGATCAATGAATTCATTAAAATAGCAGGATACAAAATTAATATTCTGAAATCAGTTGCATTTTTACACACAGATAACAAACTCTCAGAAAGAGAAATGGATGTCATAGAAATTGCGGAGTGAGGTGAGCCTCTTGAAATCTCCACTGGAATTTACAACAAATTAAAGGGGTAATTTGTGACAACAAAAACATAAAAGGGGAGATAGCAAAGGTCTGGACTGGCATACAGGAATGGAGAAAGTAAGCGTGCTGAAGAAAATTGAATACTCTAAATATCAACCTTTCTTTTACATAAACTTAATGGTAACCACTCAAAAAAAAATCCAGAACGAAATATATAACATAATGAAAGAAGAAACAGAGGGGAAAATCATAGAACGACCACACTGAAATGAGACAGCAACAAAAAGACAAAGAAACAATGGAGACACAGTCCTACCAGAAAACAAAAGATAGAATGATAGGAAAACCTCATACATATCAATAATCACCCTAAATGTAAATGGATTGAACTCACCAATAAAAAGGCACAGAGTAGCAGATTGGATCAAAAAACTAAACACAACCATGTGCTGCCTCCAAGAGACACATCTCAGTTACAAGAACAAATACAAACTCAAAGTGAAATGATGGAAATTGACATTCCAAGCAAATGGTATTCAGAGAAAAAACAGGCGTAGTCATACTGATATCAGATGAAACAAACTTCAGGATAAGAAAGGTAACGAGACAAAGATGGACATTTTATAATGATAAAGGGGACTATACAATAAGAAGACATAACAGTCATCAAAATTTATGCCTCCAATCAGAGAGCATTGAAACATACCAAGCAACTATTAACAGAACTAAAGGGAGAAGTTGGCCAAAACACAATTATAGTAGGGGACCTAAATACATCACTGACAGCTACGGATAGATCATCCAAACAGAAAATAAATAAAGAAATATCAGCCCTAAATGACACTGAGATGAAATGGACATACTTGACATTTATAGAGCATTTCATCCTAGAAAATCAGACTGCACATTCTTTTCTGTACATGGAACATTCTCAAGGATAGACCATATATTGGGACATAAAACTGGCCTCAGCATATTTAAGAAGATTGAAATCATACCAAGCATATTTTCTAATCACAAGGCTTTGAAATTTGATAGCAACTGCAAAAAGAAAGCAGGAAAACCCACAAATATGTGGAGATTAAATAACATATGTTTAAAGGACAACTGGGTCAAAGAACAAATGAGTAGAGATAAAAAGATACATAGAAACAAATGGGAATGAAAATACATCCTACCAAAATTTGGGGATGCAGTGAAAGCAGTTTTAAGAGGGAAATTTATATCATTATAGGCCCATCTCAAGAGGGAAGAAAAATCCAGATAAATAATCTCACGTTACACCTTAAAGAACTAGAAAAAGAACAAATGAAACCCAAAGTCAGCAGAAGGAAGGAAATAATAAAAATCAGAGTTAAACTAAATGAAACAGAGAACAAAAAGACAATAGAAAAAATTAATGTGACAAAGAGCTGGTTCTTTGAAAAGTAAAATAAAATTGACAAACCCTTGGCTAGACTCACTGAGATAAAAAGAGAAAAGACACAAACAAAATCAGAAATGAAAGAGGGGAAGTTATCATGGAAGCCACAGAAACACAAAGGATCATCTAAAAATACTATGAAGGACTATATGCCACCAAATTCAATAACCTAGAAGAAACGGACAAGTTCTTAGAAACATACAGCCTTCCTAAGCTGAATAACGAAGAATTGGAAAATCTAAATGGACCGATCACCAGGAAATTGAATCAGTCATCAGAAACCTTCCCAAAAGCAAAAGTCCGGAACCAGGTGGCTTCACTACTGAATTCTACCAAACATTCAAAAAGGACCTAATACCTGTCCTACTTAAACTCTTCCAAAAAATTGAAGAGACAATACTCCCTAACTCATTTTATGAGGCCAACATTACCCTGATACCAAAACCTGGAAAGGATAACACAAAAAAGAAAATTGCAGACCAATATCGCTGATGAATACACATACAAAAATCCTAAACAAAATTCTAGCAAATTGAATGCAACAATACATTAAAAAGAATATACATTCACAACCAAGTGGGGTTCATCCCAGGGGCACAAGGATGGTTCAACGTATGCAAATCCATCAATGTGATTTGTCACATAAACAAAATAAAGGACAAAATCATATTATACCGACAGATACAGTAAAAGCGTTTGACAAGATACGACATCCATTTATGATTAAAACACTTAATAAAATGGGTATAGAAGGAAAATACCTCAACATAATAAAGGCCATATATGACAAACCCTAAGGTACTATCATAATTAATGGTGAAAAATAGAAGCCCTTTGCTCTATGTTCAGGAACACGACGGTGCTGTCCCCTATCACCTGTGCTTTTCAACGTAGTATTGGAAGTCCTAGCCAGAGCGATTAGCAATAGAAAGAAATAAAAGGCATCTAAATTGGGAATGAAAAAGTTAAATTGTCACTTTTTGCACATGACATAATGCTATATATATAGAAAACTCTAAAGACTCCACCAAAAAGCTATTAGAAACAATAAACAAATACAGTAAAATTTCCGGCTACAAAATCAACATACAAAAGTCCATTGCATTCCTATACACTAACAATGAAATCTCAGAACAAGAAATAAAAACAATTCTTTTTGCAATTGCCACAAAAAGAATAAAATATCTAGGAATAAACTTAACAAAGGATGTGAAAGACCTATGTACTGAAAACTATTAAGACATTTTTAAAAGAAATTGAAGAAGACACAAAGAAATGGAAAGACATTCCATGTTCATGGATTGGAAGAATCAACATAGTTAAAATGGTCATGTTACCCAAAGCAATATACAGATTTAATGCACTCCACCATCAAAATCCCAATGGCATTTTTTAAAGAAATAGAACAAAAAATCATCAGATTTGCATGGAACCCCAAAAGACCCCAAATAGCAAAGCAATCCTAAGAAAAAAGAACAATGCCGGAGGTATCACACTCCCTGATTTTAACTTGTACTACAGGGTAACAATAATCAAAACAGTATGGTATTGGCAGGAAAACAGACACACAGACCAATGGAATAGAATTGAGAACCCAGAAATAAATCCATAGAAATATGGACAGATAAGTTTCGACAATGAAGCCAAAAACATACAATAGAAAAAAGGTAGCCTCTTCAATAAATGGCGCTGGGAGAATTGGAAAGCCACCTGCAAAAGAATAAAACTAGACTGCTATCTGTCACCATGTACCAAAATAAACTCAAAATGGATCAAAGACCTGAATGTAAGACCTGACACAATAAACTGCATAGAAGAAAACATAGGTACTAAACTTATGGACCTTGGGTTCAAAGAGCATTTTATGAATTTGACCCCAATGGTAAGGGAAGTAAAAGCTAAAATAAATGAATGGGACTAGATCAAACGAAAAAGCTTCTGCACAACAAAAGAAACCATCAACAAAATAAAGAGGCAACCAACCAAATGGGAGATGCTTTTTAAAAACAATGCCTCTGATAAAGGGGTAATATCCAAAATATATAAGGAACTCATACAACTCAACAACAACAAAAACAAAAATCCAATTAAAAATGGGCAGAGGACCTGAAGAGACTTTTCTCCAAAGAGGACATACAAATGGCTGATAGACATATGAAAAAATGCTCAACATCACTAATCATCAGAGAAATGCAAATAAAAACCACAATGAGATATCACCTCACCCCAGTCAGAATGGCTACCATCAACAAGACAAATAGTAACAAGTGTTGGAGAGGCTGTGGAGAAAAAGGAACCTTCATACACTGTTGGTGGGAATGCAGACTGGTGCAGCTGCTATGGAAGGCAGTGTGGAGGTTCCTCAAAAAATTAAGAATAGAATTACCGTATGACCCAGCAATCCCTCTCCTGGGTATCTACCCAAAAAATCTGAAAACGTTTATCCATAAAGACACATGTGCTCCAATGTTCATTGCAGCTTTATTTACGGTGGCCAACACATGGAAACAACCAAAGTGTCCTTCAGTAGATGAATGGATAAAGAAGTTGTGGTATATATACATAATAGAATACTATTCTGGCATAAGAACATGGATGGATCTTGAGATTATAATGATAAGCGAAATAAATCAGACAGAAAAAGTCAAGAACCGTATGATTTCACTGATATGTGGTATATAAAACTGAAAACAACAAAAGAACAAGACAAACAAATGAAGAAATAAAAACTCATAGACACAGACAATAGTTTAGTGGTTACTAGAGGGTAAGGGGTGAGGGGAATGGTAAATGAGGATAAAAGGGATGAACTACGTAGTGATGGAAAACAGCTGTCACCCCAATAAACTTTAATTTTAAAAAAAGAGAAATTAAGAAAACAGTCCCATTTACAATTGTATGTATAAAAAACAAATGTAACCTAGGTATAAATTTAACCAAGGGAGTAAAAGACCTGTACTCAGAAAATTATAAGACATTGAAGAAAGAAATTGAAGAAGATACAAATAAATGGAAGTATATACGTGCTCATGGATAGGAAATTAACATAGTTAAAATGTCCATACTACCCAAAGCAATCTATAGATTCAATGCAATCCCTATCAAAATATCAATGGCATTTTTTTACAGAACTGGAACAAATAATCCCAAAATTTATATGGAACCATAAAAGACCCCGAATAGCTCCGCCAATGTTAAGAAAGAAGAAAAAAATGGGAGGCATCCAGCTACTTGACATCAAACTATACTACAAGGTTATAGTAATCAAAACAGCATGGTATTGGCATAAAAAGAGACACATATATCAATGGAATAGAATAGAAAGCCCAGAAATAAACCCATGCTTATATGGTCATTTAATCTATGACAAAGGAGGCAAGAACATACAGTGGGGTAAAGACAGTCTATTTAATAAATGGTGTTGGGAAAACTGGACAGATAGCTGCAAAAAAAAAAAAAAATGAAACTGGACCACCTTCTTACACCATATACAAGAATAAACTCAAAATGGATTAAAGACTTAAATGTAAGACCTGAATCCATACAACTCCTAGAAGAAAACATAGGCATTAAACGCTCTGACCTGGCTCTTAGTGATACGTTTTCTGATCTATCTCCTTAAGCAAGGGAAACAAAATTAAAATATAAACAAATGGGACTACATCAAATTAAAAAGGTTTTGCACAGCAAAAGAAACCACCAGCAAAACAAAAAGACAGCCTACTGAATGGGAGAAGATATTCACGAGTGATACATCTGATAAGGGTTAATATCCAATATTTATAAAGAACTCATACAATTCAACACCCCAAAAAACTAACAATGCGATTTAAAAAATAGACAGAGGACCTGAATAGAAATTTCTCCAAAGGGGACATACAGATGGCTAATAGACGTATGAAGATTCTCAACATCACTCATCATCAAAGAAACACAAATCAAAACTGTAATGCGATACAACCTCACATCTGTCAGAATGGCTATCATCAATAATTGAAAAAAAAAAACAAGTGTTAGTGGAGAAAAAGGAACCCTCGTACACTGTTGGTTGGATTGCAAATTGGTGTAGCTATGGTGCGAAACAGTTTGGAGATTCCTCAAAAAATTAAAAATAGAACTACCTTATCAATTCCACTCCTTGGTATTTATCTGAAAAAATTCAAAACACTAATTTGAAAAAATATGTGCACCCCTATGTTCACTGCAGTGCTACAATAGTCAAGATATGGAAGCAACATAGTGCCCATCAGTAGATTGGATAAAGATGATGTATTTATCCAATGAAATATTACTCAGCCATAAAAAATGAAATCTTACCATTTGCAACAACATGGATGGACTTAGAGTGTATGTGCTAAGTGAAATACGTTAGACAGAGAGAGACAAATACCATACGATCTCATTCATATATGGAATCTAAAGAACAGAATAAACAAAAAACAAAAACAGAAACAGACTTATCGGTACAGAGGACAAACTGATAGTTACCAGATGAGAGGGGGGTTGAGGGGCTGGTGAAAAAGGTGAAGGGATTAAGAAGTACGAATTGGTAGTTACAAAATAGTCATGAGGATGTACAGTACATCATAGGGAATATAGTCAATGATATTGTAATAATGTAAATATGTATAGTGCCAGGCTGGGCCCAACCTACTGGCTGGGAACCCAGTTAAGTCTGGTTTTTACCCAGGTATTTCCCGTACAGGTGTTTTCTTGATTTGGGTGGCTCAGGACATGTACAACTATTCCCTCCTCTTGAGCTGCCAAGACAACTTCAGCAGGTTCCAGAAATTCTCTTGTCTTTGTTTCAAGCGAAGTCAAGGAAGTCATAGGAGGTAAAGAGGAAATGTGAGCGTGAAACAGTTATCAAGTCTCACCTGCAGCCTGAGTGATGTCAGAGGCACCTAAAACCTTGAGAAGTTACCTGTGTCTCTGGATAAAGGAACAGGTAAAGAGATTCCTGTTGTCTGAAGAGTGTGGGAAAAAACCCATTATTTTTTTTCTTTTGCTTTTGCTGTTTCACCTGAAAAGTTGACCTAGTCATGTGGAACCACACAATAGCTCAGGGGCTAAAACACTGAGGAACATGTAAGAGGAGCCCTTGAAGCTTGAAAATGTGGGGAGAATCCTGAAGAGGAGAGAGTTAGAGAAGGGGATTATTTAAATCTGTGTATGAACCAATATTAGTCCTGTGATCACCCTGAGCCATATGCACAGAATAGACCCAAAGAAGCAGAGCAAAGGCTTGGAGAACTGAACTATAATATAAACCACCACTCAGCTTCCACATTAACCCCTGAGTGTGTGTACACTATGTGGAGTGAAACAGTACAACAATGCCATGAAAACTGCACTGTGGGTGGAATAACTGCTGATAGAAGGCAAGACAGACACAACATACATTTTTACTTTCACTGTGTTGATTGCTTAATAAAACAACAGAAAAAGAAAAATTAACAACCTCCAGAGGATTTTAAGAGGAACCAGAGCCTCACAACATAATAAGCAACCTATGCAGGATACCATCCAAAGTTACACAACAAAACAGACAAAGAACTAGGAACATCTGACCAATTCTCGAGGGAAAAGACAAGGGAAAAGCCCTGAAATAATCCACATGAAGGAACTATTAGACAAAGCATCTATTATAATCTTGCTCAATAAAATAAAGGTAAATATTTTTGAAAATAATAAAAAGAGCTCATTCTCAGCAGGGAAATAAAAACTATGAAAAAAGAAGCAAATGGAAATTTTAGAACTTAACATACAATTTCCAAAATCAAAAATTCACTGCATAGTCTCACTACCAGAATGGAGAAAAGAGAGGAAAGAGTCAGAGAACTTAGAGATCAACAGAAATGGCAATTCTGAAGAACAAAGGAAAAAAAGATTGAATAAAAATTAAGAGACACTCAGAGAGATGCGTGAAACAGTATCGAAAGTTCTAACTTTTGAACCACAGGATTATCTGAAGGAAAGATGAAAGAGGCTGGTGCAGAAGAAACTATACGGGGAAAAGGATGGTTGAAAACGTCACCAATTTGTGAAATGCAGATCTAAGCTCAGAAAGTCTCACCCTGACATAATCTCAAAGATGAAGAAAAATCTTGAAAACATTCAGGGAAAACCACATGCTATATGCTATACAAGGTCTGACAATTAAGTTTGTGAACTCATCCTAGAAAAAGTGCTACTTACCTCATTGCTGAATATCACTGTGGTCACCTTCGAAGTACTCCCCTTGGGAAGCTATGCACCGATGCCAGCGCCTAGTCCACCCTTCAAAGCAATTTTGGAACTCGTTTTCTGGAATGGCCATCAGAGCTGTCGTCATATTACCCTTGATGTCCTGAATGTCGTCAAAATGTCTTCCTTTCAATATTTCCTTTATCTTCAGGTAAAGGAAGATGTTAGTGGGGCCAGATCAGGTGAATAGGGAGGGTGTTCCAATACATTTATTTGTTTACTGACTAAAAACTCCCTCCCAGACAGTGCCGTGTGAGCTGGTGCATTGTTGTGGTGCAAGAGCTTCTTCGGGACCATTTCTACACATACCTTTCTCATGCCAAGATTTTCAGTTAAGATTTTCCTAACTCTTTCTCTATTGATATTTGCTTGGTCTGCTATGCTTCTCTCAGTCAGCCAATGATTTTGATGCACAATTCAGCAAATTTTTGCAATGTTTTCGTCAGTTCTGCTCGTTACTAGCTGGCCTCTCTGACCTCTCTTCATCAGTGGCGCGTTCTCTCCCTTCAGAAAAACGTTTAATCCATTTGTACACTGCCATTTTCTTCATGGCATTATCCCCATTAGCTTGGACTAATAAATATGTCCCTGATTTCACTTCCACTCTTGCCAAGTTTAACAAGAAATTTAATGTTTGTTTGTTGCTCTAATTCAAGCTCAGACATTCTCGCAATGGCACACAAAAACCCACAACAACAATAATGAACACCACTCAGCAAGACACCACCACACGTCAACATGAATACAGCTGTGAGACACTGACATCCCAAGGTTATGAAACCTTACAGTACTGCCAATGTAAGCGCACAGTGGCAAGTTCACGAACTTAATGGTCAGACCTCATATATGTAAGAAAATGTCAATTTGAAGGGCTGTGATTACTCATCAGAATACATAAAGACCAGGAGAGAATGGAATAACATGTTGAAAATGCTGAAAGAGAAGATCAATCCAGGATATTACATGGAGCAAAGATATTCTTAAGGATTGAAAGCCAAACAAAACCAAAACAAAGGGTGATGAACATGAAAGAAAATTAAGAGAAATCAAACCAGACAACTTGCTGTAAAATATGTGAAAGGGACTTCTTCCGGCTAAAGAGAAATGACACAAGAGGGAAGCTTGGCCTTTCAGGACCAAAGGAGGAGAAACAGAAATGGTTAAGTATCTAGATAAATGTGATAGCCTGGTTTTTTTCCTCTTAAATTATTTAATATATGTATGACTTGCATGAAAAAAGTATACCACAGTCTCAGAGAGTGGCATTCAAGTCATGTAAAGGTAATACATATGACAGCTATAACAGTGGAGGGTAAAAGAATCTGTATGGTGTAAGGCTTCCACATTTTATTTAACTGATAAAATATTAACACTAATGAGACTGTGAAATGATTAGTATACCTAGTAGTATTCCCAGGACAACTAAAAAATAATAACAAATTCATTCAAAACAAATTGGACAACTTCAATAGTCCTATACCTGTCTAATAGTTATGGACATATAGCTAAAATATTCACATACAGGTTTTTGTGAGAACATAACTTTTATTTCTCTTGATTAATTGCCTACAAGTGGAATTGTAGGGTCATGTGTTAAGTATCCCTCCCCCCTCTGCCTGCCCTGGCTGCCACTTCAGGTGTCACCCCTGCAAAGTCTGTATGTATGCCTGGGCACTTCTGTTCTTTGCTGCTCTCCCTTCTGGTTTCCCCAGAGGAAAGGGCAGGAGGACACACAGGTGCTAATCCTGAAGTTGCCATCTCATGCAGGGGGCTACTGGGCCAGGAACCCTGCTCCCCACAGGTTCCCCCTCTGCTGGGCGGGACCCTATGCTGTGCAGTGTTTCCTGGACAGCTGTGGGGCCCGGCCCGGAGAGGAAGGGCCAGCTGCCTGTCAATAAGCTCAAGCTCATCTCCCTCAAGCAAGCACCTCCAAGCCTCTGCAGCTCTGTGCCTGAGTGCCCCAGGTGGATCCGCAGCTTTGTTTGCCCTGGGTCCATGCGGGTCCTCTGTGCACTGCGGTTCCCCCAGAATCTTTGTTGTGCACCGGCTCCTCGGGACCTCGGAAACACGTGCCTATTCTTCTTTGCCAGTGCGTTTCAAATGCATCCAGGCAACAGGCCTGACAGAGGGCGCTTCGCCAAGGGCAGTGTTGGCAGCTGAAGGAGCTCGCTTGCAGCCCCTCTCTATTCAAGGACCTACCTCATCCAAGCCTAGCGCCCCATGGGCAGTAACCTGGGCAGGCTCTACCCCGCATCCCCAGCCCGGGCACCGAGTGCCAGGCGCCACACTCAGCACGCCCGCCATCTTGCCTTGGCCGACCAGCGTCACCCAGCTCTCCATGCCCCTCCATCCACTTGTAGACCAAACTGCAAGTATCCAGTGACTTTACCTCTGCGCTTTGTCACAGCGTCTCAGAGATGATATTCCAGGTTATCACAGACCTTGCATTTTTTGGGGGTGGGGGAGTGCAGTTCCTTACCTCAATCTGCTGGCGTGGCCGTCAGAGGAAGGTGGTGCTGTCTGTTCCCAACTCAAAGGTGGCCTTCAGCTCAGTGTCTCTAGTGGGCAGTCACTCTCTGTGACACATCTACTGCCTCTGGCTTTGCACCTGCCACACATCCCTAGTGCTCTGACCAATGCTAGGCCCAATAGTTGGCAGCACTTCTCGACAGTAAGCAGCACAAGCTCTGCCCCCCTTCAGGGCAGGGGTTTCAGCAGCACCTGTGGGCCTCGGGCACAGGGCAGCCACTCCAGTTCTGAGCTGCGTCTTTGGAGCGCTCAGCCTTACAGCAGAAACGAGTGGAGTCCTCGAGCACCAAACATTGCTATGGGTCAGCTTGGGCCTGAATACCTGTGGCAGCCCTCCTCAGAGCACACCCGTGGTGAACCCAGAACAAGTGGGTGTTTGGAGGCACTACCGCCCTCACCTTAAGTCACATCCGTGAGTTGTGCCCGGGTAGAGCCCCCTTACTTCCAGCCGAGGGCCCAGCATTACTCACTGCCAGCACAGCTGCTTTTAGGGGTGTGTCCATCTGGCCTCCACCCCCAGCCACCCTGCATCTGCGATGGGTCAGCGGGGAGGAGCCTTGCCATTAGGGGCCCCTCATCGCCTCTCCAGGGCTTGGTTGGACAGAAATCCACTGGACCATCCACCAAATCACTTTCCTCCAGGTCAGGATCCACTCCCTTGGGGTCATAGAGGCAAATGCTGGCCTCAAAGAGCAGCTTCCTCCAGAAGAAGCCAGTGTCCACCTTCCTCCCAGGCTGGACTACATGTGAGCCCCGTTTAGATGTGCAATGGAAGTCTAGCCCTGACCTCATGATCTGGGAGCAAACTGGGCACCCAGAGATACAGCATCTCATTCCCAGCAAAATTTCCTCAATTTCCTCATTTCCTCAAAGATGGGTGGTTTGAGGCATTTGGAGGCCTCAGGACTATAGCCAGACGCCCTTGTCGCATTTCCCTCCAGCCCTGGAACAGGCAGGATCCTCCTGCTGTGTACAGTTTACTTCTTCCCTCTCCCCATTTACCTCCCAGAAACCTTCTCTGTAATTTATAATTATGCCTTGTTCTTGTTCCTTTGGAAAAAAAAGAAAAAAAGAAAAAAGAAAAAAAGAAAAAAGAAAAAAGAAAAGCTACCCTAACTCTGAACTCTGTTTTCTAACAAATACAAACATGCAATAGTTTTGAAAACTATCAAATACTTTCGTGTAGAAGTTTCTCTCAATCTATGCCATTCTGTAATATTAATAAACAACAGAGAATCTTTAAAAAGAGGGAACTGTGAAACAGTTACTTCACATATGGTCATTCTTCTTGCTCATGCATCTTTCCATTTCATGAGAATTCTTTCCATGCTTTACTAAATCCAAAGAAAAGGATTGAGCAGCTATTGTAGCGCTGACAGCATCAATCATATTCTCACAGCAAAAAACAGACTACTGGGGAGATTTGTTTCTTGAACTCTGATATCAAGCTTCCAAGGGTAAGTCAAAGAGAGATGCCCTGAAACATTATAACATCATTTTGATTTGAGAAAAAAAATATGTATGTAAGGATTTATAGAAGACCTGTTAATAAGAACTCAAGCTCCAGAGAAAACTTCACTGGAGAAAAGCAATCATGTAGATTCAGTAAAGAACTTTGGTGAAAAAAAAATTGTATTATTTATTTGATTCTTGTTTATTCTCTGTCTCTCCCAGTAGAATATAAGCTCAATAAAAGCAGAGACTTTGAAAAAGGTGAAGGTGAATAAGAGGTTCCAATTGCCAGGTATAAAATAAGTCATGGGGATATAATGTACAGCATGGGGAATATAGTCAATATACTGTGATAGCGTGGTACAGTGTCAGGTGGTTGCTGGACTTATGGTGATCACTTCTTTAGGTATATAAATATTGAATAACTATGGTGTATACCTGAAACTAATATAATATTGTCTCAAATGGCAGTATTTCATCTTTTCTTATGGCTGAGTAATATTCCATTGTATGTATGTACCATATCTTCTTAAGCTAATTATCTATCAAAGGACACTTTGGTTGTTTCCTTGTTTTTGCCATTGTGAATAATGCTGCAATGAATGTAGAGGTACATATAAATATAAAATAAATGTTTTCAAAATTTTGGTGTGGCTACCCAGAAGAAAGATTGCTGGGTCATATGGTATTTCTATTCTGAATTTTTTTTGAGGAACCTCCATACTGTTTTCCATAGTAGCTGTATATAAAACTGAATGCAACAAACAAACAAGACAAACAAATAAAAACTCATAGATACAGACAACAGTTTAGTGGTTACCAGAGGAAAAAGGTAGGTGGGGATAGATAGAAAAGGGTAAAGGGGATCAAATATATGGTGATGGAAGGAGATTGGACTTTGGGTGGTGAACACACAATGCAATATACAGATGGTGTATTATTGAATTGTATGCTTAAACCTGTGTAATTTTATTAACCAATGTCACCCCAATAAATTTAGTATAAATAAATAAATAAAGGGATTGTTCTCCACCAAATTTTTACTGTATTTTTAAATTCTGCCCTTCTTGAAGCTCAGCTTTTTATTCTAGAAAGCCTTCTCGTTTGCCTGCTTCCTTTAAGAAATTGTCATTCATATTACACATTGTAGTACATTCTAGTTTTGTAATTGTTTCGTGTTGTAATCCTGTTTCCTCCTCTGCCCTGAATAATGGAAGCTTCTTGAAGACAAGACCATGCTTTATATAGAAAACAAACATGCAACTATTTAAATAGTACTGTGACTCTAGTTTATATATTCTGTAGGATTAGACTTTAAAAGGATGTGTTAATGATCTCGTTTGTGACAGGGAGTCTAGTCATTTAGATACAATTTCAATTTCCTGAATTTTAGGTTAGTAAACAGAAAAGGATCATTCTTTATGAGACATCCTCATTTCTTCAGTGTACTTTTTAAGTTCTTTTTTTTCTATTTAATTATTGATTTAATCTATTTAATCATTGACTTTTAATAATTGATAAGCACCTATGATCCCACTACCAAAAACAAAATCCAGGACCATAACCTACATCTAATGCCTGCTGTTCATCAACCTGTTCCCGTGCCTCTTCTCACCTTAGGTCATAGAAAAGTAGGTATTATTTCCCAGCATTTTACAGATCAGGAATCTGAGAGTCGGGAGGTTGAGGTTTTTACATCGTCCAGCTAGTAAATAGACCATTTGGACCCCGACCTAGGTGTGGTAATCTGACACCTAGCCTCTACGCGGCTCATGTAGTCTCACAATTGTTTGTCTACAAGATGGCAGAGAAGGGCTATTCAATGAAATAAAGTAGATACTGGGGCCTAACTCTTGGAAGAGACAGTAACCACCTAAGAGGGCACTGGTTCATCTCCAGCCTCGAGTTTTGTTTTTTTTCGTTTGTTTCCTTTACCCAGCCCTCACTACGTTGGTTAACAGCTCAACTGTCCCATGGCTGGGCATTCTCCAGCTTGTTCAGGTTTCGAAAACCACACCTAAAGGAGATATAATTAAGGGCAGCACTATGAAAATGCTTAGGTTTGGAAGAGAATTTTTTCTAAATGACCACCTTGTTGCAAATGGCAGTTTGAAAAATGGTAATTTCAGCAGAAAGGCCTTATTTGTATACCGTAAAAAGAATTCTTTTGGTCTTTGATTAGTGGTGGTTAATGTGCAGTCTGCTGTTGTCTAAAAGAATATACATAGATTTATACTTGGTTGTTTTATCCTGCTAGTACTCGTATATTGAATTACAAATGAGAATACACACACACACACACACACACACACACACACACACACACACACACACACACACACACACACACTTCTCCTGTAATTCTATACTATATAGAAATGTAAAGTTAAAGATAGACTAATTAGTGTGGTGTTAAGAAGCCCTGCAGAACAATGTATGCCCAGATACCCAGGAGAATATCAATAGAACTGAAAGGAGTATCCACTGAACAGCACGGGGTTTTGTCCTCAGATAATTATTTCCTTTTTGGATTTAATGGTGAAGAATGTAAAACATGATGCTGGAAACTTGCAGAATGATTTATCCTTAACAATAGACTTAAACAAGAAAGAAAGAGTAAATAACTGGGTATCAAGGGGGTGTGATGAAGGAGGAAGTTGTTATTATAACAAAGAGAGGAAAAGATCCCCATTAACAATGCCAAGTGTGTGAAGTACTAAGATCAGGATATTAGATTATCAAGTCCTTAGAGCTCTTCACAGGGACCACTGTGGAATAAATAAGATATATGTAAATCATTTATTGAACTGCGTTTCCAGCATCATCAGAGACATAATGTTACCAAAATAAAGCATGTCAACAATTTATCTGAGGTGCTTTACTTAACTCCCAATTGCAATCAGGTGGGTTTTTTGTTTGTTTGCACTAACCAGCTTAATCACATTGAGTACTTAGAAAATAAGGGAAATTGCTCAAAATAATGGTTCATACATTCTATTTGTGTTGTTCACATATAGGCTGGAAAGCAACCACATGGTATATTTAGTACTAGTTTGGCTGATACCATGTTCTAAAAACTTGAACATTGATAAATGTTATTGTGGTTGTTTTTTTTCAATGATACAAATCCGTATTCCCCCCTTGGATTCCAGTTAGCTGAATTGACTGCCTTTTGGGGTCCAAATGCCCAATATTTTCAAACTTCTTCATAATATTTTTACCCCCAAAATTAAAATATAGAGAAAGTAAGAGTTCCCCTGCTTTTTTTCCAAAGTGAGTTCTCTTTTGTTTCAAATGGAAAGACTTTCTGACTAAGCAGATATGGATTTGATAGAACGCTGAGTAGGTATCAATTGACTGAGCACCTTGTATGTATAATACACAGTAGGGCACCAATCACAGTAGGGCACCAGAAGAGAACACATCTATTTCTTGCCCTCAGGCTTCAGTAGAGCTTAGGATCTACTCTATGCCTTTGTCAAGCATGGTTTCTCCTCTGAACTACATAACACATCGTCAACTCTTCCAAGGTTGGTACATAACTAGTACCATTCTAGATCCTTAGAAGGGAAGTTATTTCATTATTTATAGCGGAGACCTTAGGGTATCAGGAACCGATTCTGCCTCTCAATCCTGGTTAAGAAAGGCTGGAGGATTTGGGTGGGAGACAAATATTAAATAAATATGTACACAAGTAATAAATAATAATTGTGAAAAGATATTGTGAGAGACTTTGCCCACAGGTAGACCCTTCACCAAGTTTATGGTGAGGTAGTATAGCCTTTCATTCCGACAAATTTCCTGGTTAAACTCTTTAAATTTTTATTTAATAGTGATTTTCTGACTATACAAGTAATACTTTTTATAGAAAATTTGAAAAAACTAAAAAATAGAAAGAAGGAAAAAATATCACCCTTAATCCCATACAGAGAGGACAAAAATCCTCCAGTATGTTTTCTATGCATCTACATACATTTAATTTTTTTGTAGTCAATTCTGTCACTCTCTTTATTTGTGGTTTCTCTTTTGATTTTAATGTGAAATGACTTTTCCTTTCGGCTACCTCCCAGATCATACAAAGAGTCCTTAAGTGTTTCCCAAATTCTTTTGTGATTTCATTTTTCTCTTGCTTTTAACTCTTTAATTCAGACAACTCCATTTTTCCGCAAGTAGTCAATTGTTCCAACCCCATTTATTGGTAATTTTTTCTCACTGATTTGAAATGCTTTCTTTATACCATAATGTTTACATGCATATATGCATCTTTTCCTGAACACTCTTTTTTTCTCATTAAATTTTTTCCAGTATCACACTGTTTTTATTAGAATAGCTTTAGACTACATTTTGATTATACTTATCCCAAATGTTCCCAGCTATTTTCTCTTCCAGCTGACTTAGAATCAATCTAACAATTTAAAAATTCCAGTGGAATTTTGATTGGGATTGCATTGAATTCACATGTTAATATTAGGAACACAAGCATATTTACCATTTGAAATTTTCTGATATAGCAACATGCTTTATTTTGTCAAGTATTGTAGTATTTCTTTGTGTTGTGCAAGGAAGTTTTATAGTTATCCTCTCATAGCTCTTGCATATTTATTATTACGTTTATTTCTAGGTATTTTTAAAAGATTACTTTCTTATTTTCAATGGGATCTACTTTTAGTTACATAGGCACTGGTTATTATTGGTTTTTGTATGTTCATCTTAATTTTGCTAAACTTTCATACTTAGTTCAAATTATTTTTCAGTTGATTGTTTTGTATTTTCTAGGTAGCCAACAATATCATAAAAAATAATATTTTTCTCTCTACTTTTCCAATATTTATTATTATGATGATTTTTGTTGTAGTATTATGTTACCTAGGATTCAGGAACGATGTTAAATGGACAGGACACAGTGGGAATTCATGTATTTTTCTTATACAAATGGAAATGCCTGCAGGATGTGCAGTTAGATTTCTAACAAATAGTCTTTTTCAAGCTCAGAAAGTTTTCTTCAATTTTAACAAGATTTGGATGTTTTGTGTGTGTGTGTTTGTGGCTATTCTGATAGATGTCTCCATTTGTGTGTATGGTGTCAGTGTTACGCTAGTCTCATAGGACATACTACGAAAAATTTCACCTGTAGCTACGCTCTGGAATAGTGTTAGGAATTATCTGTTTCTTAAAGATTTGCTTTACTTCATCTATGAAACCATGTGATACAGGTGGCTTTTTTCAAAGCCATATCTTTAATAACCTTCATTGCTTTCTATACTTGGTATAGCCTGGTTTTCTGTTTCCTTTGAATCGATTTGGACATTTTATGTTTCCCTTAAAATCATCTCTACAATTTGTTATGGCCATAAATTTGCACATACGATTCTCTAAGTCATTATTTAAAAAAAAACATATATACCCAAAGGAGTTGAAAACTTCTGTCTACACAAAATCCTGCACAGTAGTGGCATGCTCCACATTCTTGAAAAAAGACTATCTACATCAATTATTTGGAATTCTTCTTCATGGAGATCTGTCTTTTTCTCCCCATTTATTTACTTATATGATCATTTGTTTATATCAGGATGGGCTCATGAGTATTCATTTTACACTTTGGGTTATAATCCAATACTAATTTATTTATTTTATTGCTCAAATTACTCCAGTCTTGGTTCCTCCATGTCTTTTCATGGCTTGAGAGCTTATTTCGTGCTGAGTAATATTCCATTGTCTGGATGGACCATGGTTTGTTTATCCATTTACCTGCTGAAGGATATGTGGATTGGCAATTATGAATAAAGCTATTATAAACATCTATGTGCAGGTATTTGTGTAGATGTAAGTTTTTAACTCATTTGGGTAAATACCAAGGAACGCAACTGCTGGATTGTAGGTATGTTTAGTTCTGTAAGAAACTGACGAACTGTTTTTCAAAGTGGCTGTACCATTTTGCATTTTTCCCAGCAATGAATGAGAATTGCTGTTGTTACACAGCCTTGCTAGTGTTTTTGATTTTAGTTATTCTAATAAGTATGTAATGGTATCTCATTGTTGTTTTAATTTGCAATTCCCTAATAATGTTAAGCACCTTTCATATGCTTTTTTGCCAGAAATGTTTTCTTTGATAGGGTGTCTGTTCATATCTTTTGCCCATTTTTAGATTGGGTTGTTAGTTTTCTTATTGTTGAGTTTTAAGAATTCTTTGTATATTTTGGATAATGGTTCTTTATTAGATATGTGTTTCGCAAGTATTTTCTCCCAGTCTGTGGCTTGTCTTTCATTCTCCTAACAGTATCTTTTGCAGAGCAAAAGTTTTGAATTTTAATGAAGTCGAAATTATCAATTTTTTTTTCTCTTATGAATCATGCTTTTGGTGTTGTATCTGAAAAGTATCACCAAAAGCAAAATCACCTAGATGTTTTTCTATGTTGTTTTCTAGGAGTTTTATAGTTTTGCACTATACATTTAGGTCTACACCATTTTGAATAATTTTTATGGAAGAGATAAGCTCTGTCTAGATTCCTTTATTTGAATGTTGATATCCAATTTTTCAAGCACCATTATAGAAATGGCTATCTTTTAAATATTGAATTGGGGGT
Organism: Rhinolophus ferrumequinum; assembly: GCF_004115265.2. Lineage (NCBI taxonomy): Eukaryota > Metazoa > Chordata > Mammalia > Chiroptera > Rhinolophidae > Rhinolophus > Rhinolophus ferrumequinum. The sequence continues at coordinate 7,070,924 of NW_022680355.1, read as the reverse complement.
CAAATATATAGTGATGGAAGGAGAACTGACTCTGGGTGGTAAGCACACATTGTGATATATAGATGACGTATTATAGAAATGTATACTTGATACCTATGTAATTTTACTAACCATTGTCACCCCAATAAATTTAATAATAATAAAAAAATCATTGAATTGCCTTTGCTCCCTTGTCAAAGATCAGTTGACTCTAAGATAGGTTTATTTCTAGACTCTGTATTCTGTTTTATTGGTTGATTTGTCTATATTTTCATCAAAACCATGCTGTATTGATTACCACAGCTTTATGGTGAGTCTTAAAGTCAGGTAGTGTCAGACCTCCAACTTTGGTCTTCACCTTCAATGTTGTGTTGGCTATTTTGGGTCTTTTGTGTCTCCACATAAACGTTAGAATCAGTTTGTCAATATCTGCAAAAACAACTTGCTGGAATTTTTATTACTTTTGCATTGCATCTATAAATCAAGTTGAGAAGAATTGATATCTTGACAATATTGATTCTTTCTACCTATGTACATTGAATATTTCTCCATTTATTTATATCTTCTTTGATTTTTTTCATCAGAGTTTTGTAGTTTTCCTCATACAGATCTTATACATATTTCGTTAGATTTATATGGAACAAATTAATTTTTGTTGCAAATATAAATATTTTTAATGTCATATTTCAATTTTTCATTGCTACCCGCAATTTACATTTGTATAGAAAGCAATTTACATTTGTATAGAAAGCAATTTACATTTGTATATTAACCTTGTATCCTGAAACCTTGCTATAATCACTTATTAGTTCTATGAGATTTTTGTTGTTCTTGATCTGGGATTTTCTACAGAGATAATCATATCATCTGCAAAAACACAGTTTTATGTCTTCTTTATATACATAGTTTTATGTCATCTATATCTATCTATCTATATCTTTTAATTCCTTTCTTTGTCTTATTACATTAGCTAGGACTTCTAGTACAATTTAGAAGGGGAGTGGTGAGAGGGGACATTCTTCTTTTGTCCCCTCTTCTTCTTTTTGTTAGTGGGAAAGCTGCTAGTTTCACAGCATTAAGTATGATTTTCATTGTCAGTTTTTTGTAGATGTTCTTTATCAAGTTGAGAAATTCTCTAGTCTTAGTTTGCTCCGAGTTTTTATCAAGAATGGGTGTTGGATTTTGTCAGATGCTTTTTCTGCGTCTATTGATATGATCATGTGAATTTTCTTCTTAGCCTGTTGATATGATGGATTACATTCATTGATTTTCAAAAGCTGAACCAGGTTTGTATACCTGCGATACATCCCATTTGGTTGTGGTATATAAAGTTTTTTATACATGGTTTGAATCAATTTGCTAATATTTTGTTGAGGATTTTTGCATCTGTATGCATGAGAGATATTACTCTGTAGTTTTCTTTTTTTGTTATGTTTTAGTCTGGTTTTGGTATTAGGGTGATGCTGGCCTCATAGAATGAATTAGGAAGTATTTCCCCTGCTTCTATTTTCTGGAAAAGATTGTGGAGAATTAGAATAATTTATTCCTTGAGTATTTTGAGGAATTCACCAGTGAACTCATCTGGGCCTGGTACTTCCTGTTTTGACAAGTTATTAATTGTTGATTCATTTTCTTTAATAGATATAGGACTATTCAAAATATGTTTCTCCTTGTTTGAGTTTTGGTAGGTTGCATCATTCAAGGTTTTGACCCATTTCATCTATGTTATCAAATTTGTGGGCATATCATTGTTCATAATATTTTTATTATCTTTTTAATGTACATAGGATCAGTAGTGATGGCTCCTCTTTTATTTCTGACATTGGTGATTTGTGTCTTCTCTCTCTCTCTCTCTCTCTCTCTCTCTCTTTTTTAGTTAGACTGGCTAGAAGTGAAAGCTTGGTTGGTACTGATTCCCTAAAAGGTTTCTTCTAGAAACAAACAACTCTTCCTCTCAGTTCAGCAAGAAGTTATTTTAAATAGCACTTGGGAGGTTCCTTAGGTGGAACACTCAGAGAAGGGGTCATCAGTACAGCCACTTTCTAGGCCCTAGCAGAATTCCCGAAGTGTACAAAGGCTGCTGCCACTACTAGGATGTGGAAAATCTTATGAGACTGGAACCATATGTTAAATTTTCCATCATAATTTCACTGAATTATGATTGGTGGCATTTTGGTACAGAATTCTAGATTGGTGGCATTTTCCTATCAATACTTTAAATATTTCACTCCATTCTCTTCTTGTTTGCATGGTTTTGGAAGAGAGTTACATGTAATTCTTATCTTTGCACCTTCATAGTAAGATTTTGTTTCCCCTTTGGCATCTTTTTTTTAAGATTTTCTCTCCACCTTTGATTTTTCTGCAGGTTGAATATAATATGCCAAGGTATAGATCTTTAGGTATTTATCTTCGTTGGTATTCTCTGAGCTTCCTAGATTTGTGGTGTGATGTCTATCATTAATTTTCAAGCTTTCAGTCATTATTGCTTGAAATATTTCTTCCGTTCTTTTCTCTCTTTCTTCTCCTTCTTATTCCCATTATGCATGTGTTGCACCTTTTGTAATTGTTCCAAAGTTCTTAAATATTCTGCTCTTTCTTTTTCATTGCATTTCAGATTTTGAAGTTTCTATGAACATTTCTTCAAGCTCACTAATTTTTTTCCTCCTGAGTCTACTGATGATCCCGTGAAAGGAATTCTTTATTCCTGTTACAGTGTTCTTGATTTCTATCATTTTCTTTTAGTTCTTTCTTTGAGTTTCTATTTCTCTCCTTACATTAACCTTCTGTTCTTTTCACTTTTTCCATTAGAGTTCTAAGCGTATTAATCACAGATGTTTTAAATCTCCAGTCTGACAACCCCAACTTCTCTGCCATATCTGAGTTTGATTCTGATGCTTGCTCTTCAAACTGTTTTTTGTTGAAAGCCAGACATGATGTACTGGATAGAAGGAACTGAGGTAAATAGGCCTTCAGTGTGAGGTTTTATGTTTATCTGGCTCTGTTTATAACTTGCTGTAGCTGTATTTCCTCTAGTGTCCTTATTTTTGTCTCTGCTATTTTTCTTTAATTTCGTTAGAGAATTCTTCTTAAATATGATCTGCCATGTGCAGTTCTTTTTGTTGTATCCCCTTGTTATTATGCAGGAGCCCTATGGATGAGGTGGTAAACTGGGAGAAGAGAAGCATTCTATAGTCCTATGATTAAGTCTCAGTCTTTTAGTGAGCTTGTGTCCTTGGGCAGTGATCATTATAGGTGCTTCTCAAGATTGTTTTGTTTTGCTTCCTTTGTACATAAGATAGGAAGACTACAGTGGGCTAGAGTTGGGTATTTCCCTCCCCTACATTTGTTAAACTCTGGTAAAACCACTCTGGAAAAATAGTTTCTCTTGAGGGCAGGTCTTGTTAGAAGGACAGAATTATCGGGGTTTGTTTCAAAATGGCTCCTTGTGCCAGAAGCAGGAGGTGATTTTTTTTCCAATTTCCTGAGAGCCAGGTAAGGCTCTTGGAGTTAAAAGTCACAAAAGTTTGGAGCCTCCCCCAACAAAGAAAACTGGATTTCCCTGGAATTTTTAACTCTCAAACTTGTCCCTACTGAGCCTCTAGCAATTCATTAATTACAGATTAAGTTTTCCTATCCTGGTATTGGTTCTTGTGGAAGTTTCTGCTCCTGGGCTTCTGTTTCAGTACATTGTGATTCTCTATATCTGCCTGTATGTCTCTCCATTTTTTTTTGGGGGGGGGGGGCGGGGAAGGTGCAGTGGTGTGCCCTATTGCCTCAGTTCTCTGGTGGATCTAAGAAGAGTTGTTGATTTTCAATTTGTTCAGTTTTTGTTCTTAGTGTGAGATCAGAAGTGATGATTTCCAAGCCCTTTACATGCTGGGCCAGAAACTGAAAGTTGTTTGCTTTCATTTTTCTGTGTTATTTAATTTTAATTGTGCCTTATTCATATTTTAAAGAATTTAGAATGGCCTAAAACACTGATGTTGTCTGTATTGTTTACATGAAAATTAGACATTAAAGCTATGAAAAGAATGAAGCAAGAATACTGTTCATATTGGCTATTATACTTACTGTGCTTGAGCATTACACTGCACCAGGAATTCCCTGATAGTGAAATCAAGAGAGAAATAGTATAGGTTGCATAGTTATCTTTACTTTGCTGTGTAAACATGGCAATTTTTGAGTGAAGACAATAGTCTCCTTCTAAAGTAAATTTACCACGTGGAATAAATAAGTGGAGCTTTAAGCAACAGACATATAACAATGTTTTCATCAACACTTGGCAGATACATATGTTATTTTATATAGCCTATTTCACAGTGACTTTCAGTGAAAACCAACATTAATGTTTGACTCAGTGAAGACAATTCTGAGAGGCTCTACATTAATATGTCATATATATAGCATCGTGATCAAACAATACGGTGAATGTTTAAATTAAAAAAAATTGTCACAGTAAAAGACATATTGCCATTAATCCCCCTCAGAATACTCCCCGTATGATTCAAAAACAGTTATCCCATCATTCTTGCCACTTTTGGAAGCAATTCTGCAAGTCCTCTTTCATGAATGTCTTTAGTTGTGCTGTAGTGGCTGCCTCGATGTCCTGAATCATTTTGACTTTGGGGAAGAGCCAGAAGTCACACGGTGCCAGATCCGGTGAATAACGTGGATGAGGACACACCGTAATATTTTCATTTGACAGAAATTGCATGTACGAGGTGTGACAATTAAGTTCGTGAACTAATCCTAGACAAAGTGCTACATACGTTGTTGTTGAATATTATTATGGTCACTTCAAATTACTCTCCTTGGGAAGCTATGCACTGACCCCAGCACCTAATCCACCCTTCAAAGCAATTTTGGAACTCTTTTTCTGGAATGGCCATCAGAGCTGTCGTCATATTACCCTTGGTGTCTTGAATGTCATCAAAATGTCTTCCTTTCAATATTTCCTTTATCTTCAGGTAAAGAAAGAAGTCACTGGGGGCTAGATCAGGTGAGTAGGGAGGGTGTTCCAATGCAGTTATTTGTTTACTGGCTGAAAACTCCCTCACAGAGAGTGCCATGTGAGTTGGTGCATTGTCATGATGCAAGAGCCATGAATTGGCGGCAAAAAGTTCAGGTCATTTTCATCTAACTTTTTCACGCAGCCTTTTCAGCACTTCCAAATAGTAAACATGGTTAACTGTTTTTCTAGTTGGTACAAATTCATAATGAATAATCCCTCTGATACCAAAAATGATTAGCAATATCGTTTTAACTCTTGATTTGGACTGACGTAACTTTTTCTGGTCGTGGAGAATTGGCTGACTTCCATTGTGCACTTTGATGCTTTGTTTCAGGGTTGTATTCGTCCACCCATGTTTCATCACCAGTGATAACATGGCCCAAAACATCATCTTGCCTTTCCAAAAGGTCTTGGCAAACTTTGACTTTCTGCTTTTGTTCATCAGTGAGCTCCTTCGGGATCATTTTTGCACAGACCTTTCTCATGCCAAAATTTTCAGTTAAGATTTTCCTGTTTTTCTGTTGATGTTTATTTGGTCCGCCATGCTTCTCACAGTCACCCGACGATTTTGATGCACAATTCAATGAATTTTTGCAATGTTTTTGTCAGTTCTGCTCGTTACTGGCCCCCCTGACCTCTCTTCATCAGTGACGCATTCTCTCTCCTCAGAAAAACATTTAATCTATTTGCACATGGCTGTTTTCTCCCTAGCATTATCCCCATAAACTTGGACTAACATGTTCCTGATTTCACTTCTACTCTTGCCAGGTTTAACAGGAAATTTAATGTTTGTTCATTGCTTTAATACAAGCTCAGACATTCTTGTGACAGCACACAAAAACATGCAACAACAATAATGAATGCCACTCAGCAAGACACCACCACACATCGACATGAACACAGCTGTGAGACACGGATATACCAAGGTTATGAAACCTTACCAAGCTGTTTGTACAGTGCTGCCAGTGTAAGCGCACGGTGGCAAGTTTGCAAACTTAATTGTCAGACCTCGTACCAGAAGCGATGTGTGACATGGAGCAGTGTCTCAATGGAGGATGATTGATGGCACACTTGAAAACACACCTTCTCCCAATCTGATGGTCAGCAGCTTATGCCCGACTGACTGCACCAAACAAGTTGAAACTTGTAACACACTGTTACTAAGGTTCCACACGCCGCTTCCCGTATTTAAGATCCCTGCCTTTCCGCTGGATGGCACTAGGCAGCAGCATTCACCGTATTTTGCGATCACAACGGAAAGGCTCCAGGTCACACATCACTTCTGATACGGCAATTTCTGTCAAATAAAAGCATCACTGTGTGTCTTCATCCACTTTATTCACCGGTCTGGCGCTGTGCAACTTCTGCCTCTTCCCCAAAGTCAAAATGACCATGAAAGGTAAACGTTTTGAACCAATTGAGGACGTCAAGGCCGCCACAACAGTGCAACTAAAGACACTCACGAAAGAGGACTTCCAGAGCTGCTTCAGAAAGTGACAAGCAAGGGGGAAAATGTGTTCAAAGCAAGGGGATTAATGTGTCTTTTACTGTAATAAACTTTTTTTATTTAAACATTCACCGTATTTTTTGTCACATCTTATATATAATATATATAATACACACACACACACTCACACACACACATACACACACTGCTACAATGTGACACTAAGCTAAAACTTTTACAACCCTAAGGAATGAATGGATGTCTTTGGAGTCTGTCTTTGTTAAATGTAACTTTTCTCAGTTGGGCTTTAGTACTTGTTGGGTGTTAGATGTGGCCCAATAAACAACACAGTTTTTACCAACCACATTCTGAACTGAGTGAAAAATAAAACATATCAGTCAGCAGATGGAGGTCACACACATCACCTTTATTATTTATAGGGCTGATTTTGGAAAACGTGCCTTCTAAGTGTAGACAGGTGGACCTCCCACTACTGAATCCCAGAAACCAGCTGACGAATCCATACGGTCTCAGGCAGGACTGGACCAGGCAAGGCCCTCCTCTAAGGGCTTGAGAAGAGCAGAGAAGTTATTTGCTCTTTTCCCAAGTGAAAGTGGAGGTGTCTAGCCCATGCATACCCAGTTTCTCCTTCCAAACTCCCTAGTCAGATTAGCTCTAGAACAGAGAGAAGCCAAGATGTTCTGTTATTGGGATTCTTCCACTAGGAAGGAAGCATGGGAAGTAGAGAAAAAAACAGTCATAAAAGTAGTATCTGTATAGGTAATTCAGGTCTCTGCCCTCTGGCAAGAGCTTTAAAGCAATGGCTGCTGATTAAAGATATATTCATTATGTTACTTGTGTATATTACTTGTCACAACACTTGGGGATGCCACATGTGCTATGTTATGAAAGTTAAGAGGCTTAAGCTACTGGTCACTCAGATGTAGGGCTGCCCAGTGTTGGCCTGAGCCAGGGATAGGCACATGTGACCCAATTGAAATGTTCCACAAAAAGCATAGGCAAGTGCTTGATTGAACACTTGTACGTCCCAGTACATAAACAAAGTGATTTTGACCTAGAAAACAATGCATTGTCTGCTTTAGGGCTGTAACAAAGGTCAGTAAAATCCAGAGAAATGCCAGACTTTAAACAGTGTAAGTTCTTGGTATGAACACAGGGCTACATTATCTGAAAAATGTACCCCCCCCTCCAGGGGTAACAAACACAGTGACTTCCTGAATTAAGCAAAGAGGGAATTTAGAGTTCTAAAATAAAATTCATTTTGGGGATAGTTGGAGGTTTTGTGGAGAAATACGTTTTATTTTTAAAAGGAAAGATGAGTAATCAAGATAATAGATATATAGGGTATACTTTTTGATTTTCTGCCAAAATATTACCAAACTATGTCTTAGTAAACAGCTCAGTAGTTAATAGGTTAGGCTAATTAACCACAAACAATCAAGTTTTAGTGACATAGCTATACCACAAAAAAGGGTTGGAGAAAAAAAAAAAAAAACAGTTGGAAAATATGCACAGTAAGTGGTCTGAGCTGTTTCAGAGTTGAACTTCAGCAGGGTTGCCCCGAGCAGAATTTCTACTTTTTGCAGTTTCCTTCAGAAGGTTCCAGTTGGAGCTTGATATGAGCAGCTGAAAAGTGTGAGTAACTGTTAGCTCTTCCATTTCTCTCAGCAAAGGGATTTAATTAAACTCAGTTATACACATAATTCACACATCTTTGATTGTTCTTTCTAAGCCCCTTTCAGTATTGCTTTGGCTGCTAATTGCAGATTGCCTGGAGTGGAGGGGAAAGAGGTATGCAAAGTAAACATATTTAGTATTTCTTTTTTTATTTAATAAAGATGCAGCTGATAAACATATCCAGTAATTAAAGGAGACTGTATATGTAGCCATGGAAGAAGGAGATTTGGATAATAATAATTTCATAAAGTTAGCAAGAATCACTGTTATTATACAGTCGTCCCTCAGTATCCGTGGGGGATTGGTTCCAGGACCCCCCACAGATACCAAAATTCGTGGATGCTCAAGTCTCTTTTATAAAATGACATGCTATTTGCGTATAACCTATGCACATCTTCCTGTATACTTTAAATACCTAATACAATGTAAATGCTATATAAATAGTTATTATACTGTATTGTTTAGGGACTAATGACATGGAAAAAAAGTCAGCCATATTGACTAGACTTATCAATCTGCTGCTGAAATACGGAATTTATCTTCTACAGGAAAACCTATATATGAGCACTCTGGGCACACACAAGCCTATTCTTGCTGTGTGCACTGGGCTTTCCTCTTGGTTTTCTTATTTGCACAAGGACCTGAGCCTTCCCTGAACGGCAGCTTAATTGACCAAGGTTCTGGTATGCTGCCTAGCGTTTTCCATCACTGTTCCTAGAGATTATTCCCCCAGGAACTGGCTGAGATTTTGTTCTTAGCCAGATATACCACTAGCAACCATGGTTCTGTTGCCATTCTCTATCCAGTGAGTTGGACCACCTTTGATACCAGCACAAACCCAGATCAATCCTGGGGTTACTCCCAATTGGACCCTGCTCATTAGGAGTCAGTCCTATTCCTTGGTTAATTTTCTGTAGACCATCTCTGCCCATTGCAGACTAGCCTGCTGCTGGGGTCCCAGAATGCTTGGAGCTTGTGTCTGCCTAAGACTCTTGAGCTGAATTTACTCCCCGACCTCTTCAAAAAAATATGTGGAAAGAAAGTGAGGTATTTCTCTAGAGGCTGGTCAAATGTTTAGCAAGAGTCCTGCCTCACTTTCAACACTCACTATTTTAACTTGTCTTTAATAAGGACATATAGTAACCTTTAAACTATTTTAGATATAATAGTAGCTTTTAAAACAAACCTTCTATTTTCCACATCCCAAGTACCTTGAGTTTTCCACAACTGTCATTGAAATCTCATCTGATTTTTAATTCTTTTTCAGTGTGTCGGTGGTTTGCATTGCACATCCAAGCTTAATAGACAGACTGAAGTTCTAGGCTTTGAGAGCCACTTGTGAGCCACTACCCACAAGTGGCTCAATCAAGACTGAAAGAGCTAATGCAAGAGCTGATATATGCAAGAAATGTATGTCCCCACTGGGAGCACTGGAGTTAGGTACAGTGACTTTTTGCTTTAGGAATTGCTGATTCAAATGTCTATGAATTAGGCAGGGACTTTATTGCATTTGCAATGCAATCTCAATAAACACTGCTGCCATCACTATTGTCCACCATCAGCAGCAGCAGTAGCAGCTGGCATTCTTCAGGTATAAGCCTACATTTTTGTGGATATTGTATTTTAGGAATCCACTGTGAATAAAGTGCTATGGGATGTGATGGAATAACCCTATAATCGTGAGTGGGTTTTAATTGCTTATGTACAGTTTTGGTTCTGAAGATGAGTGACCCAAGCAGCATGGTAGAAGGTATGGATTCAACATATCAGAGGTGCACTGTGTAAAATCCTGCTGGGATCTGGAAATTGGACAGGCTGCTGCACCCCCCTGCCTACTCTCTCACTGCAGACCTGGAACGAGAATTCAACCATCACGTAAGTGTGAAGGACAGTGCACACATCTTGTCCAAGTTTAACTCGGATTTGCCTCGATTGAGGAGGAACAAAGAGAAACAAACCCGGATATATTTATTAAAGCTAAATTGTATGGAGTGCTGCCTACTGGTAAGCATGGTGCCAGGCATGTTATACACAGAAGCATATTTATTTCTTCCAAGAACCCAGTGGTATAGGAGCGCATATTGTCCTTTTTATAGGTCAGGTGACTGAAGCTTAGAAAAAAATGACACATCATATATTACTAGATACTAAACAGCATAGCTGAGCTTTGAAACATTTCTTCCAAAATAAGAAATAAAAGGAAAAAAAGGAAGAGTCAAGAATTCAAAAGAAAATTCCAGAACACAGCTTCTTGCATAGGCTGCAAGAAGACATGGCCCCAATGAACTAGAAATAGAAGCCATAAAGAGAGTCAAGATGAAATTTTAACAAAATAAAAGGAAACCATAATAAAATGAGACAAAGGGAACCAGAATAAATCTTCAAAGTTCTTATTTACATTTGCATCTATTTCTAGACTGTCTATTAATCTGCCATTTTTCTATCTGTCTATCCTGGTGCTAGTACCACAGTCTTTATTGTAACTTCGTAATCAAACAATATCTGGCAAGACTCTCTTCATTATTTTTTAATATGCATTTATGATTAAATTTATCTCTCAGAAAAGTACAATACAAAAGAACTTCCCTATTCTGATAAAGGGTATCTAGCAAAAACTTGCAGCAAACATCATATTTAATGGTGAAAATTTTAAAGTATGTTCTTTAAAGTTAGGAACAAGACAAGGATATTGGCTATCACTGTTTCCTTCAGTATAGTTCTAGAGGTCCTACCAAGTAAGATAAGAAGAGAACTAAAAGATACAAGGATTTGAAAAGAAAAAACAAAACTCGTGCCAGATGACCATGATTGAAAGCATAGGCATTTGGAGGGAATCTACAGATTAACTATTCGAACTAATATGAGTGCTCACCAGCCTTCCTGGGTGCAAGATCTACATATCAAAACCAATTAGGTTCCTATACAGTTAGGAAGCATAACTTTTTAAAAGCTTTTAATTATAATAGCAACATACACTATAAGATACCCTTCGAGGGCTTGAGGGGGCCAGTCAATAACACCCTTACCTATCCACACATCTGAGCTTGGAAACAACTGAAAGATGGACAGAGAAGTCAGGAAGAGGGACTTCAAAACATCAACAGAGATCTAACGGAAGCCTGGGGTTGAGACTCGGGAATATCTCGGGAAAGAGATTTCAGGTAGAGGGGATTAAAACTGTTGCGATTCCTACGCAGGAACATGTCTGGTGAGCTGGAGCAGGGTGGTAATAAGGAGGCCGGTGTGGCAAGAGCAGGGCAAGGGAGCGGAGACTTGGTTAAGATCAGGGAGGTCAACTCAGTGGCTACGTTTGGAGGGTAGATGTGGAAATAGTAAGAAGTTGTAGCAAACAAACATTAAACAGTGACTCATACAAATAAGTTGCCATAAGTACTCAAAGGAAAAGAAGTTAAAATGCTAAAAATGAACATATTAGGAAAAATATATTTGCCATAATATGGCAAAGAATGAATAAATAGCCCAAGATATGAAGAACTCATTACATCTGATAGAAAAACACAAACTTCCTAAATAGTAGTGTTTACTGTGCTTGCTTTTGTGTGCTGATTGGTATTCATTTACAGAGTTCAAAACAGATTCTAGTCAAGTATGTCGACTTTTAAAAATCCAGTGACTTCCAGTGAGAAAAGACAAGCTTTTCAAAAGAAACCAAATTCATTCCCTGGACCAAAAAGGGTCACACTTCATTTGTGAGAGTCAAAACAATTCCAAATACATAGGAGTTAGAAAACATAAATTGCCTATTTTAATCTAGATGATATAAATCTAATTTTCCCTCTAGTTTTTATTGTCATTTTTAAATATTCCCAGTGGGATATTTTATATGTAAAAGAAAATGTAGAAAACTGAAATGGAAAGGCCAGTGTCGCTGGGGGCCCAGCCAGCAGCAGCAGGTCCTGTAGGCAGGACTGTTGGGCATGGCACTGCCCAGGGGAAGAGGGCTGGAGTAGGAGACAAGAAGAAAGAAGAAAGAAATGACACAAGTCCAAGACAGACATCCTTAGGGGACCCAGAAATCTTTGCCAGAGACTTGGCTGGAGGATGAAGTTATACCTTCATACATTTCCCACTTGAAGCCTTATTATTTTAAGAAGTAGAGAAAACACCCCTGGAAGTAAAGGTCATATTTAGAGAAGCTTGAGCTTGAAAGCAGAACAAAGCAAGTGCTTATTCACCTCTACACAACTCAAGGGTATAATTCATACTGATAGCATCTGCGACTGCCTGGTGACAATAGGCTTCTTCTCTCTTAAAGAAGACGCATGAGATACATTCAGTGCAGAGTCCATTTATGAGTCTATGGACAGGTAGGGAGTCATAATTAAATCCTTCTCGGCCTGGCTGCTCCACTTACGAGGTGTATGAGCACCACAGCCTGCGAGCCCCTTTGTTCTCTGCTTTTTGCTGTGAATATTACATTTTAAAATAAATATATAGTGCTTTGAGCACTGCTTCAAAAAATCTTTATTATAATTAAAATTAGCTATTGAGAAAAGAGTAGCAGCTTAAAGAGTTGCCCTAAGAAAGAGTGAATATATTGAACATATCTATCTATATCTATATCTATATATCTATATGTATATATGTTTTATAAGATAGTACTAAAGCCATATTAGTGAGGGAGTCGGGAGAAATGGACTCATACAGTTTGGGCATTAAGAACCCCTTTTTTAAATACCCCTGCAAATCTGCTCTCACCATTTTGGAAGGAATCAGAATTAACTATGAACACTGGTGTTTCTTTTATATTGTAAATTTGAACAGTGTTTCTGATTTGGTCTGCCATCAGAAAGAATGGGGCTAAGAATCAAGCTGCCTTGGAAGACAGGAGTGCAGTGCTGGTGATAAAGAGGAGACCTGGGCTAAGGCAGGGCTTTGAGGTCCACCTCATGTTTATCCCAAGACATGTTTCCCAGGAAGACGCAGATTTGGACCACTGCCCTGTGCAAAGTGCCCCTTTACTTCCCTGGCCTGTGAGGACCAACAGAAACTGACCCTGGATGATTTTTAAAAATGTGTTAAAATGGTTCTAGAAAGCCTAAATGATTGCTGGGGATGCTAGAGACCCAGCTCCGGGGTATGAGCAGGAACCAGGGTGCTATGAAGCAGCAGGAACTGCACCCAAATCCTGCTGAGGAGCCAGCCTGCCAGGCACCCCCTCTGTGCACCTCAGCGCCCCACAGCCAACACTGCTGTACCCCAGTGCTCGATGGACTGCCTGACCTTGTATGCTTAGTGCTTGATTCATGTCTGGGGTGGCTCTGGTGGTCAAGCTTAGGCCACACGTCTGCCCCCAACTGCAAAGAAGACTGAGAACAGGACAGGACTTTGCAGCAATGTTTCCTGTACAACACTTACGGGACAAGGAATTCCTCACAAAGAGGGGTTCTGATGCTGGGCTGTAAAAGACAAAAACAAAACACAAAAGTAATCTCCAACAAATATCCGCAGCACACCAGGTTTATGATACAGAATGCAGTTAATTGCTGCTGAACTCAAAATATGGCAAAAGCACCCATGAAACTGTGTTGAAACTTTATGGTTGTCAATAAAACACACACACACACACACACACACACACACAAATCCAATCTACAATTCGAAATTATGAGCCTGTTCCTTAGTTCTGCACCGTTGTTCAAAAATCCATTGGGTCCCTGGCGGTCTAGTGGCTAGGATTTGGCGCTTTCAAATAGCCATTGTGCCTTCATGCCAACAAGTGACACTCGAAGAGGTTTTTGGGACCACTTCCTTTTGAGAGTGACTTTATGGATACAGGTCCATGGATAGCTGTGCCCCTTCTTGAGTGTTGTTGCAGCATGTGAGGGAACACACTGTCACATACCCTGTGGATAAACCTCAGGGCAAGTTCCACTCGGATCTCAGCAGGCGATTGTGGGAACCTTGAACATGGGATGAAGGGAGGATGACGTGGGGTCAGCGGGCTTGAAATGACACCATGTGTACAAAGGAGAAACTACTTAAGAGGCCAAACTAAAAGACCAAAGATGTTTCCTTCTATCTTCACGTTTTGTAAAACAGACATATGGATGTTTACATTATTTGCAAGAAAAAGAAATCCTTTGGAAAGCTACCTGCTAAGCATTTACTCCATGTAAGCCAACCCATGTCCAATGCAGAAAATAAGGATGCTCTAAATAACTCTGGATTATTCCAAATGGCATCTATGCATATCGCACAAGGATCAAAATGGGAAAAGAAAAGGGAAAGAAAAGAAAAAGTATGACTGGAGAAAGGTAAACCGTTTAAGCTCTCTGGCACTTGCTACTGTGGGCAGTATATAGCCAAGGATATCTGTTAGAAAGGTTGTCTTTTTTCAGGGAAAGTGTGTGTCTGGCAGCCTTCCCACGATTTGTGGAATGCATCTAGAACACTGTCTACACTGGGTGGTCAGCCAGCTCTCCTAAAGTTTCACTTTACAGTCCTTTTTAACAAACTTTACGTCGCAGAGAGGCCTCCTGGCCCCTTGGCGTGTTTTTCCTTTGCTGTGACTCACAGCTGACTCATGTCAATGAGCACTTCAAGGCTGTTTGCCTTGTTGTTTGTTGACGTGTTGGCGATGTAGCCTGCAGATGGCAGAGTGTTTTAATGTTGGCTTATAACACGTCATGTCAATCAGTTTGCACTTCAAATATACTGAGTGCCAACTGAGCTAGAGAAGGGTTAACTCCTGGGGTGTGGAGTCTTTATGATATTTTAGGGGGAAAAAATCATGTTGGCCTTAACCAAACCCGTGCTTACAAAAAGAGGAAGTATTTTTTTCAGAACCCAGCAGCAGAGAGATAAAACTAGGGTAATTCAGTTTAGCTACTTAGGCCTGGGGTTCCTCAACAGATGTGATAACAGAATGTAAATATTGATATCCAGCTGTCAGCCTTATTGGCCTTCCTCACAGAGGTTAGGAGAACTTGGCTTCTCTTGCTGAGAGCTGGCTAAGGGCAGGCAGGAAATTCAGAAGAGAATATATTTATCAGATTCTTTCCTTCTAAGTTTGAGGCTTAAAAAAAGAAAAGAACACAGAGGAAATGCAGGGCTTCCTCTCCGATGGATCTGGTTTGCTCCACTCTCACCTTTCCCATCTGTCACAGTTCCAAGGGACTAAGCTGCTTCTGAGCTTGTTTCTAGTAGGTTAAATTACACCTCGATTGGAAGTACGCAACCTGACAGAGCTGCAAGGCACAGAGCTTGACCTTGAGAGCCGTAGCCTTACCACTGGCCTCCTGGCCTCCCTGCTGAGTCCCCCCACTTGCATCTGCCTTCCCCGTTACAGCCTGAGTGCCCAAAGTGCCAGTCCCATCATGGCCTGTATTTAAAGCTTTCTGACTGGAGCCCACTGTTTAGTGGAAGTCTTCATTGTTTACCCTTTGACAATATATGAATAAAGAAAATATCGGGTAACTGTGATCACTATGATGGAATAAAACAGGACAGAAAGAAAAAATGGCTGGAGCTAGTTTAAATATTAGTGTCAGGGAAAGCCTCGCTGAAAAGGCATTGTTTTCACCAAGATCTGAATGAGAAGAAGCAGCTAGCGAGTGAAGAGCTAAGAGAAGATAAGCGTAAGCAGATGGTATAGCAAAAGGCCATAAAGCAACTACTTTGTACAACATCGGAGCTGGGGGAAAGGAAAAAGGACTGGGGTCCGACCCGAATTGGTGACACTGAGCATTATGGAGACTTGAAGTCTATGGTAAGGACTGTAGATCTTATTTTATCAGTGATCATAGAATTTTAAGCAGAGGTGTCATATAATTTGGTGTGCAGTTTTTTCAGTCTCCTTGGCTGCTATGTAGAGAATAAATTATGTGTGTCTGAGTGGCAGGGGCGTAGAAGCAATGATTTCAGTGTCAAGACTGTCACAGCAATCCAGGAAAGAGATGCTGCTGGCTTAGGCTCAGGTGGTATCAGAGGCGATCGGGATAATTGGCGGATTTGGGACGAGGTGTGGCGGTGGAGTTGATAGGCCTTGCTGATGAATTGGATGTTGGAGGTGAGGGAAAGAGAGGCTTATGCCATGAAGGATGGGTTTTGGGTTTCAGCAACTGAGGAAATGGCAGTGCCATCTACTAGGCCAGGAAGACTGAAGAAAGAGCAAATCCGTAGAAGGGGACACAAAGAATTCTTATTAGGCAATTAAATATGCTATCCTAAAGTTTATGTCAGAAACTCCAGGTCAGGTTGGGACTAGAATGTAAACTTAAAAAGAAAAGTGAAAAACAGCAAAAAGAAAGTTAAGATGAGTATTATGAAAATATTTTTATAATTTAAAATATAATTTCAAATCATAAATAAAAAGACTGACAGATTTGACTACATAGTTTTTGAGATATAATTGATATAACATTGTATTAGTTTCAGGTGTACAACCTCATGATTCCATATTTGTATATATTGCAAAATGATCATCACAATAAATCTAACATTTGTCATATATAGTTACAAAATTTTTTCTTCTGGCGAAAATTTTAAGATCTATTCTCTCAGCAGTTTTAAATTTGCACAGTATTATTAGCTGTAGTCACCATGTTGTACATTACATTGCATTGACATTTATTTTATAACTGGAGTTTGTACTTTTTGACCCCCATTCCCCTACCCCACCTCTGGCAGCCACAAATCTGTTCTCTATATCCATGAGCTTGGGATTTTTTTTGGTTGTTGTTGTTAGTTTTGTCGTTGTTTAGATTTCATATATAAGTAAGATTATACAGCATTTGTTTATCTCTGTCTGACTCATTTCGCTTAATGTTCTCTAGGTCCATCCATATTGTTGCATATGGCAAGATTTCGTTCTTTTTATGAGTAAATAATATTACATTGTATTTGTACTACATTTCCTTTATCCATTCATCCATCAATGGACATTTAGATTGTTTCTATATCTATTGTAAATAATGCTGCAGTGAACATGGGGGTGCATATATCTTTTTTACTTAGTGTTTTCATTTCCTTCAGTAAATACCCAGAAGTGAATTGCAGGACAGTTCAATTTTTTTATTTTTTTGAAGAACCTCTGTACCATTTTCCATAGTGGCTACACGAAATTACATTTCCACTAACAGTGCACAAGGGCTTCCTTTGCTCCACACACTCATCAGCACTTGTTTTTTGTCTTTTTGATAATAGTGTGAAGTGATAGGTATCTCACTGTGGTTTTCATTTGCATTTCCCCAATTATTAGAGATGTTGAGCTCCTTTTCATGTAACTGTTGGCCATCTGTATGTCTATTCAATCCTTTTCCTATTTTTTAATCAGATGGCTGGTTGTTTGGTTGGTTGGTTGGTAGGTATTGAATTGTATGCGTTCTTTATTTCTTTTTGGATATTAACCTCTTATCAGATACATGATTTACAAATATTTTCTCCCATGCAGTAAGTTGTCTTTTCATTTTGTTGATGGTTTCCTTTGTTGTGCAGAAGCTTTTTAGCTTGATGTAGTTTCACTTTTTTATATTTGCTTTTGTTCCTTTGCTTTATATTTATATTTGTTGCTTGTTTGTATTTGCTTTTGTTGCTTTGGTTTTGGTGTCAGACTCAAAACATCATCACCAAGAGCTTATCACCTGTTTTCTTCTAGAAGCTTTATGGTTTCAGATTCTTATGTTCAAGTATTTAATCCATTTTGAGTTAATTTTTGTGTATGGCATAAGATAGAAGTCCAGTTTCATTCTTTTTCATGTGGCTGTTCAGTTTTCCCAGCACCATTTATTGAAGAAACTGTCCTTTTCCTATTGTATATTCTTGGCTCCTTTGTCATAAATTAATTAACCATATATGTGTGGGTTTATTTCTGGGCTCTCTGTTCTGTTCCATTGATCTATGTGTCTGTTTTTATAGCCAATACATCTTGTTTTGATTATTATGGCTTTTTAATTTAGTTTGAAATCAGGGAGTATGATGCCGCTAGGCTTGTTCTTCCTTCTCAAGATTGCTCTTGCTATTCGTGGTCTTTGGTGGTTCCATACACATTTTAGGATGGTTTGTATTATTTCTGTTGAAAATGCCGTGAAAATTTGATAGGCATTTTATTTAATCTCTAGATTGCTTTGGGTAATATGGACATTTACAAAATATTAATTCTTCCAACCTATGAACACAAAATATCTTTTCATTTATTTGTGTTTTCAATTTCTTTCATTAATGTCTTCCATTAATGTCAGTGTACAGGTCTTTGACCTCCTTGGTTAAATTTATTCCTAGGTATTTTATTCTTTTTGATGCCATTTTAAATGGGATTGTTTTTAAATATCTCTTTCTGATAGTTCATTATTAGTATGTAGAAACACAACAGATTTTTGTATATTGATTTTATATTCTGCAAATTTACTGAATTTGTTTATTCTAGCAATTTTTGTTGGAGTCTTTAGGGTTTTCTGTATATAATATCATGTCATCTGCAAATAGTGAGAGTTTTACTTTTTCCTTTCCAATTTGGATGCCTTTTATTTCTTTTTCTTGTCTAATTGCTCTGGATAGGTCTTCTAATACTACGTTGAACAAAACTGGCGAGAGTGGGCATCCTTGCCTTGTTCCTGATTATAGAGGAAAAGCTTTCAGCTTTTCACCATTGAGTATGTTAACGTGGGCTTATCATATGTGATCTTTATTATGTCTTTATTATGTTATAGTATGTTTCCTCTATACTTACTTTGTTGAAAATTTTTGTCATAAATGAATGTTGAATTTTGTCAAATACTTTTTCTGCATCTATTGAGATGATCGTGTGAGTTTCCCCTTTATTTTGTTAATGTGATATGTCACATTAATTGATCTGAGGTTGTTGAACCATCGTTGCATCCCTGGAATAAATCCCACTTGATCATGGCATGTCGTCTTTTTAATGTATTGTTGAATTCAGTTAGCTAATATTTTGTTGAGGATTTTTTTTTTATCTTTTTCATCAAAAATATTGGCATAAAACTTTCTGTTCTTTGGGCTTTCTTGTCTGGTTTTGGTATCAGGGTGGTTCTAGCCTAATAAAATGACTTTGGAAATATTCTTTTCCTTTCTGTTTTTTGGAAGAGTTTGAAAAGGATTGATATTAATTCCTTTTTGAATGTTTGGTAGAATTCACTCGTGAAGTCATGTGGTCCTGGACTTTTGTTTGTTGGAAAGTTTTTGGTTACTAATTTGATCTCCTTGCTAGTAATTGGTCTGTTCAGATTTTCTGTTTCTTCATGATTCAGTCTGGGTAGGTTGTGCAAGGTCGGACAATTATGTTCATGAATTCATCTTAGAAAAAGTGCTACATACCTCATTGCTGAATATCACTACAGTCACCTTCAAAGTACTCCCCTTTGGAAGCTATGCACTGATGCCAGAGCCTACTCCACCCTTCAAAGCTACTCCACCCTTCAAAGCAATTTTGGAACTCTTTCTAGAATGACCATCAGAGCTGTCGTCGTATTACCCTTGATGTCCTTAAAGCCATCAAATTGTCTTCCTTTCAATATTTCCTTTATCTTCGGGTAAAGAAAGAAGTCACTGAGGGCCAGATCAGGAGAGTGGTAAGGGTGTTCCAATACACCCTTAGCTAGTTTAGCTAGTTTACTAGCTAAAAACTCCCTCACAGACAGTGCTGTGTGAGCTTGTACATTGTCGTGATGCAAGAGCCATGAATTGTTGGTGAAAAGTTCAGGTCGTCTAACTTTTTCACGCAGCCTTTTCAGCACTTCCAAATAGTAAACTTGGTTAACTGTTTGTCCAGTTGGTACAAATTCAAAATGAATAAACCCTCTGATATCAAAAAAGGTTAGCAACATCATTGCAACAAGTTCGCGAACTTAATTGTCCGACCTCGTATGTTTCTAGGAATTTACCCATTTCTTTGATGTTGTCCGATTTTCCGGTGTATTAATTGTTCATAGTAGTCTTTTATGATCCTTTGTATTTCTAAGTTATAACACCTCCTCTCTTTCTTATATTATTTTTTTATTTTATTAAGCTAGGTGATTTGGGGGCCTGTCCTGTGTAGTCTTAAAAGTTGGGGTGCCCGATGGGTTCAAACCCTTCTCTCCTCAGGGAGAAGTTCCAGGGAATGATTGTGGGTCACTGAATCAGGGGTGGGGTTTAGTCTAAATTGTATCTTGGCCTCGCCTACCCACTTCAATGTGGGTTTTTTTCATTTGCCTGAAGTGAAAGAGTCACTCAGCTAGTTTTTGGATTTTTTTTTCCCCTCCAGAGGAAATAGTTCCATCTGTAGCTGCAGATTCAGTGTGTCTGTGGGAGGAGGTGAGTTCAGTGTGTCTGTGGGAGGATCTTCCTATGTCACCACGTAGAACCTGTACCAAAAAGATTTCCTCATGATTTTACATGAGGAACAGGCTATAGGAAGGTGTCAAAGACATCCTTTAAAGTTTCAAGCCTGAGAAACTAAGAAAAGAATGGTGCCAGTCAGATAAATAACAACAAATCTAGGGGTGGGAAATAATGTTTACCGAGGGAAAGAGATGAGTTTGGTTTTAAACGATTGAATTTCAGGTGACAACACTTATCCACATGACACATGGTTTGCAGTCAGGTGGAAATGTGACTCTGAAGCTTGGAGATGTCAGAGGCAGACAGATTTAGGACTCCTCCATAAACGGCCATCAAAGCAGATGAAACTGCTAAGAGTAACCACAGAGAAGAGCTAGATGAGAACAAGTGAGATTTAAGCATTGTCCACACTTCCGGGTCTGAAAGAGTAAAGTAAATTACAAAAGAAGAGAGAAATATTCAAAATAGTAAAAGAAGAAACAGGGCAGGGTAGCGTCACTCAGGAGAGGACACAGTTTCAATGTGGGGGTAAACCAAGACAAGTGCTTCCAGGCTGTAAAAAGGAGCACTGAGAGAAGTTGACATGCAGCTAAAATAAGCAGAATGCCAAGGTCAAAAAGGACTTTTAGCAATCACGTGGTTCAAGTCCTCGTTTTATAGATGAGGCCTTTGGGTCTCAAAGAAGCTAAGTATCCTACCCAAGATAACACAGATACTGAGGTGCACTGATGCAATCGTATCTCTGCCTCCTAGTTCTGTGTTCAGCTGAACCAAACCCTGCCATCCTGCTACTTTTCTGACTGTGATCTGTAATACAGTCTATATTCCACCATATTGAAACTCTTAAAGGCAGAGGCCATATTAAAAACAAAACAAAGCAAAACAAAAAAACAACAACTAGATGAGAAAGACCATGCAACCTATTGGTCTCCATTATAAAATGGTTCATGGATATTATTATATCATGTTCAGGATGATGCTGTGAGTGACCAATTGGAAAGTCTGGCAATAAGATAAACATAAACAGAAAATGCTTTTTATTTTGATAGTATTCATTTATTTTTCTCATTATAAACTGGCAGACATTTATTTTAATAAAACAAAGAAAATATACAAAAGTATATATAAGAGAATAGATACCACTGATAATTCCACCACCCATACAAACAAACAATTATTTTTAACATTTTGGTGGTTTTTCTCATGGTGTGTCTATTGTTGGTTTATACAGCCGAGATCATACACAAGAGATGATTTGTTTTTTATATTTTTTCTGTTAATTTATATAACAAACTTTTGTTTTGGTTGATACTCGTAAGTGCCTACCTTATGTCTACTCTTACCGCCTTTATTAACAGAACCACGAGTTTGTTTAAGGAGCAATGTTTCCAATTAAAATATTCACCTTCCTGGAGCCTTTTACAGCTGGGGGTGGTCATGTGACACAGTTCTAAGCAGTGACACAGAAGGAGATGCTGCTGACGGTGGGGGTGGGGCCTGCTGAGAAAGCTTTTAAAAGGACAGACTCAGCTGGCATGTTACTTTTGGCCTTTTCCCTCTTCTTCCTGTCTGCTATGCATATGTGATATGTTGGGAGTGAGGGGTGCAGCAGCCACACATATGGATGGGGGAATTGAGGACCCTGAATCCTTGGTTGTATTATTAAACATCCATAGCAGCCCTGGACCGCATTTCTCTAGACTTCTTGATGTGTAAGGCAAAGGTTTTAAGCCATAGTTGTGTCTGGTTCTGTGTTACTCCCAGCCAAAAATGATATTGATGAATACACTTAGGGAATAAATTTTAAATGTTCCCCACCCCCAACTTTGTATTATAAAATGCTGTTGTGCATTTAATTTTAAACTCATGCCTCATCTTCTTTCAAAAAATGTTCTGCTTTCCTTATAAGTGACACAAATAGTTACAGAGCTATTCAAACCATGGTAACAGAATAAAGTTGAAGAAAGGCGAGAAAAAGATAGTTATGCTAGAAAACCTAGGTGACGGAGAGATACTGATGTTAATTCTCAAATATACTTCTGATTTTCTGGCACCAAACTCTTGTTATCTAATTCCTGAAAGCACACCAGTTTATCAATTTGTTCATAGCACAGAGTCCTAAAAAAATGTATCATGTGAATCTAGTAAAAGGATATTGAAAACTATGAGTGTCTTTAAAAGCACTTCCTAAGAGCTCCAGCAATTGCATCATATATTATCTAAAACCAAATCCCCAAACCAAATCCCCAAAAAGAACAGACTTTAAAATATTAAACTATAATCCAGTCTGGCCCCTTCCCAAAAAGTATAATTTCAAGTTGCTGCTATCTTTGTCTGTTTTTTGCCAAAACTGTTGAGAAAAACTATATAAAATGGAAGAGAGTTTAAAGGACATGTGTGTCCCCCCTTGTGCTTCATAGTTGATGTTTTCTCCTCGATGAAATGAGATAAAAAAGAGAGGTCTCAAATTGGAATGCCTTGTCTTAAGCTTCCACGGTTACCTTCACCGTGCTGTGCTTTATTAATACATTGAAGGACATTATAATAATCTCATACTGAATCAGCTAATACTCATTGTCCAGCTGTGGTGAGGACATTAGCCACAAAGCAAGTCTCAGTATTTCCATATGGAAAACCAGGCAATTTTTTTTTAAATACCCAAGTGTCAGGATAAGCTTTTTATGTACTTGTTTATTTGTTTGCTTTTGTTTTTCCTGAAGAACTGGTATACTTTCTTTTTTTGAGCAGCGTAGATGTGTAGCTAATCATATTTCTCTGTTTTCTTTGGTTTGCAGGAAACTTAGAAGCAAATTTATATTCCAACCTTATCTTGATATACATCATTTCTGTGTACTATTTTATTTTCCCACTCAGTTTTACTTATAATTTAAATAAATCATATAATTTAAATAAATTTTATCTCCTCCTCTAGCTATATTTTCTCTGGATTTGAAGTTTTAAAACTTATATTTCATTATACATATGTGTCTTCAAATCTCTGATAGAATAAGGTGGAGTAGAAATAATTAAATATAGGCAGTGCAAACTGATTTGTCCAAGTATGTGATTTTTGGGTTATCCGGTCATAAAGCGTTAGAACTACAGAACCAAGACATGAATGGTTAACATATACCTCTCAAATATTGATAATGAAGCTTTTGGCCAGGTTTAGATAGAACACACTTTGTGACCGCTTTTGTTTGCTGGATAACAGAACAAGAATGGTAAGTACTATAAATAGCCAATTGTCCCTGATACAATTCTAGATAGTCTTCGTGTGTCATGTCATCTGCTCCTCATAGCAACCCCCTAGAAGGTCAGTATTTTTATTCTCATTGCTGTTTACAAATGAGGAACCTGGGTGGGAGTCCCTGTGGTTACGTGGAGGGGTAGCCCTGGCTTATTTAGAGTCTAGCTAGGTCAATGGCAAAGTTGATTTTTGTAATTTCAGTTAAAGAATCTGGTGGTAGTCCAGCCAGCACTCATTTTCAAAAACATCTTTTTTTGTTTGCTTTATTTTTTATTATTTCAATTATGCAATACAGTGTTATCAGCTATAGTCACCGTGCTATACATTAGATCCTTAGACCTTATGCATCTTATAGCTGAAAGTTTGTACCTTTTACCAACCTCTCCTTATTTCCCCAACCTCCTGTGGCAACCACTTTTCCACTGTTTGTTTCTATGAATTTGGACTTTTCATTTTAGATCCCACCTACAAGTGATACCATGAAGTATTTGTCTTCCTCTGTCTGACTTATTTCACTTAACATGGTGCCCTCAAGATGCATCCATGTTGTTACAAATGGCAAGATTTCCTTTTTCTTATGGCTGACTGATATTCCATGAGATAGATAGATGATAGATAGATAGATAGATAGATAGATAGATAGATAGATAGATAGATAGATAGACAGATCACATCTTTATCTAGTCATTCTGTTGACAGACTCTTGGGTGTTTCCATATCTTGGCTATTGCGACTAACGCTGCAATAAACATGGGAGTGCAGATATCTCTTTGAGATAGTGATTTCATCTCCTTTGGATGTATATATCCAAAAGGGATCATAGGGAAGTTCTACTTCTAATGTTTTTAGGAACCCCCATTCTGTTTTCCATAGTGGCTGCACCAATTTGGGAAACATCTTTGATCTGCTCAGATGCTCACTGGTACCTTGTAGAGAACCTTGGATTCTGTTCCCTGAGCACAGGCGAGATCATCTTCATCTGCAGGAACTTTGGGGACAAGAGGTAGCACCATCCCCTTCCATTATGACAGCATCGCTCCCTAAAGCCTGTGCCATGTTTGGTTTGGAGCAGGGCTGTGGCCAAACCATGCTGATTTAATTACAAAACCCACTCTTCAAATCTGTGTAAACCAGAAAGGTCAAGGGACTCTGAGAAGTGATTTCAGGAACCCTCAGCTCCCCAGTATGTGACACCTAAACCAGGTCTACACACAAAGTCCCCAGGTTCCCCAGAGTAAACTTTCAATTTAGGGAGTTTGGAAAAATCATATTGTCTCCGATACATGAGGCGCTGCATTTTTGTGCAATTTCTATATGTACACAGTTGCCTCTTTCGCTGCTGCACATGCCTGACAGCTCCTGCAAACATTGTCCAGAGTCACCCACCAGACCAGCCAGGCAGAAAAACCTACAAAGTGTGGGCACAGATTCAAGAAATAAGAGCAAGCCTCTTTGAGTAGAGCGAGGAGCTGTAACTTCAAACAGAAGGAGCTTAATTAGCCAACGTGGAAAAACACCAAAACTGTTTGTATTTCACGAACAGTGAGGCTCTCGTCAGCAGCCCCTCCTGCAGGGGCAAGGGGGGGCCCTGGACCCTGCAAACCTCTAGATCGCAGGTTCCAGTTCTGACTCCTGCCCTCTACTTTGTTGTTTTTTTTTTTCCCAAGGGTATAATTGGGTGAATCCTCCTATTTGTTATTGCAAGATTGGTGAGTCCCTTCTCTTTCCCAATAAGGAGACAGAAATCTATGGGTAAATGATCTGTTGGACAGAAAATAATGCCATTTACCTAATTCTTTCATGGCCAAGTTTTGTATTTTAAAATAAATGTTTATGGTTGTCAATGTGTTCATGAATAGGCAACTGTTAATCAGAGGTCAAGAAGAATAACAGCAACCAATCTGACCCCGAGAGTGGAGAGAGTAGTGGAAAATATTATTTTCCAGGGGCTGGATCCCCTCTTGCCACCATTCCCAAATCTGTATCATAAGACAGAACTTGAAACATGTCCTTGACTCTCTCCCAAATGCGTTCATTAGGCATTGCTGTCCTCGGGGTGCTTCAGAGAATATGTGGAAGTCCGAGACACATAGGGAAACGGGAAGGAAAAAGGGGTGACTCAGGTAAGACTCATTGGGGATCTGTTATCTCTTCTTATAAGCTGGACATTGGGAGGTGTGCAGGCCCTCCATCTTCAAGGATGTTGGGAGGATTGAGTGGGAGAAAAGGGGTTAAGGATGGGGCTTGCAGGCTTCGTCTGAGGGCTTGGCTACTCCCTCAGGGGTACACAGGGAACTGTCCGGGTTGGGGGCTGGGGGCCAGAGAAGGCAATGCCAACATCATGAAAGCTCCATTTTTGAACACTTAAAGTGGGCTTTTGCCCCAAACGAACAGCAAGAACAAGTAGCATGGCCAGCATCTCAGTGCATCCCAAAAATTGCTTCGGGTTTCCTCTTCTGTCCCCAACCAGGAGTGCCCTGTGCACAGGGACATGTCTCCAGCTCAACAGACATCACAGCCTACTCCTAGTCTGTGTAGTGACGGGGGACTGGGAGGAGAGATGAAGCACTTACCAGCATGGTACCTGTCTCCAACCTGCTATCCCCTTTTTGCCCCCAAGACCAGCACTGGAGCATAATGGGTTAGGGGGTGAGGTGCTACCTAAGGTGGCAGTGGGGTGTCAGAGGTTGGGTATTCCAAGAGGAGACACTGAGACTGAATTGGGAGTGCAAGATATTTATTAGGGGTTGAAATCTGTGGAGAAGAAGGAAAAGAAGAATTGGGCAGAATGAGAAGTTAAACAAATGCAAGCTGAAAAAGCCTTGACCAGCTGCAGGAAAGCTCTGGAAAGGAACTTGCCCATCAGAGTTGACCTGTGTCCAGACTGGTCCCCCTGCTGGGACCAGAATCCTTACCACTTTCTGAGACATTTAATGTCACCTTGAAGCAAGGCTATCCTGACATCACCTGTGGTATCTTGTTCGAAGGAACTTCAATAAGCTGCATGGTGACGGGGCTCTTCATCTTGCACTGTGTGTCCCACCCTGAGATGGACACATCCTGAGCGGCCTCTCTGGTGACCAGCAGACATGGACATGCAATGGGAATGAACCACATAGACAGAGAAAGACTTGCCTCTGCTATAGGATATCTCAGTCAGCAGTGAACTTCAAAGCCTTCATATGTGTTATGAATCAAACTATTTGCTAGTCATGAAGTACATACTCACTTTTTGTAAATTTTTAAAATCAGATATTTGAACAAGCACAAGTATTTGAAAGCTTGCTACACTGTATTAATCAAAGGTTCATTCCATTTCTCATCTACAAGTCAGTACATGCTATTTTCATTTCACTTTATCCTTCCTTGTGTGGTGACATTGTCTTACAACAATAAGATGAGGCTTTGGTGGCAGATAGTCAGAGAAAACACAGGTGTTGCTGGAATTTGCAATGGCATTTCCCTTTCTGCTACTCATCTGATGAGCCCACATTTATCACACCTCAGAGAGAACTTGTCTTGCTGACAATACCATATTTTGATAACCACAGAGCAATTTTATGACTAAGAGGAAAACCTATAGAGTTAGGGCTAAATTAGGAGAGCCCAATAGAAATATAACTGAGCCACATACGTAATTTAAAATTTTCTAATAGCCACTTTTTAAAATCTTCAGGTTGTGGTATTATAGATTAATTTGTTTTGATTTTTATACTTTTCCGTATTTTTCTTTTTAAAATTAAATTTATTGGGGTAACATTGGTTAATAACATTATTTCAGGTGTACAATTCTATAACACATCATCTGTATATTGCACTGTGTGCTCACCACCTAAAGTCAATCCTCCTTCCATCACCATAATATTTGACCCTCCTTACCCTCTTCATCCTGTCCCCACCACTTCCCCTCTGGTAACTACCATACTGTTGTCTGTGTCTATGAGTTTGTTTGTTTGTTTTGTTTGTTCGCTTGTTGCTTTGTGTTTTATATCCCACATATGAGTGAAATCATATGGTTCTTGTTTTTTGTCTAACTTATTTTGCTTAACATGATACTCTCAAGATCCATCCAGGGTGTTGCTAATGTCAATATTTCATCATTTTTATGGCTGCATAGTATTCCATTGTATGTACCACATCTTCTTTATTCAATCATCCATTGAAGGACACTTTGGTTGTTTCCATGTCCAGCATTCCATAATGCTGCAATGAATGTAGAGGTACATATATCTTTATAAAAGAGTGTTTCAAATATTTTGGATAGATACCCAGAGGAGGGATTGCAGGATCATATGGCAGTTCTGTTCTTAATTTTTTGAGGAAACTCCATACTGTTTTCCATAGAGGTTGTACCAGTTTACATTCACACCAGCAGTGTATGAGGGTTCCCTTTTATCCACAGCCTCTCCAACACGTATTTCTTGTCTTACTGATATTAGCCATTCTAACAGGTGTGAGGTGGTATCTCATTGTGGTTTTAATTTTCATTTCCCTAATAGCTAGTGAAGTTGAGCATCTTTACATCTATCTCTTGGCCACCTGTATGTCTTCTTGGAAAAAGTGTCTGTTCAGGTCCCCTGCCCAGTTTTTAATTGGATCGTTTGTTTGTTTTTTGTTGTTGAGGTGTATGAGTTATTTATATATTTTGGATATTAGCCTCTTATCAGAGGTATCATTTGCAAATACCTTCTCCCATTTGGTTCCTTTTTTGTTTTGTTGATGGTTTCTTTTGCTGTGCAGAAGCTTTTTAGTTTGATGTAGTCCCATTCGTTTATTTTAGCTTTTACTTCCCTTGCCTTTGGGGTCAAGTTCACCACCACCACCACCACCACCACCACCACCCCACCTAGACCAAGGTTTAGTTTAGTGTCTATATTTTTTTCTATGTATTTTGTTGTTTCAGGTCTTATATTCAAGTCTTCAGTTCATTTGAGTTAATTTTTGTATATGGTATCAGAGAACAGTCTAGTTTCATTCATTTGCATGTAATAGCCACATTTTTAAAAAAGTAAAATATATCCAGCATATTACAATTTTGACGTGTAATCATTGTACATGCCAATACAATCAACAGTGCGACAATGATTTGCAACAATTCAGTAGTGAAAAATTTTTACATTCTTTTTTTATACTTAGTCCTTGAAATCCAGCATGTAGTTTACACTGACAGTACATCTCAATTCAGACTAGCCACATCTCCAGTGCTCAATAGTCAGAAACGTGGGTTCCATATTAGATAGCACAGATTTAAACAGTACTTTCAACACATTTTGCAAACCAAGAAAGAGACTGTTTTTTGCCATCTCATCTGCTCAACTCCTCCCTTACTTCTTCCACAGATCGCTGCTGCTTCACGCTCTCCTGGAGTCCCATGGTTGGGGATTAGGAGAAGGGAGAAAGTAAGAGGGTAGGACTCTCCTTACTTGGCTGGATGGCCTTGAGCTCTGAGATCTCGGGATTTAGCCAGGCAAACATTCAAAGCTGACTTTCTTTCATGGGTACTTTCCTGTGCTCTTTTGGGTCACCACTAATGTTCTCACCTAGCATCTCTTAGGCAAAGGGCTGGCCCAGTTCTCTTGGTTTCACAACTGTGGGAAACAGTTCAGTGTTCTCCATTGGCTTCCACTGAAACCTGCCCCCACTATCACCCACTAAACTTGGCATTGGAAAGTAACACCTTCACTCCTCCATGCAAAAACTCAAAAAGCTCTACAGCCACTCTCTCCAAAAAAATTTCCTCAACAGTCTTCCCGCAAAATTCTCTTCCACACTTTAGCCCTTGTTTTTGAAGTGAGTGAGGGAGTTTAAGAGTCATTGATAAAAATAACTCCTATGTCCCCATTGTAAATTCTGCACTTGGTAGGGTTGAGGGGTGTCTTGTCTCTCAGTCTCATTGGTATTCTGATTTCCACTGTATATTCCCCCAGTTGACCTCAAGGCAAGAAGTCTTGTTTCACCTGCACCACCTTATTTAATCCTACAGTTATAATGAAGTACATGCATTATCCTCATGTTACATGCAAGAACACTGAAGCAGATACAAGTGACTGAGGTTGTAAAGCTAGAAATTGGATTCAGGTCTTTCTGACTCCCATCTGTGCTCTTAACTGCCAGATCGGCGCCTTAGTTTAAACGTCATGCAAATTGTTTTGAAGCCAAATAAAATTATGTTGTTTAGGTTTATTTTAAATTATACTAAATGAAAAGAAATGCAACTTCAAAGGATAGCCAAACCGTTTTGTTGTATGTGAGTTCGTTCACTTAAATCCATTGCCATAAATCATATTTGCAAACTGCAGATTTTGGGTACTCAGTGGAACATATGCTGTTATATAAATGAGCCAAAGGTGGCCCCTACACTGTTTATTCCTTCGCTACAGGCTGAGACTCCCACGCTCAAAAGTCCACTGGTGCCAAATTCAAATTTTTACACATCCAATTATTTACGAAGTAGCCGGTGTAAGCAGATTATAAGCCATTAAGGACCCACCTGCTTTGAATACTGTGCGAAACCTCACCCCACATCTGCTGTAGCACTAGTACGACCGACCCTTGCGGTTATAAGGCCCAAGCTGCTGTGGTGGGCTCTTTGGAGCTCTGTGAAGAAACTCCCTGCCATGCGGCTGAGTGACATCACCCAGTCATACAAGCTACTCTCTGGCCTCCCTCTCCCCTGGCACTTCCCTTGCCCTCCTCCCCCTCTGGGTCGTAACCCCACCCCACCCCTGCCATGTTGTAACCTCTTGACAGACTCCTTCTGTGAGGTACTCCCCACATGCAACCCTGTCTAAGTACCACCCAGTAAAACTTCAGTGGCGTGCCACTGCCTCTGGGGGTCATACTGTTTTCCTTGATCAACCCCAAATTCTTCAAACCCCAATAAATGCACAGTAAGTGGGAAAATGAATTCGGGAATAGAGAGATGACCCATTCTACTTTTATTTTTCCTTTCGTATTTCAAGCTCTTTAATAGTACTAGTGTGTTCGTTTTTTCTAGTCTAGCTAAGTTTGATGGTTGCTGAGGGCTTGGAATATTTGCAAGCATGTCTGAGCACGTACCTGTACATGGCTGGCTTACGGTGGGTCCTAGCAGCGTTACCCACGAGCCTTGCCCTAAGTGCTCATATTTGAAAAATCATGGATTTGATGTGTCTGTTCATGTTTCTAACATATATAATAAACTCAAAACTGTTTTTTTTTTAAAGCCCATACATGAACTAAAATAATCTTGCACCACACTTTGTGAAACACTGGCCAAGTTCTCATTCTTTCGGGTGATTCACAAAGCCCGAAGGCCTTCTTGCTCCCACCTTCCCCCTTACACATTTGAGCTCTGGAAATACAGAACTTCCCCAAACTTGCCATGTTATCTCATGGCTCTGCCTTTGTATGTGTTATGCTATATGAAGTATCCTTCCCTTTTGTCTTTCTGGGACAATCTTGTGTAGTTTTTGAGACTGAGCTGGGACTGACCCCATGGGGGAGCCTTCACTCCTCCACCCTCTCAGTGAATCCTGTCTCACCCACGCTCCTCACTCAGTTGCTCCCCTGTCCCAAGGTCTCCTTTGCAAGGAATACACAATGTGAA
Source organism: Rhinolophus ferrumequinum (assembly GCF_004115265.2). Taxonomy (NCBI): domain Eukaryota; kingdom Metazoa; phylum Chordata; class Mammalia; order Chiroptera; family Rhinolophidae; genus Rhinolophus; species Rhinolophus ferrumequinum. Next base: position 7,039,651 of record NW_022680355.1, on the reverse strand, counting down.
GTTTACACTTACCCTGTGACCTATTGTTTGCCTGCTTCTCTCGATGGTCTTTAGGTCAGTAGGAAGTTAGGGACTCATAGGTTTTTGTATTCTTGGTGCCTGCAGTAATACCGGGACACTCAGCAAATGTTTTTTGCATCAACAAAAAATGAGAGAACAAACGTCATGAAAATAACTTCTATTCTGTTTTTTTGTTTTGTTTTGTTTTAATAGCTTTCATTGACCTGCAGTTCGCCTGTGGGCTGAATGTGTGACAGTAGAGGGGGGATGAGGGAAGATGAAGGGGAGGAGAGGGGCGAAAGGAAAAAAGGAGGTCATGGCGCTCTTTTTACGATGCTGAGTCCTTGAAAAATTATAGGCTTCCAGTTCAAGACAGAGAAATGAGAGTTCCTTCTTACTCCTCCTGTCTCCCAAGGTCCCACTGAAATAGCAATAATTTTTTTTTAAGAAATGAAAACGTAACAGAAAATAAGAAGGGAACTCACCTTAGAACAGGAAGTTTGAGGAAGCCCTGAGTGAGGAAGCAGCAGGATGGGAAGCTTGAAGAAAACAGCACATAGAAAATAGCAGCCTGAGGCAACCCTTCCCATACAACGCCAACTGATGACTCCCCAACAACTAAAAAGAGTGGGAGAGAGCTCACAGCTAACCTGGGGTGATTAATTGATGAACCGTATTCAAAATAGCTGAGGCAGTTGGATCTCTGCCCTTGCCCTGCTCTCCCCTATTTCCGGAGCATTCTGCTTTGGCAGAACAGGAGTCTCAGAGCTACGCTCTAAAGACAGTCATTTGTTGGTTGGGGCTCCTCGAATGGGAAGGAACCTCAAAAAAGGCAAAGCAGTTTGAAATAACTCTGGACATTCACAAGGGTCAAAAAGGCAACAGCTTTGCCCCGTAAAGATGTCCAGTCAAGTCCTCTATTGGCTGATTAACAGCTATTCATATTTTGGCATCTGGGATTGAGATGGGCAGCTTGCCTTCTTGGTGATGCCCATACAAACTTAAAGCAAAGCGTGCCAGTGAGCACAACCTGCCCATGCCCACGGGCCCTGGTCAGGCCAAGCACTCGGGATATTTCTGTTGCAGAACAGACTTGTACAACTGTATGTTCCTAAATACTAACCAATCTGATCCTTCAGTCTCAAATGTGAGTGGACCACTCAGAATCACCAGGTATTTTAGGATAGCTAGCAGCATAAAACCAAAAGACCAAGATGAAGTTACTGATCAACTGTCTTCCAGAGACAATAAGTAATTTAGAGAAAAGAACAAAATCTTAAAATTCTTATTAATAACTACTGAAAAATTCAAGACATTGTATCTATAAAACATGACACTGCTATTATAAAAAAGGAGCAACCAGAAAACAAGAAAAAGTCCTTGAAAAGTAAGAGCATGGTTGCTCAAGTGAGGAATGTAATGGAAAGACTGCATAATAAGGGTAAAGAGCCAACAGTTCATTTGGAAAATAAAGTTTAGGAAATATCCAAAATTATAGAAAAAATAATAAAGAGATGGTAAATGTAAGAGAAAAGTTAAAGAACATGGATAATATATCCCAAAAGTTCGATATCTATTTAACATGAAAGGGAACATGTAATCAAAGAAATATGAAAGGAAAAGTATATTTTATTGAATAGGTCCATTGCTTTCTAAGCAAAGTGAATGAATAAAGATTCACACTTAGCCATAACTGGTAAAATGACAGCACTCCAAAAAAGATCCTAAAATCTTACAGAGGAGGAAAACCCAGAACACTTCCACTAGAATTAGAATTATCTTGGCAACAGACCTTCCCCAACAATATTGGATGCTAGAAAACAGTGGAGTAATGTCTTCAAAAACTCAAGGAAATTATTTTAAACCTAGAATTCTATAACAAGCCAAAATATTGGCCAATGTTAAGATAAAATAAAGGCATATATACGGCATAAAAACAATTTTTCCAGCAGGTACTCCATAAATATGAACCATCGATATAAAAAATAGGACAATATGTTACAAGAAACAGTGCCAGTTGAGGATGAGGTATGAAGAATTGAAAAAGCTGCAGAAGATACTACAGTAGCATCTGGTGATTCTTGCACTTTGGCCATCCTCACGTAAGTACTAAGGGTTTATTGACCTAGGATTACAAATCTTTCTTCATGCGTTCAGTCACACTTCTTGATCCTGCAACAATACTGTAAAAGCTGTTTATAGTGTATTTAAAGTTTAAATTTTTTATTTAAAAAGAATAGAATACTTAATTATTATCACTGAAGATAGTGCAAATATTGTTAACTATACAATTAATGATAGAGCTAACAATAGTCGGGGCATGGGAGTTGGGTCGAAGTACTGGGGGGAAAATCACCCTAGTGAATTTTCATCTTTCATAGTGGGGAGTGAATAGATGAAAACCTAAAAATGATGAAGAAACAGAAATGTAAGGAACACTGCTTTGGGTCTTTCTCCACAAAAATTCTCACCAGGTACAAAATTAGCCGACTCTGAGGCTATTCAGGTAAGATAAATGTGAGAGGAAGTGAAAGACTGTTTGGCCTGCGGTCAACTGGAAAAGGCGCTTTCCACTTAATATCATTCATAGTTAGTTTCTTAAAAGAACGTCTTGTTGGCCAAACCAAGTACATCTGCAGGCCATGGGTTGACGATCGCTGTTAGAGGGTCAGGCTCTAGTTCTAATAGTGAATCAATTTATTATCTTAAGTTGTTGGTTATCCAAGTGCACCAACTGCTTTTGTGACATATGGATTTTCCTACTCATAGATTTGTCATTCACTGGTATTAATTAAATACCTCTCAGTAATTCAATGAAAAAAATCAAAATGCAGAGAGGAAAAACAAAACAAAACAAAACAAGAAGAGGGATGATGGACATGGAAAAGACTGCAGAGGCAAAAGAAAATTTGTTAAAAAGAGAAGCATCTGTACTAATCAAAACCAAATTGGTGCTACTACCTGAAGATTTTCTTGTCTCTTCTAAGGAAAACTACACAGTATTTTTTGTTTTTATATAGAAATCCACAGAAGACTCTTATAAAAACTGAAAATAGTAAGCAGCTAGAAGAGCCCAGATGTTTATTTAGGCTTGTCTGGTCTCCCTGGGGCCCAGCTCGTATTTCAGCATGAGAGCACGAAGCGTCCTTGGCCTGTGGCCACTGTTTGCATCATACTGAGGCAAGCCTGGTCAGTATTTGGCCTGACAAACAATTCGTTAACTTATAATTTATTTAGAGACATTAATTGACCCAGGATGATTCAAACTTTTTGAATTAGCAGAGTTCATAGAATGGGTAACTCAGCATTTCTGCAATTTTCTAATAAGTGTAAATGTCTATTTAGACATAATATGTCTATTATATCTATTAGATGTTAAAACATCTGATCTGTTAAATTTCCGCCTTCCATTTTAGTTTATTGGTGGAGTTAGTTAAATTTAAGTAAAATTTATTCAGAAACCAATACACAAGTTCTCTCATGTGGTAAGTTTAAACTATAAATCCTAACCTGAATTATAATCATACTCTTTAATCCTTAATGGGACATTTAAATAAATATATGTGATATTTTGTGGTAAAGTTCTTACTGGAAACAAGCAAAAACATGCATTTAGGATTCAATTTATTTTAAAATATAATTTGCTCTCATTATGATTTCAACTAATTAAACACCTCAATTAATTATGTATGCTTAACAGCTGTACCAAACGTATGTTATATAACCTTATATTACAATACAGTGTGTACGAGGTCAGACAATTAAGTTTGTGAACTCATCCTAGAAAAAGTGCTACAAACCTCATTGCTGGATATCACTACAGTCACCTTTGAAGTACTCCTCTTGGGTAGCTATGCGCCAACGCCAGTGCCTAGTCCACCCTTCAAAGCAATTTTGGAACTCTTTTTCTGGAATGGCCATCAGAGCTATCGTCGTATTACCCTTGATGTCCTGAGTTTCGTCAAAATGTCTTCCTTTCAATGTTTCCTTTATCTTCAAGTAAAGAAAGAAGTCACTGGGGTCCAGATCAGGTGAGTGGGGAGGGTGTTCCAATACAGTTATTTATTTACTGGCTCAAAACTCCCTCACAGACAGTGCCATGTGAGCTGGTGCATTGTCGTGATGCAAGAGCCATGAATTGTTGGTGAAAAGTTCAGGTTGTCTAACTTCCAAACAGTAAACTTCATTAATTGTTTGTCCAGTTGGTACAAATTCATAATGAATAATCCCTCTGATATCAAAAAAAGGTTAGCAAGATCGTTGCAATAAAGTTTACAAAATTAATTGTCACACCTTTTGTTCTTGTGCCGTGGAGCAATGATCTAAAAAGTACAGACTTAAAAACCCAATGAAATCAAATCAAAGGGGATTGAGCTCAAATTATTGACTCCCTCCCTTTGTGATTCCAAGGCCAGTCAGACAGCTGTCCACTATTGTTGAAGCCTGGAGGAGCTTCCAAATACATCTGAGGCCTTGAGTTCTGGGGCAAATTACAGGTTCAGAGCATCACTGTTTACAAAGTTAGGACTCAAAAGAGGCTTGTCTGTGTGGTGGGGCAGGATAAAGACAATAGATCATGTTGTGCCTGGGGGGGAGGGGCACCAACTGTCTTGAGTAGATGCCTCTCTTCTAACATTGGCCAATCAATCTCCGTTCTTCACCTACTGAGGGAACTTATACCTAAAGATATGAATCAGCCCAGAAGACCATTTAGAAGGACACTATAACTTGAAGGAGGCATATTACTAAATAAAGCAGTTGGCACCTAAGAAGTTCAGATTAAACTGAGGAATAAAAGAGTACTTTAATAATAAAAAGTAGGTATTGAAGGACATACAATTAAAGCACAATGGAAGTTTTCTGAAAGGACAGAACTTTATTGTACACTTAAAATTTTTAAATTCAACAAACTGAAAAACAAAATAGTCACTGCTACACACTCCATGAGAGTTTAAGTAGACTGAATAGAGAACATATTCTACCATACAGAGCAAATCATGAGTCATGTAGAAAAAATTATAAATTTTAGAAGTCCCAGAAGGAACAGACTTGGGTCTTTGGATTGATCAAGATCATCAAGTCATGAGTCAGAATAATAAAAAAAAGTTAATCATGTCCTGGTGAAATATCTATCTCCTAATGATGAAGTCTTACAAGCTACCAGTCAAAGAGAGCTGTTTACTTCATAAGGGAAAAAGAATCAAACAAGTATCAGTCTTCTCATCTTCAGCACTGGAAGATAGAAAATAGTAAAATCACATTTAGAGGATAGTGAGAGATCCAAGAATCCACTACACAGCCAAGTGATGGCAATACTTGTACAAAAGGTATTTCACACACAAAGAGCTCAGAAAAATATACAACCATGTGTATACATCATGATCATGTGGGATTTATTTTAGGAATACAAGGATGGCTCAGCATAGGTAAATCAATGTAATACACAACATGAACAGAATGAAGGACAAAAACCACATGATCGTCTCAATTGATGCAGAAAAACCATTTGATAAAATTCAACACCTTTCATGATTAAAAAAAAAACACTCAACAAACTAGGAAAGGAAGGAAATTATTTCAATATAATAAAGACCATATATGAAAACACCAAAGCTATGATGTTCAATGGTGAAAAACTGAAATCTTTCCCTCTAAGATCAGGAACAAGGCAAGGATGCCCACTCTTGACACTTCTATTTAACACAGGAATTCCTAGCCAGAGCAATCCACAAGTAAACAACAAAAAAAAAGGGCATCTAAATTGGAAATAAAGAAGTAAAATCATCTCTGTTCACTGATAACATGACCTTGTATTTAGAGACATTAATTGAACCAGGGTAATTAAAACTTTTTGAATTAGCAGAGTTTATAGGATGGATAACTCAGCATTTCTAAGAAAACTCTAAAGGTTCAACAAAAAATCTTAGACCTAATAAGAGTTCAAAAAAGTGTTGTAAAATACAAAATCAACACACAGAAATCAGTTGTGTTTCTGTATACTACCAATGAATGTTAGAAAACAAAGTTAAGAAAACAATCCCATTTACAACAGCATCAAAAAGAATAAAATACTTAGGAAGAAATTTAATCAAGGATGCAAAAGACTTGTATAGTGAAAACTAAAAAACTTTTCTGAAAGAAATTAAAGAAGGTACGCATACATGGAAAGACATCCTGTGTTCATGGATTGGAAGATATTACTAAAATGTCCCTACTACCCAAAGTGAGCTAGAGATTCAGTGCAGTCTCTATCAAAGGCCCAATGGTATTTTTTGCACAAATAGAAAAAACCATCCTAAAATTCATATGGAATCTCAAAGGATCCAAATAGCCAAAACAATCTTAAGAAAGAAAAATAAAGCTAGAGGTCCCACACTTCCTATTTCCAAAACATATTACAAAGCTACAGTGATCAAAACAATATGGTACTGACATTGAGACAGATCTATAGACCAATATAACAGAATAGAAAACCCCAAAATAAACCCTCACCTATATTTTGCCATATGGTACCAAAGGTACCAAGGCTACAGAATGGGGAAAAAATTGTCCCTTCAACAAATAGTGTTGGGAAAATTAGATATCCACATACAAAACAAGTGCAGTTAGACCCTTACCTGACATCATATACAAAAATTAATTCAAAATGGATTAAATACCTAAATGTAAAACCTGAAACCATAAAACTGATAGTGGGAAAGTTCATACTTATTGATTATGACACCAAAAGCACAGGAAACAAAAGCAAAAATAGACAAATGGTCTACCTCAAACTTAAAAACGTCTGCATAGCAAAAGAAACAATCAACATCATGAAAAGGCAACCTGTGAAATGGGAGAAAATAGTTGCAAACCGTATACCTTTTTTCCCTGAAAATAAGACCTAGCCAGACAATCAGCTTTAATATGTCTTTTGGAACAAAAATTAATATAAGACCTGGTCTTATTTTACTATAAGACCGGGTATAATGTAATATAATATAATATAATACCAGATCTTATATTAATTTTTGCTCCAAAAGATGCATTAGAGCTGATTGTCTGGCTAGGTCTTATTTTCAGGGAAACACAGTATCTGATAAGGTGTTAATATCCAGACTATATAAAGAAACCTTAGAAGTCAACAACAAAAAAGCAAATAACCCCATTAAAAAATGGTCAAAGTAATTGAATGGACAGTTCTCCAAAGAAGATGTATACATGGACTAAGGCATATGAGAAGATGTTCAACATCACTAATAATTAGGGAAATGTAAATCAAAACCACAGTGAGCTATCACCTTAGACTGATTAGGATGACCATTATAAAAATAAAAAATGAAAGAAAAGGAAAAGTGTTGGTGAGAATGTGGAGAAATTGGAAGCCTTGTGTACTGTTCATGGAAATATAAAATGGTGTAGTCACTATGGAAAACAGCATGGAGGTTTTTAAAAGAGTTAAAAATAGAATTACTACATAATACAGTAATTTCATTTCTAGGTATATATCCAAAAGAATTGAAAATAGGATATTGAATATTTGTATACCCATAGTCATTGCAATCTTATTCACAATAGCCAAGAGGTGCAAACTAAATGTTTGTCAACAGATAAACAGGTAAACAAAATGTGGTACATACATACAATGGAATATTATTCAGCCTTAAAAAAGAAGGAAACTGTCATATGCTGCAACAGGGATGAACCTGGAGTACATTATGCTGAGTGAAATAAGCCAGTTGCAGAAGACAAATACCGCATGAGCCCACTTATTGAGGAATCTAAAATAGTCAAACTCTTAGAAACATAAAGTAGAATGGTGGTTTCCAGGGACTTCGGGGAGAGGGAAAAAAGGGTTGTTCAATGCGTATAGCGTAGTTTTGCAAGATGAAATAGTTGTAGAGATTTGTTTTGCAACAATGTGCATATAGTTATAACACTGCTGTAGTGAACACTTAAAAATGGTCAAGGTGGTAAATTTTATGTGATGTGTTTTTGACCACAATAAAAGAAATCCGCCTCAAAGAACAACAAGAAAAGTTATGTAATACAGGATTCCATTTATATAACATCCTTGAAAATGCAAAATTATAGTATAGTGAAAATAAGTGGTTGCGAATGTTTGAGTTGGGAGGCTGCTGCAAAAGGAAGTGTTTGAGGATGATGGAAATCCTCTGTCATCTGAGTATGGTGGTGGCTCCATGAATCTATACATGTGTTAAAATCCACATCACTGTTCACGCCCCAAAAATAAGTCTTTCTTTATATTCATTTCTTAAATAAAATAAACATTAAGTATGAAATGCATGAACTTGGGCATATGATTTTATGACTAGCATAAAAATTTTAATGGTACTCTGTGATATTGGCATTTAGGTCAGCAAATTATACGCACCCTTGATAGTAATCAGAGTGATTTTAAGATAACTCTAATAGTGAACACTTTAGCTTCTATACCACATTACAATTGCTTTCTATGGCCTCTTTCAACATTGTTCTTCCTTTACTTGCGTTTTTTCCTTTTAGTAATGTGACTTGAAATTGTTCTCACACTAAGCTATCATTTTATACTTTTTCCTGATTAATGGGGAATACAAATGTTTATCAGTCTATCTATCCACCTCTTCTAGTCTTTCTCCTCATATCGTGTTTAACACCTTCCAGCCTGAAGTCACTTAAACATGTAATTAAAGGTTTTTTGGGTTGTTTTTAATCAGTCTTCTAGATTATTTATGAAGATGTTAAATGAAGGTTGGTTTGACCTCAAAATCTACCAGGTCTGCTAATCTAAACCAAGATCATTCACCCACATGCTGCTTCATTTTAAACTATCCATTGTTTACAGTCCCAAGATTCATTTTGTGGTATCAATAGCCAAAGGAATTCATTTCCATTTCTCTAATGCATATGCTACCAAATGCTTACCCAAAAGTCCAGATGTTTTATATCCTTTTGTCTATTCATTTGATAATTGCATGAAAAATTTGATCTCACATCCTCTTAGTGGCCACCTACAAGGAAGCAAAGAGCCGTGTGAGTCCATTAGAATCAGTTTATTCCTAAGAGTTAGATAGTAAGTAAAGAAATGAGCACTAAAGACAGATGCTTTATACAGATAAGCAGATCTTCTTCAGTTTGGATAACCATATGTAAAAAAAGAGGAAGAAAAGAAATCACTAAGGCAGAGAAATTTCTTATTATGAAAGATAATGATGCATGAATTCACAGACAGAATTAAGCAAAGCCTATAATGAAAAGGCATAATAAGTTCTGTAATAGATGACACAATGTGGTGTTTGGATGCTGAGACAAAAGGACAACAGAAAAATAGAATCAAAGCTGCACTCTATGTTAAGGCTATGAGCAAGATTCATGTAATGATGAAAGAAAATAGTTGAAAAGAAAAAGCATTTGGGGTCATTCAACCGAGACACAAATAACAGGTCCTGATATAATGGGGTAAGCTCAAAAAATAAAAAGTGAGAAGATATTTAAAAAGCAAAATTTAAAAAAAACTTTATATGGTGGCCTATAAAATGATCTGGAACACAGATGAATAGGCATAATACCATCAAAGATACCTTCAATCTGTAAAAAATAATAAATGAAATAACATTATGCCATGCGTCCAGATGTGAGATACTGGTGACTCAATTTATAGGAGGAGAATGGTAAACTGGATCACTAATGGTGATAAGAAGAAAGTGTCTTGTCATGGTAGTTATAAACTAAAAAATTACCGTTCTGATTTTGTCATTCCTCTGCCAGAAATCTCTATATACCCCTGGCTGGATGACCTTCAAGGCCCTTTGCCAAATGGGCTCCACCCTTTTAGCACCTCCTGTCTATACCTAATGACTACCTTCCATGTGCCTCCTTACTACCTCAGGACATTATCACAGGAGAGTTAATGATACAAAGGACCTCATAGCAGGCGAATAAGTGCTTCGCAAATGTTTATTTCCTTTCTTTCCAATTCTCCTTCCCAAGAGCTCTGTATGCTCCCTCCATACACCAAACTGTGAAAGCATGCTGTGTGCATAACAGTTGTGTGTCTTTTTTCATATCCACTCTCTGAAATATATTCCCACCCTTTTTTTATTATTAAATTTATTGAGGTGACATTGGTTAGTAAAATTATATAGGTTCCAAATACATCATCTATATATTGTACTGTGTGTTCACCACCCAGAGTTAGTTCTCCTTCCATCACCATCTACTTGACCCCCATTTTCCTCTTCTACCACCTCTCCCCCTTACCCTCTGGTAACCACTAAACTGTTGTGTGTGTCTATGAGTTTTTGTTTCTTTGTCTTGTTCATTTGTTGCTTTCAGTTTTATATCCCACATATGAATGAAGTCACACGGTTTTTGACTTTTTCTGTCTGATTTATTTCGCTTGGCATAATAATCTCAAGATCCATCCATGTTGCCGCAAATGGCAGTATTTCATCTTTTCTTATGGCCGAGTAATATTCCATTGTGTATATACACCACATCTTTTTTATCCAATCATCTATCGAAGGACACTTTGGTTGTTTTCATGTCTTGGCCACCATGAATAATACTGCAGTGAACGTAGGGGTACATATATCTTTACAAATAAATGTTTTTAGATTTTTGGGGTAGATACCCAGAAGAGGGATTGCTGGGTCATATGGTAATTCTAGTCTTAATTTTATGAGGAACCTCCATACATACTGTTTTTCATAGCAGTTGTACCCATAGCGGTTGGGAACTTGCATTCCCACCAGCAGGGGGTTCCTTTTTCTCCACAACCTCTTCAACACTTGTTATTACTTGTCTTGTTGATAATAGCCGTTCTAACAGATGTGAGGTGATATCTCATTGTGGTTTTGATTTGCATTTCCCTAATAACTAGTGAAGTTGAGCATTTTTTCATACATCTGTTGGCTGTTTGTATGTCTTTTTGGAAGAAGTATCTGTTCAGGTTCTCTGCCCATTTTTTAATTGGATTGTTTGGGTTTTTTTGTTGTTGAGTTGTATGAATTCTTTATATATTTTGAATATTAGGCCTTTATCAGAGGTGTAATTCACAAATATCTTCTTCCATTCAGTTGGTTGCCTCTGTTTTTTGATGGTTTCTTTTTCAATGCCGCTTTTTAATATGATGTTGTCCCATTCATTTATTTTTGCTTTTACTTCCCTTGTCTTTGAGGTCAAATTCATAAAATCCTCTTTGAATCCAAGGTCCATAAGTTTAGTACCTATGCTTTCTTCTATGCAATTTATTGTTTCAGGTCTTATGTTTAGGTCTTTGATCCATTTTGAGTTAATTTAGTATATGGTGACAGCAGTCTAGTTTCATTCTTTTGCACGTGGCTTTCCAGTTTTCCCTGTACCATTTATTGAAGAGGCATTCTTTTTTCCATTTTATGTTTTTGACTCCTTTGTTGAAAATTATTTGCCCATTTATATGTGTTTATTTCTGGGTTCTCAATTCTATTCCATTGGTCTGTGTGTCTGTTTTTGTTTTTCTGCCAATACCATACTGTTTTGATTATTGTCACTTTGTAGTATAAATTGATGTCAGGGAATGGGATACCTCCAGCCTTGTTCTTTTTTGTCAGGATTGCTTTGGCTATTTGGGGTCTCTTGTGATTCCATACAAATCTGATGATTTTTTTGTTCTATTCCTTTAAAAAATGGGATTATGATGGGGATTGCATTAAATCTGTATATTGCTTTGGGTAACATGGCCATTTTAACTATGTTGATTCTTCCAATCCATGGACATAGATTATCTTTCCATTTCTTTGTGTCTTCTTCAATTTCTTTTAATAATGCCTTACAGTTTTCAGTGTATAGGTCCTTCACCTCCTTTGTTAAGTTGGTATTCTATGATTTATTCTTTTTCTTGCAATTGCAAGAGGAATTTTTTTTCCCATCTTTTTCTGAAATTTCATTGTTAGTATATAGGAAAGCAATGGATTTTTGTACATTGATTTTGTATCCTGCAACTTTACTGTATTTGTTTATTGTTTCTAATAGTTTTTGGTGGAGTCTTTAGGGTTTTCTATGTAAAGAATCATGTCATCTGCAAAAAGTGACAATTTAACTTCATTCCCAATTTGGATGCCTTTTATTTTTTCTCTTGCCTGGTTGCTGTGCATAGGACTTTCAATACTATGTTGAATAACAATGGTGACAGGGGATATCCCTGTCTTGTTCCTGATCTTAGAGGAAAAGCTTTCAGTTTTTCACCACTAAGTATGATATTAGCTGAGGGTTTGTTATATATGGTCTTTATTTAATTATTTTTTTAATTTTATTGGGGAATATTGGGGAACAGTGTGTTTCTCCACGGCCCATCCACTCCAAGTCGTTGTCCTTTAATCTAGTTGTGGAGGGCACAGCTCAGCTCCAAGTCCAGTCGCCATTTTCAATCTTTAGTTGCAGGGGGCGCAGCCCACCATCCCATGCAGGAATTGAATCGGCAACCTTGTTGTTGAGAGCTTGCCTTCTAACCAACTGAGCCATCTGGCCTCCCGTCTGGAAGCTCAGTGGCAGCTTGTTGTCTTCAATCTAGTTGTGGAGAGTGCAGCTCACTGGCCCACGTGGGAATCGAACCAGCAACCCTGTTGTTCAGAGCTTGCGCTCTAACCAACTGAGCCATCCGGCCACCCCTATATGGTCTTTATTATGTTGAGGTACTTTCCTCCGATACCCATTTTAATAAGTGTTTTAATCATAAATGGATGCTGTATCTTATGAAATGCTTTTTCTGCATTTATTGATATGATCAAATTATTTTTATCCTTTATTTTGTGTATGTGATGTATCACATTGATCAATTTGCATATGTCAAACCATCCTTGTGCCCCTGGAATGAACCCCACTTGATCGTGGTGTACAATCTTTTTAATATATTGTTGTATTTAATTTGCTAGTATTTATTTAGGATTTTTGTGTCTGTATTCATCAGAGGTATTGGTCTATAAGTTTCTTTGTGTGTGTGTGTTATACTTACCAGGTTTTGGTATCAGGGTAATGTTAGCCTCATAAAATGAGTCAGGAAGTATTGCCTCTTCTTCAATTGTTTTGGAAGAGTTTGAGGAGGACAGGTGTTAAATCATCTTTGAATATTTGGTACAATTCACTAGTGAAAGCATCTGCTCCTGGACTTCTGCTTTTGGGAAGGTTTCAGATGACTGATTCAATTTTCTTACTGTTGATAAGTCTATTTAGATTTTCCAGTTCTTCGTGATTCAGTCTAGAAAGGTTACATATTTCTAAGAACTTGTCCATTTCTTCCAGGTTATTGAATTTGGTAGCATATAGTCCTTCATAGTATTCTTATATGATTCTTGGTATTTCTGTTGTATCTCTTGTGACTTCTCTTTCATTTCTGATTTTGTTTATTTGTGTCTCTTTCCTTAGTGAGTTTAGCACAGGGTTTGTCAATTTTATTAATCTTTTCAAAGAACCAGCTCTTTGTTGCATTAATTTTTTCTATTGTCTTTTTGTTCTCTATTTCATTTAATTCTACTCTAATTTTTATTATTTCAGTTCTTCTTCTGACTTTGGGTTCTTCTTTTTCTAGTTCTTTAAGATGTAATGTTAAGTTGTTTATTTGGGATTTTTCTTGTTTCTTGAGATAGGCCTGTAATGATATAAATTTCCCCCTTAACACTGCTTTTGCCGCATCCCAATAATTTTGATACGATGTATTTTCATTCTTATTTGTGTCTATGTATCTCTTCATTTCCTGTTATTTCTTCTTTGACCCAGTGGTTCTTTAACAGCATGTTGTTTAATCTTCATGTGTTTGTGGGTTTTCCCCCTTTCTTTTTGCAGTTGATCTCCAATTTCAAAGCATTGTGGTTTGAGAATATGCTTGTTATAATTTCAGTCTTGTTAAATTTGCTGAGGTTAGTTTTGTGTTCCAACATGTGGTCTGTCCTTGAGAATGTTGCATGTGCACTAGAAAAGAATGTATAGTTTGGTGTCCTAAGATGAAAGACTCTGTAAATGTCAGTTATTTCCATTTGGTCTAATGTGTCATTTAAGGCTGCTATTTCCTTATTGATTTTCTGTTTGGATGATCTATCCATACTACCAATAGTGTGTTTAGGTCCCCTATTATAACTGTGTTTTTGTCAGTTTCTCCCTTCAGTTCTGTTCATAATTTCTTTATACATTCCCAATCTGGTACTCTCAGATTGGGAGCATATATATTGATAAGTGTTATGTCATCTTGTTGTATTGTCCCCTTTATCACTATGAAAGGTCCCTCTTTGTCTCTTGCTACCTTTTTTATCCTGAAGTCTGTTTCGACAGATATAAGTATGAATACATCCACTTTTCTCTGGATGTCATTTGCTTGGAGTATCGTTTTTTACCCTTTCACTTTGAGTCTATATTTGTCCTTGCAGCTGAGATGTGTCTCTTGAAGGCAGCATGTGCTTGGGTTTTGTTTTTTGATTCAATCTGCTACTCTGTGCCTTTTTATTGGTGAGTTCGGTCCATTTACATTTAGGATGATTATTGATATATGAGAATTTCCTACAGCCATTTTGTCTTTTGTTTTCTGGGAGCTCCGTGTCTCCAATGTTTCTTTGTCTTTGTGTTTCTGTCTATTATTTAAGTTTGTTGGTATTCTACGATTTTTTTCCCTCTGATTTCTTTTTTCTGTGTTATATGTCTCAGTTCTGGGGTTTTTTTTTTGAGTGGGTACCATTAAGTTTATTTAAAGAAAGTTTTATATATACAGCAGTCCTTTTTCTTCAGCATGAATCTTATCTCCGTTACCCTTTACAAATGCAGACTTTTACTCTCTCCTCTTTTATGTTTTTGTTGTCACAAATTATCCCTATTTATGCTGTGTTTTCATTTCTGAGTTGCAGTAGCAAATTGTCTTCTTTTTTAAAAAAATGTTTTTATCTCCTTTACCCTTTAGGTTATATTTAAGTGTGTAGTGCCCTATTCAGTGTAGAGGTTGCCATTTCCTGCCTCTGTCTGTCTGTTAGTAATCTTACTCATAGTTTGTATCCTTTTGTCTTTTTGTTTCAGGTAAAATAACCTCCTTCAGTATTTCCTGTAATGCAAGCCTTGTGGTGCAAGATTCCCTCAGCTTCTGTATATCTGGAAAGGTCTTTTTTACTCTTTCATATCCAAAGAATGACTTTGCTGGATATATTATTCTTGGCTGGTAATTTCTCTCTTTCAATATTTTGAATATTTGATTCCACTCCCTTCTGGCTTGTAGAGTTTGTGCTGAAAAATCTGATTAAAATCTGATGATAATGGGCTTTCCTTTGTAGGTTACTGTCTTCTTTCCCCGGCTGCCTTAAGAATTCTTTCTTTGTCATTAATTTTTGACAGTTTCGATATAATGTTCCTTGAAGAAGGCCATTTAGGATTGAGGTAATTAGGTGTTCTGTTTGCTTCTTGGATTCGAGGATCCAGTTCTTTCCAGAGGTTTGGGAAGTTCTCATTGACTGTTTGAAAGACTCTGTGTTCTTTTCTCCCTCTCTTCTCCTTCTGGTATACCCCTTATTCTTATATTGCTCTTTTTGACGGAGTCAAATAGTTCTCATAAAATTATTTCATTTCCTTTAACTCTCAAGTCTCTTCTTCCATCTATGTCATTTCCAGATTTGTATCTTCGCTATCACTAATTCTTTCCTCCATCTGGTCAGCTCTATTTGCTGTCCTCATTATTACATTCTTCATCTCTTTTATTGAATCTTCAACTCCAGAATTTCTATTTGGTTCTTTTTTAAAACTTCAATCTCTTTGGTAAAATACTTATTTTGTTCATTGATTGCACTTCAGAGTTCATTAAACTGCCTATGTGACTTTTCTTGCATCTCGTTGAGTTTTTTCAGAACTGAAGTCTTGAATTCTCTGTCATTTAAGCCACATATTTCCACGTCGTTAAGTTTATTTTCTGGAGACTTTTCATTTTCTTTCTGAGCTGCCTTGTTACCTTGGTTATTCATAGTAGTTGATGGCCTGTTCCTCTTCCTGGGCGTCTACAGAAAGGAATTCGGCAGCAGATTGATACAAATAGGTCTTTCTTTTGTTTTCCAGTAGGTAGCGCTGAAGTTTTATTTTCTATTGCTCTGTTCTGGCTTCTTGTGGTAGAAGACTCTTGGAGAGGTGGGTGTCTCCTGTGTGACCAGGTCACCTCGGTCTCAGGGCACCACCCCTTTGGGAGGATACGGTGGGTGATGGGGTCCTGAGCTCCTGCAGTCCCAGTGCTGCCCCTGCAGCCAGATGCAAAGCTGTCTGCCTCAGCACCCTGGGTGCCCCTGCTGGGATCAGCCCAGAAAGGTAGGCTGGGAGAGGTGGCTGGTGTGCTTGTGGCTGTGTTCTCTGAGTAATGGCGACGGCCAGACCACAGCTGCTTCGCCCCTTTACTTTTTCCCTTGTCACTGGAATTAACTGCAGTGAGCTCCTCAACAACTGTCTCTCCAGTTCTCAGGGCTGTAGATATTCTGCTTCTGTTTCTTCTGGGGCCTGCTTCTAGCATTTGGGAGGGCGTGGGGGAAGCGAGTTCTGGAAAGGTGGGGTTTGGCGGCCAGGCTTCATGGCTTTGTTTGCTGCCTGGCAGTGAGGGCTGTTAGACCACAGCTGGGGTGCTCCTGTATTTGTTCTTTGCCCTGAAGACGGCCCCAATCCCTGAGTTCGGCCCTATTGTATGCTGATCTCTCAGGTAGTATTGCTCAGAGCCAGAGAGGGCACCTTCGGGCTCAATCCACCCCTCTCACAGCAGTGAGCTCCGGGCTGTGTCCGCTCACCCATATCTGAACTTCTCCCTTCTGTCCTCCCTTGCTCACCCAGATTTGCCCACCTTCAGATATTTGGCACAGCTCTTTCAGATGTGTTTGTGTCATGCAGGAAATCTTTTGTTGAAGTACAGTTGTTACACTTGTAACTTCAATGGGAGAGGTCAAAGGGGACCCCTGATGACACCATGTTTCCCACTCTTTGTTTTTCATTTGGCAAAATGAGGACCAGCTTCAATGCATGTGTTTTTACCCTGCCAGGTAGAAATGATCACTGTCTTATAGCTGACCTCATAGCTTTCTGTTCCTACTGCCAGAATTTCACTTGTTTTATTGTTTTCTCTCCCTCTGACTGCAAGTTTCCTGAAAAAAGCAAATGTGCCTAATTACTCTCTGCATATCAAGAGTTTAGCAAAGTTGATCATTCATTCATTCCATCACTAAACACTGAATGAGCACCTCTTATGTTCTATGGACCGTGGATACACAGTTAAAAAGAAATAGTCACTGCTCTCAAAGAACTCCAGTCTATTGTGGGAGAGAGAGTGCTGCCTAAATAAATATAGTTATTAATGACTTCCAGGGGAATGTCAGGAGGGTTGTGATTTCTTCTGCATGCTATTCTGGATTGTGTGCATGTTTAATATTAAGATTTTGTAAAATAAAAATATATTGATATGCTACTTTCAATTGGAAACAGAGAATTGATGACAGAATTGTATAAGGCATAATGGGGGCACCAAAGAGGAAAGTAAAGGGAAGACAGGTCAAGAGAAGCTTCGTGGAGGAGTTCCACAGTGGGTTCCATCTATTAGAGTCACTTCAGGTGAGACAACAGAGCATGAGCCCGGGCCCTGATTCCCCACCCAGCAGTGCACTAAGAAGGCTAAATTACACTCAGAAAATTATTTTCTGACTTTGCAGTACTTTGTTTTCTTCATTCATATCTTCTAAATTATGTGCCTTAAAAAAAAGAAAGTACACCACATCTCATACCAGAAAAAAATAAAAAAACACTCAAGTGACTTTCTAGCACAATTTCAAAGCTGGTCTTGTTACCTTATGGAATCTAATATTCTCTCATTCGTTCACTAAAAAAGACTGAGTACTGCCTAGAAGGTGTGTACTGGCCTAGGATCAACAATGGCTCATTAATTTCATTTATTATCTATGACTAACTTTTAAAATAGCTGTATTTTTATATTTCAGACACTAAATTCCTTAACATTTTTTCCTATGATTTTCCCAGAGAATTGTATTCTACCTCTACCTGCCAGTCCTCTCCTTGCCTTAGCCCCTGCCACATTCCATCTTTGGGCTCCCCAATTTTAATGCATTATTGATGACTTAAATTCTGGGGATAAAGATGAACGAGGCAGGGTCCCTGCCTTCAGAGTACTCACATTCTAGCCAACAGGGGCTTGGGTAGAAGAATAACTTCAGGTCTCCATGTCACAATACAATAGTTTCTTACAGGATGTAATGGTGAAACTCTCTTCAGCCATCAAAGTTTTAATCAGACATGATTGCAAAGGGGCTAATTGCATGAATTAATAGTTTTTAAGATCAAATATTTCTAAAGAGAACAGACTTTTCGATAATTAAGTAAATATTTGTAGACATGACCGGGATCAGGGCTCATTGATAAATTAATAACATTTACGATTTTGATATCTATTTTGTATGGGCTTTTCACATAAATGTTACGTTTTAATATTAAAGTAACATGTTATAAAAGTTTATGACTTTTGTAATGAGGTTTGTAATGTTGTAGAATTGTATGCTTACCTTTGCTTTTCTTACACTGAGGTTTATTTTGAAATAATACTTTTTGAAAAATCTAAATGAGTGCTAAATTTAATTTTTAAAGTTAAAGCAAAAAGTTTATTTTGTAAATTAGCTTTGCAAATTAGCTTTGCTCCCAATCTTTAAAATAACTACTTTGGGATAGTTAGAGTAGAGGTTCATGTTGTATAGGTTGTTGTGATGTTATGATTTATAATAAGAAAGACTTGTTTGGTCTTGGTCCCCATTTCTGGCACAGAGCCTCTAAAACTCTTGGAATTTCCTAAGCTACAAGAAAATTATCTTGATATTTATAATAAACCTCTTTCAACCACACCTGAGTTTATGCTAATGAAGTGACTTTTATAAAGCACCTAAGTATGAAGACTGGTTGCCAGGGGAACCAACCATGAAGAGACGTTGGAACTCTCAGTCCCACCCACTGATTTCCCAGGAGGAAAGAGGGGCTGAAGGTTGAATTAATCACCAGTGTCCAATGAGTTAATCAATCATGCCTATGTAATGAAGCCTCCATAAAAACCTCAAAGGAGGGGGTTCAGAGAGCTTCCAGGTTGGTGAACCAAAATGTTTCCATGTACCATCATGCTGGGACCCAAACTCCACTGGGACAGAAGTTCCTTTGTGTGGAACCTGGCCCTATGTACCTCTTCAATCTCGCTGTTGATGTGTATCCTTTAAATAGTAATCCGGTAATCTAGTGAGTAAACTGGTTTCCTGAGTTCTGAGAGCTGCTCTAGCAAATTAATTGAACCCAAGCAGGGGATTGTGGTAACCTTTGATTTATAGCTGGTCGGTCAGAAGCACAGGTAACAATGTGGACTTGTGATTCGCATCTGAAGTAGAGAACAGTCTTTGGATTGAGCCCTTAACCTGTGGAGTCTGATACTATCTCTGGGTAGATGGTATCAGAATTGAGTTGCATTGTAGGACACTCAGCTGGTGTCAGAGTATTGCTGGCGTGTGGGAACCTGCCCCAACCACTGCCCTGTATACACACTTTGGAATTGGTGATTAGAATTGGTCAGTGTGCAAACCTCCAGTTATAAGAAGAGTAAGTTCTGGAGATCTAATGTACAGCATGGTGGCTATAGTTAATAATTCTGTATTGTGTACTTGAAAGTTGCTAAGAGAGTAGATCTTAAATGTTTTCACTATAACAACAAAAATTGTGATTTTTTAATGGATATGTTAACAATATTACTGTGGTTATCATTTCACAATGTAAAGTGTATCAAATCATCATGTGATACACCCTAAACTTATACTATGTTCTATCTCAGTAAAGCTGTAGCGGGGAAAGGCATGAAGGACCCTCTATTCCAGTGGTGACTCCTGGGGTTCAATAGCTATGGAGACTGGGCATACTCATGACAGCTTCCCGACTGCTCCCTCTCCACTTCTATTCTCTAAGCATCTAAAGCACAAACTTCTAGTGATAGAGAGCCTAACTGAGCTGGTGAGTCTTGATCCAGTATGAAAGGCTTTTTCTTTATTGGCTGGTGTATTGCAAATGTCCAAGATCTAATCACTTGTGGCCAAGGCAGCAAGAGCAGATGACATGAAGTTTGGCAACTTATGCATAACCAACAGCTAGGACTGCTTTGTCCCAAGGAGTCTATAAATGTGTCAGGTACCTAGAGTTTCATGGTCTGTCTAGTTCACTTCTATAACTGGCTTTCATCCAAATGACTGTGGTATTATTTCATATTTTTATAGCAGGCACTACTCAGGGTGCTAGACTTTGAGTTACTAATTGTAGAATGGAATAAATATTTGATTAAAGAACAAACCACGTATTGCAATATTCCAAGAGTCCTGAATCTTTAGGATAACTCTGGTAGTAAAGATGATAATAATACAAGATATTATAAAACAAAATATCACAATGAAAAGATCAGCCTAGGTACCATAAAATGGAGTGTCAGTTTTTAAACTTAGGTTTTAGGAAAGTAAAGGTAATTTCTAGCACTAATAGTAAGCATAAACTCTTGCTTAAGCCTATAACATCTGGAAGGGTATAAAGGTACTGTTCCTTACCAGAAAGAAAAACTTTATTATCACATAATCAGACCACAAATACAGAAAGACAAAATTAAGCCAAAAAACAGAAGTTTGCTTTTTGTATCAAGGTCCCTATCAGTATTTAGAGGCCACATCAGAGAGACGTTTGGTAATCGCTTCCTTCTGTCTTTGTTCCCCCAGTGGTTTTACCCCTCCATTGGGCTCCTGCCTTCACCCCAGTTCCACTCAATTGATCACTTTGGTTTTCTCCTCAGTAAGACTGACTGGGTATCATCTGTGCTTTGGGAGAGGATTGTAGGTCCTTCCGAGAAGGGAAAACCTCCACCAGACCTTCTCTTCTGTTGCTGATACTGGTCACTTTTATAACAAAATGCAAAGGGTTGTTATGCTCTACATCTTTCCTCCACTTAAAAAAGATTCCTCCCAGGGTAGAGGGTGGGGAGTGAACAGGGGGATGATGGGAGAAGAAAAGCCTGCCTGCTACACAATCTTAATGAAAATTAATGGAGATTAGACTCTGTGAAGCCCTGGCATTGCTATCGCTGGCTTTCACATTAAATTAGCTTGCTCTCCCTAGAGTACATGCAATTTTCATTCAAGTTGATTCAGTCCCAAACAGGAAAGGAAGAACAGATTGCACTATGTTAAAGCTTATATTCACGAATGACACAGGAGCTACTGCAAATGCACATGGAATTTTTTGGGTTTAAAAACCATCCATTTGTGAAGTTTCTACAGATATATAGATTGTGTGTGTGTGTGTGTGTGTGTGTGTGTGTGTATTTGTATAAATTTAAGTCAAAGTTAATACCTTTGCCCTTATTTGATGAGATTTGTGTTTAATTTAGTGAAATTTGGATTATGGTAGGAGTTTATAAAACCAGGAGTTTATATTTGATAAGGCAAAAAAATCACACAAAGCTAAATAGGAAAAGCATAACCCTAAAATTCCTGATATTTCCAAAATCTATCATTACAAAAATAATGAATGTAATGCTGTTGATACTAGCTTTTTTAAATTAAACATTTAGAGAAGAGAGACATAAGACAGTCAATGTGGTAAAGGTGAATTTTCTTTAATTAGAGAGCTATGAACTCTAACTATAGTATGCGGCCATAGTCATTTTTGCTGAAATAATGCCATCTCGTCTGGTTATTGAGACTTCCACTAAGATTTATGTGTGCTAATTAAACATACTATGATTTCATTGTTCGCTTTAATTGTATAGCTAATTAATTTTATTTCATTATTAATGCTTTTGACAACCAATCCAATCCAGATTTCTTATTGTTAGTTCATCACAAGTCCTGCCAATTCCAACTCCAAAGTATCTTTATTTCTACCGCTAATTTCTGCCACACCTACCATTCTGCCTCACTCAGACGATTGGCATAGCCTCCTAATGGCCTCCTCCTTTCTTTTGCCCTGGTCCGTCTCCTCTCTGTCCTCCACATGGCAGGCAGAAGGAGTGTTTGCAAATGCACACACGTGAAGAGAAAGACACAGCCTTTCCTGTGGCCTACAAGGCCCTTACCTGCTTCCCAGTCTCATCTTCACAAGCCACTGCTCAGGCCGTGTCTTTCAGAACCTCATACTGGCTTCCAGCCACAGAGCCAGCCCTACACATGCATCTAGGACCCTCTGTCCAGAATCCTCTCCCCTAACCTCTTTACCTAATTAATTCCCAAGTACCTTCAGGTCTCACCTCAAGAGCCACTTCCTCCAAGAAGCCTGCCCTGATCTCCTTTCCTGATTAGATCAAATGCTCTTCTTAAGGACGATGATTAGTGCTATGTAACCCACAGTAACAAGTAGGACTTTCACAGTGACACTAATTTATTGGTTTGGTGATTATTTGCTTAATGTCTGTCTCTCCTACTTGACTGGCAGTTAAATGAAGAGAGGAATCATGTCTGTCTTTGCTCACTCCAGGGTCTAGAAGGGTACTCCGGCACATAATTGGCACCCAGTAAGTCTGTTGTACGAATAACATATGAAAATAGTTTAAAATAAATATAGGTACACTATGTGTATGGATTAAAATGTATAGATGCAAAATTATTATCATGCCATGAATGCAACTATTATAATAATTAAGAGAAAAAAACAAAACTCAGTTTAGGTTTTTATTTATTTGTTTGTTGGGAGATATTACATCATTCAAAGAGTTGTTTTACTAAAATGTTTAGTTTCTCATGCCATCCATGAATATAAAACAATCAAACTATGTATGTCAGCCTCAAGCTCCTATGATATCCTTTCTACACTCCAAAGTTAAAATTTGATGGGCTCATGATTTTGAAAAATTAAACTGATTTTCAATTTTAGCTTTGAGTTTTACAGCTTTTAAAAAATAATGAAAATACTACAAAAAACTTACAATGAAAAGTATTACTAATGTTAAGTATAGGAGGAGAAATAGCAACAATTTAAGAAAACTGGAGTTATTGTGCTCTGTTTTAAGGTATCTAGGTGTTTTCTGAAATTGTATATTTCTACTTCAATAAATATTGCTGTTTGTGAATTTTTCTTTGCTTGGATCTCATGCAGGTTTAAATGTGTTTAAAGATTAGGATAATTAACTTTTATGGTCAGAAACATTTGATTCTAAGTTTATAATTCTTGATACTTTCAGTGAAATAGAAGTGTGAACAGTCTGGAAGAAAAAAATTCCATTACCACATCGAACAGAAACAGAATTAACTCTTTAATGTTCTATGCAATCTTTGAAGGGACTTTCCCTACACAGTGTACTATATAGCCTCTAATAGCTTGACTATTTAAATAGAAATATTTTGCCTGAGTCAGACATTAGCAATTAGATCCTTTGGTGATGTAAGAAAGTACTCTTAAAACAAATCACGCTAATGATTTAAGAGCACTTTGTGGTTCTTGTTCACAGCTTATCCATATCATCTGAAAATAGTGTGTGGCATAAGGAGGCATTTAATATTTGTTGAGTGATAAAATGCATATGTAAGTCTAATTTTAAAGCTTGGTTGATATATGAAATATAGATCTTTCATTTTTGGAAATTAATTCCTAATTCAGCTAATCTTAATGGCTTTGCAGTAAATGGACCTGTGGGTTTCATGCTTCAGAGAAAATGAAGGCACATTTCATTTGTAAAGAGGAGAAATTCTTTTCAGTGAGTTTTTAATGTCTAAAAGAGATAGAATGAAATATTCAGTTACTTGTGATTTAATTAATATTCAGTTTATTCAAGGTTTTAAATTCAATTTATAAATACTGATGTTTAATTTGTAATCTAGTACTTGTGTGTTAAAGTACAAGATAAGGACTTGCACTTTTTCTTTGATTTCTAAGAGATCATAAATCTGACAAATTTTCTCCTAATTGTTTATGTTTTAAATACCAAAGATACAAAGAATGATATAATATGTACTGATACTTACCACTGCCTTAAGAAGTAAAGTATTACAGATACTTTTGAACATCCCAGACTACTTCTGAAATGTATTTTCTACACACTCCCACTGCCACCAATGTTCTAAATCATAGTTTATAAACATTTGCTATAGATAATATGGTATATTGTTTTGAGTGCTTTAAAACTACGTAAATAGTATGTCACAGGTTGGGCACTCCAGAAATAGATGCTGACATTGAGTTTGGAATGTTTCTGTGGCTTGTCTTTTCATTCTTTTTTAAAATATGTAATCATTTGCTAGATAGAAGTTTACATTTTTTCACACATTTGTAGTCAAATTTATTAATCTTTTCCTTCACACTTTGTATTTTTATATATTATTTTTAGGATCACTCTGTATCACAGGTCATAAAGATATTCTTCTACATACTAAAGTTGTGTTGTTCCTACTTATATCTTTCACTGCTGTGATGGTTAATTTTAAGTGCTAACTTGGCTGAGCCACAGTGTGCTCAGTTAGTTAGTCAAACATTATTCTGGGTGTTTATGTGAGGGTATTTTTGGATGAGATTAATACTTAAATTGGTGGATTCAAGTAAAGCAGATTGCTCTCCCTAATGTGGGTGGGCCTCATCCAATCAGTTGAAGCCCTGCATAGAACAAAAAGGTTGACTCTCCCCTGAGTAGGAGAGAATTCTCTAGCTGACTGCCTTCAGACTTCATTAGCAACATTGACTCCTCCTGCCTTGTGGCCTTTTAACTGGGACATTGGCTCTCCTTGGGTCTCCCACCCTGAAGATTTTGGGTTTAACAGCCTCCAGAGTTGTTTGAGCCAATTCCTTATAATAAATCTATCTATCATGTATCTGCCTATCTGTCTGTCTGTCTGTCTATCTATCCATCTATCTATATCTCCTATGGGTTCTGTTTCTCTGGAGAACTCTAATACAACCCTCCTGGAAATAATTTTTGTGTATGTGAGGGAAGTAAAGGTTTAGTAGTATATTTGTGCAAACAAAAGGCCAAGTATTCCGTTGCCATTCTCTAAACAGTCCATCCTTTACCCACTGATCTACAATGTCTCCTCTGTCATAATGTTGTAAGTTGGCACAGTGTCCTAATTTAATATAGCTTTAAAATGAATCTTGATATCTGGGAGAACAAGCTCTCTTCTTCCCTTTTCTTCCAGTTTATTAGGACCATTTTCTTTTCCCTGTTATAAATTTTATACCCATCTTATCAAGTCCACAAGAAGTTGTGTCTTTTTATTATAATTTCATTGCATTTTATTAATTTAGAGAGAATCGATATATTTATATTATTAAATTTTCCTCTTCCTAAATTTATTTAGGCCATAAAGCTCTTACACATATGTTTTTAATATTTACTCATAAGTCCTTTTATTTTGGGGGGGGGGGTACCAAGGTTCTGTTTGTTGCTGGTATAGAGAGATGCCATTGATTTTTTTTTTCGCCATTGATTTTTTTAATAATTGATTTTAAGTAAACTTACTGAACTCACTTGTTAAGTCTAATAATTTACTTGTTGATACTTCTTGGATTTTCTTTGTAGACATCTGTGACTAATGTCAGATTTTTTAAGCTCTTTTTCTAATCTTTTTTTCCCCCCTTCTTCTGCCTTCTCCCCCACCCCCACTCCGGCTCAAGCCATTGTTTCTCAGTCTAGTTGTGTAGGACACAGCTCCCTGGCCCAGCTGGTGTTATGAGCCTTGCATTTCTCCCCTCCCCCCCTCGCCGGTCAGCAGCTCACAGCAACTCAGGGCAGCTCTTGCCAGCTGCTGGCCGGTCACACTGGCCACCGGCCGCTCCTGGCAGCACACGATAGCCCACGGTAGCACACAGCAGCTCACGCTGAGCTCAGGCTGCTCACGGCAACCCAGCTCCAGGGAGAGCTGTTGTTCCCACCTGTGCCACTGGGCCGACCCTCTAATCTTAATGGATTTTATTTCTTTTTCTTGTCTTGCTGCAAGGACTAGTCCTCTCAAGGTGAAAGAGAAGCAACAAAAGCAAGCATTCTTAGCTCACTTGATTTTAAAGGGACTGCTTGCAGTGATTTACCCTCAAGTGTGATGTTGTTGGAGGTTTTTTTGTAAATACTTTTGATCATATTAGGGATGTTCCTTTTTTCTGTACTCTTACTAAGTCTTTTTATTAGAAAATGGCTGTTATCAAATGCCTTTTCCTGCACCTATTGAGATGATATGGTTTTTCACCTCTAATTGATTAATACTACATTAATACATTTTATTTTTTTGCATCAACCTTTTTTTTTCTTTTATCACAAGAGGTAACATCCACAAGAAAAGGGCATAAACCGTACATGTATCAGAAGAAATTTTGTAATTATTTCTTTACAGAAAGAAAATTATTTCTGTAGAGTAAACTTATCTTATTTTTATTGGTCTGGAAAATTATTTCCTTCTGTAAAGAAGTAATTACGAAAAGAATTATTTTTGTAATTCTATTTCTTGAAATAGAATTAGAACAGTGTTTTCACCCTTAGAAGCTCCCATAAAGCTTCACCCATCATGTCTACCACTGGACTCCCATAAGCAACACTGTCCTGATGAATGTGACAATCTGATCCTTGCTTCTCTTTATGGTTTGCCACCATCTGTAAATAATATCGTTTCATTGTGCCTACTTTCAAAATTTTTTTCCCATCCATTATTGTTGCATAAGGCTTTAGTTTGTTCATTTTCATTGCTTTTAAGGACATTTTCTGCTATTCCTGTTTGCTCAAAGTTATTTTTCTTATAAATCATAAATGCGTCCTAAACGTTATCAAATGCTTTTTCTATATCTATTAAGATAACCATATAAATTTCTCCTTTAGTGTGGTGGAATTCATTAATTGGTCTTTCTAATGTCAAAATGGTGGTGCATTTCTTGAATAAGCCCAAGTTGGTCATTCTATATATTAGTACTCTATTGCTCCTTAACAAATTACCCCAAAACATAGCAGCTTAAATAACAAATATTTGTTATCTCAGAGTTTCTGTGATTCAGGAATCCAGGAATGGCTTGGCTGGGTGATTCTAACTCAGGGTCTCTCATAAGGTATCAGTCAAGATGTTAGCCAAGGCTATAGTCACTTGAAGGCTTGACTGCACTGGAGGGTCCACTTCCAAGCTCACTCACATGGTCATTGGCAGACTTCACTCCTCATCCTGTGGGCCTCTTCGCAGGACTGCTCATGATATGGCTGCTGGCTTCACCCAAAGTGAATGATCTGAGAGAGAGAGATCAATAGCTAGAAGCCGTCACATCTTTAATAACCAAATCTCACAGGTGACATACCATCACATCTGCTGTATTCCAGTGGTTATTACACCAACCGTGATACGGTGTTGGGAGGAACTACCTGGAGGTGAGGGTCATTGGGGATCATCTTGGAGGCTGGCTGTCAGTCATCAGTTTTATTCCCTACATATTGCTGGATTCTGTTTGCTTATCTTTTGCTGCCGTTTTTTAAATCTATATTCTCAAGTGAAATTGGACTATATTTTTTTTCTTATCAAGTTTATGCTAGCCTCATAAAATGAGCTTCGTAGTGTTCTCTTTCTATTCTCTGAAAGAGTCTGTACATAGTATCAGAATAGGTCAGAATTATTCTTTTCACTACTAGAATTCAATGTGGCCCAAAATTTTTCTTGATTCAGTTTCTTCAATGACATTTAAAGATCATTTGGGTTTTTCTATTTCTTCTTGAGACAGTTTGTGTAAATTGTTGTGATAAAATTTGTTCATTTAATATACATTTTTGAGTTCATTGACATAAAATTGTTCATAATGATGTTTTATTCTGTGTTGAGTATTTCTAGCTTTTATAACAATGTCCTTTTCCTCTGATATTGGTTATTTGTGCTGTCAATCTTATTTTTATTGGTCTCATCAAATGTTTGTTAATTTTATTACATTTTTTGAAAAATCAGTTTTTGGCTTTGTAGATACCCTATATTGTATGTTGGTTTTCTATTTCATTGGCTTCTGTTCTTATTTCTATCACATCCTTCCCTCCACTTTCTTTGGGTTTATTTTGCTCTTCTTTTTTTATTTTCTTAAATTATATTCTCAGTTTATTAATTTTCAGCCGTTTTCTAATACGAATATCTTAGACCATATTTTCCTTTAAGTATTGCTTTAGTTAAATCTTATGGTTTGATTTGTACTATTCTATTGCTCAGTTCCAACTATTTTTTTTAAATTCAACCATAATTTGTCCTTTGATCCATGAGTTACTTAGATATGTATTTAATTAACTTCCAAACATATGAAGGTTTTTTTTATGTCTTTTTTGTTGCTGTTGATTTCTAACTCATGTTAGGAAAACTATGCTTGTTATTATTTTAATCTTATAACATTTGTTTGGGCTTGCTTTAAGATTGAGTATGTAGTTAGCTTTCTTTTTTTTTTTTTTTTTTTTTTTGCCCATTGATAGACAATTGGTAAAGAAAGTGGTACATTTACACAATAGAGTATTAGCCATAAAAGAAGAATGAAATCTTACCATTTTCAATAACATGGATGGACCTAGAGAATATTATGCTAAATGAAATAAGACTGAGAATGACAAATATCATATGATCGCACGTATATGTAGAATCTAAAGAACAGAATAAACGAGCAAACTAAACAGAAATAGACTGTAGTCAATTTTTATAAGTGTTTTGAATATTCTTATTATATGCAGTATTTAATATACACATATGTCTATTAAGTTACATTTATTAATCATGTTTATATTTTCAAGAATTGCTTTTCCATTTTCACTATCAATTACTGAGTGATTACATTAAGATTCTACATTATGAACGTGGATTTGCCTATTTCCCTTAATAGTTCTATCAGTTTTTAAGGCTAAATTAGTAGGCGCATACAAATTTAAAATTGCTGAAGCTACCAGTTTATATGAACCTTTCATAATTTTAAATTATTCATGCTTACCCTGAGTAATGCAGTTTGTCTTAAAGACTACTTAGTCTAAAAGTGATTTAGCTACTGGGCTTCTAGTTTTCCAATTATAATGCAGGTGGATTCTCTTTGATTTCTTTCCTTATCAAGGCTCAGTTTGCATCTTCACTTTATAATAAGCTTCAGCTAATTTCACTGTTATTTAGTAAAATCATGTTCATCTTTTGCTCTACTTCCTCAAGTAAAATTGAGCTTCATAGGCCTGATTTTTGCTTTAACTAATGAATAAAATTCCAGAGTTGGCTCTTAAAAATGCAAGTCTTCATAATTAACAAAAGGAATGTAAGAAACAGTTGAAAGAGAGGTGCTCTCCACCCTGCAGCTACAAAAGAATGACCATGTCATAAAAGATGTTCAAAGAACCTGATTTGATGTGATTGAGATATATATATATATATATATATATATATATATATATATATATATTCACTTGAGTGAATATTTATAACTATACAACTACACTAAGTTCTTCTGTTCTTTATTATTATAAATGTATCCTTGGAAGGATAATACCAACAAAGACTCTGGAAATCATTGCCATGTTCTTAAAGTAATCTCCCAAAGTGCCCTGTAACTCTGATGAGCTGTATTACTCAATAATCTGATGCTCTCTTAATGCCATGTTTGACGTGTCTATGTTCCTGTACAGAATGAATACTTGTAAGATTGTTCTGTCAAATCAGTAGATGACTAGCATTTTTTTCCCTTCCCTCACCTGCATAATAAAACGAATAAATGCCCATGACTCTACTAGATTTCTTGTTTAAAAAGGAGATTAATCATCGTGTCTCATTTATATTAACCAGCCTAATGGCTGGGCTTCATTATTTTTCTTTCTGTGTCCTGCCTTTCTGTTGCCTGCATTGGAAGTTCACAGACCTGGACACAGTAAAAATTGGTGGATTTGGTAGACTTCTGTCTTTGCGTTCACATCTATGGTTGTCATTAAAGAATTGCACCAGAGTTCATTCTTCCTGATCATTCTATATGTTCCCATAATTGGGGCAGGGGCACTGGGGGAAGGAGGAAGCCTCTGATGAGGTCTCTAATTCAAGTTGTGCCAAGCATTTGATACTGTCAGAAACTGTTAGCCCTAAAGGAGTATTCGGCTGCCCACTCTATCCACCAGCCACACCTCAAGCTTTTCTCCTGACCAAAAAAGGAAAGGGCAAAATGTAAGGTTTCTTCCAGTTCAGGCTAAGACCCTATTATGTATTCAACAGAGGAAAATAGTTGCCCATGGCACTTGCCACATACCATCGTGTCTCCAGAAGCTTTTAATCTTTTTTTTTTCATTCCAATCTGTCAAGTCCTTTTAATTTGGAGATAGTTTTCCCTTAATATGCCCCGTTTCTCTCCTACCTTCTTCCCAAGAAGAGAAAAATGAACCAAAGTGATTGGCTTTTTGTCCGGTTTCCCTGGTTCACCATGTACCTGGGGTGAGGAGCAGGACTTCCATTCCAGAGCAACTTCTGTGTCTCCCCTCCTGGGTGGCCAACCACACACCCGTCACCTTAAGTTCTGTTCAGTTCCAAAATAGCTGTGTTAGCCACAGATTAGAATTTTGTCTCAACACCTCCCCTTGCTTTTTTTTCTCTCTCACTCTTGCATCTGTGAAACCTATCACAAACATAGTATTCTAGCACATAGCAAGCACTCAATAAATCTTAGTTGAGTGGGTGAATGTTGAAATGATGAACACTACTTCTGAGGAAGGAGCTGAGGATCTGCTTAAGGACTCCCACAATCTTCTGTCTCTGAAGAACTCTTCTTTTTGACCATAAAAAGGTATTGTTCTATGTAACTGAAATCAGTTATTTATGATTTCACTACATTTGGTATATGAATTCCACTACAATTGGCATATGAATTCTTTGAATTCTGGTTACTGAGGTGACAGTTTCACCAAATGCTTAGGAGTTCTGCCTTCCTGAAGGAGGCCGTGGACAGGCTAGCCCAAGCAGACACGTGTGGAAACTTCTATGTCCTGAGGCCCTCAGTGCGATGAGGGCACAATGCCCAGTGTTGGCAGAGAATTTCAAGGCTCAGAATCTCAACATGGTTTCCGCAGCGTCAGAATTATTGCCGTAACTACATAGTTGTGTAAGTTGTTTTTACTTACTGAATGCCGGCATGGCTGGTGGTATGAAGGCAGCAAGCACACAGGTGTATGTTCCTCCAACCAGCAGGTATCTCCTCCACAGCTTGCTTAGCCCACCAGACCTCTAGCGTGTCCCCATGAAAAACAAGAGAGGCACTAGTTGCTGTGTCCACCCACTGGAATGCTTACCTCAAGAATATATTCCGTATCTTGTTTGTTATTTGGGCAAACCTAAATAAAAATTACCTTGAACTAGGAAAAGTCATAATTCGTACCCATTGTCATTCTAGAACCAGACTCTGAGGTCTGGTCCAGCCCATTCTTTAATTTAGACGCCAAAAACCATGCACTGTATGGGGTTAGATCATGGTGTGATCCTGAAATTAGGCAGATCTGAGTTGAATTCTGACTCCACCACTCATTGTTTCAATGATTTAGAAGATTTACTTAATTTTCCTGAACCTTAGTGTTCTTGTTTATAAATTTGGGACAATAATGCTTACTTCGTGATATGGTTGTGAAATTAAATTTGTGTAACGTGGGAGGACCTTAAACACAAAATATGTTAATATTTCATTAGTTACTTTCCCAACTTGTGCTTAAATTGTAAAGCATGGTAGAATCTGAGAAAAAACAAATATATTCATTGAAAGTATTTTGCATGATTGAACCTGAACAGCGTAAAGTTTAGATAATTGCTACCAATTCTTTTACTTTATTTTTAGTTGTTTCTGTTTTTCACAAATCATAATGTTCATGTTTATTGCTTTGTCTTTAAAGGTTAATAAAAGAGAGAGAGAAAGAATACCTAAAGAACATCTTTTATTTTCTAAGTATAAAATTACACTGGCAACAAACTTTAAAACTATGAGTTCTGAGTTTTATTTATTTTCACATTTTCCAAAAATACTTTTCTATTGTGCTGTGAAACAACAACAAAAAAATCAACCAAAAATTATCTCTTCCTGTAATCAAGTAAATAAAATAGTCCTCGGACTGACATACAAACTATTAATAGGACTGTTTTTCAAATCTGCTCCTCAAACGCTGACTAAGGTCAGTTGCCCTGAGAAACAGACTCTGAGACGGAGATTTGTATGTCGTCATCTGTTGGAGAGTGTTGTGGGGCTCACCTGTGGGGAAAATGGAAGAAATAGGATTGAGAAGAGGGCGACTCTGAAATGTGGAGCAATCCTGTGGGGCTCCAGAGCTGGGAAGGCCGCACAGTAGTCCTGCCTTGAGGCAAGGGAGTTGGTCAGGATGGGTCCCCATTGTCCGGTCCTCCACTGTGACTGTTCCAGGACGGAAGGTAGAGTGGCCCTTTTTGGCTGAGGGCAATTCCCAGAGAGGAGCTAGCTGAAAGCTGGGGAGTGGGGGATGGGGGAGGATGCCTGCCTGCATCACTGACCGCAGCATTCACTACACACTTCAATCAAAACATATTTAGACGTTCTTAAAGTCATGTTTTAGACGTGTGTTGCAAAGTGATGGCTACTGAATAGTTAACAGCAGCAGCCAGATTCAGGGCAGAACAACTTTCAAAATTATCTGGAAGAAAAATAATGAAAATATAATAAAATCCTCTTTATTTGAATGGAAACAGCTTTGCAGTGAGGAACATAATTGTTTAACATGCCAATTATCTATTTTTTTTAAAAAAAAGCCTATTTCCAAATACGCATGGGCCTCTAATTCACTTTTTAATTGTCTTAGTGTAGCTCCTCAACATTTAATATTAGAGTTATGTTACTCCCCACCCCCTAACAGCCCAGAAAAGAAGCATAGATCTGATATAGCAGTATGTAGCTACAAGCCTTGGGACGGTACATGCCGAATCTCTGACAGTCAAAAGGCATGAAACTCTCAGTGACTGCTAAGCTCTTTTAAGGCCCAAGACAGATAACTTGGGCTAAGCCCTGTTGGGGGAATTTATTACTTTCTTGAATCCACACTAAGAAAAGCAAGGGATGGCACCTGGTGACAGAGAGAAGTCTAGTTTCATTCTTTTGCACGTGACTTTCCAATTCTCTCAGCACCATTTATTGAAGAGTCTGTCTGGCTTCTTTGTAGAAAACTATCTGTCCATATTTATGTGGGTTTCTTTCTGGGTTCTCAATTCTATTGGTCTGTGTGTCTGTTTTTCTGCCAATAACATACTGTTTTGGTTATTGTTGCCCTGTAGTACAAGCTGAAGTCAGGGAGTATGATACCTCCAGCATTGCTCTTTTTTTCTTAGGATTGCTTTGGCTTTTCAGGGTCTTTTGTGGTTCCATACAAATCTGATGATTTTTTGTTCTATTTCTTTTTTAAAAATACCATTGGGATTTTGATGGGGATTGCATTTAACCTGTATATTGCTTTGGGTAATATGGCTGTTTTAACTATGTTGATTCTTCCAATCCATGAACATGGAATGTCTTTCCATTTCTTTGTCTCTGTGTACCAAAATTAACTCAAAATGGATCAAAGACCCAAACACAAGACCTGAAACAATAAAATGCATAGAAGACAACATAGGTACTAAACTTGTGGACCTTGGGTTCAAAGAGCATTTTATGAATTTGACTTCAAAGGCAAGAGTAGTAAAAGCTAAACTAAATGAATGGGACTATATCAAACTAAACTGCTTCTGCACAGCAAAAGAAACCATCAACAAAATAAAGAGGCAACCAACCAAATGGGAGAAGACTTTTGCAAACAATGCCTCTGATAAGGGGCTAATATCCAAAATATATAAGGAACTCATGCAATTCAACAACAACAAAAAAATCCAATTAAAAAATGGGCAGAGGACCTGAAGAGACATTTCTCCAAGACGACATACAAATGGCCAATAGACATATGAAACAATGTTCAACATCACTAGTCATCAGAGAAATGCAAATAAAAACCACAATGAGATATCACCTCACCCCAGTTAGAATGGTTATCATTAACAAGACAAATAGTAACAAGTGTTGGAGAGACTGTGGAGAAAAAGGAACCCTCATACACTGTTGGTGGGAATGCAGATTGGTGCAGCTACTATGGAAGGTGGCGTAGAGGTTCCTCAAAAAACGAATAGAGTTACCATATGACCCAGCAATCCCTCTCCTGGGTATCTACCCAAAAAATCTGAAAACATTTATCCGTAAAGATATATGTGCTCTGATGTTCATTGCAGCTTTATTTATAGTGGCCAAGACATGGAAGCAACCAAAGTGTCCTTCAATAGATGATTGGGTAAAAAAGATGTGGTATAGATACACAATGGAATACTATTCTGCCATAAGAAAAGATGAAATTGTGCCATTTTCAACAACATGGGTGGATCTTGAAATTATTATGCTAAGTGAAATAAATCAGACAGAAAAAGTCAAGAACCACATGATTTCACTGATATGTGGTATATAAAACTGAAAACAACAAAGGAACAAGACAAACAAATGAAGAAACCAAAATTCATAAACACAGACAATAGTTCAGTGGTTACCAGAGGGTAAGGGAGGAGGAGGGTGATAGATGAGGGTAGAAGAGATCAACTATATAGTGATGGAAGGAGCACTGACTCCGGGTGGTGAACACACAATGTGATATATACATGATGTATTACAGAATTGCACACCTGAAACCTATGTAACTTTACTAACAATTGTCACACCATTAAACTTCAGTTAAAAAAAAAAAAGCAAGGGATGGCAAGAGCGGAGGAGGAGCAACAACAGGAGTGGTGGGAGGTGGAAGGGTTGGAGGGATAGGAGAGAAAGCTCTGCACCATGGATGTCAGTTAGTAAATGGAAAAGAATAATTGAGTCAGAAAAACCACCATTTTGCAACCATCATAGTAATAATTAGTTAAAAAAAAAAAAAAAGAAAAGAAAAAAATCAGTGGATGCTAAAATTATTGGTAGTTTAACGAGAACAAGATTTTTACCCAGTTTCAAAGTATCTCCACAGAGATTATTAATTATAAAGAGGAAAATGGCAACTACAGTGAGGGAACCTGGTGGTCACCACCTTAACTGAACTTGATTCAATTTAGCATAGTCAATGATGTGAAACCCATGTAATACACTAACAGGTCATATCATCATTAATGTAAAATTCCTGCCCAAAATGCATAATCTCGAATCCACTCATGAGAAAACAATAAGGCAGATCTGAATTGAGAAACATTCTGCAAAACAACTGTCTTGCATTCTTCAAAAATGCCAATGGCATGAAAGCAAAGAAAGATTCAGAAATTGTTACAGATTAAAGGAGACCAAAGTACAGGACCACTAAATGCAAGGCATGCTCCTAATCTGGATCCTGAATAAGAAAAAGAAAAACAATTGCCAGGAAGGATATTATTAGGCTAATCGGAAAATTTTAAACATGGGTCTTCTACTAGATGAAAGTATTGTGTCAATGTTAAATTTTTTGAATTCCTTAACTATATTATGGTAATGATTCTACATTCTCATATTGGTCTTTAATAATTCATTTAAATTTTTAACTGACTTCTTTTTCCCAACTTGTACAGCATCCAGTGTCTGCCCCAGGTGGCATCTCTCTTGAGAGGCACCTGTCTTTCCTTATATTTCAGGTTAATTGGCTGCCTGCAATCTCAGTTCTCTGATGGAGTATTAGTTTCCTAGAGCGCCATAACAAACTCTCATAAATTGGATGGTTTAAAACAACAGAAATGTATTCTCTCACAGATCTGGAGGCCAGAAGTCTGCAGTGAAGGTGTTGACAGGGTTGATTCCTTCAGGAGGCTCTGAGTGAGAATCCGTTGCCTGCCTCTCTCCCAGTCTGTGGTGCCTGCCAGAAATCTTTGGCACTCCTTGGCTTGTAGCTTCATAACTCCCAATTTCTGCCTTCATCTTCATATGGTTTTCTCCTCTGGTTTTTTTTCTCTTTTGTCTGTATCTTTTTCTCTTTTTATAAGGACACTTATTAGATTTAGGGCCCACCCAGACAATCCAGGATGATCTCATCTTCAGATCCTTAATTCCATCTGCAAAGACCCTTTTTTCCAAACAAGGTCACATTCACAGGTTTTGGAAGATTAGGACATAGATCTATCTTTTTGGAGGTCACTATTCAATGCACTATAGATAGATTCAAGTAAAGTTATGATTTTTGCAAATTATCTGGCCTTTCTTTTCTTTTTTACTCTAAATATAAAAGCAATGCTCTCTAGCTTTCTGCATCCTAAGCAGAAGTGGATGTCCACCATGCCGATAGTCAATAGTCAAACATATTAAAACCTTTAATATAGTTTCTGTATTTTGTGCTGTTACCTGTGCTGGGAAGACTCAAACGGCACAGGTCTAGAATTTCT
This sequence comes from Rhinolophus ferrumequinum, assembly GCF_004115265.2. Lineage (NCBI taxonomy): Eukaryota > Metazoa > Chordata > Mammalia > Chiroptera > Rhinolophidae > Rhinolophus > Rhinolophus ferrumequinum. Next base: position 7,003,295 of record NW_022680355.1, on the reverse strand, counting down.
CAGCAGCCTCTACCTCTGCGTATTTTCTCCTTGTGATCATTCTAATGTGGCAGCTTCAGGGAGCTGGATTTCTTACGTGGAAGCTCAGGGCTCCATAGTGTGTCCCAGAGAAAGAGAGAGAAAGAGAGAGAGAGAGAGAGAGAGTCAGAAACTGTACAGCAGTCTCCCTTAACCTCAGGGGATACTTTCCAAGACCCTCAGTAGATACCTGAAACTCCAGATAGTGCCAAACCCTATATATACACCCTGTTTCCCCGAAAATAAAACCTAGCCGGACAATCAGCTCTAATGCATATTTTGGAGCAAAAATTAATATAAGACCCGGTCTTACATAATATAATATACCAGGTATAATATAATATAATATAATATAATATAATATAATATAATATAACACCGGGTATAATATAATACATAATAATACCGGATATAATATAATATAATATAATATAATATAATATAATATAATGTAAGGTCTTATATTAATTTTTGCTCCAAAAGATGCATTAGAGCTGATTGTCCGGCTAGGTCTTATATTCAGGGAAACATGGTACTGTGTTTTTTCCTATCTATACATACCTATGACAAAGTTTAATTTATAGCTAGACACAGTAAGAGATTAAAAACAATAGCTAATAGTAAAACAGAACAATTATAACAATATACTATAATAAAAGTTACATGAATATGGTCTCTCTGTGTGTCTCTCAAAATATCTTATTTTACTGTACTCACCTTTCTTTTTGTGATAATGTGAGATGATAAATACGTATGTGATGAGATGAAGTGAGGTGAATGAGGTAGGCATCATGACATAGTGTCAAGGCGACTACCGGCCTTCTGACGGTAGGTCAAAAGGAAGACCATCTGCTTTGGGTGACTCTGGGTAATTGAGCCATGACGGTGTCCACGGGTGGGCGTCAGCAGCAGGCGATGTTGATGGTTGGGGATCCTCAATAATTGAAGGTATTTTTGTTGAAACCTTTTGAAAGAACGTTGTAATCGGAAATTGTTGTCTCTTTCTAGTTAACTCATCAAAGTGTTGCTTCAGAGGTTGTAAGCCTTCGGTGACCATACAGGTGACTTGAATGCTGCGTTCCATCCGAGGATTGATTCCATAACTTTTGTAAAATAAGGGTGACTTGAACACAAGTACAGTGATTCTGTGACAGTCAGCCTGTTAACTGAGGGGGCTACTAAGTGACTAACAGTGGGGATTGTCTACAGCATGGAGACACTGGACCAAAGGATGATTCATGTCCCCGATGGGACAGAGTGGGACGGCACAAGATTTCATCACACCGTGTGTCTACTGGGGTCAGACTGTCTACCCCTAATATGCCAAAAAACTAGTCACTAGCTTCAGTTTTTCGCATGCCCTCCAAACTAGGGTGACCTTATAACTTATTATCAAGTCTTCTGAAAGTGAGTAGGAGAGCTATTAATTATTATATTGGGATAACACGCATAAATCAGGATGGTCCTGGGCAAACTGAGACATATGGTCATCCTACTCATAGCAAGCTAGATATTTTAACCACATCTCCCTACCCCCAACCAGGATGCTTTCCTAGAAAACCATGACTTAAATACTCTCAAATCTTTGACATGTCTCTACCTTCCTTCTCTCAAGCTAGAATAGCTAGGAAGGGCAGGTTTTTTTCCTTCCCTTTCTATTTGGGTAAGACTTTCTTGTCCAGGTAATTTGTAATAGTTGGTCCTATTATATCCTATTATATGTTCACATATAAATGAATTTTTAAAGTCCTTTTCTCTCTTGAAAAAGCCTGGCATTTAAGTTCTCTAGTCTCTCTCTCTCTCTCTCTCTCTCTCTCTCTCTCTCTCTCTCTCTCTCTCTCTCTCTCTCTCTCTGTCTCTCTCTCTCTAGTGCACACTTTCTCTCTCTCTGGAGATTCAAAACAAGAAGTCATCCTTGGGACATGAAGCTGGACAATGACCTCTTTTCTCGGTACCTGTTTACTTCTCCATCCCTGGATAATTAGGCTCATGGCTTAGACTTGGAGATGGAATGTCATTTAGAGAGGTCTGATATTTTGAAATATTCCCATTATCATCACCATATAGAAAAGCAAGCAAAAAATGAGATAGACATTGCATCTACAAGATGAACAGTTAAACTCTTGGCAAACCAGAAAAGTGAAAAAAGGGTAATACACTACTGGGTTTGGATGCAATAAGCAGCTTGGAATTAGCCAGAGTATTCTAGAGCAGCTGTCAGTTCAAGGCATTAGAACTCTAGGACATTCAGGGACTTCAGGTACGGGATAAAATGACCATCAAAAAAAGAGAGGCTTGAGGAAGAGGAACATGATGGCTGTGAAGTGCCTTTTGATATGGAACAGGTTGTGTTGTTTTCTGCTTCATCTCTTAAGCCTTTTGACTGCTGATTTTTCTTTCTTCAGTCAGGTGACTAAGAAAAGACTGAAATTTAAGCAGTGTTTAACTAAAATGAATACAAGGCAAGCTAATTTGCAGGGCCCAATGCAAAATAAAAATGCAAGGCTCCTTATTCAAAAAGCAGGGAGAAAGAGTGCCATTAAAGATGCTAAAATATAAAGCTTTTTCTGTCCTCTGTGATCTTTCTGTTGACATGTCATGGTGCTTTTTATTTATTTAATGTCATTTTGTGTAAAGAAAAACAAAAAATTGTAATAGCATAAATATTCATCTTTCTAGTGTGTATGGCTAGTTTTAAGTGGAACTAGAAGAGTATTTAATTTTTATGTGGAATTAATGAACTTACACATTTGGACTTTATAGTTAGTATGTGCCTATGTATTTTGTTTTCATTGGAAGTATAGAAAACTATACAAAGTTAATTGTTTTTATTTCACTTCTTGATACATGCACATTCTACCAATACTCTCTACTTTTGATTTACTGATGAGTAAGGAAGGACTGAAAGAAAAGGACTTATGGATTGCCCTATCTTTTCTTTCCTTATGAGTCAGTCATCTTTTCAGCATAAGTAGTTGGCTAATATGGGAAAGTAATACAAGTAAGAAAGGATATGATAGGGTTAGTTGGTCATTCCTGTTGCTTAGGACACCATTGCCTTCCATGTTTAAAGTCCCTTCTGGTTTGAACAGAAAGATTGACTTCCCTGGGCTGTCAGGGCTACATCACTCAGTCAAGACATGCAACACGCTTACCTAGTATTGGCTATGAGTCTCACCAAACTCCCCTCCATCGAATGTCCACTGGCCTTCTGTGCCCGCGGCCATCTTAACGCTATGTTCAAACAGGGTGGTAAGGAATTGCACATATATTACATGTATATTGCATGTATGTTGCCTGTGCTCAGGCACATGCTGCATTGTCCTTTTGGACTTCACTTACAAAAACATAAATTCAAAGATAACATTATTAAGTATTTCAAAATAAAGGCAGCAGTGTATTGACCTAGTGTAGGGTTGTGTGTGACTGCGTGGGTCACAGGCCCATGAAGCTGGCCCTGAATGGCTATATCAGGGAAAATATTTTCAAAGATTCAGAAAAAAAATTTGATTTTCTTAGAAGGTGGATCTGAGGAAAATGAATGGTCCATTCAGTTGATAAACTCAATTCAACTAAAAGGCAATGTCCTAGCATCTTATTATAGCAAAGGAATATTGACAGCCCAGGCAGTCTCTCCAACACTTGGGCCAAGAAGCAGGGCTGCAGTAGAGCTTCCTCAATTTGGCTACATTTTTTTGGAATGAGGGGAGAAAAAAATATAGAGAACTGTGACAAAAACTAATTTCCCCCATATTTATTTGCCCCTTCTCTTATAGAAATAGGACTGCTGATATTTAGCCGGGCAAATGGCCACTCAGAAGAAAGAAAGTCCCCTTATATTCCACCCCTTCCTGCTACTGGCTATAGTCATGTGATTAGGTTTTAAATAAGAAGTGAGTGGAAATGTTTTGTGTGATTTATAGAAAGTGTGCTTAAATAAAGTCTATGTATGGACTTCCTACCCCTTCCTCTCTCCTGTTGCGTAGAACATATATTTGATGGTGAGTTATCTTGGGCCCTCAGACAAAGGCAATATGCTTTCGTGATAATCAGCAACAAAGTAGAGGAAGCCTGGTTATCTGGTCAACCTCACAGAACATTGCTCTGAACGACCTCCCTGCAAAGTCTTAGGTAATAAAGAAATTTAAATCTCTCATGTTAAGCTGCTCTGATTATATGCAGCCAAACATATGCTAATCAATACAAGAACAATACTCAAAAAGCTCTCATTCTTCAGAATCTTTTACAGCAGCTAAAGTTCATTTATTATTAATAAGTCAATCAACAAATTTGAAGTTACTCTGTGCCAGGCAATGTTCCAGACCCTGAGGGTACAACTATGAACAAGACATACCAAGTTCCTAGTCATGAGCTTATATTCTATTGAGGGAAGGCATTCAATCAACAAATAAATATGAAATATGGCAGGAGGTGGTAATGTGACCACCAAGTAGGAAAGTTAAGGTGTGTCAGGGAATGCTTTTCCAACCAGATTACTGAAAGAAGTAGTAAAAATGAAAACACTTGGTTATGTGTGGATAGAACCTCCAAAAAGAAATACCAACAAATATTAAGTGGTAGCAGAATTGACAAGTCTGAAGAGTAGCAAGGCCACTATGGTTGGGGCTGAGGGAGCAAGGGGAAGAGTGGAGGAGATCTGAGGCTCCTATGGTAAGGACTTGGGATTTTCTTCTGAGTGAATGATCAGAGACTTTTGAGCAGAGGAATGAAATTTTCTGAGTTACATTTTAAAAGAATCTTTGTGGAAAATATAGGGGCAAGGCTAGGAGCAGAAAGACCAGGTGAAAGTTGATGGCATGGATCAGGGTGGTAGTTGTGGAGAAGTGGTCAGATTCTGGATGTATTTTGAGGGGGGAGCAGATATGAGTCGCTGATGAATGGAAGGGGTGAGAGAATAAGGACTCAGGGATGACCCTAAGATTTAGCCTGATAAATACTGTCTCGATAAATATCTTGCTATAAATTCCACTGCAGGGACAGAGATTTGGGGAAAGTCAAGGTTTTGTGGCACTCCCCAAGACATCCATTATAGTAGTAACTACATTCACTACGACCTTGCATGTGCTAAATATACAAGTACTACTTCATTAAATTTTCACAACAATCCCATGAAACAGCTATTACTGTCCTTGCTTTACAGATGAGGATAAGGTTTTAAGCAGGTTACATAAAGGTCACACAACTGGTGAGCAGCAGAGCCAATTTTCAAACCCATCTCTGCCTGACTCCCAAGTGTGGGCTCCAAACCACTGCTACACAGAGTTGATGTTTCTATTCTTCCATCTGTTTGAGTCGGGCTGGCACACTAAGCCCTGTGGGCCACACCTGGCCCTTCTGTTTTTGTACAGCTTGTAAGCTAAGAAAAAAAAAATCAGAAAAAAATACTTCATGACAGTTGAAAATTATGTGAAATTCAAATTTCAGTGTCCATAAATAAAGTTTTGTTAGAACCTGGTCATGCCTGTTCATTTACATAGTGCCAATACCTATATGAGATCAGATAATTAAGTTCGTGAACTCATCCTAGAAAAAGTGCTGCATACCTTATTGCTGAATATCACTATGGTAACCTTAAAGTACTCCCTGTAGGAAGATATGTACTGATGCCAGTGTCTAGTCCACCCTTCAAAGCAATTTTGAAACTCTTTTTCTGGAATGGCCATCAGAGCTGTCATCATATTGCCCTTGATGTCCTGAATGTCATCAAAATGTCTTCCTTTCAATATTTCCTTTATCTTCGGGTAAAGAAAGAAGTCATTGGGGGCCAGATCAGGTGAGTAGAGAGGGTGTTCCAATATAGTTATTTGTTTACTGGCTAAAAACTCCCTCACAGACAGTGCCATCTGAGTTGGTGTATTGTCGTGATGCAAGAGCCATGAATTGGCGAAAAGTTCAGGTCGTCTAACTTTTTCATGCAGCCTCTTCAGCACTTCCAGATAGTAAACTTGGTAAACTGTTTGTGCAGTTGGTACAAATTCCTAATGAATAATCTCTCTGATATCAAAAAAGGTTAGCACCATCGTTGCAACAAGTTTGCAAACTTAATTGTTAGACTGTGTATTCATGCTACAGCAGCAGAGTTTACTAGTTGCAACAGAGACTTTACAGAAGAGGTTTGACAACCCCTGGCTTAGTGGGTGAACACTGTTCTACCACTCATGAAGTGCTACACTTGTGAGACATTTCTATTATGGTTAATTTCTCTAGTGTCAGAGAAGGTACCTCTCTGTGGAAGAGTTTGTTCAGCCAGTTAAAGATTAATTACTCATGTAGTTTTGTTTTACAGTGAAAATGCAATACACAATGGAAGAGAATAATGGAGTCAGAATAATGGCAATAACCTTTGACTGCTCTCTCTCTCTCTCTCTCTCTCTCTCTCTCTCTGTTTCTCTCTCTCTCTCTCTCTCTCTCTCTCTTTCTCTCCCTCTCCCTTTTTTGCCCTCTCCTTCTTTCCCTCCTCTCAAGTAAGGGTTAAATACCGCTCAAATAAGCTGTGCATTTTAAGAAACTGAGAGTTCTTGTTATTTTGACATTATTAAAGGATTTGCCTTTAGGAGCTCTTTTTGAAAAATTTAAGTTCCCAAATTTCTAGCTTTGAAACTCTATCACATACTGATATATAGACCCAACCAAGTTTACTGCTACTGAATGCCAATGGTAAATAATCATGATAACAGCGATCAAGAGACACCATTCCATAGATGAACAAGGCACTTTATTTCCACCAGAAAAGAATTATGTAAGGTCTACGAACATGGATCTCCCAGTAGAAGGCTTTGTAATTATCTAGTGTGGAGGAAAATAAGAATATAGAAAACAAGATAAGAGCTACGTATGAAAGGAGAAGTGTTCGATTTCTGTGCCAAGTACAGGAAGGTTCGCTGAGCCACAGCTTTTATCTGTGAATCTAGAAGCAGCTGACATTGTGAAGCTAAGTGTATTCGTGTATTGGTGTGATTGCTGTTGGCTTGCTCTTCCAATAAAAATCTATCTTATCTGAATTGAGCTGAAACAGCTTGTTTTCATTCATCCCATTTTGGGCCCATAGACAGTTGAGAAATCCATCCTTACAGTAGACTTGAAAAGAGACCTACCTGAATTGCATTTGTGTGTGAATGGCTGTGCTCCCCAGACTCTTCAGAAAGCAAGGACAGATTCTCTTCTTTTTGGTCATGCCGGATTGCCTTTTGCCCTGATAAGCTATGATACCTAATATATAAACATCTTTGTACTGTAGATATTATGTATATCTACTACCTCTGGTAACAGATATTTCCTTTGGGATCAAACTTATGTTTAAAAGTAATAGGACCAGTCTCAGGAGGTTGTATACTGTATGGTTCTGTTTATATAACATTCACTTAGCTTTATTGAGATATAATTCACATGCCATACAGTTCACCCATTTAAAATGTACAATTCAATGGTTTCTAATATATTCACAGGTATGTGTGACCAACACCACATTCACCTTAGAACATTTTCATTACCCCCCAAAAAGAAACCCTGTACCTTTTAGCCACTATCAACTATTCCCCGCCAACATCACCATTCCACCTAGCCCTAGTCAACCACTAATCTACTTTCTGTCTCTATAGATTTGTCTATTCTGGATATTTTATGTAAATGGAATCATCCAGTTTGTGTTCCTTTGTGGTTGGCTTCTTTCATTTTGCATGTTTTCAAGGTTCATCCATGTTGTGGTATGTGTCGGTACTTCATTTCTTTTTATTGCTAAATAATATTTTATTGTGTAATATACTCTATGAAACTTTTAAAATGACAAAATCAGAGACATGAGGAACAGATTAGAGGTTTCCAAGTGTTAGGAGTGGTGGTTGTGGGGATAGGGGTTTACGTAACTGTGGCTATTAAAGGACAGCATGAGGGATTCTTGTGATAGAACTATTAGCTATCATGACTACGGTGGTGGTCATACAAATCTACACATGTGATAAAATTGCATAGAACTAAATACACACAAACATACACAAATGAGTATATGTAAATGGTAGAATCTGAGTAAGATCAGTAGATTTTAGCAGTATCAGTTTCCTGGATAGGATATTTTACTCTAGTTATGCAAGTATTACCATTGGAAGAAACTGAGTGAAAGGTATATGGGATCTTTGTATCATTCCTTATAACTGTATGTGAATCCATAGTTATCACAAAATAACATTTAAAAATAACAAGAGGAACTGGAAAACGCTTCAGAAATGGCAGAGTAAGGACCTCTGAAAATTAACTCCTCTATACAAGTGACAAGAACACTAGGGAAAATGCTTAAAATCTTTTTCAGAACTCTAGAAATTAACCAAAGGCTTAGAACAATTTGAGGAGTGTTTATTCAAGATTGGCACAGAATCATGGCAAGAAGAGTAAGCTTCGTGTGGCATTTTAACTTACCCTGTTCCCATCCTCCTCTGCCCACCTCCAGAGTAGCCTTGAAAACACATAGAGCTACAATCATGGTGAAAACCAACAGTATAACAGCCACTGGACGGGACAGAAGGTTGGAGCTCCTCCAAAGACGCATTCCTTGATAGCTGTCATTATGTGACCTGTCAGGCAGTTCTCTGGAAAATCCCACTCACTGGGCTTGTCTTTATTTGATCTGACTCAGATCTTACCCATTGTGAACAGCATTTTCCCCAGGGGTATTTGTAGAAAAGAGTTAGTGGCAATTGTTTACTATCACTGCTGCCTGACAAGGTAATAACAATTGCAACAAAGAACAAGATTCCCCAAAATCTTAAAAGGTAAATCTGGAGAATAAGATGTCAATAGCAGGCTGTGAAAAGCTCTGACATATTCCTGGGAATCCAGAAAGTCACACACTTGTGTAGGGCTGTGTACATGCCCAGGAAAGATCTGAGAAGGCCCTAAACTTTCTCCTCTGGTTAACCATGAGGTTCTGTGCAAGGGGGAAGTGAAATTTAGGCAGAATTGTAAACTGCCTACTTGAGCATGTGAAGGCATGTCCCAATGTGCATGCAAAGGCCAGCAAACTTATTGGTTCCAAGCATTTAAGGAAATGTCTGTACAATTATTGACTGCGCACTATGAAAACTAGGTGGAGACTTCAGTGTCCATCCAAGAAAAAGAATACAGACTTGACAGAATTAATTCAGGAAACTCACTAAAAAACAAATAGCAGCAACAACAACAACAAACCCCTGGGGTGTGGAGGGAAATCTGATTTCCAAAATTGTTACATTATATAATTTAAAACTTCCAATTTTCAACCAAAATTTATGAGACAAGCAAAAAGCAAGAAAGTATGGCCTATACACAGGGGAAATAAGGAGTCAACAGAAATTGTCCCAGAGGAAGCTCAGATGATGGACTAACTGCACAAAGCTTTTATTTTGTAATCTTTATTAAATGTATTGGGGTGACATTGGTGAGCAAAATTATATAGTTTTCTAGTGCACATTTCTATAATACATCATCTATATATTGTATTGTGCATTCACCACCCGGAGTCAGTTCTCCTTCCATCACCATATATTTGGCCCCCTTTACCCTCTTCTACCATTCCCCCTCCCCCCTTGCCCTCTGGTAAGCACTAAACTGTGATCTGTGTTTATAATTTTTTTGTTTGTTTGTTGAGACAAAAACCTTTAAATCATCTATTTTTAAAAATATTCAAAGAATTTAAAGGAAATCATGCCTAAGAAAACTAAAGTATGAGGATGATGGATCACTAAATAAAGAATATCAATAAATAGAAATTATAAAAAGGAACCAAACAGAAATTCTGATGTTGGAAAGTACAATAACTTAAATTAAAATTCACTTCAGGGGCTCAACAGAAGATTTGAGCTGACAGAAGAACTGTAAACTTGAAGATAAATCAATTTGACCTAGTCTGAGGAATGAAAAAAGAATGAAGAAAAATGAACAAAAGCTCAAAAGACCTATTGGATACCAGCAAATATAACAATATATGCCTAATGGGAATTCCACAAGAAGTGGAAAGAGTAAAAGGGGTAAAAGAAAATTGGAAGCAATAATGGCCAAAATTTCCAAACTTTGATGGAAAACATTAATCTACACATCTAAGAAACTACATAAATTCTAAGGAGGATAAATCCAAAGAGATACACATTTAGGCACATCATAATCAAAAGTATAGAAAGCCTTAAAAAAAAAAAAAGTATATAAAGCCAAAGACAGAGACAATCTTGAAAGAAGCAACTCATCACTTACACAGGATCCTCCATAAAACCAGCAGCTAATTACTTATCAGAAACTATGAAGGCCAGAAGGCAGTGGGATGATATATTCAAAGTGATGAAAGAAAAGACTTGCCACTTTTCAGTGGCTGTGAAGCTGGAGAGATCCCAGCTGGCTGAAGACATTGGATCTCCTCGTAATCCAGCCCTTCGACCCTCTGCCGAAGGCTCTCAATAAAATGGTTTGATCTCCCCACTCCCCAAAAAAGAAAAGACTGTCAACCAATAATTCTATATCCACCAACACTGACCTTTAAAAATGAAGGAGAATGAAGACATTCTCGGTTAAATAAAAATTGAGAGTGTTCACAGCAGCATTATGTACAATACCAGCAACTATAAATAATCCAAATATCCACCAACTGATGAATGAATAAACAAAAAGTGGTATATCCATACAATGAAATATTATTCAGCCATCAAAAGGAATGATGTCCTGATATGCTACAACATAGATGATTCTTGAAAGCATGCTAAGTGAAAGAGATAATCACAAAGAACCACATTATTATATGATTCCATTCATATGAAAATTTTAGAATAGGCAGGTCTTTAGAGTTAAGTAGATTTGTGGTGTGATAGAAGTGTTGTAAAATTGATTGTGATAATAATCACACACTCTGTAAATATCCTAAATATTATTGCATTGTGTAATTTAAATGGGTGAATTGTATGATAAAGGAACTTTATTTCAATGAAGCTGTTACCAAAGGGGGGGAGGCTAAAACAATAAAACTCGTAGAAGAAAACATCGGCATAAATCTTCATGACCTTGAATTAGGCAATGGTTTCTTAGATATGACACCAGAAGCACAGCTACAAAAGAAATAAAGATAAATTGTACGTCATACTAACCAAAAACTTTTGTCCTTCAAAGGGCACCATCATGAAAGTGAAAGACAACTCAAAGAACGCAGAAAGTATTTTTAAATCATATATCAAATAAGGGAACGCATATAAAAAATCCAGAATTATTAAAGAACTTTTACAAATCAATAACAAAAAGATAATTAGTTCTATTAAAAATGGGCAAAGGTATTGAATAGACATTTCTCCAAGGAAGATATGCAAATAGCCAATAAGCAAATGAAAAAGTCCTCAACATCATAGTCATTAGGGAAATGCAAATCAAAATTACAAAAAGATACCACTTCACACCCACTAGGATGGCTATAATTTTAAAGAACAGAAAGTAGTAAGTGTTGGTGAGGATATAGAGAAATTGGAGCCCTCATATCTTGCTGGTGGGAAGGTAGGGTAATAGAACCACTTTGGAAAGTGGTTTGGCAATTCCTCAAAATTTTAAACATAGAAGTATTAAATGATCAAGAGATTTCACTGCTATTTTTGTAAATTGTATTGTAAAATTCTGTTTTAAATTCTATTTTAAAACTATTTTGGTTTTAAATTGGACAGTGAATCCTATTTTGACCAGCCAGGTGTTGGGGATGTAAGGGAGTTTGCTGGTGATATACCACGAGACCCAGAGGTCACACTGGAAGAGTTTGGGAAGACAGAAAGGAATGGGAAGATAGGTCAGTTAGTAGAAAACCATTAATTTAGTAAAGTTACTACCCTTACCATTTTAGAGCTTTCAGGGGATGAAAATTAAATATTCAACCAGTGTTCCCAGGAAGATACATAAAGAAACAACATCTGGCTTTGGGGATTGGGGGCAGTCTCAGGAAGGTGCGAGCAGGTCTTCTTGACAGGCAGCTGATGCCTTTCCCAGGGAAACAGCCTATTCCTGGTTGACCCTATACTCAAGTCTATTAGGAGAATGAAAAAACTGGGATGTGTTAGGGGGAGTCCTTGACCCTCCTCTTCATATTTCCAAAGAAGGAAGAAAATGTCCACTCAATAGGAAAGAAAAATATGAGAGGAAATTTCCAGGATTTTTTCTACCCCTTCATTAACTTCTCCCCAAAGCTGGGAAGTAATTTATATTTGAAGGGACAGAACATGAGTGGTCCAGCCTCTTCTGGTCTTCCTTGCTTGATGCAGCATGCTCACCTTTCCCTACACTGTCCAGGCTGGCACAGTCTGGTGGAGAGGGGGATCTGTTAGGGATCCTGAGAATGCCCATAGCTCAAATCATGATCTTTAAGCCTAGCAAGAATAAAGCTGATGTTTTTATTTCAATCAGTCTGATCCCACCATCTATTTCTCATTTGGTTTTCAACTAAATGGGAAAATAGAGGTTTATTACTTGAAGGCCCCTAAAATTCCCTAACACTCTAACAATGGAAAGCTAATTCAGTCAGAAGGGCAGGAAATGCGTGGGTGACCATCTTCTCTTGTAGCTGCTAGTAGTAAGGTGAGCAGAGGGCATAATAAGGACTGCTTTCAGTGCTTTGTTAGGCACCAGGAATACAACGGGACCTTTGCTCCCATTGCAGTCACATATCCTGGAGCAGGAAGCTGGAGACTACCACTTGTGCTAGAAGAGTGGTAGGGATCTGGAACATTATTTAAATATAAGTACTACATTCAATTAACTGCCCTTCCATTTATTCACCACACATTTGTTGAGCACACACTGTGTACTCATTGCATGGTACACGGTGTTGGAGCTGTGAAAGTGAACATGACAGACATAGGATCTTGGCCCTTATAGACCTTTCAGCTGGAATGAAAAGCTCCCTGCCAACTAAAAGCAAAAATAAATGAATGTGACTATATCAAACTAAAAAGCTTCTGAACAGCAAAAGAAACCATCAACAAGACAAAGAGGCAACCAACTGAATGGGAGAAGATTTTTGCAAACAATGCCTCTGATAAAGGGGCTAATATCCAAAATATATAAAGAACTTGTACAACTCAACAACAACAAAGAAAAAAAATCCAGTTTCAAAAATGGGCAGAGGATCTGAACAGAAATTTCTCCCAAGAAGACATACAAATGGCCAACAGATACAAGAAAAAATGCTCAACTTCACTAGATATCAGGAAAATGCAAATCAAAACCTCAATGAGATATCACCTCACACCTGTTACAATGGCTATTATCAACAAGATAAATTATAACAAGTGTTGGAGAGGCTATGGAGAGAAAGGAACCCTCATACACTGCTGGTGGGAATATAAATTGGTACAGCCACTACAGAAAACAGTATGGAGTTCCTCAAAAAGTTAAAAATAGAATTATCATACTACCCAGCAATCCCTCTCCTGAGTATCTACACTCCCAAAAATCTAAAAACATTTATCCGCGAAGATACATGTCCCCCTATGCTCATTGCAACATTATTTATAGTGGCCAAGACATGGAAACAACCAGTGTCCTTCAATAAATGATTGGATAAAGAAGATGTGGTATATATACACAATGGAATACTACTCAGCCATAAGAAAAGATGAAATACTGCCATTTGTGACAACATGGATGGATCTTGAGATTATCATGCTAAGCAAAATAAGTCAGACAGAAAAATCAAGAAACATATGACTTATGTGGGATATAAAACTGAAAGCAACAAAGGAACAAAACAAACAAACAAACAAAATCTCATATACACAGACAACAGTTTAGTGGTTACCAGAGAGTAAGTGGGGAGGGGTGATAAAAGAGGAAAAAGGGGGTCAAATGTATGGTGATGGAAGGAAAACTGACTCTGCGTGGTGAACAATGCAATATATAGATGATGTAGTATAAAAATGCACACTTGGAACCTATATAATTTTACTAACCAATGTCACCCCAATAAATTGAAGGAAGGAAGGAAGGAAGGAAGGAAGGAAGGAAGGAAGGAAGGAAGGAAGGAAGGAAGGAAGGAAGGAAGGAAGGAAACAAGGAAGGAAACAAGGAAGGAAACAAGGAAAGAAGAAAAGAAGGAAGAGAGCTTCCTGCCCCTGGGGCCTGCATTTCACTTACAGAATGGAGACTGGTTTTCCCTCTCAAGCCCCGTATACCTGAGACCTGAAGGAAAGAAGGGTCTTCCTTGCTCTCCAAATGCCATCTCCAGGCCTAATTTCTCTCACTCCCCTTCAAAGTACATGTTATCAAACTTCTCACCTGCTATCTTTCTGTGGCCGACCCCTGTCTTCATCACTCCATCCGAGTCACTGATGACTTTAACCTGGTTCACTCTCTTCTCTTCCACCTGTACTCATTGCACCTGTCTTCATTTTTTGATGACATCAAAGTCTCAGGGGTAATCCATCTGAGAAAGGGTATATCTCTGATTTCCTACATGCTTTCTGTGTATTTCTCTCCTCTGTTGCCCTCTCGAGAATCCTAAAAGCTGTTTTTCTTTCCCCCCAGCACACAATGAAGAAGAAACAAAGACTCAGAGAAGCCTGTGCTGGGAATATGACAGAAAGATTCAGACGTGGGCATGCCGAGTAAGTTGGGACTGCAGTAACAGGAAAGAGCCAGTAAAGGGGTGGTTCACAGAGAAGAGGAAAGCCTGGAAAAAGCAGTTATGTTTTCATGAGACAAATTCAATGTATTGTAAATGAGTAACAACAGAGACTTAAACTTGTTTACAGTGTTTGCTGTGCTTTTAAATATTAGAATAGACTTTTTCTACATGTTTTGGCCAATTTGACAAAGGAAATTTATGATAACAGAATGAGTCTTGTTTTTTTTTATGGTTCAAAACAATAGAGATTTATTGTCTCACCGTTCTGGAGGTCAGAATTCCAAAATCAGTATCATTAGGCCCAAACCAAAATGTCAGCAGGGCCGTACTCCTTCTAGTGGCTCTAGAAGAGAATCTATGCTTTGCCTCTTCCAGAGTCTGTCTGAAAGCAGAGTTCTGGAAGTGGGATAGGCAAGAAAGACCCTTACTTGAGAGAACCAGGAAGTGGAGTGGACAGAACTCGGCGCTAAGCTATCCTCAAGTGAGAAGGAGTCTCTCACACACTGGGCACATTTGGCTGTTTCCTGGGCATGTATTGTGCCCTTGACCAGAAGCTGGGGACATGTTGTGTGGGGACAGAGGCATGAAGGGAAAAATCATACCTCCTGACCAAGGTGGGACTGAAAAGGACATGTTGTGTGGGGACAGAGGCATGAAGGGAAAAATCATACCTCCTGACCAAGGTGGGACTGAAAAGGATCAGATTAGACTTCCCTCAGCAACACCCCGCTACCGCCACATATTTGTGCCTTAGTTTCTAAGTTCCTTGATCACTCACCTCCAGGGATCACTTCCTCAACCCGCTTAGCCACAATCATGATGATGACCTTAGCATGAGCAATGACCAAACCTTAACATCCATTCTCTCACCACCAATCACCAACACACACCGGGCAACCCCATTAACTTCCTCACCCTCTCTGTCCCTCTGCTGTGCTCTGGCAAAGCCCCAGTCTGGTTGAAGCCAACCATTGGCCTGCTCGGTGCCTGTCCCTGAGCTGCCCAGTGATGCTGAAGAAAAACGCTCTGTCTTGCTGAAAGATTTCACTGTAAATCTATGATCTCCATTCACCTCACTTTCTCATCCTTCCTTCACCAAAGTTACTATCTTACCTCACACCAACTCCTCCACATGGGCTTTGGATCCCATCCTCTTTTATATTCTTAAGGACTGTGCTCCTACAGTTCCCCCAACTCTTTTAGACGTTTCCTGTCAGCACCCAAACATGCTGTCATCTGTCCTTTGAAAAAAAATAAAACCCCACAATACCTTTCAAATTCTCCTCCCATTTCTCTGCTCCCCTTCAAAGCAAAACATTTTGAAAGTGGTGACTATAATTACTCTTTCTTTGTTTCACAATCTCTCTTCAATCCACTCCATCCAGTTTCCATCCACACCCCTCCATCCAGACTGCTGCTGTCACTGTCTCTCATGGCCGTCGTGTTGCCGGCTGCAGGATGGCCTCTGCGCTCTTGTCTTTATGCCTCACACAGCACTGGACACAGCTAACCTCTCCAGCTTGCCTCCTTTCCGTCACTTCCAGGGCACACACACTTTCCAGTTCCTCATACCTCTCTCACTGTATAGATGATCCTTCACTTACAATGGTTCGACTTACAATTTTTCAACTATTCATGGTGTGAAAGTGATAAGTTCTCTATGCGTTGAGTAGACACCATACTTTGAATTTTGAATTTAGTTTGTTTTCCAGGCTAGCGGTATGCAGTATGATAACTCTCTCATGATGCAGGGCAGCGACACAGAGATGATTTTGCCCAGTGGTACTTTAATATAAGTGTTTTGAACACGTTTAAGGTGGGAGAGTTTAAGCTATGCATTATCGACTTAGTATTTTCACACTTACAACTGGTTTATCTGGACATAACCACTCAGAAGTCAAGGAGCGTCTGTATCTTCTCAGTCTTTGTTGGTTTCTCTTTCCTTTTTTTTCTTCCTTAACCGAATAGTCTCTTTTAAAACGTACGGTCTGAGAAGACAATATTACAGCTTCTATTTTCATTTATTATTTTCTCTAAAAAAATAAGGAGGAAATTGTGCTTTACTTATATGTAATACACATTTATGTACTGGTGCCCTCATTCTGTTGGTGTATCAGAGAATTAAATGTCATATACAAGCATGCTACACAAGGCATGCTGAGAGAAGAGTGAACATTCCACAGTCCTAGAGGCTACTGTATGCTGTCGTTTATTTGTGCACAGTCGTGTGGTTTTATAGATTATATATTCTTTTAAATACAGTATTTTTATTGTGGTAAAATATACATAACATGAAACTGACCATTTCAGCCACTTTTAAATGCACATCCAGTGGCATAAGTATATTCACACTGCTGGGCTACCATCGCAGCCACACATCTTCAGAACTTTTTCATCTTCCCCAACTATACACATGAAACAATAACTCTCTGTGCCTCCTCTCCCATCCCCTGGCAACCACATTCTTCTTTCTGTCTCTGTGAATTTAACTACTGTAGGTACCTCATCCCATGTTTCCCTGAAAATAAGACCTAGCCGAACTATCAGCTCTAATGCATCGTTTGGAGCAAAAATTTATTTAAGACCCAGTCTTATATTATAGTAAAATAAGAGTGGGTATTACATTAATTTTTGCTCCAAAAGACGCATTAGAGCTGATAGTCGGCTTGGTCTTATTTTGGGGGAAACACGGTATAAGCAGAATCATACATTAGTTGTACTTTTGTAACTGACTTATTTCACTTAGCATAATGTCTTCATAATGGGTAACCATAATCCATATTCCAGTGGATAAGCATAATGGATAAGATTTACTCATATTGTGGTATCAGAATTTCATTCTTTTTTAAGGTTTACACATATTTTGTTTATCAACTTATCTGTTGATAAACATTTGAGTTTTTTCCATATTTTGGCTATTGTAAATAATGCTGCAGTGAACAGTGGTGTTCAAATATTTGTTCGAGTCCCTGTTTTCGGTTCTTTTGGGTATTACCCAGAAGTAGAATTGCTGGATCATATGATAATTCTTTCTTTAATTTTCTGAAGATGCACAGTACTGGTTATCACAGTCCCACCAACAATGCGCAAGGGATCCAGTGTTTTCACATCCTCACAAATACTTGTTATTTTCTGTTTTTGTTTTTGTTTTGCTTTTGATAATATCATCCCAACAAGTGTGAAGTGGTGTCTCATTGTGGTTTTGATTTACATTTCCCTGGTTATTAGTGATGTTAAGCACCTTTTTATGTGCTTGTTGGCCATCTGTCTGTCTTCTTTGAAGAAATGTTTATTCAAATCTTTTGCTCATTTTTGGAGGGTTTTTTGTTTGTTTGTTTTTCTTGTTGTTGTTGAGCTGTAGGAGTGCTTTGCATTCTGGATAGTAATCCCTTATCAGATCTGTGATTTGCGAATATTTTCTCCCAACATGGGAATTGCCTTTCCACTCTGTTGATAGTATCCTTTGATGCACAAAAGCTTTTAAAGTTTTGATGAAGTCTAATTTCTCTATGTTTTCCTGTTTTTGCCTGTACTTTTGGTGCCATATCCAAGAAATCATTACCAAATCCAATGTCATGAGGCTTTCCCCCTGTGTTTTCTTCTTCCACATTAGGTCTTTAATCCATTTTGAATTAATGTTTTATATGATGTAAAGTAAGGTCCAACTTCATTCTTTTGCATGTGGATATTCAGTTTTCACAGCACTATTTGTTGAAAAGACTGTTCTTTCCCCATTGAATGATTTGGGCACCCTTTGATCATATGAAGGTTCGTTTCTAGTCTATTTTATTCTATTGGTCTATATGACTGTCTTTATGCTAGTACCACATTGTTTTAATTATTGTAACTTTGTAGTAATTTCTGAAATCAGTGAGTATAAGACTTCCAACTTTGTTCTTTTTCAAGATTGTTTTCGCTATTTGGAGTCCCTTGTGGTTCCATATTAATTTTAGAATTGATTTTTTTATTTCTACAAAAAAATGGGCTTTTAATCGGGATTGCATTGTATTGTAGATCACTTTGGGTAGTACTAACATCTTCCCAATGCTAATTCTCTCAATCCATGAAGACAGGATGCCTTACAATTTATTGGTGTCTCCTTTAATTTCTTTCAGCAAGGTTTTATAGTTTTCGGTGTACAAGTCTTTTACCTGTTTTGTTAAGTTTATTCCTAAATTTTCTGCTCTTTTTGATACTGTTGAAAATGGACTGTTTTCTAAATTTCCTTTTCAGATTGTTCATTGGTAGTGTATAGAAATACAACTGATTTTTAAAAAGTTTTTTATTTAATTAAATTTATCGTGGTAACATTGGTTAATAACATATAAGTTTCAGGTAAAGAATTCTATAATACATCATCTGACATTGTGTTGCGAGCACAATTGATCTTTGTGTGATGATTTTATATCTTGTAACTTTGCTGAATTCAGTTGTAATAATTTTATTTGGCTGGGGTTTTTTTTGGCGGGGACATTGTGGAATCCTGGGTTTGCCCTTATCTTTGATTCTTCTTTTTCTCTCTTACTCTCTCATTTCTCTACATGCAAATAACCACCAACTCATTTCAGTTTGTTTTGAGTTCACAATGTCTCTCTGCTCTTTGACACTTCTAATGTGATTGAATGAAAATTTGAACCCACAATGAATGTCTAGGGCAATGCGTGAAGAATTTGTTTTCTAAAATAGTCCTTTTATCTTGCTCTTCCACTCAACCTCTGGGAGCCTCATATAAAGATAGAGGCCCCAGCCTTGTTCTCAGGGGCAGCATACCTACAGTGCAAAGCTTAGGCTCTGGAGTCAAGAGGACCTGAAGTGGAAGCAGAGAGGCTGCTTACTAGCTGTGTGATTGGAGGCATGTAATGTAGACCCTCTCCGTCTCCTTTTTTCAGCTGGAAATGGGTGGTGATAATAATATCTACCTCATGGGACCTTTGGGAGGCGTCTTAACTCATGTGGGCTGCTGTAACAAAATGCTGCAGACTGGATGGCTTATAAACAACAGAAATTTATTCCTCACTGTTCTGGAGGCTGGAAAGCCCAAGTCAAAGCACCAGCACGATCCGTTCTGGTTCGTACCCTCTTTCTATTTCATAGCTGGCCACTTCTTGCTGTGTCTTCACATGGTGGAAGTGGCTAGAGATCTCTGTTATAAGAGCACTAACCCATTCTGAGGACTCCATCCTCATGACTTAATCACCTCCCAAATCACCTCCCATCTTCTAGAACATTGGGCATTATTATTCCAACATGTGAATTGGGGTGGGGGCGCTGGGCACGATTCAGACCATAGCTGGAGGCTTAAACAGGACAATGAATATAAAGCACTTGGTGAAACACCCCCTTTCTCCTCCTGTCTTTCTCCAAAGACACAGATTGCAGTGATCTCCTGACTCTTTTTAATCTCTATTACTCTTTTGGCACTGAACCATCTACTGTCTTGTATTGTTTGTTTTCTTTTTATGTACATTCATGTTATCTTCCCTACTAAATTAATTATAAATTCTCCAAGGGCTGAGATCTTGTCTTTTTTCTTCTTTCCTTTCCTTGTGCTTGTGGCTTGTTGTATGTAATATAATGCCTTATACATGTTCAACGCCTAGTCAATATTTACTTTTTAATTGTTTGTCATAATGAATTTTCTTTCACTGCCAGATTTTCAATGTCTATAAAACTGATGTTTCATTTAGTTTGTTTTTTTTTCAGTTTTCCCCACTTTGATTTTAAAACAGCTGACATTTTAAAATAGTTAACAAGAAAGTAGTGAAGACATCACTAATTCCTAGAAGACCTTCTGAGTGTATTTCCACCTATGTCTCTGTTAAAAGTAGAAAAAACAAAGATAGGTCAGGGTTGTCAGACAACAAACATACCCAGTTAAATTTGAATATCAGATAAATAACAAATAGTTTTTTAGTATGAGTTAGCCCATGCAATATCTGTTGTTTATCTGATATTCAAATTTAATTAGATGTTTTGCATTTTTATTTGCTAAATCTGACAACGCTACCATGAAAGCTTAAAATTTCCAAAAATTATTGTAAACAAGCATTATTCTCTGTGGAAATAAGAATATTCCCATGTGCTTAAAATGAAGTGTTTCTGTGTCAAAAGAGTACAGTTTGAGAGATCATTCTGAAACAAGCCTTCACTACAACTATGACCTTATATGCAAAAGATATGTGATGGAAAATCTAATGAAGGGGAACATTAACTGAAATATCAGCAGCCTTTTCTATTGAGTATAAATGAAAATAGTGATGTTTCTGTGAAATGCAGTCCTGTACTAAATGAAATAATTGGTTGGGCTTCAAAATCTTTTATAGTAAGTGCATACAATTATCGTATTAGTATGTCTAAGTCTTCTTGGAAATGCTATTGCTCTATATGTTGAAAACATGGCTTACAGGACAAAGCTTGAGAAAAGTTAGAATTATCTGTGGCATGTCCTATTGCAACTAAGGAGAACATAAATATAAATTGTATTTCTCTGCTGTATTTATTTAAGATGTCAATGAGAATTTTTATGTGACTGAAAAACTCTTGGAACTTAATTTTGGCACCATATTAGAATCTGATTTGTTTATAAAAGTCATGAATAGTTTAACATGTATTAATCAAAATGAGTAAGAGTAGCTACAGTTTCCCCGGTGGAGCCACCTCAGACTTGTTACACAGCCAAATAGTGCAACCAATGATTTGTATTAATATACCATATTTCCCCCAAAATAAGACCTAACTGCAAAATAAGCCCTAGCATGACTTTTCAGGATGCACTTAATATAAGCCCTACCCCCAAAATAAGCCCCAGTTAAGATCGTCAGCCAGATGGACGCATTTAGTACGTCCGTTGCAACTCACAACGGATGTATTTAATTATAAAATATTAATATATAATTAAATATAAACATATAATATTGGCATTGATACTTAAAATAAATGATAGTATAAATTATAATTAAGTATTTGTAAATACCCAAGCGGGCACCTTTGGATGAGAGGTAAACGCTTATGTCAACAGATGAACTCGAGACTTACTGCCAAATGACAAATCGGAGTACAGACACAATGCACAAATAATGTGTGCACTTGATAATGAACAGGTGTGGTTATCTAATATGAATCTTCATAATTCAATACGTTGTGTGTTGTAATGGACATACTTAATGCACTCGTGTGAAATGAAACGTTTTCTGAATTTTGGCGCCTGCAATTTTTTGTCGCCTTTGTGTGGACCATCATTCTTAACTGTTATCATTTTTGTCGCCACTCCTGTCTCATAAGTCTTCAATTAACACTTCATTTAACGTTATATTTAAAGGGAATAATATTTTGACCCAGACAAGATGAGTGCAAAAAGAAAGAGCTATTCCGTCGAGTACAAGAAAGGAATCATGGAGGACTCACAGGGCAAGAATCTTACGGCTTTCTGCAAAGAGAAGTTGGATCTCTGAATGGTCTGAAAATGCCGAGCAGAGTCTGATAACCTCAGTCAACAGGAGGACGAGGGAAATGCTAAGAAGCGCAAGTGTGGTTCAGGTCAGCAACCATTATTTCCTGAGCTGGAAGACATCATCTGTGAATGGATTGCTGACAGGAGAGCAAAGGCTTTGGTTGTGTGCAGGGCTGATACTCAAGCATTTGCCCTTGCAGTGGCACCACAGTTAGAAATATCCCCCAGAAGAATTCAAAGCATCACAACACTGGCTGGATGGCTTCCTTCAGCGATATGAACTATCTCTAAGATCGACAACACTGTTCAAGCTGGAAGATACTGAAGTTATTAAACATGCACTTGCATTCAAGTCCTTTGTTGATGGCATCGACTTTTCTAAATACCAACTCTCCAACATAATTGCTATGGATGAAACTGCAGTGTTTATGGGCCAAGGATCTCAAATAATAAACAATCAGAGGGGTGCCTCGTCAATCTACATTCCCTCCACTGTTTACGAAAGTGCACGTGTTACCTGTATTTTGGCAATTCGTCTGGATGGTAAGAAAGTCCCACTTCTAATCATCACTAAGGGCAAGAAAGATAAGGTTGAACGTGTTTCAGGCATTTGTGTTCTTGAAACCGAAAAAGTTTGGTGCACACAAGCAGTTATAAGGAAAAGAGTCAATTTAATGCTGCCACTTGTTTTGCGAGGTGGCCAAAGAGGTCTGCTAGTCTGGGATTCAGCCAGCACTCACCGCGCTAAAGACATGAAGAACTTCCTTGCAGAGAGAAGAATAGATCAAATAATGATTCCTGCAGGAATGACAGGCTATCTCCAGACTCTAGATATTGCAATAAACAAGCCATTCAAGGACTATTTGTGCATGGAAATCAATGACTACGTTGAAAATAGAATGGAGAGAAATCAGCGTGGAAACTTTGTGAAGCGTAGCCTGCAAGAGGTTGTGACTTGGGTGAAAAATTCATGGGGTAAAATCACTGACAGCTGTGTTGCCAATGCATTATGAGCAGGCTACCTGGACAAGAAGTGCTCATTTAAGGAGAACTCTATTGCTGGACATGAGAGATTGGGGCCAATGGTTCTACAGGAAATGGAGTCGCAAGAAATTTAAGCCAGAATTCAGGGTTTGGAGAGTTATGACGATGTTCCAGAAGATGACATGACTGTATTTGAATAAATGTAGATTTTTGTACATGAATAAATGAATAAATGTGTATTGTTGTACATGAAAAAATAAGACATCCCCTGAAAATAAGCCCTAATGCATCTTTTGGAGCAAAAATTAATATAAGACTTGGTCTTATTTTCAGGGAAATACAGTAGCAGGTAGGTAAGTTCATCACATCCTCCGCTGTGAACCACTTGGTTCTATGAGGTGAAACATGGGACTTGTCATGCAAGTAGCAGCTGACCCTGAGAGCTGGACACTCTCCTATGGCTTGAACATGGACCATTTGCCACTTTACTTGATTGGTTTGTCTTAGGAATCTGATCCATAACACAGAGGTTATTACCCTCAGAGAGGGAAAGGGGTGTTTCTTTTTAAATCTAACACTATTTATTGAAAGCCTAATACGGGCGAGGTACTATTTGGAGGAATGCAGAAGAGAGACAAAGTCCTGCTCTCGTGGAGCTTGCATTCTAGTGAGTGGAGTCACACGGTAAACAAATAATGAGTAAACAAGGAAAATAACTGAGAGTGAGAGAATTCTAGGGAGAGAATTCAATAGGGTGATGATGTGAAAGAAAGCAACTGAGTGCCTTTTTAGGTTGGGGATTAAGACAAGCCTATCAAAGGTGGCAGAATTCCAGTGCAAGCCCAATGGAGGGAAGATGCCGGCCATGTAAAGACCTGGAAGAAGAGCTTTGGAGTAAAGGGAATGCAGAGGCCCGAAGATGGAATGAGACTGGTGTGTTCTGAGGGAAGACCAGTGTGGTGAGAGGGAGGATGGTATGAGGTGAGGCTGCAGTTAGGCGGAGATCAGATTATGGAGGACTTCAAAGAACAGGAATTCATTCTGTGAGGGGAAGCGATGGGACTTTTCAGTCAATAATTAAATAAACACACTTAATATAGTTTTCGAAGTAAAGGTAGTGTATTAACAATGAGAAAAAAGTAAATCTTTTGAAAGAAAACTAAGTAACAGATAGAATATTTTAATAAATTAAACTTCAAACCGACCTAATTATTATATCATGAAATATCTATTAAACCAAGATTTCCCCCAAAATAAAGAATATTATCACTATATATTTTTATTGAGAGAAATATATGGTTAAAAATAATGTGTGAGCCACCGGCAGGCCTGGTGGCTCAGGCGGTTTGAGCTCCGTGCTCCTAACTCCAAAGGCTGCCGGTTTGATTCCCACATGGGCCAGTGGGCCCTCAACCACAAGGTTGCCAGTTTGATTCCTTGACTCCTGCAAGGGATGGTGGGCTGTGCCTCCTGCAACTAGCAACAGCAAATGGACCTGGAGCTGAGCTGCGCCCTCCACAACTAAGACTGAAAGGACAACAACTTGACTTGGAAAAAAGTCCTGGAAGTACACACTGTTCCCCAATAAAGTCCTGTACCCCTTCCCCAATAAAAAAATCTTTAAAAAATAAAAATAAAAAAAAATAATGTGTTAATTTAGAAATCTGGTTTAACATTTTATGGTAAAGTGAAGGTTTGATTTTAATTTCAATTTATACGGTTGCTTAGTTTTAATGATGTCACAGGTGAGAACATCTCCTCACAAAGAGCATATATCCATCCCAAAGGAAAAGGTTTATGGTTGGCTCTATCATTCAGTCATAGACTCGTTTTTTTTCAGTTCCATTCAGCAATTGCCCGAAAGTTATTGCTAAAATTTAGCTTAGTAATTTTCCATCTTCTCTCATGTCAAATAATTATTCTTGAAAACGAACTGAAAAGTGAAGGGTTTTATATTTTTAACAAATGGATTTTAAATTCATTGAAAATATTCACTTGGAAGATGTAAAACAAATTTTTAAGAGTCCAGATAGGAGAGTTTTTGTTAGTGACACATACTATTTTTGGCAAAAGAAAAAAATTATATTCATATAATGATGGAGATATTTCCATGCTTTCTCTATAGTATGAGCTTCTTTCTGTCATTGTTAAAATATTGTCTTTACTTTTAAGAAAGTGTGTTTTTAAATTTTTGGAAAATTCTAGATATTATACGTTACAAGAGATCAAAAAATTTGGCCCAAGGCAAGGTACTGTCAGAGCACACCTGTGGGAGGCTGGTTGAAGCTAATGTGGGCTGGCCCCTCGGCTGTGGTTAGTTTATAGATGAGGTGGGAGAACACTTGAAGAAATGCACCAATGTGTTTGAAACAGGATATAGTATCAGAGTGAAAAGTTTCGCCTTTGAACAGTTAGTGGCTGGGCAACAGATGGAGGACAAACTCAGTGAGAAAGAAGGAGCAGATTCTATTAAGTCACACTAAAACAAATTGTTTTTTTAAAAAACAAATCGATCTCATTTATATGTGGAATCTAAAGACAAGAATAAGTGAATGAACTAATCAGAAATAGTTTTGGAGACATAGAGGAAAAACTGAGGGTTGCTAGATGGGAGGGCGGGTGGGGATAAAGGGGAAGGAGAAGGGATTAGAAAACAGTCGGTAACCACAAGATTGCCACGGGGTTACGAAAGTCGATTTGGGGAACATAATCAATAGTGTTGTAAAGATTTTGTAGGGTATCCGATGGACACTTGTCTCATTAGGGAGACCACCTCAGGGATGATGTAGATGCCTGATCACTGCACTGTACACCTGAAGCTGAAGCTGAACAATAATGAATGTCAACTACAAGTTTGTATGTATATGTATATATACATATATATGTATATGCATATGTATATGTATATGTATATGCATATGTATATGTATGTTGTCGTGCGGGGTGTCCGGCGGGGTCTCTGGTCCCACTCCCCACATAAGAACACAGGACATGGTGAGGCCAAAAAGGAACACCCACGGAGCCATAGGTAGGGGAGTCACACCACTATATTCTCGCTGGCGGCTGGGTTGGAGACACAGGAACCAGGAGCAACACAATTCTCAACCCTCACTGCGCCGCTTGCAGGCTCAGCCACCATCTTCTTGCTAGCCCCCATTTTTTTGCTAGCCTAGCCACGGCAGTTATATTAGTGCCCAATGGCTCACTGGTTACAGCTGACGGCCAACTAGCCACAGCTGATGGCCATTTGATCACAGTCGATGGCCATTTACTACCTGAGCCAGCACCTTTCTATGTGAGGCCAAGAGCCTGGAAACTGCTTTTTGGGGCTCTGTCCCCACATATGTACTTACAAGAAGTGGAGTACAGCATTAGGAATAGAGACAGTGGAAATGTAATGGCTCTGTGCAATTTCAGAGGGATAGTGGATGGGGGAAAAGGGGTTCACACAGTGTGAGGGATATAAAATATAAACGTCTAAGTAGTAGTTTGTCTTGTGCACCTGAAACTAATAAAAAAAATTAAAAACAGAAACAAATCGACAACTGAAGACAAAAACCACTTTATCTCTCAATTTCCCTTTATCACCAATACAAAAGGGGGTGGTGGGTCATAGAATATTCTTTAGTGTGCCTCTTCAATAAAACTTTAATGCTGACCTTTTGCAACTTCTTTTTTCTCCTTAAGTTTGCTTTCAATATTTATTTTAATATGATTTCATCTGGACAGAAATGTTCTTTAGGTGAACATATGGTGGTATCTAGCCTAATTTAGCACCCCCTGGAGATAGCTGTGGTGCTAGGGACAGACATTGGAGACTATGACCAAGCTTGGGGTAAGCAGTAGAGAGAAGGATGAGTAGCAGATCTTGCCAGAGCACTGTAGTGTCTTCATTCTACCTCAAGCCTAATTTGAAACAGTGGCATCATTATAATTGATTCAGGGAAATGTGGTCTCAGCAGGTACTTAGGAGCAGGAAGAGGTAAAGAAAATAGGCCAAGAGGAATAAAATGTGGTTGTTTTCCTATACCACAAATACCTTGATTTAAAAACTCTCAAGTTTTGTTTCTGTTGCCAGAAGTTTTACCAAGTTACAAGTCAGAAATAATGAAATACCGTGAAACTTCAGAATACAGTACTTACACGTTAGACCAAATTTTTCACCTCTTACCAATAATTTACTATACCAATAGTTTTGTTTATTGTCTGTTAGTTATTCACACCTCTGGTACTTCACCAATAAGTTCAGTGATATCAAGGTCTCAAAGAAATAATTTGTGAATTTATGTACTCATTGGTTATTAATATCATGTCACAGTTATAAAATCAACAAATGGCTAAGCATTAATCAAAACGAAAGTCACTGAACCTGATTTTAGAAGAGGTAAAGATCTGAGTATATGAATTAATCACATTAGTTAACAAAAAAAGCAGAACTGAAATTTATGCTTAGAAAACCATTGGTTAAAAGACAGCATTTGCTAAAAGCCATGTAAAGGCCAGAGTAGACAAAGGCTAGATTAGTGTTTCAAAAGTTCAAATTCTACTTTTCTTCCTCATGTGCAAACATATGAAAGGAAAGGGAAAAGGGAGGCTAAAAAAGCGGTAGTAAAATGAAAGGGCATCTGGTTAATGGTAACGTACAATTGTCTCTTTTATAAACATGATTCTTCTTTAAATTTAAAGGTTTAGGTTAGACTCTGTATTTCTTAATGTGAAGCTATTGAAATTCTAACAATAACAACAAAAAAAACTATATTCACACCAGGTAATTCCTTTAGGATGTTAAAAATAACCTTTGCTTGTAAAAATGGTCTTTGCCCCCTGGTGGTGAAATTATTATTATTTAATTTGTTTAAAGTTCAAAGACTTTAATTATGGAGTGTTGACACTAAAAATCCTTCTAGGTGAGCAAAAATAATAGAGAATTATACACTGGAAGTGGAGAGAGATGAAACTAGGCCATAGGGTGGTAAAAGAAATTTCTCATGTCTAACCATTTAGAACTATGTTTTCCTTAATCTATCTCTGTTTCCGTGTTGATCATACTGCTAATTCAGTATTTTAAGATGGTGCCTCCTTTGAATAAATTTAATAGCAGGCATTTATGAAGCATGGAATTTCTACACATAAACTAATGCCTTAGCTATGGCCTGTTGACTGGGGTGAATAACAACTTTGTGCTGTTTTCTTTGGTGTTCCAATTTGGCATCATAAACAATATTAGGGCTCAATGGCAGAATGCCAAAACCAGGCTGTTCACTCTGAAAGAATAGATGATGAAGAGATCTGTTAAAATTTTTCTTTTACAGGCTAATTGGAGCCTTTGTAGATGAGGAAAATACAACAATTGCTGTGCTAGAGCTGAACTGAGGATTCAGTAGGAGAGACTGTCCTCCTTGGTTGGTTAAAGGAAAAAAGAGAAAAACTAATTTTCAAATTTTAGAAAGTGATTCAAGTGAGCTACTAGACACTGTTGAAAAATTAATAATAACTTTGGAATTGTGGAAGCTTTTAGAGGAAAGAAATTTTAACATGGATTCTATTGTGACACATTAAAGCCTATGTATGTAAAGCAGAAAACATCATCTGAAAATACAGAATATCAGGGTAAGACAATCATTGAATGTGAATATTTTCTGTTCCTTTTGTTCAGTGGAGTCACATGCTTTTAATTAGGAATGTATTGTGTAATCTTATGCCAAATTTAACAGGAAAATCATGAATAATATGTTTTATGGAGTTGGAACAAAAAAATTAAACCAGCTTTTAGAAGCAGTCATTATTTTGTAAAGATAGTCTTATCTCCCACCATCTTGAACAGGCGATTGGATAAATTCCTGGTGAATTGGGCAATCACAGCCTAAAAATAATACATGACTTGAAGACATGTAAACATGTAAGAATAGATAAGATTTATTTATGGAACACTTAATACAATATAGATAAAGACTTCCTACAAAATAATAGTAACATTTAAATTGTAATTATGATATACCAGGCACTAATTATTTCACTGAATACACAACCACCTTATAATTTTGGTAGTAATATTATCCTAATTTTACAAATGAGGAAACAGAAACACGGGGGATCACCCAGCTAGTAAGTGGTAGACCAGGATTCAAATTTAATCAATCTGGCTCTAGAATCTGCACTCTTATACACTATGGGATTATTTGAGTAAATAGTACATTATTCAGAGAAGTAAAAACCATAGTGTCAACATGTTAGAAATATATTTATTATTTGTAACATGAAGAACATCTTTATTTATGAGGACCTTCAAAAGGATTAAAATTCGAAACTGCAATAAAAAAGGGATTATTTTCCACGGAAGTGCTTTCCCAAAATAATGTTTTTCTAACCTTTGCCAACTCAATATAAGTTTGTGAATGGTGTTTGGATAAATAAATTACTGAGTGAAGATACTATCCCATTAAAGAACAGGGATATCTTAGAACTTCAAGTCCATATAATTGAGAAACAGCCATAAAGGGGCAAAAGAGAAATTTTTAAGATTTAATGAGAGCCTCACATTTTGAAATCATAGGATGAATAGGCGACATAAATGGTGATTTTAAGAGAGGTTTGAAGTTTTGCTATAGTAGGTATTGTATTCAATTCTGTTTGACATAATGGTTAAATCTGATATTACCCCAAAGTGGGGGATAGACTAGCAGATGGCTTATTTAAACCTCTTTGAGTCCAACTGTCTATGAAATTACTAATGTTCTTTCCCATCTGAAAAGTAGTGGGCATTATGATGTTCACGTTCATGTATAATAAGACCAAAATACTTTTCATCAACCTCTTTGTGGATGACCCATCCTATACCCTAGATTCTCCCTGCCCTCCTCATGTCAATGGCATATTCTTCCAATACATCTTAGCTACACAGTATCCTGTTCACAGTTGAACCTTGTCAACACCAGAACCTACAAACTAATGAAAAAGATTTTTAAAGTCTTTATGTATGTGCTAATATACTCCCAGATCACTTACATAAATGTCATGTTGAAAACAAGTAGGTGTCATTGAGACCTTCACTCTGGGTTTATTCTGTGGTTGTTTGTACTCCCTTATGTTAAACATTTAGCTCATTAATTTTTCTGTCTTCCTAAGACAGTTAGGGCTCCAAATGATCTTTGAAGTTACCACCTTCACTACATCCTGCAAGCTTTTCTACAGTTTGACTATTATGGTTTCTTTTTTCAGAGCTTGTTGCCTCTGTGGGTTTTTTGGTGTGTTTTTTTCGTTTTTAAACAGCGTGGGTTATAATTGACAAGCCACGTAATTCACCCATTTAAAATATGCAAGTAAATGTTTTTGGTATATCCACAGAGCTATGCAGTGATCACCACAATCTAATTTTAGACCAAAAAGAAATCCCATATCCATTAGAAGTCAATCCCTAACCTCCCCAAACTCCAGTCCTAAGTAACCACTAACCTATTTTCTGTCTTTGTAAATTTGCCTGTTCTGAACATTTTATATAAATGGAATCATAGTCTTTTGTGTCTGACATCTTTCATTTGGCATGATGTTTTCAAGGTTTGTTCATGCTATAGTATGTATCAGTACTTCATTTTGTTTTACTGACAAATAATAGCCCATTGTATGGATATGCCATATTTTGTTTATATACAGTTGATGGCTATTTGGGTTGTTTCCAACTCTTTGGTTATTACCAATAATGCTGCTATAAAAAAATAATAATGTTGCTATAAACATTTGTGTACAAGTTTTTATGTGGCTATATGTTTTCATTTTTGTTGTTTCATTTTCCACCTAGGAGTAGAATTTTGGGGTCGTATAATAACTCTGTATTTAGTGTTTTGGGAAACTGCCAAATTGTTTTCCCAAAGGGCTGCATCATTTTGCATTCTCACCAGCAATATATGAGGGTTTCAATTTCTCCACATCTTCACTAATACCAGTTATTGTCTTTTTGATTATAGCCATTCTAATGGGTGTAAAGTGGTATCTCTTTGTAGTTTTGATTTTGCATTTTTCTAATGGCTAATGATGTTGAGCATCTCTTCATGTGCTTGTTGGCTACCTGTATATCTTCTTTGAAGAAATATCTATTCAAATCCTTTGCCCATTTTAAAAAATGTTGTTGAGTTGTAAGAATTTTTTACATATTCTGTATATAACTCTCTTATCAAGTATATGGTTCACAGATCAAATATTTTCTCCCATTCTCTTGGTTGTCTTTTCACTTTCCTTTTTTTTCCATTTTATGGATATACCGCATTTGTTTATTCATTCATCAGTTGATAGAAATTTGGGTTTGTACATTTTAGCGATGGTGAACAGTGCTGCTATGAACTTTTGCGTACAAGTTTTTGAACATCTGTTTTCAGTTTCTTTGGGTATATATCCATGGTCGTATTCTATTTCTTTTTTTTTATTATTATTTTTTAAAAAAAAGTTTATTGGGGTGACAATTGTTAGTAAAGTTACATAGATTTCAGGAGTACAATTCTGTAATACGTCATCCATATATCACATTGTGTGTTCACCACCCAGAGTCAGTATCTTTTCACTTTTTGATGGTATTGTGACACAAAAGTTTCAAATTTCTATGTAGTCCAACTTCTAGTTTTTCCTTTGTCACATGCTTGTGGTGTCATATCTAAGGAAGCATTGGCTAAGATTGGTCACTAAGATTTACTCCTATTTTTTTCTTATAAGAGTTTTACAGTTTTAGTGCTTCCATTTAGGTCTATGATCTATTTTGAATTACTTTTTTTTCATCTGTGGTTTTGTCTTTCATTAGTTTTGTAAACTTCTTGGCCATTATGTTGACAAATATTGTTTCTGCCTTTCTCTCTCTCTCTTGCTAGGACTCATTTACACATACGCTATATTTCTAGGACTCAGTTACACATATGCTATATTTATGCAGTGTCCTACATGCCTTTGAGGCTCTGTTATGTCTCTCCATTTTTTCTTTCTCAGTGCTCAGTTTTTTCAGTTTGTTTTCTTTCAGTGCATTTTTTTTTGACCTGTCCTCAGATTCGCTACTCCTGTTCTGCTGTGTCCAGTCTGCTATTAAACCATCCATTAAATTCTTGATTTCAGATATATTTTTCAATTTGAGACTTTCCATTTATTCTTTTTTACGGTTTCAATTCTGTTAAAATTCCACATCTTTTAAGTCATGTTGTCCAGTTTTTCTTCTATATTATAATCTGTCACTCTATTTTAGAGTAGTTAGCTTACAGTTCTTATCTGGACTGCAATATCTCGTTTATCTGTGATTCTTCTATTATCTATTTTTTCTTGATTATTGGTCAAATTTTCCTGCTCTTCTCATGTCTCATACTTTTTTATCATATGCCACACTTTTATGTTAAAAACTTATAGGGAATACAGCTGATGTTATTTTCCTCTAGAGATGAAAACAGACAAGTAGGGTAAGAGTCAGAGACTGAGCTGGGTTGGGACTGAGTTGCAATTTTAGTAAAATTCAAACTATTTCTGGTTTCACTGTGTTCCTTGGTTGTGATTCCTCTGGGCTTTTGATAGAAAGCCTGAAAAGTTTCTATCTCCTCAGCCTTGGAGATTCAGTTCTGCCTTTGAGAGGTTTTAAACTCAGATCTTTAGCTTCCTACTCACACAACTCCAGAAGTATTGCAAATGTTTTGAGGGGGATGACTGCCTTTGTATTTGAGGCAGGTTCCTCTTTCTATGTAGAGTTTGTTTTGTACGCACTGGTAGAATGTGTGGGGATTTTATTCTGCCTATCAGACCCAGTCCTTCAGTCTCCTGTACCACTCCAGAATTCAGCAAATGTCCTCTGGGAAAGGTGGCTGTATGTTTGGGGCTCCTCTACCTTTCTCATCCAATTACACACCTCCCATGACTGTTTCACTGGTTTCTCTTTTTCTGTGCAAAGTCCCTCTGCCCAGGCCAAGCTTGATCAATTTATGCCTAGAAGCAGTGAATGTCACCACAGAAGACAACAGCTGGCAATTGTCAGCTCACTTAGTCCAGGCCTCGGTAAAAGATTTACTCAGTTGCATTGTCCTTTGGGGGATAATAACTGAAAATGTGAAGGTGCCAAACTAGAAGTCTAAATGTGAGTATCACTGTGGTTTTTGTAGAGACCTGGACCAGAACAAGCAAGAAGGTCATTTTGGAGTAGACAAGTGTCATTGGATCTGAGCAGGATGAAGCTTCAAGAGCAATACCTGATGACAGTGAGAAGCAATAGCAATACTATACTGAACAGACTCCAGTTCTGTTTCAGCTTGGCCTTCAAAAGAAAACTGATTCCCTTTAGAGGGGGTAAGTCCCTGGGGTTGTTGGACAACGTAAGAGTAGAGCTCAAGAAGGAACTACTAGACTGTCTGCTAAAAGATCAGGCAAGAATCCGAGATTTGTGGCAATATGGCACCACATATAACATTTAAAATGTCATATTGCACTTAAACCAATGATCAAATCAGGAGAAAAGATGAATGTTGGGGTGTTATGAAAAACTAATGCTTACGATTATTACTTTTATCTTATTTTGATATTTTACTCACTGAGTAAACAGTAAGCTAATTTAGACTTGGTAAAGATGTCTTTTCACTTTAAGAAAACTGATATGGTAAAAAGCAAGCTAAAAAAATGGAGTGGGGGAAATGGTGGTGGTCGGTATTCACAAGCTTCAATTCAACTAATTGAAAGCTAGTCATGTCCCCTTGCTTTGGACTGAATGTTTGTGTTCTCCCACCCCAAATTTGTGTGTTGAAACCCTCCCTCATCCCCAGTGTGATAGTATTTGGAGGTGGGGCCTTTGGGAGATTATTAGGTTTAGATGAGGTCCTGATGGAGGAGCCCTCACTGTGGGATTAGTACCCTTACAAGAGAAAACACAAGCTCTCTCTCCCCACCACTCTCTCCCACCATGTGAGGATACAGCAAAAAGGTCTTCTGCAACCAGGAAGAGGCCGCTCACCAGAAATCAACTGTGCTGGTACCCTGATCTCAGACTTTCCAGCCTCCAGAACTGTGGGAAATAAATGTCTGTTGTTTAAGCCACCAGTCTATGGTCTTTTGTTATAGCAGCTCTAGCACCCCCTGCTAAGACACCCCCTGCTCTTGTATCTTTGAAAGGTAAGCATCATGATGAATTTGAAATGTAATTAATTCAAGCATATATATTTTTAAGCAAGATATACTTGCATTCATTTATGAGTATTTAAAATATTTTTAAAACTGCAATCATCAGATATCTCCAGTAAGATTTACTTCCTAGATACTGTTTTTCTAACCTTTATCAAACATAATATATTCTTACTATGAGAGTGAAAGTAGCTTTATCATTCCCCTATGGAGCTTAATTTAACTGGGCAGATCCAAAATGGGAAAAACAAGGTCAGATTTTCAATACTGGGCAAGCACCATGAGCTATACAAGCATTTTTTGCTCCCTTCTATCTCCTCAACCAAGAGTAGGCAGTAAGGAAGGAGAAATGTGAGAAGGCCAAGAAGAAAATAAGGTTCACCTAAGAGAAGCAATAGTGGTGGAGGAAAAAAAAGAGACTGAACAGAAGCTATGTAAGACTAGGAATTATGACATTGGTGGGCAAAGAGAGGAGGTTTTTAGCTTGTATGTCTTTAAAAACAGACCTGTTGAGAAAGGAAGTAGGCTAAACAGGATAAACCACACTTCCCCTAAAACTATGATTCAATCACCATTATTAATTCTACCAGGCTGCCTATTTTATGGTATACTTGTAAATCTTAATTCATAATCAAAAGTATACTTTTTTTTCTTTGTCCGAATCCATTTCTACTTCATCTCTCATAAAGGATACTCCAAACTACTCCCTAGATTCGCCTCTTTCAGGCCTTAGGTTCAATTCCTCCTATATCTTTGCTGATGGAAGAATGAAATGTATGGAACAGAGTCCCTAAATCAGTGAAATCAGTTTTAGATGTGCTTTTAGTTTTCAGTATCTGGGGGAGGGTAAAAAGGTAGCTGTTCCCGGGGAAATTTATACTTGGGATGTTCCAGGTACATGCGTGATGTCCATATCTCTAAATCTGTGCAAACACATGTACAGATCTTCGGTGCTCGCCAGCCACCGAGAGGATTTTCTCGGAGGCCCAGATCTGGGGCGCCCGGCTTCCCTACTTCCGGCCCTGCTCCCTGCCTCCCGGTTGCTAGGAAACGTGATGTCACCGGAAGCGCGGCCGGGGATAGGCTAAAACGAGGGGAAGCCTCCCCCCTCTGCAACCTCGGCGCGCGGCGCTGGCTCTCCAGCTGTTTGTAGGCCTAGGGGTGAGGGTCCGCGCGGGGAAGAGCCGGCGGTGTGCCCGTCCGCCCACCCGCCGCTGCGTCCGCCGGCTCCCGCCGCTCCTGCTCAGCCGCTGGGGCGGCCTCCGGGCGGACGGCTCTGGTGCGGCTGCCTGTGCTCCTGAGTGCCGGGCAGTGTTCCCACAGCCGGCGCGCGCTGCCCGCCACGTCCCCGGTCTCGGCCAACTGCACAGCGTGGCGGGTGACCTTTCCGAGCTCAGCGCGATGACGGCTCCCTGCTCCCGGCTGTCCCGGCTTCCTCGGCGCCGCGGGCTCCGGTTCGTGCCGTTCCCGCCGCTGCTGCTGCTGTTGCTACTGCTGGCGGCCGTGGGGCCGGCGCGCGGCTGGGAGAGCGGAGACCTGGAGTTGTTTGACTTGGTGGAGGAGGTGCAGCTCAACTTCTACCAGTTCCTCGGGGTGCAGCAGGTAAGCGGGGCCGTCCGCCCGCCGGACGGCGGCGCCTCGCGGGCAGAAACGTGCGGGACGGGGCGGAAAGGAGGGGGTGGGGCGGGTTTTGCCCTGGCTTCCTCGGAGAGAGCCGGCACTGTGGCCAAGACTGACTGGGTCCTCTCGGACTCCGGCTGCCCTCGTTAGACCGGTCCCCCTGGTCTCCTCATTACCCCAGCCTCAGAAGGAATTGTCTGCCTCCCCCAGGTCCTGTCCGCCGTGCTCCCCTTCTCGAGTTGCGGGTCTCTGCCAGACTAGAAGGTGCCACCAACCTACAGTGGTGATACCTTCCCTTTCCTTTGCTGTTCTGGGTGAGATCCTTAAACCCAGCTGTACTGGAGGAAGAAGGAAGAGTGGTGTGTGGGAAAGAATAGTCAGTCATGTCTCTAAATTTTCACCTTCACAGTTACACTTCTCCTTATGCTTATTTTAGCTGCCTCCTTTCCTCTGCCTTTCTGGGAAGATAAGAATGCATTTTGGTCTGCGTCTGTGTTGCAGAAGTTTTTCTTGCACTGTACTTTGAAATCTGTTTAGCCTGTTGGATAAGGGTTCGTAGTATCAGTTTAGAAAATCTGGAGGAACTTGAAGCCTCTACCGTGTTGGTCCTGGAATTCATGCAAGGAACCATTAAGTTTTCTGGGCCGTAGAGGCATTTGCAGTGCTACAGGAAGAGAAGTACCACCAGCAGCGCAGGATCGTTATCTTTCTTTTCCTTTCGTTTCATTTCCTTCCCTTTTTTAGCTTGAGACTTTAACCTGTAAAGTCTGTTCGTTGATCTGTACTTCTACCTTGGGAGTGATGAGTGAGAAAAGATATCCAGTCTCTATCTGAATCCTACTGCCAAGGAGATGACATTTCACTGATTGAAGGATTTTTGGGGTGAAAGACTTAGAATTCCACACGATCTGATTGAGCCCTTCATAAAATGCTTCGGATAGTTATGAGGTGAAAAAACAATCCCTAAGGTTTACCAACAATTGTCATTCATGGCACACTTCACATGACTAGATATGAAATGTGCATTTCCCCCTATATGTGAGAACTGTTGAGCTTAACACTAAATGGAAATTTACTTTTCAGTTAAATATAATTGAATATAAAATTGTTATTGCAGTGGCACCTTGATTTTAAAGAATATCATTTTTGTAAGTGTTATTAAAGTATAAGCATTTACACGTCAAATTCTTAGGTGCACAGTTATGTACAGTCTATATTCATTATCTTTACCTGGTGCCACTTCCTGCTCATAAAGACAAATATATCTCATTACAAAGTAAATGATGCAGCATGTGGAAAATTCATTAGTAAAAATAACTCTAAAGGCTTTTAAGAATGCCTTTAATATTGATAATATTTGTTACAATTTATCCTGTAGCTAGAGTCTTATACATAACCTGTCCAAAGATCTTGAAGATGCTTTCCAGCTATTCATGGAAAATTAAGCCCCTTTAAGAGAATACAGAAACTTAGTAGCACTAATTTAAATTTTAGATTATGTAATCTAGTTTGCATGTGAACTTTCATATAATTTTCATTATAAATTCCATGCAATTTCATATAAATTTAATGCAATTTAATTTGCAGAATTAGGCAGTATGAACAACCAGACACTTAACTATATGGGCAAAGATGGGGAAATAAAAAAGCATAGATAATTGAGAAGATTCTGTGTTGAGGTAGAATTTGAAAAGAAGCATCCAGAAAATTGTTTTAATCTATGCTTCTCTGCCCAGGTGTGTTGAAATTGGAAAGAATGGCAGAAGAAATTTTATTTTACCTAAGCAGAGAAAGTAATTCAAGTCTTTACATTATACTGAATCTTAACTTTTTTTGGAAGACTTTCAGGGGATCAGAAATTTGGTAGAGAAAAATTTTTGCAGCTGTCTTAAGTCCTTAATCTGTGATTTTCAAGCTAGAGCCAACCAATCATGAGGAACTGGAGAAAGTAGGTAGGTTACTCAAAGTGGTGACCTGGCTCTGGTGCACGCATCAATTTTGTTGTTGGTCATTCAATATTCATTTGGCGCCTACTAAATTTTAAGCACTGAGAGTTGCCCGGTATATAAAACAAAACCTCTAGCCTCACGAAACTCACAGTTTAGTAGAGGGAACCAGATAGTAAGCTAAACAAGTAAATATAAATGTCAGGTGGTCAAAGAAGGCCTCTGAAGAAGTAAAGGAGTGAGCCATTCGGCAGGAGCTTGCTTATTGTTTGAGGAATAGCACTGCGACCAGTGTGGCTGGGGCAGGATGAACCAGGAGAACAGTAATAGGAGGGGAGAGCAGAGTCAGGGGGTTGGGAAGACCTGTATTGCTTTGTAAGACATTATCAGGCCTTTGGCTGTAAGTAAGTTGGGGATCTCATTGCAGGGGTGGGGTGTTGAACAGAAGAGGTGCATGATTTGACTTAAATTTCAAAACGATCACTTTATTGTATTGAGGATCGCCTGCATGTACATCATTAGTTACTTAGGTGGATAACTGGTGTAGAATATAGATCGTGCCTGGGTGGTGCAAAGCTTCTGGATTTAGTTGGAACAGAGAGCTGCCAAGATTTTACTGATTGTTTGCATTTGGGATATGAGAGAAAAAAAAGTTGAGGCTAATTCTAATGCTTTTGGCCTGAGTAACTGAATAAATACTTGTGTAATTGTAGTTGCCATTTACTAAAATGGGGAAGCCTGAAAGAGAAGCAGGTTTGGTCAGGGGGAAATCAGGAATTTGATTGGGGTCCAGCTAAATTTGAGGTGTCTATTAAACATTCAGGTGGAGCTGGCATATAGGCAGTTGGTTATACAAGTCTGAAGTTACAAGGAGAAAGTTTTGGACTGTAGATATAAATTTGGGACTCCCTGGCACGTAGACGGATATTTGAAGCCACAGAACTGGGTAAGGTCACCAGGGCAGTGCATGTAAAAAGAGGAAACAGAGGTCTGGTAGATAAACCTCGGAGATTCCAAATTTTAACTTAAGAGTCAGGCAGATGAGGAGGAACCAGCAGAGGAGATGGAGAAGGAACAGCTAGTGAAGTAGGCAAACTAAGGAAAGATGGCCTTTTTCAAGTCAAGTGAAGAAGTATTTTAAAGAGGAAAAAGTGATCAGCTGGGTTAAATGATGATAATTCAAATAAGATGAGTTCTGAGAATTGGCTGTTAAACTTAACAGTGTGGAGGTCATTGGCTACCTCAAGAGCTGTTTTAGCTGAGTGGTGACATTGATAGTCTGGTTAGATTGGGTTCAGGAGAGAAGGAAGGGGACGAATTGGAGACAATTAATATAAAAAATTATATTCACACCCCAGACTAGAAGCCAGAGATGATAGTGACTGAATGTGGCACCTCTTTTATCCCCTGTCCCCCAGGTCTAGGTAGTTAGCTCAGTTACTCCCTAAACTCTGTAATTGGAATAATCG
Source organism: Rhinolophus ferrumequinum (assembly GCF_004115265.2). Classification (NCBI taxonomy): domain Eukaryota; kingdom Metazoa; phylum Chordata; class Mammalia; order Chiroptera; family Rhinolophidae; genus Rhinolophus; species Rhinolophus ferrumequinum. Next base: position 6,964,058 of record NW_022680355.1, on the reverse strand, counting down.
ATGACTTTAAGAATTTGGATCAGGCCACTTTCTGACTCACGATCTTGGGCAAGTTAGTTGCCTCAAATGGTATCTTTATTTACTTCATAGTTAGGCGCATAGTAGACCCTTAAATTTTTATTAAATAATGAAATATAAACATGGCAACTAAAACTAAAAAGTAATTCTCTGAAGGAGTAGTTGCTTAACAGGTTTTACTCAATAGTTTGTTTATATTTTTACATGTGACCTTTTACAGGCCTCATACAATGAAGGAATCCCTTTCCATGTATTTTTAGATTTCATATTGGTTCTAGAAGCTTTGGAAGGGATTCCAGAAGTCTTTAGGGGATGGGTATATAAAGGTGACAGATGAGAAGTACAGTATATTTTTAGAATGACTTTAGTTGTTCGTAGGGCATTCCAACTTGGATAGCGCATCTTTTCAGAGGACATAGGGAGGAATATTAGAGGAGTGTAGGAAAAAAGATGTGTTATTGAAATATCTTTCATTAGTAACTTACATTCTAGGTTCCCACACAGTAGATATATTTGCTCTAATAGGTCATACTCCTTGGACCATTGTATTTCTTGTGGGGTCCATGGCAATTCTGTATTTTTTTCATTATCTGTTGGGGCCATGACTTTCCTTATACTTTGTATAGTATTCTAGCCAACAATAAATACTTTATATTCATTTTTTAAAAATCCATGAATTGAAATTATGCAAGCTAAGCTACTTTAAATTTTGCGGTGTTTTCTTTCTGATGACGTCAGAGTACGTAATCTGCCTGGTGCCAGTCATTCATTACAGATTCCTATTAATAGAGCTAGAAAATGTGCTTCTTTCTCTTATAAAAAATTTTTATAACTGTGTCCTTACATTCAAACGAATGCTGAAACTTGGTTAATAGAAGAAAAGCTATTATTAAGTGCATGTGCTTACAAAATGCTGGATTTAATTTTTAAATCAGAATTAATAAACCCTGTAAGTTCTTTCAGATTTAAAGAATATGTAAATTTCCATACTACTAGCAGCCTGTGTAGGGGAGGGACAATTACTGCCCACTCATCCTAGATCCAGGGGGAGCTTCCCTAAAGAAACACTGTTGTCTCTTGACACATCTCTTAGGTTTTTCCATGGAGGAGTGAATTACCTTGTTGGAGGGTGATTGCCTTCCGTCTGTTTTGCTTGATTGAGGAGAGCTAATTAATCAAAAAGCGATAAGCCGTGGGAATCAGTCTCTTCTCTGCCCCAGACCTGTAAGGTAATTATCCTGGACAGACTTTATCTTGAGCGTGCTAGACTGGAGAGGGGAGGGCAAAAATTGCTAGCAAGCCCATTTGGCCCCCATACTTAATCTAAATTCTCCAGTAGCTTTCCAGCAATAAAGGTGATATTTGATCTCTATCGGCCTGACCTCTCTGTCTCAGTTTTTTTGGATAGGAAAAAGCATGAATCATTAAGAGGGCCTTCTCAAAGCCCGTCATAGTCCTTTTTAGAAATAAAGATGCAGAGCTCTTTCATAATGACTGGTGAACCTGTAGTGTGATTGTCATTGATCTCCAATGATGCTTGTGGTGGAGTCCACTGAGCTTGTGGCATTAGTTGAATATAGTTCAGTCATTCTCCAGGGCGTCAAGTCCCTTGTAAATCTGTGTTGTGTAATAATAGCTTCCCCATTTTCATTGCAGAGTCCAAAATTATTTGTTAATTTGGAGGGAGGGAGACAGACAAAATCTGGAAGGGTAGATAATCTTCCAGTCATTTATATTTCTGATCTAGGCGTATCATGCATAGAGTTAGAGCTGAGTAAATACTTGTTTAATTGTATATATCTTTGCATCAGATTAGATTATCGTAAAATTAGTTTACTCTTCTAATGTATACACTGTAGTGGAGGTTGCCTGGGCATATTTTATGGGAAAAAGAAAGTGTATTGTGAAAATTTTGCCACGTAATCTAGAACTGCCAGAACAGAAACCCTCTTTTAGTTGTAAGTTTCCTTTTTCCTTTATGCTGTTCTGAGTTTTATTTTTCTTTACACTAATTATGAGAACACTACTGTAATATTTTGCCTTTTATTATTCATAGATACATCTTAAGTTGAACTGGGACTGACCTCTGTTATTACAATTATTTTTATATATATATATATATATATATATATATATATATATATATATATATATAGCGTACCATTTTACCCAGTGATTGGTGTAACGTGGTGCATTTAAAAATCATGTTTTATTCACTGTTAGAAATGAAACAGAAGGTGGGGTGAAGGGGAGGGTAGATAGTTAACTTGATGGTTGCTGAGAGGAGATCTTATATGGCAGTTATAAGTAACATCAGTACAAGAAGGTTGGTAAAATGCCTAATATCTATATGAAGCCTGTTCTCAGCTTTGTTATGTTTTCTGTCAGTGAATTACTTATTCCACAAACTGCTACTATGTGGTCTTGGAAATTTAAGCCAGGCATTATTGAGTGTATTTGGATAGTAATGATATCAGTTAATTTCATCCAGAATTAAAAACAATTCCAAAGTCTTTCTTGAATCGAGGTGTGCAGAGATGGAAAGGTGTTGCAGTGAACAGAGACACTTCTGATTGGGTGAAATAGGACCCTAAACCATTTTATCATGAAGTTATAGTCATATGTATTTTCAAAAATCTTTATTTTCATCAAAACACTTACTTTTGAAAGATGGGTTTTATACTCATGAATGTAAAAATAGGATTACTATGTTTTAAGTAACATCATAGTATTCCATTTTAAGGGGTATATATTTGAGTTTTTATATATACTGAAATGTATGTCTAAGACTGTTATTAGAGTTTCATTAGAAATTTAATCTAGAATTTGTGTCTAATTCCCATCCTCCTTAATACTAATTTAAATAAGGTTAGGATTTGTTCACTTCTTCAGTGTTTCTGACTACATCATCCAGCAACTGGAATCTCATACATAATAAGGCAGGCTGCTTGATTCCCTCATGTTAGAAAGAATATGTGTATAAAACAGTATCTTCCTTTTTAGATGGCTGCCCATTTTAGTACCAGTGAGGCAGTAAGCATAAAGCTCTGTGCAGCTATAGTCAGCTGATAGCATTTGAATTAAATATTAAAGGTAAGAATCTAAGATTAAGAAGTAAATAAAGGCATATCATAATATAAGCAGCAGTATTAAAATAGAAAAGAAGCAGTATTAAAATGCCACTCACAGCAAACACTAGAATTCTTAAAGGGAGTAAGATCCTTTTAAACAAATTCTGGAATAACTCCAGGTTATAGAAGGCACAAAAATTTGTGAAAGCTACATGATACCCTAGTGTGGCATGTATAGTGAGCAGTAGTCAAAATGAGTACAAATGAGAAAGATGGTTGTTGTCACTTACAGGAAAGGTCTGAACAGACTAGGAAAATCCTACGGTCCATAAACATGCCTGCTAAGGAAGGTCGAGACCTATTATTTATAGCCAATACTTAAGAACTTTATACCTTTAAAATGGATTAGGTTAAGGAAGCTATCCCATGACGAATCAAATTTATATATTACCAAGAAGCCTCTGACTTTTTAGAATTGAAAAAAGAAAATTGCAAATTTTATTAGCAGTTATTTTCAATTACCACACTTTTAGTTAACAGATAAAAAAATTGGTATTTAAGTTCTTCTCTAACTTTTAAGTAGTGTTTTGTGTTAGTAGTTGGTGATTAAATTTGATTTAAGGAAGTTAATATGTATGTATAATGTAGGGTGATTGGGAACTGTGATTTTGCTTGTAATTAAGTATATCATATCTTATTGTATTTTTGTGTGGTTCTTGTATGCATACCTATGGTAGGAAATAGATTTTCTATATTTAAATAAAGCATTTTAATTTAGACATTTTATGAACTTCAAATGATTGCCATGCTGTACATGTCTATAATAGTTATACAGAATTAATGTGTGACTTTTTGTATCACACGTTTGGAAGAATAATAAGGTTTAACTTAGAGTAAATGCGATTAATCTTGAAATTAATTATTGTGGAAAGCTTCACAGGTTTTCCACAAGGCTGCCATTTTCTCAAAACGTGATTGAAACTTATTTTGAATTTCCTTCAAAGCCTGCAGCGTATTTGGCAGATTATCCTCATTAATGATGAATCTTTAAGATGGATTTGATTTTTGGCTATAGCTAATAGTTATTTAGAGCTAAATTTGATGACTAAATTGGGTTAGCAAGCTTGGGTAAATACAATTTGGAATGAGAGAGAGATCTGAATGTAAATGTCACTTAAGGCTCCTCAACTGGTTTGAAGACTGTTCTCAAAGAAGAGTTCCAGAGAATCTTGGAGAGATATCAACATGAAATTAATCTATAGCCTCACAAAGTGACAGAATGTGTTCCAGTAAATGACTTTGGAGTACTCATTACTTTGGGGGTAGCTAATCTGTGTTACCTACATGAGAAAAATATATAAAAATTATCTTAATTTTAGAGAGGTGGGAAAATATTCTAATTAATCTGCCTGCTTTTAATATTAAAAACAGGGGTCATAACAGTATTCATTATATAACATTACCATAATAAAGGTAGTCGAAACAGAGTGGCAGAGGAACCCTAATAAATGTTAGGGAAAGAAGCCATAGCTGAGAATACCACTGAGGGAGAAAATAGGCCATACACAGGGAGAGGAAAATATACACAGAAAAAACAAAAAAAAAAAACATAAATAGAAAAATAAATGGTAATGGAGTAGTATCTTCATTTTGTGACCTGCTTTGGATATTGTCATTAAAATTGTTGAGGGGTCATATTTTCACAACTATAGGCATAAGTAAGAATAAAATATGAGTCAGTTGAAAATAAAACATGGGTCAGAAATTTTTGCAGCAATTTGCAGGGACCTTTGAGACGGAGCTTCCCAGTTGGTGTGCTGAAAGCAACTGGGCTGAGGTTGTGATGCCCTCCCTTAGTGGCCTTAGCAGTTTACTCCAGTGTCTTACAAATATCATTTTCTATGAAATTCCGTAGTATGAAAAGGTTGGAAGAGCACTGTGAAGGCATGCAGTTCTGATGTTTTTCTTTCAGGGGAAAATACACACACACACACACACACACACACACACACTCATCAAAATTTTTGCTCTACTAAAGATAGATATATATATATCTTTATATATAGATATATGTATAAACATATATATAAAGATAAAGATATATATATATATATTACATTACTTTGTACAACTAAAGATATGTGTGTGTGTATATATATATATATATATATATATATATATCTACTTTATGACACTAAGAGATGAGGTAATATTTTGCTTACAAATCCTGACTGAGATATATTTCAGATTTTTGACACTTGACAGAGATTTTCAAGCCCTTAGAGCAGCGCTGTGCAATAGATCTATAATACAAGCCATATATATAATTTTCAGTTTTCTAAAAGCCACATTTAAAAAAGTAAAAAAGAAACAGGTGACATTGAAATTAATTTTAACAACATTTAATTCAATGAATCAAACATCACAATTTAAAAAAATTACTAATGAGACATTTCACATTTGAGCTTTTTTACTAAAATTCAAAATCTGGTCTGTATTTTACGTTTATATTTCTAGCATATTTCAATTTGATTGAAAATCAAATTTGATTGAAAATACTTGATCTATATTGAGATTTCATACAATGTGTAGCTAACAAGTAGATTCATATACCCAAATTCTTCCAAACTGAAGAGTCAAAACTCCAGACTTTCCAGTAACTGAATCAAGTTTCATTTTTTAAATTTGAATATAATCAAATAAAACTAAAAATTTGGTTTCTGAGTTGCACTAACACATTTAAAGAGCTCGAATATGGCAATGGCTACCGCATTAGATAGCACAGCCGTAGAGAATTAACATTTCTGTGTTGTGTAGATACATCTGAAAATTTTTGGATAAAATCACTGATTATTCTGTTTGTCAGGGACATAGTTTGTAGTTCCCTTTTTATTTTTTAACACACTATAGTTTTTGTTGTTTTGTGTTTAGATAGTTCCAATTGTGCTAAACATCATCTTTCTAGTTAGTGATCTGTACATTTCGGCCATTCTTTGGCCTGTGAAGGTTATCGGTACAGAGCGTGGTGCTCTTCTCGGGAAAGTGGTTCTGAACATCGCGTGTCCTGTCTGCTACAGGTGTTTTTAGACCATAAGTTTAATTCAAATTGGTCATTTACTTTTGCTGAGTTGCCTGTTATATTTTATAGTTCTTAAAGTATTATTCACTTAATAGATTTGGTCTTTAATGATGCTTTGTCCAAGAACCACCGGTATTTCTACTCTGTAATTTTAACTTTGAGGTTGCCCATTCTCCCTGTTTATTCTGAAACATCCATCAGATATACTGCTAGTTATGAAATATTCACGATATTCTCTATTGCATCAATTTTGATTATTATATTAGCTTTAATGAAATGATTAAAGCTATCAAAAGACTTTTAAAGATTCCTAGGTGCTGTTCTGTGTGCCAGTCTTTTGTTCTTTATAGTACCAATCAGGGATTCTAGTCGTCCTTTTTTATTAGTCACTTTTGCCACCTCTACGTAGCTCCGAATAAGTGCTGCTTTCCTTTGGACTGAATAATTAAATGCCAGTCTTTTTGCGTTTACCTTTTGTAATTTCATAAGCAACTGAGGACAAGAAGTGGACCTTACTAGTGATGGTTCTTATTCCTTGCTACTGTGTCTTAAATAGTTCTGGTATAAGAAAGAAATTGCACTGGGGTCAGAGATATTAAAAATTCAATGCTGAGGGAAGGGACAACAAAAACCAAAATTAAAGAACTAATAATAGAATCCTGAGGTTGGAAGAGACCATACCAATATCTAACCTGTTTCCTCTTAGCGGAATCTCTTCTGTCGCCCTACCAGCATATGGTCATCCAGCTTGTTTTATTTGTCTAACAGTGGGAATTACGAAATAACCTGTTGAGTTTTGGGATAATAGTACTCAGTGGAAATTTTATTTTTATGTAAAGCTGAATCATAATTCTTATATCTACTTTCAACCTCATTTGCAGTCTTTTGGATTATCCCTGAATATATATTCCCTCTAAATTATTTTTCTGAAATGCCTTAAAATAAAATGCACAAGGGAAATAATTGTTGATTCTCTGCACAACAGTAAGGTTATTTAAAAATAACTACAGTTCAAAAAAAAAAAGCAAAAAACTACAGTTCCTTATATAGCAATTGTACCTCAATAAAGCTGTTAAAAAAAAAAAAAACCAGGCAAACTGAGGGGCCTGCTTTTCCATGGTCTTTAGATGTGTACTAAGTCCACGCTAGAGAAGACCCAAGCCACCACATTCTAGTCCTGGAACTACTCTAAGCATGTAAGTAAGTAATGCCCCGGCGCATCAAAGTCAACAACAGGACATTTCTGGAAGTTGAAAACCAGGTGATTTGGGGCATGCCATCTTTTGTAATATGGACCACAGGAATAACTTAATTAAAACTGTACCCAGAGGTTGTTCTAGACTCTTAAAGTAGGACCCCTGTGTACAGTTTTGCAGGTTGTATGTCTGCTTCAAACCTATCAGTGTAATATAAAAATGTTTTAGACTTTGAGGCGATTATGAAAAATTGTACATAGGTGGTTAACCTGTGAAGGCAATGATTTTTCCTTCATAATTAAAATGTTATATTTCTTTAGATAGAATTTTAGTTTTCAGATTCATTTTGAGTGCGAGTTTCTCTCTCCTTTTTATTCACCCCTCCCTAGGGGCTTTGCAGTGGCTTTTACTCCTTTTCCTGAGTCAAGAACTAGGTCTTCTATAAGCAGCTTAGGGCTCCCTCCTGAGGTTATATTGAGGCCATTGCAGACCCAGATATCAAGCCTGCAGATCCTTTGGCCTGGTCTCAGCTGTGGGGCTGAAACCATGGCCTCTTAACATCTCAGATCCATAATAATTTTATAAGCTGTAGCCTCAGGCAGTGTCCTCATCATGTTACGTTTTTTCCACAGGTGGTAGAGTCCCACTGCAGCCCTTGATTTCAGGCCTAGAGCCTGGCTCTGTGCCCAGGCCTTCTGTACATGCCTTTTAGGCCTCATTCCTCTGTGGGGGTCAGACTTCTCATTTCTGCCTACTTGTAGGTGTGGAACTCAGTAGGTCTATAGCTTAAGCCCTATTTGTGGCTACAAGTTTCCGTTTTTATCTACAGAGATAACTTAACTAGTTTTTGATCATGGCTCTATGTTTATAATTTTCTCTCTTTGTAGTTTATCATTGGTACATATTTGAAGGGGTTTGGGAGGAGGTCCCTCAAGGACTTGCAGTGCTACTTTGAGCCTGGAATACTTTTTAAAGCTGCGTTTCTTTTTAAATAATTATTATTCATAATACCCATTTTTCTATTATCTAAGAACCTTTTGCCACTTATCCAGAAGTATAGTCAGGCTTATTATTCACAGCAATGTAAGAGGCTGTTACTTAGGCATTAAAAGGGACAGACAGTAAATCTTTCAGTTCCTATCTATATCTGTCCCCTGTTCTGAAACTTTATGCAAGTCTGGGAGCTAAAGCAGGAAAGTAACATTTCTAAAATAATTGGATCTCACAATTCCACAAGGTTTTGAATATGGTGATAAGTAGATCCGTTATCTCAGAGTGACATACATGGCCCTGTTAGTGGAGGTGCCCAGAGGAGAGTGCATGGACTCTGCCTTGAGCCTGGTTAGAAAACTGTGCCAGGTGGGGAGATCAACATTAAAACTCAGGTACATGTCAGAAAAACCACTGCTGGAGGAAATGAGTGGCCCTAAAGTTAAATTACACGTAGGTAATGTCAGGTTGATTCTGTAAATGTATACCACTCAGAAACGTCTTAAAAAGACTCTCTCTTCTGGGCCTAAATGCCATTTTCTCTTATACTCAAAAAATTCACAAAACAAAACAGGACAGTGAGGGTTAACCTCCCCGAAAACCATTTAATAATTAATTGGATGGACAATACTAAAATCTGAATTTCAGTGGATATTAACGTCATGGAATCGAGTGAAAAAACCTTCAAACAGTTTATAGAGTGCATATTTAGAATGTACTTTATATTATTTATTTTAAGGAAAAAAGCATACAATTCAGATTTACAAGGAAAAGTAAAGGGTGCTTTCATTTTGTATTCACAGGATTTAAATATAATCAGATGACATACAATATGAGAAACACCATTATTTTGTAATTATATATACGTTTAATATTGAGTTGTTAATGTCTTTAGAAATACTAACCAAAAAGAATAGTGGTGTAATGGTGTTTGAAAAGACATCTCACTTCCAATCTCATTGCTGCTTTTCTAATGTGGATAACTGTCTCTAGGGCAGTTCTCTGCTGTAATGTTTCTATCCTTTGTTTTTAGAACATTCACAGCTATCTAGATTGTTATAAAATTCTGATAATTTGTGTTTCATATTCACTAGGCTTTTTACCACAGTTTGAGCCTCTAATCTTTGTAGTATCCTTTTGAATGCTTTTATGTATACCATATATCTTTAATCCAATATTATAGCTACTACTGAACAACCAGCTACACTCTAGGTTATTTATAACTCTAAATCTTCACAGTGCTTATAGTTTAGAGGTGTGCTGTCCAGCATTATAGCTACTCGCCACAAATGATTAGACTTCTTGAAATGTGGCCAATTAGAGTAAGCACATGAATTTTACACTTTATTTAATTTGAATTCACTTAAAATTAAAGTTTTAAAACTGAAGAAGTATAAAATACTTTTCCATTAAATGCAACTTTATTGTTTGAGTGAGACTACATTTCATTTAACCGTCAAAAATTTAGCTTAGGGATTGAGATACACTGTAAGTGTAAAATACACACTGGATTTTGGAGACTTAATATTAAAAAAATAGTGTAATATATCTTAATACTTTTTAATAGTGATTACATGTTGAAAAGATAATTTTTACATATTGGTTTTAATGAAATATATTGTAAAATTAATTTTCCATGTTTCTTTTTCTGTTTTAAATGTGACTACTTGAAAATGTAAAGTTACACAGTGTGGCCTTAATTATATTTTTATTGGACAGCACTGGGTTACCGCATGGGTCGGCAAACTGCGATCTATGACCTGCCCACAATTTAGACTCCTGGTTTGGAATCCAAAGTGGAGGAGCAGGTGCTCCTGTTTCCCAGGGGTGCAAAAGATGATTGTGGGTTCAGGAAGGAAATACTAAATCTTCTATTCACTTATATTTACTCCATCCTTTAAAATTTTATATTTTAAGATATGTGTTATACCATACAGTGATAGACTACATATACATTAATGAATACATAGATCTATACAATTCAAATATAAATACAGAAATTAAAAATGTTTTTACTGGTAGGTCATATGATCAAAAATATTTGGAGACCATTGTTTAGAGTATGATGGAGAGAGAGGGAGAGAGAGAGAGACACACACACACAGCAGGACTTTTGGAATGATGGAGTAAGTTCTCAGCAAATCTCTCCAAAAATAATGATCAAACTTGACAAAATTGTCAAAAATAACCATTTCAAGACTCTGAAAATTGATCAAAGGCATATGATAAATTGAGACGCATATTTTTAAAGTATAAGCTAGTGAACTTCAGGTAAGATAGGTGGGAGTCTGTGGCATTGTTGCCTGTTGTGAGAACCAGCAGCTTCATTGATGGAGGCGGGGGAGGGGAGGGTGACGATCTGGAGTGAAGATGGAAAATCCTCTAGTCCTTCAGTGTAGTCAGGAGTACTAGCTATCTCAGTGGCAAACAAATAGGGAAGGCCAAGATCACAGCCTGCCCGAGGTTATGATCCCGGATAGAGAAAGCAACAACCCAGCAGAGTAGCCTGAAAATTCACAGGGATCCAGAGACTATGACAGTCTTTGTGGGCCTTGATAAGTTCCCACATATCCATTATAATCTGGAAAGCTATGTACATACACAAGGCTGCACTTACACTCAGGAGGGACTGGAGGAGGCCCTAGCTATTCACACATTCCTGGCTGAAATGAGTCCTTGTGCATGTGCAGATGAGACATAAAAAGGAAGAGTCTCAAAAGAGTACTTAAACTTGGAATATTTTCCCCAGCTGATACACAGACTCATCAACAAGTCCAAGATGTTTGAGCACCACCTCTGGCCAGTGATGGGCTAATCACTAAGCTATGTTGACATAGGAGCACTATCTAGAAAGGCAGTCTTAAAAATAAAAACAAGGAAACAAAAAAAGAAAAACAAGAAACCTGAGCATAGATTTCAGCAGCAACACACCACACAGAAGACAGACTCCATAGAATAATCCCAGGAAAGTCAGTAAAAAAAAAAAAAAAAATCAAAGAAACAAAAACAGCAAAAATAAGCCCCAATGCAAGGAGGGAATCAAAATCTAAGGTTGCTCCAATGTATTATCAAAATATTCCAGCTTTCAACAAAAATTATGGCACAAAGGAACAAGAAAGTGTGACCCATACTCGGGGGGAAAAAGCAATCAATAGAAATTGTCATTAAACAAAACCAGATGTTGTATTTAGCAGGCAGAACTTCAAAGATGATGTTATAAATAAGTTCAAAGAAATAAAGGAAGTCATATTTAAAGAAAAGAATGATAACAATGACTTGGCAAATATAGAATATCAATAAAGAGAAATTTGAAAAATAAAACCAAATGGAAGTTCTGGAGTTAAAAAATATAACTGAAATGAAAAATTCACTAGATGGAATGAATCAACAGCTGATTGGAAATGACACAGGAACCAATGAACTTGACGATAACTTAGTAGAAATTAATTAGTTTGTAAAACAAAAAAGATGAGAGAAAATAAGCAGAGACTCAAAGACTTGAGACACTGTCAGGCATATCAACAAATGTGTTATGAAAATTCCGGAAGGTAAAGAGAGAAAAAAACAGGCAAAGTATTTGAAGGTGTCACAAGAAAAGAAAATTATAGGCCAATAAACCTCATGACTATAAATGTAAAATTTCCAGCAAAAATGTTAGCCCAATGAATCCAGCAATATATAAAATGGATTAAACACCAGGATCATTTGGGGTTTGTCCCAAGAATGCAAGGTTGGTTTGACATCTGAAAATCAGTTATTGTAACACACGATACTGATAGAATCGAACACAAGAAGTACATGATCATCTCAGACAGAAAAAAAGCATGTGAAAGAATTGAACACCTCCTCATGATAAAAATTCTCAACAAACTAGTAATAGAGGGTAATTTCCTCAACCTAATAAAGAGAATCTAAAAAATTGTGTAGACACTTCATCCAAGAAGATATACAAATGCCTAATAAGTGCGTGAAGAAGGTGCTCAGTAGCATGAATCATTAAAGAAATGCAAATTAAAGCCATAAGGAGACAGATAGCACCTCACACCCACTGTGATGACTATAATCAAGGTAATGGACAGGAAACATTATTGGTAAAGATGTGGAGAATCTGGAGGTAATGAAAAATGTTGCAGCCACTTGGAAAACAGTGGCAGTTTTTAAAAAAATTAAACTTAGCATAGGCCTCAGCAATTCCTCCTAAGTATCTATAGTGTCTTAAGGCAAAAGTGAAAATATATGCCCATACACAGATTTGTACATGAATCTTCATGGAACATTATTTGTAATCGCCAAAAATTGGAGACAATCCAGATGACCCAGCAACGAATAAATGAATAAACAAAATACGGTGTACATGGGTAATGGAATACCATTTAGTATTTAGCATATAAAAAGAAAGAGCTTGTGGTATAAACTACAATGTGGATGAACCTCAGAAACATTATGCTAAGTAAAAGAAATGAGACTTAGAAAGACTACATGTTATACGATACAATTTATATGAAATGTCCAGAAAAGGCAAATCTATTAAGGAAGAGAGCAAGAGTGTAGTGGTTGTCACAGTCTGGGATTGAAGAGAGATCTTTTTAAGGTGATAGAAATGTTCTAAGACAGACTTTTAGTGATGGCTGTGCAACTTTATAAGTTTATTAAAATCATTGAGTTGAACAGTTACAATGGGTGAGTTTCCTGTTATGTAAATTATACCTCAACAAAACTGTTAGAAAAAAATGATAGATGTTATTTTTATGGGAAATTTTCAGGGTTTTCTAAATTGAGAGTCTTGCTTGACAGATTGCTCTGTAAATGAATTGTGACATGTCTGAGCATTTAAAAGTTTTCACTATTTAGCCTCTTCCATACAAATGCACACACACATATACACACCTGTGTAAACTGAATGCAGAAGATTATTTCTACTGTTGCATCTTTGCTGTCAGAACTTGATCCCACTAATTTTTTTAGTTCTGACATTCATTAAAATATGATTTCTTTAGTGTAAAATGTCTTAAGGGCTTTTTAAAGTGTATGTGTATTTTTATTAGATTTTATACTTTTTAGAAAATACTCCAAATAGTAAAGATGAAAGCTGAAATTTTAGTTAGATGAAAAATGATTTTAAGAATCCGTGGCAGACTACTAATCACTATCCATTCTTCTTTAATAGCAGAGCTCCTACATTGTTGGATGTTGGGGACAAAAAATGACATTTTCCTGTCTTCTTTGCAGATAATGGTGGCCAATGAACGAAAACATAGGATTGGGCTTTCGGTCGAGCCCTTAAAGGGCGATACTGTATTTTGCCATTGTGTGTCCCTCCTTTCTGCTCAGTGGAATGTAGATATCTGTGAAAATAAATACCTTTAGCACACATCTTGCAGCTTGAGGTAACCTTGAGATCCCAAAAGCAGAGCCATAGTAGGGTCCTGGGTCCTTGTGACTATGGAACCACCATACCTGCTCTAGATGACCACCTCTGTATTTACTTTATGTAAGAGGAGAATAGACCCCTATCATTTTTTTAAGCCCTGGATATTTCGTGTTTCTGTTACAAGCACCCCATTTCTTTTATAAAACTCTTATTTATTTTAAGTGTGTTTTTCCAGGACCCATCAGCTCCAAATCAAGTGGTTGTTTCAATCTAGTTGTGGAGGGCGCAGCTCACAGTGGCCCATGTGGGGATTGAACCGGTGACCCTGGTGTTAAGAGCATCGTGCTCTAACCAACTGAGCTAACTGGCCACCCCAGGAGCACCCCATTTCTAATACACTGTTCTTACCTGTATGATGGGTTCTTTAATTTTTTTCTATTAAAATTTGTATGTAAAAGCAAAGAAAAAAGAAATTTAAAAATAAGCAAATATAACCACTTTTAACATTTTTATATCATTTCAGAGTTTTTTTCTTTATATATAGTTTTAACTTCATTAACTTTGCCTCCAAAATTACTGTGTGAGTACTTTTATGTAGTACAATATGCTAACAGCTCTTTTTGTTTTTTAAAAACTATAGTAAAATATGCATAAAATAAATTTTACCATTTTAATCATTAAGTGTCCAATTTAATAGCATTAAGTATATTGAGAGTGCTGTGCAACCATCATCACTGTGCATTTCTGAACTTTTCCATAATCCCAAAGAGAAACTCTGCACCCATCAAATAAGAACTCACCGTTCCCTTGGGCTCCAGCCCCTGGTAACCGCTCATCTGTTTCCTGTCTCTGCATTTGCCTATTCCACGTACCTCATATAAATGGAATCATAATATTTGTCCTTTTGTATCTGGTGTAGTTTACTTAATCTTTAAGGTTGATCCATGTTATAGAATGTCTCAGAATTATATTGTTTTTTTATGGATGAAGAATTTTCCATTGTATGTATATACCACAAAGTGTGGTATAAACATTCATCTGTTGATGTACTTAGGTTTCCACCTTTGGCTATTGTGAATAATGCTGCTATGGACATTGGTGTACAAGTATTTGTTTGAGACCCTGCCTTCAGTTTTTGTGTGTGTATATACCTAGATGTAGAATTGCTGGGTCTCGTGATAATTCTGTATTTAACTTTTTGAGGAGCTGCTAAACTGTTTTCCTCAGTGGCTGCACCATTTTACATCCCCACCAGTAATGTACAAGGGTTCCAGTTTCTCCATAATCTCACCAGTATCTGTTTTGGTTTTTTTTATAATAGTCATCCAAATGGGTGAGAAGTAGTACTCATTGTGCTTTTGATTTGCATTTCCCTAATGATTGGTTATGTAGAACATTTCTTTTTGAGTTTTTATTTTATTTATTTTATTAGTTTCAGGTCTAAACGTTGTAATAGACATTTATACCCCTCACACAGTGATGACCCCACTCCCCCAATCTACTACCCCTCTGACATTGTACCATGTTTCCCTGAAAATAAGTCCTAGCCGGACAGTCAGCTCTAATGCGTCTTTTGGAGCAAAAATTAATGTAAGACCCGGTCTTACATTATAGTAAAATATGTTAATTTTTGCTCCAAAAGACGCATTAGAGCTGATTGGCTAGGTCTTATTTTCAGGGAAACATGGTATATAACTGTTACAATTCCATTGACTCTATTCCCTGTGCTGTAATCCTATGTGGAGCATTATTTCTTGTGCTTTTTTGCCAACTGTATATCTTTGGAGAGGTTATATTTGTTGTTGAGTTATAGGAGTTCTTTAGGACCTATATATTAATCTCTTACCAGATATATAATTTGCATATATCTTCTCCCATTCTGTGGGTTCTTTTCCCTCTCTTGAGAGTGTCCTTTAATACACAAAAGTTTTTAATTTGATGAAGTCCAATTTATTTTGTTTCCTGGGCTTGTGGTGTCATATCCAAGAAATAACTGCTAAATCCAATGTCATGAAGTGCTTCCCCCGTGCTTTCTTCTAAATTTTTATAGCTTTAGCTCTTATGTTTAGGTCTTTGATCCATTTTGAGCTAATTTTGAATAAGGTGTAATGTAAGGGTCCCAACTTCATTCTTTTGCATGTAGATATCCAATTTTCTCAGCACCATTTGCTGAAAAGGCAAACTGCTAATTAAGTATATATTATTTAATCTTTAAAACAGCCCTGTCTGGTTAGGTATTTTATTCCCCATTTTATGAATGAGGAAATTGAATTTCAGAGACTTGCCAAGGTCACAAAACTATTATTTGGTGGAGTTAGGATTTACACTCTTACCTGTTAGCTTCAAAGATCATAACCATTGTTTTATGTTATTTCTTACTATCTATTCTTAGAGATTTCTCCTATTGCCTACCCTTTCAGTCAAATATGTCCACTGCATGGTAAATTTTGTGTAGACTCTCAATTTGTAGTATATTGCAAATGGTATGTATTCAATATATAGCGATTGAATAAATGATAAAATTGTGATTCAGAATAATCTAACTAGTCCCCATACCAGTGCAAACTATGAGCTGAAACCAAAAGGATGGAAGTAATCAGGGGAAATGTAATTCTACATTTTGCTTAAGAAAATCAATTGCACAAGTGTAAAATGGGAAGATACGGTTTGACCTTAGTAAGATAAATGCTCACGTTTGAGTTGATCACAAGCTGAATTAGGTGAACAGTATAATGCATCTGCTTTTAAAAACCAATTCTAGTTTGCATAGAAAGTGAGCAGTATGATACAATCTATATATGTATATTCCTGTTAACACATACATAAACAAATAGTTTTTTTTAAAGGAGCTACAAATATTGTAGGGGTTCTGGGAATCTTGTCCAATGAACATATTTAATGTGAAATGGAAAGGCTAAGGGGATGTATAATCATTGACTTCAAATATTAGAATTAAATATATCTTAAAACTATTTTTACGTATAATCTTTCATTTTGGAATAACTTCAGACTTAACAAAAAAGTGGTAAAAGTAACGGAGTTCCCTTATTCCCCTTACCCAGCTTTCCCAAATGTCTTATATAATTTTAATAAAATTATCAAAACTATGAAATTATTGATACTGAGACAGGTTAGTTAGCATATTACTAAGTAGACAGGGAAGTCCCTGGTGGAATAAACAAACCAAAAAAATAGCAGCCATATCCTGAAACTCCAGGTTCTGGAATGTCTCTTTCACTCCAGGACAGAGATATGAGAAGGGCCTTGAGGTTAATAAATTATCTCAAATCCCTTTTGGCCGAACAAAGGAGCAGGTCTAGTAGATAGGGATAGGTTATTTCGTTAAATCCCTTCATCATGGGCAAACAGGACAAACCTGATAGATGAATTCCATTAGAAGGCTCCAGCTCCTCTTCCCCAAACAGGCAGGGGAAGGTATAAAAGTAAGAGCTTTTGCCTCAGTCACAGGACAACCTGTTCCGGACCCCCTCTTGTTCCGAGAGCTGCAGCTCTTTACTCTTTACTTTTAATAAACTCTCCTCTTTTTAAAACTCTTTGCCTCTCCTGGGTCTGTGTTTCCATTCTTTGGTCTCACGAGACATTATCCCGACGTTCACTCACTCAAAAATCCCCTATATCCTGGGTGACGCGTAGAGAAATAGTCCTACATCAATACAAGACTATTAACTAATGTGCCGATCTTATTCAAATGGTCAGCTGCCCCACTGACACTTTTTGTTTTCTGGTCCAGAATCATACATTTGGTTATCTCATTGATGTCCTCCATTCAGGGACAGTTCCTCAGTCTGTGTGTTTCTTCACCTTGACACTTTTCAAAAGAGTATTGGATAGTTATATTTTAGAATGTTCCTCAGTCTGGGTTTGTCTAGTATTTCCTCATGATTAAATCCAGGCTGCGCCTGTTTGGCATGAAAACCCCAGTGTGATGTTGTGCCCTTTTCAGTATATCCTATCAGCAGGCACATGATACCATGTATTTCCTTATGGCTCATGTTACCTTTGATTACTTGGTTAAGTGTCTGCCAGGTTTCTCTACTATAAAGCTCCTGTTTTCTCTTGTCATTTTTCTTGTGGGAAAATACTTTGAGGCTATGCAAATATCCTATTTCTCATCATACTTTTGCCCAGTAATTTTGGCATCCATTGTACCGTGGTATTTACCAAATGGAGATTTTTCTATTTCCAATATTCTTTCAGTATTTATACTGGGAATTCTAGAAGGAAGGAATATTCTTTCTCACTGTTTTGTCAGTTACTTAGTATGGACTGATAAATATTTATTTTATTCTATGGCTGTGTTCCATTACTATCATTTTCATGCTCATTTGGCCATTGAAAACTCCGTCACACTCATTTTTTTTTATTGATCTGTAAGTTTAAAAATGGAGGAAATGTCTGCAGCTCTTCAGCTGTACTCGCAGCTTCCATCAAATAACTTTATACAGTGGAGACCATGGAAGTTCTTGCAGCCACTAACTCATTACTTATTTACATTAAAGGGAGATTTTCTAGCTGTTTTTTTAAGGTGTTCAAATATTGCTAAAGGCTTTCTCTTTAATCGTAAGAAAACTTGTCTCTGATCATTTAAAAAATTGAGCATGCTGTGAAAAAAGTTGTGCTAACACAGCTTTTGCTTTATAAGGACATCATTCCACTATTTACATATTCCCCTAATCACATACATATGAGTTCAAGTTAAAGAAGCACATGTCATTCATAGCAGTAATTAACCTTCAATAAGCTGAGTAACTGATTGCTAGGATGTGTGCACATCAATGACAGTGTTTAACAAGAGTTGGTGTTTATGTTTTTTGTAACCTTAGATGTTTCTGATAACATTGTATGAACATATCACTTGTTGAATTTACAGAGTCTTTGAATAGAGGGCAGCCTTATGACGTTCTTTAAAAGTACTTTAGCCTTTGGATCTTTGGGTATTGTAGAATCTCTTCTGGGTAGTAGTTTTGTGTATGTTTCCAGTTGTTTAAATTCTTCCCCTTTTCTTCCTATGCCTTTTTCTATTCTATTATGTTCTGTTAGTCCCCAGCACTGTGCTAGGTTTCTTAGAAAGAACTATATGATATGATTCCTGCCTTTTGTGGACAGGAAATAATTCAGCAGCATTGCAAGACAAGGTATAATCCATTGATGGACTGCTTTTCCTTAAGCACCAGGCCTGCCTGTGTTGTCCCACAGCATTGCCTAGTTCTGCTGCAAGTACTTCAAGCTGAAGTTGTTGACTTCTGTCTTACCAGGTTCCGAGCCCATCTTTTCACTTGGTAATTGACTTTCCCACTTGACTGAAGGGAGAAGCTTTCTGAATTCTATAAAGTGCTTTATCAGTTTATGAGTACTACAAAATCTTGCTTCAGGAAATAATGGAAATTCTTGTATGTTGTGGTTCTCATTCTCTTTCTCTCCCTCCCTGTAAAAATTTCCCTTTCATGACGGACAAAGGCTTTTAGGTGGCTAGTGGCCTTTTATATTTTATGTTCTTCAGTGCTTCTTGAATATTATATTACCTATTAGAAAGAGTTAAGAGAAATCTCTCTATATATCTATTTGGTTGATGAAGAAAGAGACAGATAGGGCTTTGAAAAGGAGAAGAGCTTTAGGTAGAAAAATATTGAAACTTATCTAAGTTACAAAAAAAGCCAGATGTTCTTAAATAGAAAGTAGACATCCTTATGTAATTAAAAAAAAAAAAAAAACACAAAACTTCTGCAGTGAATTATCATCTAAATGTTGGTTTAATGAATAGAATGTAGAAAAATAATTTGGTCATAGATATTTTTCCCTTTGAAAAATTTTTCATTTATTTTTTTTCTGTAGTATTTTCGAAGAATTGTTATATTAGACAATATTATCAGCCTTCCCAAAGACAGAAATGGCAAATTATCCAGGTGGGGAAGTGGGAATCCAGAGTGATATAATGGTCACATGTGGGGTCAGCACTAGCACATAAGTCTCTTGATTCTTAACTTAAATATTATATTGACTGTATTAAGATGTATTTGCTTTATCCAATGTGTAAGAAATTATGGTAATTGACTGTTGACTCCTGGGTGTATGTATTTTGGTCCCTTGCAGTGGGGATCAATTGTAAACTCAAGTCTAAAATTGGCTCCAGAGGTTAGAGTGTTCAGAAGAGAAAGGAAAAGTTATCTGTACTACTTCAGCCACACAAACTCTTGCTTGGGTTAAATTAATAATGGCGTTTTTGGAAATAATTTCTCTTTCGGAATTTTGATTTTGATTCCTATTATAGTTTATGTGTTTATCTATAAAACGAGAAAGTGAATTCTTGAAGAAAACCTGTAACAGTTGTTTTAGAGAAACTGAGCTTTGTAAATTAATTCGACTATGTAGTGCAACATTTAGCTAAAAAAAAAATTTACTTGGCATAGTCCATTTCATTTTTCTTTTCATTTTGTAAATCTGGTAGATTTCTTTTTTAAAAATCAAGAAGATAAAGTCTTGAATTTTGTCTGGTATTTAAGTACTAAGTACTAGGATTTGCTGTTGTGCTTCTGAGAATATGTCAAGGGAATAGGGGGCCAGGTGTCTGCGTCTCCATCATATTGTCCACCTACCTGCAGAGAAGCATTGGTATTGTCTGGCTCAGTCAGGAGGGCACGCTTGGAGCTATCATGTTCTTTCCTTCTGTTGCTCACTGTTGGCCCCATTTCCTCTTGAATGGTGCTACTCGTTTTGATTGGTTGCTTTTGCAGTGGTTGTGCTGGTGGTGTTGTGGAAGAAAAGAGAAATAGGAGAACCTAGTGGGTGGCCCCTTCAAGAAAAGACTTAGAGAAAGACGGAAGCTGCTGTGTCTCTCTTTCCTTCACTGAGTTTTAACAGCCATAGAAGTCAATAAACAGACTCTGCAGCATGATGAAGGCGGAATTCTCCAGATCTTTTGCCTTTAGTTACTCCTTGGCAAGAGCCCAGAAGTGGGAAGTGTTCCTTGCTCCTAATACGCAGGTGTAACGTTTCCAGACTGGTATTGACCTTCATTGGGTTAAGAAACACTGTGTATATTCCTTTAAACCCAACCTCAAAAATATCTGTTGGCATTTTCCCAATATTTGACCAGCATTTCAAAAGTAACTGTTACTAAGATTTAGTTATAAGGAGCATTTTCTCCATCCATTGAGATTTTGCTTCCCAGCAATTGTCGTCAGTTTGGTTCAAATAAACTCTTATAAGCTTTAACAAAAAAAAAAGATTCAGTTATAAATAACATGACCAAGAGAAGATTTGACATGGAATTTAGCTGATAGTGGGATGGTATCCTTATCTTCAGGAACTGTGGGTAGGAAAAAAAACAGAGTGTTAGGATTAAGGAATAAACATTTATATGGATTGCCTTAATTTACTGTTGAACAATTACTTTTATTATTAGCCCTCCTACCTCATAGAAGGAATACCTTTCTCATATGCCAATACTTCACAACATTGGTCATTATGAAGTACTTGCATGCCAAGAGTATGGTACTTTTCTAGGTTTTATAGAATGTGTAGAAAATATGATCCTTTCTGTAAAATACAGATACTTTAAAGAAGATACATGACTGTATTTTGGAATCAGTAAGATGAATACAATTTCCAGCAATAAACTGTCTTTAAAAAAACATCTTATAGCCCTATATATTCTCAAGATGCAAAGTTTCTCCTGTATAGTAAATTAAAATTATAGATGTAACTGCTTATTGCAGCTGGTTGTTATACAGACATCTTCAGTGTATATTAGGATTTTCCTATTATGTGTTTTGCCCATTTAAATATGTTATTCTTCCCTAATTTATCTAGAATAAATTTTAGGTGAATCTAACTTTTAAAATAATTCTTTAGGCCAAAAAGCTTGAGTAGTAATCAATTCATAGTTTAATAAATAAAGGACATGTGTAATTTGAGTTTCTGGATAACCTCTCTTCCTTTGAAAGTGTTTCTTAATTAAAACCAGATGAAAGTAGCAAAGGAGGTAGTCAGAACACTAAATAAAATGGATATGCTTCATGGAATTTGCAGAATTTATCAATACATGTTACAGTGATTTATAAGTGCATTTGGTCCTAACACATATCAGTGTAGATCTCACACAGTTGTGGTAAGTAAGATAGCTAATATAAAACACTAAGGTGAAAGGGTTAATTGGTCTTGCACAGTTCAATTTGCCACTCTAGTGGCACTTTCTGTTGTCTGTATAAACAGAGTTGCTAAGTACTTTCCCACTAAGCTGCCACCCTTTTATTTATACAGTTGAACCACCAATGAGGAATGGACCAGTTTACCAGTTGTTAGGCCTTTTCAGCCCACTTCATGCTCCCTCCCCTCGCCCCCAGCTGTTGCTACCTACCGCCCTAATCTTTCCTTCATCTTTATGATTTTGGTCTTTTTTTTCTTTGTAGCTTCCTTTTCCTCTTATTCATTGATTCAAGTGTATGGATATGTACACCTGGTTCTACTCAATTATACCTCATTCTTTCTCACCTCTACTCCTATTCATTCGACTCCAATTCCTATCTCAAAACTTGCTGCAACTCTTCCAAATATTTTTTTAAGTGACATTGAATTGTTCTTTAAAAATTAAAATATTACATATGTAGCCAAAGGCCTCTCTAACCAGCCTGTACAATCGGAATACCCTTGCCCCACTGTGAGTTCATATATTAATTTATATATGCATATAGTTCTAGGCCATTTTCATAATTTTACATATATGTATACATATTCATAATCATATGGTATTTTTGGAAATCTATGTAAATATACAATTCTTGGAATATTTTTTTCACTCTATATTTATAAAATAACATTTTTCCCGAAAATAAGACTGGGTCATATATTAATTTTTGCTCCAAAAGATGCTTTAGGGCTTATTTTCAGGAGATGTCTTATTTCTTCATGAACAACAATCTACATTTATTCAAATACAGTCATGTCATCTTCTTCTGGGACATCGTCATAATTCTCCAAACCCTGAATTCCAGCTAGAATTTCTTGCGACTCCATTTCCTGTAGAACCGTTGGCCCCAATCTCTCATGTCCAGCAATAGAGCTCTCCTTAAATGAGCACTTCTTGTCTATGTATCCTGCTCGTAGTGCATTGGCAACACAGCTGTCAGTGATTTTATCCCATGAATTCTTCACTCAAGGCTAGGCTTGCAAGTAGAATGATTTCTCTCCATTCTACTTTCAGCGTAGTCATTGATTTCCATGCGCAAATGGTCCTTGAATGGCTTGTTTATTGCAACATCTGGAGATAGCCAGTCATTCCTGCAGGAATCATTATTCGATCTATTCTTCTCTCTGCAAGGAAGTTCTTCATGTCTTTAGCGCGGTGAGTGCTGGCTGAATCCCAGACTAGCAGACCTCTTTGGCCACCTCGCAAAACAAGTGGCAGCATTAAATCGACCCTTTTCCTTATAACTGCTTGTGTGCACCAAACTTTTCGGTTTCAAGAACACAAATGCCTGAAACACGTTCAACCTTATCTTTCTTGCCCTTAGTGATGATTAGAAGTGGGACTTTCTTACCATCCAGACGAATTGCCAAAATACAGGTAACACGTGCACTTTCGTAAACAGTGGAGGGAATGTAGATTGACGAGGCACCCCTCTGATTGTTTATTATTTGAGATCCTTGGCCCATAAACACTGCAGTTTCATCCATAGCAATTATGTTGGAGAGTTGGTATTTAGAAAAGTCGATGCCATCAACAAAGGACTTGAATGCAAGCGCATGTTTAATAACTTCAGTATCTTCCAGCTTGAACAGTGTTGTCGATCTTAGAGATAGTTCATATCGCTGAAGGAAGCCATCCAGCCAGTGTTGTGATGCTTTGAATTCTTCTGGGGGATATTTCTAACTGTGGTGCCACTGCAAGGGCAAATGCTTGAGTATCAGCCCTGCACACAACCAAAGCCTTTGCTCTCCTGTCAGCAATCCATTCACAGATGATGTCTTCCAGCTCAGGAAATAATGGTTGCCGACCTGATCCGCACTTGCGCTTCTTAGCATTTCCCTCGTCCTCCTGTTGACTGAGGTTATCGGACTCTGCTCGCCATTTTCAGACCATTCAGAGATCTAACTTCTCTTTGCAGAAAGCCATAAGATTCTTGCCCTGTGAGTCCTCCATGATTCCTTTCTTGTACTCGACGGAATAGCTCTTTCTTTTTGCACTCATCTTGTCTGGGTCAAAATATTATTCCCTTTAAATATAACGTTAAATGAAGTGTTAATTGAAGACTTATGAGACAGGAGTGGCGACAAAAATGATGACAGTTAAGAATGATGGTCCACACAAAGGCGACAAAAAATTGCAGGCGCCAAAATTCAGAAAATGTTTCATTTCACACGAGTGCATTAAGTATGTCCATTACAACACACGATGTATTGAATTATGAAGATTCATATTAGACACAACCACGCCCATTCATTATCAAGTGCGCATGTTATTGTGTACTCCGATTGATCATTTGGCAATATGTCTGGAGTTCATCTGTTTACATAGGCATTTACCTCTCATCCAAAGGCGCCCACTTGGGTATTTACAAACACTTAATTATAATTTATATTATCATTTATTTTAAGTATTAATGTCAATAATATTATTTATTTATATTTAATTATATATTTATGTTATTATTTTATAGTTCAATACGTCTGTCATGTGTTGCAACGGACGTACTAAATGTGTCCATCTGTCTGACGATCTTAACTGGGGCTTATTTTTGGGGTAGCGCTTTTATTTAGTGCATCCTGAGAAATCATGCTAGGGCTTATTTTTCGGTTAGGTCTTATTTTCGGGGAAATACGATATGTACACACACAGAAATACATCTTACATGGATCTAATTTAATTCATTAACTGCTTCATAATATTACATTTTATTTTACATTTTGATTATCTACCTGTTGATGGGCTTTTAAGTAATATCCAGTGCTTTCTCTATTTTTAAACAATACCACAGTGAACAATTTTATAAATGCCGACTTATATATATAGTTACAGTTTTGGGGGGCTGAGTCTCCCATAACAGCAGATAGTGAAATCAAGTTAGTAGATTGGAATCCGCATTTTGAAAAAGAGTAGAATATAATAGAAAGTGTCAGAGTAAAGGGCACTTATTTTTTCATGAAACCATATCACAACTCAGAACACTGTTACATAAAATGTATTTCCTACAGCAGGTCTCAACCATAAAGTTTATGGTGTGATACAAAATATATTTTGTGCTGTGTATCTGGTGTGTTTTGGGTTATATTCTCACAAGTGGATTAATTGATCAGAGGCTATACAATATTGTGAATTTTGTTAGCCACAGCTAAATTACTTTCTATAGTGGCTATATTAATTTACACTCCCTAAAGCCTAGTCAGTATTTGATATTCTAGTCAGACTTTTACATTTTCTATGTTCTTAAGGGTGAAAAATTCCATCTTAATTTTCATTTTAACTAGTGAGGTTGAACATAACTTCCTTCTTACTAAAAAGAAAAATGTTAAAGACCCATCTAGTTGGTAGGTTGCTGTTTTTACAAATCGTATTTCAAACTAGAGAAACCTTCATCTCTACAATCTTGGCTAACACTTTCCTTTCTTGTGTGTTGTTTTAAGCAGTGAGCATAAAATTACATGGGCTTAGTAAGTAACTACTAAAACTAATTTTAAGTTACTATACCACATTATGTTACATTCAGGTTTGTCTCAAATTTTGTTTAAAAACATAATTTTCTTACCGTGAATAACCTTGGGCACAATAGCATATTTGAGGAATGCTGATATCCCTCTGTATATGATTTAGATTTATTTCAGCAAAATTCCACCTGTCACGCCTGTTTCTTTTGTTGTAGGAAAAAAGATGAGTTCTAGCCAAGTGCTAGGAAATACTTCGTCTCTTTTTAGGACCACTATGGACTAACAGAATGTTAGTATTGAGCATAATATTAGAAAATAATTTTGTTTAATTGTTGTTGGTTATCTACCTTCTGTTTGATTTTCTCTGGTAATAGAGATATACTTACTTTCTTCCTAGACCGTCTTTTCTGTTGTTAATATTACTTATTAAAATTTAACCTGATACCTGTTAGTTTCATTCTTTGGTGCTGCATTTGTCTTCAGGAATCACATAGGAAAGGCATATATACTTCTTTAATTAAGGCAGTTCAAGAATTGGAAGCAACAGGGTTTCTTCTTTGTTATGGGAATTTTGATTTTTTTAGAGAATTGAGAAATCAGAACACACAGCCAGTAACAAGACACCCTTGTTCTTCAGGGGGGTGTGTGTGTGCACGCACGCGTGCCCTTAACTATCGTTTCTGGATTTATTATTTCAGAAGGCTTATTCCATAAATTGCCAGTTTTTAATATTACTTCAGATAACTGTGGTTTATAAAGCTGTAAACAAAGGTGAAAGCTGATTTGAAAAAGGTGTCATTTTGAAGAGCCTTTCAGCTGTTTTTCTTTTTTTATTTTTTAAGCAGACTTTACTGGAATGGATCGTGATATTTAGGTGCTCTGGTTCTATTTTCTGTTTTCAACCTGCAATTACCCTATTTCTGTTTTCTTAGTGTAGAACAGGAAATATACCAGTAACTATTCTTCTGTAGTAGAGAGAGGTCAGTCGTAGTTCTGGATTAAAACCAGTGAATAATCGTCAGTCCATTTTATGCTGCCCGTGGATGTAGCCTCCTTCCCTCTCATTTAGAGAAAGTAGCATTTTATACTGGACAAGCAGGGATTCTTTATAGGATTACTTTGACAGCCAGTATTACTCTTGAAGGAAAACAGACAGATTAGATTAATTTAACTTATAGTTTCTTTTATTTTCAAGACCCCAATTTTTTTCTCATTTAAACTGATTGCATGCTCAAATACCATCCAAACTCTGTACTTGCCTTCAAATATGATAAAGCTGCTTCTTTATTATTATTAGTTTCAGGTGTACAAAACAACATAATGATGAGACATTTACACACCTCACAAAGCGATAACCCCACCAAGTCTACTACCCATCTGACACTGTACATAGCTATCACAATACCATTGACTATATTCCCTATACTGTACTTCACATCCTGTGACTACATATGTATTTTTAAATTATAGTTGACACTCAATATTATTTTATATTAGTTTCAGGTGTACAGTGCAGTGGTTAGGCATTTATATAATTCATGAAGTGATCCCCCGTTAAATCTAGTACCCTGTTTGACACCATACATAGTTTTTACATTATTGACTATAGATAAAGCTACTTGTTAATTTTAAGAAAGTTATATTCAATGCACTTATTTTAGATTTAAATATATATTCTTAAACAGCAAACTTGTAGAGTACTTTATTTGAATAAAGCTTTAATCACTGATTCCTAATTTTTTGGTTGCATTCTTTCTTGGTCTCTGAGATAGTGCAAAGTGTGGTCTGTTAGCTGGTGCTGGTTTGCAGATTGTTTACTTGGTTGCAATGGAATAAGTACAGAAATTGAGAGTGAGCATTTAGAAGTTTTTATGGCTGTTTGACAGAGAAATGTTAAGCCCATTTAATCTAATAATAACAAAATTTGAGGTTATATTTATGTGTCCTTGTTTTTAAATTAATTTTCCACTAATTCATTTACATTATATTTTACAAAAGTTTCCTTGAAAGCAAAACAATGACTAAGTCACACTTTGTATCAGTAAACAACTACAGCAGAGTGGAGTTCTTAATTTTATGCAGATGTATATAAAATAAAGGAGACGAGGGAAGGGGGAGATGGTGAGCTTACTTTGATTTGTACCATTTGCTCTTTAGTTTTAATGATTACTTTCAGTAGAAGTCATTTGAATTATCTCAAACTTTCAGTTCAAGATATTTTCCAAATAAGTTTCATAAGCGTTTCTGACATGGGCCGAAATCAGTTATGACAAGTTATATAAAAAATTTTTTTAAGTACACCATATCTTAATGTTTCTCAAAGAAAGGAGATTTTAAAAGTGTCTCTGTTATGTTTTTCTTATACCAATTTTTCTAGGGTAATATTTCTTACTCAAAAGTTCAAATTCTATTTCCAAATGTCCTTTTCTTTTGATTTCTCATAGGCCTTCACAAAGTTTCTTAAAAGTTGGTAATCATAAATATGTAGAAAAAAGAAGGACAAGCTATAACTCTTTGAAATGATTTGGGCTTTTAAAGGTGAAATATATTAAGATAAACAAATCATTGTTTGACATAAAGAAAAAATATCCAAATAAATTAGTTCTTCTACTCGTAGTTATTGAATTGTTGATGGGTCAAATCTAATGTTTAAAGGAAACTTTCACCAGTAGTCGTTGATTTTCTAAATATGAGGTATGATCAAACAATACGGTGAATGTTTAACTAAAAAAAATGTAGTATAGTAAAAGACACATTGCCATTAATCCCCCTCAAAAAACTCCCCCTCACTTCAAACACACTTATCCCATCATTCTTGTCACTTTCTGAAGCAGTTCTGGAAGTCTCTTTCGTGAGTGTCTTTAGTTGTACTGTCTTGGCTGCCTCGATGTCCTGAATCATTTTGACTTTGGGGAAGAGCCAGAAGTCATAAGGTGCCAGATCTGGTGTATAATGTGGGTGAGGACATACCATAATGTTTTTATTTGACAGAAATTTCCATTTACCAGAAGTGATGTGTGACACAAAGCGATTTCATGATGGAGGACAATTTACAGCACACTTTAAAACACACCTTCTCTCAACCGTAGCTCACACCCGGCTGACTGCACTGAACAAGTTGAAACTTGTCACATACTGTTACTAAGGTTCCACGCGCCGCTTCCCTTATTGAAGATCCCTTCCTTTCCGTGGGACGGCACCTGGCAGCAGCATTCACCATATTCACCATATTTGTTGATCACAATGGAAAGGCTCTTTGTAACACATTGCTTCTGGTACTGCAATTTCTGTCAAATACAAACATTATGGTATGTCCTATTCACCGGATCTGACACTGTGCGACTTCTGGCTCTTCCCCAAAGTCAAAATGATTCTGGACATCCAGGCAGCCAAGACAGCGCAACTATAGACACTCATGAAAGAGAACTTGCAGAACTGCTTCAGAAAGTGGCAAGAACAATGGGATAAGTGTGTTTGAAGCAAGGGGGAGTATTTTGAGGGGGACTAATGGCCATGTGTCTTTTACTGTAATGCATTTTTAAATTTAAACTTACTGTATTTTCTTATCACACCTTGTATCTCTAAATTATAAAATTAAGACCATTATGCCAAATGTATGTTTAGATAGATAGGATATATACATCTGTGGCCAAAGTCATATCAGGTAAACTGAAATACTTAATCCTAGTTAGTATAGAATACCATTAGGAATAAAACTTGCAAGCCGTATTTCAGAACTTTATTGTGATATAAAATGTGTATGAGCGATTAGCAATATAGAGAAATGAGAGTATGATTAGGAAAAACTCTCCGAAAAAGTTAGGATAAGACTCCAAACTCTCAGAGTGATAATTTTTTTCTTTTTTTCCTACCACATATTAACTATATCTGACCATACTAACTATATCTGAGAAAATGTTAATAATTTAAGGAATACTTTTGTGGAAGTATAACAGTAGATGTCAAATCAGATTCGTATATTATTGTGATTCATGTTTGAAAATACATCTTTCTCAACTTTAGATAGAGATGCTGACATGGGAGGGAGTCTTTCAAGATCTACAAAGGAAAATATTTCATTATGGAAGGACAGGAACAAATATTTGAATAGGATTACAGATTTTCTCCCACTTGATAAATTTCATATTTTTGTTTTAAAATGTTTATTAGCCTGTCTTGTAACTGACAATTTTCTTCTTCTATTTGCTTTCTGGTCCCAGTGCTATTTTTTGCACTTTTCCTTTTTAAAAAAGTCTTATATTTTAATATTTATTGAGAAATGTGGATTTCTTTTTTGTTTTCTACTGACCTTCTTTAAATAATTTAGTATAAGCAGAGACTATTAATTTATTAGATAATTTAGCTTTCAGAATAATAAAAATTTGGAGTGCCATGAAGAAATTTACCTAATTCATAGTGTTCATTCCATTTTTATTTGATAGTAAAAAGTTACATTAATACAACTTTGAATTATATATATATTTTTACTTTGTGTTTGTAATAAATCTGCCCAATCAAGAAAATTTACTTCATGGACAGTGTAGATGCCTGACCACTGTGCTGTACACCTAAGCTGAATAATATTGAATGTCGACTATAATTTAATACATATATAGTCACAGGTCGTGGAGTACAGCATAAGGAATAGAGTCAATGGAACTGTAACAGCTATAGACAGTGTCAGAGGGGTCATAGATTGGGGTTGGGGGGTTCTCACTTTGTGAGGGGAGTAAATGTCTAACTATTACATTATTTTGTACACTTGAAACTAATAAAATAAATAAATAAATAAATACATTTTTTAAATGGGGGGGTGGGTAAGGAAGAAAAGAAAACCTAGAAACAGCAAAATGCTGAATAGCAAGAAATGCTAGCAGAAATCATTGAAATTGTTTCAAATATTCATGGTAACAGTGATAATTTAAGAAAGTAATTTAATTGTCTGAAGTATTATTAGTTGTTACCCCCAGCCTTGCAGATTATACTAGATAGGTTAAGACAAAGACAATCAGGAACTGAGTAAATTGGAAACTCAACAGAAAAACATTACATTTTATGAACCTGCAGAAACTGGGAAGGTGCCAAGACTGTGATAGGGATTAATCATGAGGTTTTTATCCTACATAATGCATAAGCTTCTGGTCAGAAGATGGGATTGGGGGCGGATATGATTTCTTGACGTTGCATCTGCAGCTCATTAAGGTGTCCTACAGTGAACCACGCAGTAAACACTGTTTTGCTATAATAGCATGTTGCACCATTATTTTATACACGACTTATATACTACTATACTACCAAAGATTTTTATTATTTAAAATTTTTATATTTATCAAAATAACTATGAGAATTAAAAAGACATACATTTTGTTATTTATAACTTTTTCACATACCTGAAAATGAACATGTATGTGAAGTAAATTGGTTAAGGGATTGCTTAAAGTTTTTTACATTCAGAGGCCAACTTGTTTGAATCCCTTTTTTGACTCTGTCATTAATGTTCAGTTTTTCCACATGGAGTCTTTGTGTATGCAGCATTTCTAAAAAAAATCAAGAAACATTGGTGCTGAGTTCTTAAGCCAACTTTGCAATTATGTGGAGCTAACGTATTTTTGATACCCACATTGGAAATGTTGCTAGATATGTCTGATTTCTCCCACTCTCATCCTCTTCTCACAATTTTAGGTTTTTAGGAGTTAAAAGAATCTTTCAGTATCATCTTTAGGATTTTATTCCAACTCAAATTCTGCAAGTTTTGATTCTAGTGCTTGGTTTGTGCATGCACAGTGAATGACAGCTACCTCATTGTCACTTAGCATTACTGCAATGGCAATTGTATTATGCCAACAATTGTAAGATGCATCTGAATTCAAAGAGCTTTAAGTGTGGGGTAAATGTTCATTTTAAAACATAGTGGCTAAGCACTATGGAAGGCAGTGTGGAGATTCCTCAAAAAATTAAGAATAGAATTACCATATGACCTAACAATCCCTTTCCTGGGTATCTACCCAAAAAGATCTGAAAACATTTATCCGTAAAGGTATATGTGCTCCGATGTTCATTGCAGCTTTATTTACGGTGGTCAAGACATGGCAACAACCAAAGTGTCCTTCCGTAGATGATTGGGTAAAGAAAATGTAAATATACACTGTTGAATACTATTCTGCCGTAAGAAATGATGCAGTAGTGCCATTTATGACAACATGGATGGATCTTGAGATTATTATGCTAAACAAAATAAGTCAGACAGAAAAAGTCGAGAATCATGTGATTTCACTGATATGTGGTATATAAAACTTAAAATAACAAAGGAACAAGACAAATGAAGAAACCAAAACTCATAGACACAGGCAACAGTTTAGTGGTTATCAGAGGGTAAGTGGTAGATGAGGGTAAACAGAGTCAAACGTATGGTGATGGAAGGAGAACTGACTGGGTGGTGAGCACACAACATGATATATAGACAATGTATTACAGAATTGTACACTTGAAACCTGTGTATCTTTACTAACCATTTTCACCCCAATAAACTCTAATTAAAAAAAAAAATTGTAGGCAGCAGTACACCTCTCCCTAAATATTTCAGCATGCATATCATTAACATGAGTTCAATATTTGTGTTTATAGCTCTTTCTATGCAAAAAAAACCCACAAAGGCTATATGATTACCTTTATAAGACATTCTCAAAAAAACAAAACTATGGTTATAGAGAACCGTCAGTGATTTCTAGGGGAGTGGGGTGGGTGTTAGGATTGATTATAAGGGACATGAGGGAACTTTTGAGAGGGATAGAAATATTCTGTATCTTGATAGTGGTGATATATACAACTGTGTACATCGGTCAGAACTCCTGGAACTATACACCTACAAAGGGTGAATTTTACTGTTTGTAAATGATACCTCAACAAACCTGACTTAAAAAAAGAACAATACAGAAGATATCCTACCCACTACACAGCTTATGAAATAAAATATTCCGTTGACTTTGGGAGAGAAAAAAAACCATAGTGGCTAAGAGCTCAGAGCTGGGTTGCTCTAATACTTACTCTGATCTTGGGTAAGTAGCATAAGCTCTCTAACCCTTAGTTTTCTCATCTGTGAGATAAGCAGCCCTTACTTTATAAGGTGGTTGTGGGGTTTTGATATTATGATAATAGGTAAAATACTGCTTAATGTTAACTATCTTAGTTTTTACAAGAATGTGCTTTTATTGAGCTCCTTGTACATTTCTTCTACTATGTGTCCTTTTACTTTGAAGGAAGTAGTAACTTGTAGAGAGGAAAAGATACTGATACATTTAGGAAGCAAATGGCTGAGTGAAAATTCTGGAAAATTTTTCGAATTGAACTTTAGTTATTGGTGCAATATAAAACTATTCAAGTGTGCATTTATAATTAAAGGATGGTACTGCCGTAATGGGTCATTTTGGAAACATCAAATTATTTTTAAACCATTCGATTGTTGAGAAGGTAATTAATGATTTTAAGTTGTAGATTTGGAAATGATACATTTTGTAACCATTACAAGAGTAAAAGCTTAAAGCTATTGCAATATTTTGTAACCTTTGTTTTGGTTTTTGATCTGTGATCATTCAGTAAATTATTGCCACTTTACACAATTTAAAGGAGTGTGCAGTATATATGGTTTATAGTGTGGTGGAATGATCCTGAATGTTCCTCTCAATTGAAACAACTAAAATACTCAATTGAAATAAGTAAAATATGGAGAAAAAATTAAATGCGTTGCTCAGCTGCCGTGAAAGTTAACATTCCTCAGAGTGACACTACATCTCAACCTGGTGCTGGGTGGAGACAAAACATCTCCCCCGAGACTTTGTAGCCTTAGGTGAGTCTTCGTGAGGTCCTAGTTTGTGGTCCTGGTTATTTTACCTACATAGGACAAAACCTCAAGTGAGGAATTTGACTTGAAATGGTCTGTAATTGGCACAAGAGTCTCTTGTGCTAGTTACCCACCAAGGTTTCCTAGGGGATAGATGGATATATATGGCTTATGGCTGCCAGCCTGGAAACTGCATTTACTAACTTCCCTTGAGGTAGTGTGGCCTGCGTTAATGTTTAGGCAGTGGATCCTGAATAGAAGTCATGTGTGGCGCTTCTGTGATTTGCCTTGCGGAATGCCTGTGTGCTCCCCCTGCCTGTTTCCTTCTTGTGTACTAATAGTTGATGAAAACGCCAGTCGGGAATTTGGACACAGAGATTGAAGTATGTGTTCAGTTGCCCCTCCAGCAATGCACTGCTTATTTCTAGATTATTAATGAGAAGGAAACTATATTCTTACTTAAGCCGCTGTATTTTAGGATCTCTTTGTCACAGGAGATTAGCCTGTATCCTAACTAATGCCCTTTCAACAGGTTTGGAAAAGCACCAATTAGTACTTCTATAAATGAAACAAGGATATTGACATAAAAACACAAACCACGGCTACCTCGAAAAATGGTTGATTCCAGGTCTGGGACAGGGAAAGTAGAAGATGAGCCTGGAACACTGGTGCAAGAAAGTAAGGAAATGCTACCAATGTGATAAGGTGGGAATACTGCTCAGCAATTAAAAAAGAAAGAAAGAATAACTGATACACGTAACAAATGGATTGACCTCAGAAACGTACTAAGTGAATGAAGCCAGACACATAAGACCACATATTGAATGATTCTATTTATATGAAATTTATAGAAAAGGTAAAACCAAAGAGACGTAAAGTAAATTGGTGCTTGCCTCGGGTTGGGTGTTGGGGTGGAGATTGACTACAAATGGATGCTGCAACTTTCGGGGTGATAGAAGTAGTCTAAAACTGGATTGTGGTGACAGTTGTACAACTGGATACATTTATTAAACGTCATTGAATTTTACAGTTAAAATGGGTGATTGATACGTAAATTATGCTTTAGTGAGACTTAAAAATATTTGACAGGTACTGTAAAAACTGATGGGTACATGGCAAAAGCTAAATTAAACATAGCAAAAAATTAAAAAGTAAAAGGCTTTAATTGCAGCCTAGTTGGATAAAATAGACTTAAGAGTAAAATTAGAGCCCTCTTCAATTTTGAGGAAGGTTTACGAAGTAGCAAGTCTTAATAATTGATCCATAGTCTTATATTGGTGATTAGAATAATTCACTATTCATTTATCCAACATTGATTTACTAACTGCTTACTGTGTGCCTGGCACTGTTTTTGGGGCACAGCCCTGAACAAAACAGACAAAATTTCTGCCCTTATGGTATTTACATTCTGGTGGAAGAGAATGACAAAATTAAATATATATTAGAAAAGATCGTTTAAATGTTCTGGAGAAAAATAAAGCAGAGGAAAGACCGGAAGTATTGGGGGAAGGGTTGCAGTTTTAGGTACAGTAGTCAGGGCAGCCCTTACTGTAGGGTGATACTTGAGCATAGACCCCAAGGAGGAAGGATGTGACCCATGAAGATGAGGAGGAAGACCATTTCAGGCAAAGGGATCAGCAATGCAAATGCTCAGAGCAGAACCGTGCCCCATGTTTTCAAAGAACATCAAGGAGGCAGGAGTGTGGAAAAAGATAAGGGGAAAGTGATTGGAGAGATCAAAGATATACTGAGATATCAGCTTCAGGTGACTTTGTTGGCCATTTTAAGGACTTCGGCTTTACAATGAAAGTATGGTATGTATAACAAAAGTTTGCTATTTTAACCATTTTTAAGTGTACAAGTCAGTGGCAATCAAGTACAACCCTAGCCACCATTTATTTCCAAAATTATTTCATCATTCCAAATTGAAACTTCACCCATTAAGCAGAAA
The DNA here is from genome assembly GCF_004115265.2 of Rhinolophus ferrumequinum. Classification (NCBI taxonomy): domain Eukaryota; kingdom Metazoa; phylum Chordata; class Mammalia; order Chiroptera; family Rhinolophidae; genus Rhinolophus; species Rhinolophus ferrumequinum. The sequence goes on along the minus strand of NW_022680355.1, from coordinate 6,928,884 downwards.
CTTCCCACTCCCCCTGCACCACACACCTGGTAACCTCTAATCTATTTTCTGTCTCGATGGATTTGCCTGTTCCAGGTATCTCATGTAAATGGAATCATACAGTATTTGTCGTTTTGTGTCTGGCTTGTTTCACTTAGCATGTTTTCACAGTTCATGTTGTAACATGTCAGAATTTCCTTCCTTTTGAAGACTGAATAATATCCCATTGTATATATACACCACATTTCATCTGTAGATGAACTTGTGTTGTTTCCACTTTTTGGCTACTATGAATAATGCTGCTATGGACATTGGTGTATGAATATCTCTTTGAGTCCCTGCTTTCAGTTTTTTTAGGGTATATACTGAGAAGTAGAATTGCTGATCATGTTGTAAAGTGATGTTTAACCGTTTGAGGAACTGTCATACTGTTTTCCACAGTGGCTGCACCATTTTACTTTCTCACCAGCAGTGTACAAGGGTTCCAGTTTGTCGATATCTTTGTCCACACTTGCTATTCATTTTTTAAAATTATAGCCCCCTTAGTAGTTCTAAAGTGTTACCTATTATGCTTTTGATTTCCATTTCTCTAATTATTAGTGATGTTGAGCATCTTTTCATGTACTTATTGCTCATTTGTGTATCTTCTTTGGAGAAACATCTTTTCAAGTCCTTTGCCCATTTTTTTTTAACAGAAATATTTTTTTTTTGGTTGAGTTGTAGGAGTTCTTTGTGTATTATGGATATTAACCTTGTATCAGATACATGATTTATAAATATTTTCCTTCTGTGGTTGTCACTCTTTTCATAGTGTTCTTTGATGTTGTTTTCTGTATTTTATGTTTTTTTTTGTTGTTCCTCAATTTCTCCTTACTGCCTGTTTTTGTATTTAGTTGATTTTTTTATAGCATACCATTTTTATTTCCTTCTTTTTAAAAATTTCTTTTGTAGTTATTTGTAAGTGGTTGTGTAGGCTGTTGTAAGTTTAAGATACTAATTGTAATTTCTAACAATAACCACTAAGGACTTTGATTTTTGATCTGAATAAAATGGAAAGCTGTTGGAGGTTTTTGACTGGATCTGTTTTGTTGTTTTAGTCTGGCTGCTATGCTGAAAACAGACTATTGAGGAAAGGGGCCAGGCAAGGGCTGAAGTCTGGAGATGTGTTAGGAGATTTAGTAATGATCCAAGCAAAAACGGATGGTGCTTGGACCTTGGTGGTAATGGTGGAGGTGTTAGTGTTCAGATTCCGAGTATACTTTTGATAATAGAACCATCAGGATTTGCTAATGAATTGGATGTGGACCGTGAGAGAAAGGAGTCAAGGGTGACAGGTGGAAGATTGAATTCCATTTGGAGGTAGAATTCCAAATTTCAGGAGACCTGTATTAAATGGATTCCTCATCAATTTTTTAAAAATGTATAATACATTTAAGAGAAAGTGAAATATCTCAAAGATGATACATTCATATGTTGAATTTCTGTTTTGTTTTTCATTTAACTATCAGGATATGTAGTCAGTATAGAAGGGCCCATTCCTTATTCCTTCCATGCATACTGTATTGAAAAACTGTGGTTCGTCAATAGTGAGGACAGTAAATACAGGAGTGAAAACTGGCAAAAGGAAAAAAGGAAGGAGGGAGGGACAGAAGGAAAAAAGTTCGGAAATATTTATACTGTCCTTACCAAGTGAGCAAAGAATGTTAATAACTTTTAGAAAGAACTTTTTGCTGCTACATTTAAATACAGAGGATGCCAAAAAAATGTATACATTTTAAGAAAGGAAAACTGTATTAAATTGTAATACTCAATATATACCAATAACAAAAGATGAATACAAGTCACGTTTAACTTCTGCAATTACAAGAGGTGCTCAAAGTGGTTACCATCAGTGTCCAGGCACTTCTGATTACAGCGAACTACTGTTTGAGCAATGTTGACCAAAGTGTCCACTTGTATACATATTTTTGGCACCCCCAATATGTCAGAAAAATGTCATCTTTTCCATTTATATGAAATGTTTAGGAAAGGCAAATCTATAGAGATGGGCATAAGAGGTGTTTCTGAGGTGTTGGAAATATTCTAAAATTGGATTGTGGTAATGTTGCACAACTTCTGTGATATGTTAAAAAAGCATTGTACACTTAAAACAGGTGATCTTCGTGGTTTGTAAATTATACTTCAATAAAACTTATAAGAATGCACCAAAGAGAAAATAAAATCCTTATTTTTTTATTCATTATGATTAATATTTTAACATATATGGAGATTATTTTGGTTAAATTTTTTAATCCAATTAGTTTTAGTTTTAGGTCCCTACTTTTATATTTTACGTGTTAAAAGCGTGTATGTTTTATGCAGTGGTATTCTCGATTAAATGTTCCTCAGAATAAGCCAAATTCTTGGTAAAACTAGTGGTAAGTAATATATCTTGTAATATTACAGCAAAACCCAGCAAAGAAATACGTGAATGGATAACAGTGGCATTAATTATGAGTTCTTTATTTAATACAAGAAATGTGCTTTGCTTAATGATGGTATAATATAAAGTGGAACATTTCTATATTTACATATATATGAAAGTAAATACATCTAAAAAAATAATACAAGCCTAGAAGTATATGCACCAAACTGATAACCATAGTTATTTCTGTTGGAATAGAACTTGTGGGGGAAGATAGTTAAAAGGAAAGTTTTACCCTGTGTCATTTAAATTTTTATAAGATGTATGTATTTATTTATTTATGTATTACTTATATAGCTAATAAAAAGCAAAAGTATAAAGAAACTTAACAACTGGAAAGAAAAAAATTCAGAGCCTAAATTAAGGCAGTAAGGAGAGAGAAGGCAAAAATGTAAAAAATATTTATTTGCCAAGTTGATATAGTACAAAATCATTGCAAGGATCAACAGAGAATGGGATAAGTAGATTACACTAAATTAACTAAACTATTAACATTACTTGGACATAAACATTATACACATAACTTGATTAAATTTATGAGACAAAATGGAAAATTGTTATAATTACTGAAAGAAGAGAATATAATGTAATGTGTACAGTTTAGTTTACAACAGTTAAAAAGAAATAGGAAAATGGACGAAGCGCAATAAAGATGACAGTGAGAGTATTTAAAATTAAGTAAATAGAGGAGCCGTTATCACTCTGTGCTTTCCTTAAAGGATTTCTGAATAATCAGAAGTAATTGGAAAGCTTGCTATAATTGGGGATTGGCAAAATGTATATGGTCAAAGTTATTGCAGAGAATTCTAGAAATAAGTAAAAATTATTTGCAAAGAAAATGTACACCTACTTTTATACCCATCTTTAAGTAGAGCTCTTGAAAATATATCCTTCTAGTGTCCTCTTATTTTTCATTGTGCTAGCTTTCAAACCCTTGGTTAACTATATAATTAATATTTTTGTCTAATTGGGCACAATTGTTTTTATCATGAATTTGTTGTATGTCCTATATTAGCATATATCAGGGAAAACCAGTAAAAATAGCGTACTTAATAAGCATAACTGAAATGCTAATGTCAGAAGCAAAAAGGTCTTTTCCAAAAATTTGGTTTCTAAGACACTTAGTAAAAAAACAATGTGTTTGAAAAAATTTAGCACAGTACGAAAATAAAGTAAAAGGTGATATCCCCATACTTTGTCCCTCAGCCCCATTTACCAGAGATAATTACTTTTATAAATTTGGATAAAATTTATGTATCATCATTATTTTCATGTTTGTCTACTATTTTCATATTTACCTACACAAATATTGCATTATGAAGTTTGCCCCTCATGTTACGGTTTTGAATTGTATTACATGTTATCCCCTAACTAGTAAGATTGCGAGTATTATTATCCTAAACCATTTGTAGATTTTTAAATTTCTGTATTGTGGTAAATAATTTGAAATTGGGGAAAACAAATTTCGGATAGTTCATCATTTGTTTCTGCAATATTTTAACATTAAATTGTTATCTTGTATCAGTGATTCTCAACTGGGGGCAATCCCCCCTTTTGCTCCCCCAGAAATTTGGCAATGTCTGGAGACATTTTGGGTTATCACAACTCGAGGTGGGGTGATGCTAATGGTGGTAGAAGTCCAGGGGGGCTGCTAAACATCCTACAATGCTCCGGACCCCACCCTCTCCACTCCCCCGTCACCATCCCCAGTAAAAGATTATCTGGTCCAAAATGTCAGTAGTGCCAAGGCTGAGAAAAGTTGCCTAAGAGTGGTTAAGAGTGAGAACTACCCCGGCAGACTGCTCAAGTTCATCTCTTAGCCTACCACTTACTGTGTGACTGTGGGTGGTTATTTAACCTCTCTGTGCCTCAGTTTCCTTAGCTAGATAATATTAATAGTACTATCTTACAGGGTTGTTGAGAGACTAAGTATATGAGACAAAATAGTGCCTGGCACATAGTAGGAACTTGGTAAATGTTGTCGGTTATTATTTTGTTGTTAATTTAACATGGGAATTCATGTCTATAATTAAAACTACAAATTCTTCAATTTGTCTATGATTTATAAACAAATGTCTCAGTAAAAATTAAAATCTAATCAAAAGAATAAAATCAGAGCATTCTAAAATTCTCATCAATCTCATAATTTTATGAGTTTCCTCCCAAAATTATGAAATTTACTAAATTAACAAGATTATGAGACTTACTAAATTAACTATATTCCTATATACTATTTCATACCCAAGTTATTTAAAACATATGCGTGTGTTGTGAGTGATGACGCATTTCGCATGCAGTATCCCTTGAGCTGAGACATTACTTCATTGGTCCTCGCCACTAGGTTCTGTAGTTGAAGTTTTTGTTTCTTTGAAAGTCCTAACTCCTGTAACATAATTTAAGAAGTATGTGTTCATTAAAAAAAAAACAAAAAACAATATTCAGTAATTTTCGTTTGAATTCCTGACTTCTTTCCTCATTGCTAAACTTTTTTATTTTGCTTTTCTCAGTGATAAAATCCTTATTATCTTTCTCAATTCATAGGCTGATGAAGATTTTGGGGAGGCATTGCTATGATTACACATGAGAGTATAAGGAGAGTGTTCAGTTTATTAAAATTGAGGTTATTTTTAGCGGTAATAGAAAATATTTTAGTCACATGGTTTTCTTTTTTTAATAACTTGTACCATAAAATTCATTAATCTAAGTAATTCTCACTGCTGTCCCCATCAGTGAAGTAATTAATAAGTTGTCCTTATATTAAATGTCTCATTAAAATAAATGATTTGATTCAAAGTATTTTGATATACCTTGCAAATATAAAAATATCCAGAAAAAGTTTCAGATTTACAGACAATGTATAGTGCTATGATTTTCTAGAAAGAGTTGGCAAATTTATTTTCTCCATAATTTGACCAAGATAATAAACGGCACAGAAAAAAAACCCCACAAACCCATTTCTTGCACACACAAAAAAGTATGTAAGTGGTACAGAGTACATAATTTCTTTTCCTGTCTTCCTTCTTTCTAAAGTTCAGTTTTAGTTTTTTACCACTTGATGGCAGTGATGGAGCTAGAAGCTACTCAAAGAAGGTTAGGCTAAGAACTCATTATGAATAACAAAAGAGGAGATACAAAAGAAATCTCTGACATTTTATTATTATTCACATTTCTAGGTGATATTACTTAATATTGCAAGTGACAGTAATAGGAGGGAAAGCCTCTAGATGGAGCTTCAGTACTTTCTAAGGGAGAATGTTTGCTGTATCTTTCCAAATACATGCTTTATATTGTTTTACATAATATATTGAATCCAGAATGGATTTTTTGAAAATATGCATCAGTTGTAATTAGGGAAATTAATTCTCCAAGTCCACCAATAATTTGAAAAATGGGTATTTAAGTATCTTAAATTTCTATTTCATTGTTAACATTTATTGAAAGTATGTTAAAAGTATTAGCCAAATGTTTCTAACTAGTATTAGAATGAGCTTGCATAGCTAACAAATTAGTAAAAGACATTTTATTAATAGGAAATCCGGTGCTTAAAATCAATATTACACCATCATTAACATGACCATACATACTGTTAATTGTTATGCCTATTAATAATAATAATGCCTATTATTGTTTAACATTTGATTTCCTAAGAGAAATACTTTTTCCAATTCAATTCCCCATTTTTAAAAAAAATGAAATTAACCAAAACGTTTGAAATTTTATATCAAATATTTTAAAGAACATACGTGTTCTTTAAGTAGTAAGTATTCTTACTCTCATCAGAAATGTTTTCCTTTTATAGTCAGTCCATTATCACTATATATCAGAGTGAGGTTGTCATTTTTACTAGGAAAAAAACATGCTGATGTTCTCAGTACACTGTTGATTTTAGTTTCTACTTCTTTTAGAATAACAAGAAAACTCAAAACAAGAATAGTAAATTTTCTTACCTTCCTACTATTACACCATTACCTGGATTAATTTTGATGTCTTATAAAACATTTCAATAAATATGTGGTATTGGTTTATAATTGGTATTTTGGTGCTGAAAACTGTTAGAGGGAAAGAAACCATTGGTAATATTTGATTTGATATTGACATGAGATCATTGTTTTATGTTGAAAGAGCATGTATAACTGGAAAATCATATGAGAAGTATGAAAAATGTTTTGCAATGGTTTTACCTATTTTTCAGTTTCTTGTATAAAATTATTATTTATTCTCTATTGAGGCAAAAAACTCACTGAAACAAAATAGTTACCAGAGTAACTTTTTATAATTACATTTAATGATAGTGTTAGCAACAGTTGATTTTCTTTTTGGCTAAGCAAATATGGTACAAATGCATTTCAAGTTGTATATGAAGTCTGCTAAATTTGCCCCATAATTTGCTTGTTAATTTCCTGAGTAGTAACAATCTCCTAGGAAGCCATGTCTTGCTTTATTTGTTTCTTAACCTTACTAAGTTTTGGAATTCTAGTAAGGAGGGAACACATTTCAGCAACATCTTATAATTTTTCAAGTGTCTCCTTTTATTGCTATTAATAATACCTTCTAAACCAATAATTGCATTACATTAGCTTTCAACGGTGTAATGAAATGGGCTTGAAAAGATATAGTCTGTTTCTCAGGGATAGGCAAACTCCAAAGCAAAAAATTATGCTACTACGAATATCTATAAATGATAACCTTGTAATAGTAGTTACTAATTAAATAAATTCATTTAAAAGCCTTATGGTTAAGTTTCAACTTAAATTGTAACTTGAGGAATCTCACTTGACAAAAGGAAACAGAAAAATTCTCCATTTCTCTGAAGCACTTGTCCTATGAAGAAGTCAGATATCAAGCTAATTTTATGTTAAACCTTTATTAAAAGGAAAAAGAATAAAGTATGCAGTTCTTACTTGCTACAATCAAACAAGTTTAAAACTGTCTTAAATTTGGTGGAGGAAAAATTCCTTTATTTTACGTTGAGGTTGCTGAGTTGCATTTTCTTCTTTTTAACCAATATGTTGGCATTAGGTAATATTATGTCTAATATTTAAAGTTTATTTAGATTACTTTTTGATCTTTTGGTAATAGTGCCAAAACCTGCAATGAAGCATTTCTATTGACTAATACTGTTTTGTTTAGAGTATTGTACTCACTTTCAGTATTAGTACTATAAACATCACTAACAATTTTATCAGTGTCAGTAAGACAAAAGTAAATTAACCAAATAGAAAAGGACAAACTTCTCTCATTTCTTTTTGTAAGCTAGTTTTCTAAAATAATTTTTCCTGAAATGTAGTCTAGTTAACAGGTTTTTAAACTGTATATTGAAAGTATAATAAGCCCAAGGAAATCTGTAGCAGTTATTATAGTGCTTAATAAAAATCTTTTGATTTGTTGAAACATTTTATTAATATACCAAAAAAAGCACTGACATAGCTCCTGCTATTAATACAGACTCTGAACAATACAGATTACGTTTGTCAGTTCTTACAATGAAGCTGGACAGCTCTACATCCCATTAGTCATATATGGGTTTGAATATTGTTTGTCTTTTCACTCTTGTTCAAGTTTTGACTTTACGTTAATATTAGATAGCTTTCAGTACTATCTAAATTATGACTGTACAGTAATTAGAAAAACAATTTAGCTCTCTAGTTACTTTGTTTCAATAAAATTTTTATTTATCCGTTGCATTTCGTCTAGCATTAAAGAATTCCTGTTTTATTTTAAAAATAAATTATATATGTATAGTAAAATAATTTGTTTCATTTTATTTTATATTATCAAGCTACCTAAATAGCTATTGAAATACTTTCCCAAAACTCACTATTTTTCTTAAAAAGTCTTTTCATGAAGCTGTACTACACAACTGATTTCTTCGTCTTGTCCCCAACCCTGGATCAATCTTTTTTCTCTAAAATTTTCATTATTAAGTGGAAAAAAATATATAATTACTTCTCTAATGACACCAGGACTTTTTAAACTAAAAAGAAAAATATATCAATGAACAAACCCTCTGAATTTAGTCCTCTGTATCCTTTAAATTTTTATGAAGATAAATAACACTCAGTGAGAGGCCATATTAATGTAATTAATGTAGTTGTAATTTTTATAGTAAAGTTGTTATTTTGATTTGCTTTTAAATATAAAATTTATGTTAATAGTCTTTTAAAAAGGTGAAATAGCCCTGATTTACAAGTGTGATGGTCTACAAAAGTTATAGTTGTATATGTATCTCCAAATTCATTGACACTTAAAAAACAAATGAGCTAATATTTAAAAAAGAAACTTTAATGAAATTTAAGTAAATAATAAAGTCATATAGTGAGCAAAGTGTATATAAAATCTGTAGAGTGAATTATGTTATATGAATATAATTATAATATGTATGTCTGTGATATATATTTGTGACACATTGAGGATGATGAAATAATTAGTTGAGTTACCAGTAAGAAATAGTAATGTAAACATTAGGAAATGTATAGAAAATTTTCAACCTTTCTGTTTATCTACTCTATAAATGTCAGCTAGATAGTATTTTTAAAAATATTTTGATATTCTTAAAGAAATCTGTGTTGACTTAGTCGTCTTGCTGACATATTAATTGAATTACAGCATAAAAGTAATAATTGATAGCCTAGTAAATTCATGTAACTGAGGATGACCTGTGAACCGAACATTTTAATAAATACAATGTTATGTATTTATGTATTAAACTGCTGTATTATGAAAATGTATCTATATGAATTAAATCTACAGTTTCAGGTTATTTTGACTTACATTTTATAATTTATAATTTAAATTTTAATCCCAGACTTGATACATAGACTGACTTAACAAAATATTGAAATTGAAATATTTAATTTGTGTTTTAAGTATTCATTTTAGATTTTATGTTAAATATTTGAATCAATAATAGATTTTCATGTGTCTTTTTTAATCCTATTATTTCCTTCTTTGTTTTTGATACTCAGTTTATTGAGACTAGCTTTGCAGGTAAAATGAATTTCTAAGTTAACTTTGAATGTCATCTATTTTAGGATAAAGATGACATCTATTTTTAAAACATTCATAGACTGTTAATAATGTTTGTTAATATTTTCTCAATTTTGAAAGTATAATTAATGAAGAATAATGTTTTATATGTGGAATGAATATGTATTATGTGTATTTAAAGAACCTAATGAAATAACTTTTAAGGTAATTTCATAAAGTTTATTTTCTTACAGGCTATCATAAACACACACTGCATTTAAAAATAAATAAATTTTATCCTAATGGGTATGATGTTTTGATATGAGCAGCCATAATAAATAAACCTTTTTATACTAAAAAATCTAAATATGTCAAGGTTTATCCATAACTTAAGAATACACTTAAGTAATTAATCAGTTACAAATATGTGAATACTTCATGATAATATATAAAATGATGTGGTTTTAGAATAAGAATTTAAACACATAGTGAAATTTACATTGGCCAGTAAATTTAAGAATTTGAAGTACTTTGTTTATAACTTCTGACCCTAAGTTTTTGTTATTGGGCTTAAGAGTTGTGAGGATGGGAAGGATATTTAAATTTAGATATCCTTCCATTAACTAGGACCTAGTATAGTAGCCAATTTCATGCTTTAATTAAGGTTGCTTGGTGTGCTCTTTCACATATAAACTAGTCATGATGGTTAAAAGACTTAAGAGCAGAGGATTAGGGAAACGTTTTCATCAGAATTCCTGACTTCTCGATTATGGGTGCTTTTCTTTGTGTATACTAGTTTCTATTTCTGATTTATTATGTACAGGTGATTATTACATATATACATACGATTTTAGGGTTTCGAAGGAGGGTGTTTTCTTATCAATGTAAGTTCTCATTTATCTTTTAAAAATTATCATTTGATTTGACTCAAAAATTTTTTATCACATTGTCTTAATAGAATTTTTATGCAGAACCTTGTAGCTTCACAGAACTGTGTGTTATAGTTAGCAAAGTGAGTAAATTATTCAGATAAGGAACTGTAAATGTAATTATGATCATTCATAGTTTTGTTAGCTCATCAATTAAGTTGTTTTCTAGGTATCTAATTGTGAATTTAATCAATAATATCCACAGGTTTGTTTTGTTGTTTTAATTTTAAGTAGGAATTTTAAAATAGATCTGTTCTAAGTTGGGGTAGAAATGTGTTTTAACTTTTGAAGACTAGCTTGATTTCGCAGATATTTCTAATGTCATAATTCGAAGAAATGGGATATAATGAAAATAGTAGTACTAACCAGTCCTTATTTTCTTAGCCAACTTATAGCCTTTAATGTTCAAGTCTGTAACTGTGAACCTTTGAACTTCTGCGTATTTCCTGCTTTTCAAGAATGTCAGAAACCATTGCACAAAATAATTTTAGGAACAAAATAAATGGCAGTGTTGAATCTAAGACACACTTAGATGTGATATCACAGTGATCTCTGGATCAGTACTGATGGAATCAATATGGAAAATTTCTAACTCCAGACAAATTGTGTTTTGGTGACCTGTAATGTACATTAGGAATTAATCAAAGTTCAAAAAAAGCTCAGGACAAATTAAGAGCACCTTTTGTTTAAAATATTTGCCATTTATCTCAGCTTCGTTCTCCACTCCCTCCTAATTGGAGACTTTCTAGTAAAGTGATGTTACCAAAACACGTTTAATTAATTCAGAAGAGTAGCTCAAAGAAATTGTTTCTGTCCCCATGAGAGGTCAGACTCCACCAGTTATATTTTTAAATCTTTTGCTCACCTTCAGTAGTTAAAAGTTTTAAAATTTGAGTGTATATTTGGGTTTTTCTTTTTTTCTGTTAGTATTGCTTAAAAACATAACAAACAGAAAACACATCAAGATTCCACAAAAGGAAATTGAAATAACTCTAATCAGTTTAAGAATGGCGGTTCAAATTTTTTTCTTTTCTATTACCCATATATTACAACCAGGAATAAATTGTTGAAATAATTTCTGGATATATTTGAATATAGTTTTTGTTTCATTCTCTACTTTTAACTGATTTGATAAGTGATTTAAGCTCATTGCCAGATTCAAAAGAGTTAATGCCCTATTCTGTTTTGAAGTCTCCATGTTTTAATAGCTGATTGCTTTCTAACACCAAAGTAGGTTAATCAGTCCTCTAAACCTTTGGGGTCATCTGGGTCATTGGGAGCGTTCAGGAGGAGTGCAGTTTATGGAAAAATAATACACAGCATCCTTTTAATCTGGTTGTATATTTGTGTTATTTTGCCTTTGTTTAGAACTTTGTTTAGATAGCCATTGTTTAGAACTAGGTTGATTTTATTCAGATTTGCTTTAGGTTTTGCTTAAATAAGTGTTCTGTGTTACAAACGTTCTTAGTCTAACTTTCCATGTGATATAGTTTTATCACATGGTAGTCTTCAAAGGCAAAAAGACATACTGATCCACAAGAATTGTTTTGAACTGAACTTCAGATTTGGTCATTTCTATTGCATGCTCCTTATTCTAAATTGTTTTTACTCCAGAACATTGAATTTAGATGATTGCTTATTTATTTAGGTATGATGGAAATGACATACTAATTTAACTTTTCTGCTATTACATGTTGATTTATGAGGTCTGACAATTAAGTTTCCGAATTTGTTGCAACAATGTTGCTAACCTTTTTTTATATCACAGGGATTATTCATTATGAATTTGTACCAACTGGATAGTTAACCATGTTTACTATTTGGAAGTGCTGAAAAGGGTGCGTGAAAAAGTTAGATGACCCGAACTTTCCATCAACAGTTCATGGCTCTTGCATAATAACAGTGCACCAGCTCACACGCGCTGTCTGTGAGGGAGTTTTTAGCCAGTAAACAAATAACTGTATTGGAACACCCTCCCCACTCACCTGATCTGGCCTCCAATGACTTCTTTCTTTACCTAAAGATAAAGAAAATATTGAAAGGAGACATGTTGGTGACATTCAGGACATCAAGGGTAATACGATGACAGCTCTGATGGCCATTCCGGAAAATGAGTTCCAAAATTGCTTTGGAGGGTGGAGTAGGTGCTGGCGTCAGTGCATAGCTTCCCAAGGGAGTACTTCGAAGGTGACCATAGTGACATTCAGCAGTGAGGTATGTAGCACTTTTTGTAGGGTGAGTTTGCAACTTAAATATCAGACCTCGTATAATCACGTAGATAGGATAGTAATCCAACTATATAGTACTTTCATAATCTCTTTAAGGATTTTTCCTGGAACTAGCTGTGTTCCAAATTTTATGTTAATACTGTCATACTAATACATTATTTATAAATAAACACATATTGGTAATGCATACTCCGTTTGGTGACTGTTCTGTCATCTGTGTAAGGCCTCTTAAATTGTTCATTGCAGTAGCCCTTTTTCTTACCTTGTTCTCCTCTCATAAGAACCAATATTACTAAATTCTTCGATCTCAGAGACACTCGTAGCATCCTGTCGTTTTTACCTTGCTTCCCAGACCACATCACACTCCCAGTTAAATTCTTCTCTGTCTGCATACCACTGAGGCACATCTTCCTGGTCCTGTCTACTTCATTGTCTACTTCAACTATTGCTGTCATCTCCCCAACACATTCAGGTCATGTACTCATTCTTTGAAACATAGATGAAATAGAATTTAGAATTTAATAATCTATATTTGCCTTGGTTCTTTTGTGATCTCTGCAAAGGTGGATTTATAAATTATTATAAATGATAAGGTGAAAAAGTTGGTCATGTGTGACAAATATGCTAAAGCAAAATACTTCAGATTGCTTTTCCGAGACAAAAACTATCAAACACTTCCTAGAGCACAGTGATCATGAAATCATCTATAAGCAGCTATTGCATAATAAAATCCTCCCGAGGAAACAAGAATCTGATGAATTTCTTGGCTTCGAGAGCTGCTGAAATGCATTGAAAACATATGTAGTATCAAAGTATATACTCTGATACTGATTTTTTTTTTAATTAATTGCTGATTCGCTTCTTAAGTCATAGAAATTAGACCTACCCTGCAACAGGGAAGTAAAATTATTGCAAATCTTCTCTCTGGTGGTTATAGTCTTAAAACTAACCACAGAGCAAAGAGGAAGAATAAATCAGGCCTTTATTATATTATATAGTTTTATCTCTTGGGAGGTTTCTTTCCAAGAAAAGAATAAGGTTTCTTTCTCTTTTTGTTTATTCAGGATACGGAAAGGGAGGAAGACCACATGATCTTATGGACTGAAGCTGGTTGGCAGGAAGTTTTTGTTTAATTTGCATTAATATTTTTTTGTATGTTAGTTTTTTCTTTGGAAGAGAGGTCACTTAAATGTTGAGGTTTCATATTTTCTATTGCTATTTCGGTAAGGAGCTCCAATCTACTAAAGTAGCTTAAGAGATATACAGTTTTCTTAAGTAAAATTTTTATTGAAATGCACAAATTCATATATTCACAAAAAAATGCAAAAAATTGTTAAGTATATAGTTGGATAAATTTTCCCAACTGAATTCATCTGTATAAGCACCAAGGTGAAGAAATAGAATGTGGGTGGCGAGATGGGTAGAGCACAAGCTCTGAACAACAAGGTTGACTGCCGGTTTGATTCCTACATGGGCCACTGTGAGCTGCGCCCTCCACAACTAGATTGAAGGACAACGACTTAGAGCTGATGGGCCCTGGAGAAACACACTGTTCCCCAATATTCCCCAATAAAAAAAGAAAAAAAAGTACAGTAACTTAAAAAAAAAAAGAAATAGAATGTTACCAGCACTGCAGAATCCCCCCTTGTATTCCCTCTGTTACTCTCCCCCCAAACACAACTGTTATCCTGCTTTATGACACCATGAATTAGTTTTACCTTAACAATACATACAGAGCGTGAAAAAGATATACATATTTTAAGAAAGGAAAAAACTATTAAAATTGTAATAAAATATACCGATAACAAAATACGAATACAAGTCATGTGTACACATTTTTTTGGCACGCCCAGTATATGTATTTACACACACACACACACACAGAATCATACAGTACATAATCTGGTTGCTTAGTTTCTTTTGCCTAACATTATGCTCACGAAATTCATCCATATTGTATAGAACAAAAGTTTACTCATGTTCATTGCTGTCTACCAATGTACCCCCAAAGTGAGTTAATTTTCACAGATATAAATGTACCCCAATTAATTTGTCCATCCTACTGTTGGTGGATATTTAAATTGTTTACATTTTGGAGTTATAATGAACAGTGTTTCTATAAACATACATGTCATTTGATGAGCATATGTATGCATTTCTGTTGGGTACATACCTGGGAATGAAATGGCTGCATCATAGGGTATGATGTAATTCTGCTTTAGTAGATCCACAGCCAAACAGTTTTCAGATGGTTGGCCCAGCTTATACTCCCTCCAGCAGTGCGTTGGTGGTATAGTTAGTTACTTATATCTTTTTCAACACTTGGTATTGTCTTTTTTTGATGAAAAGAAAACGTTTTTAAACTCTTCATTTTACAAAGATTAAAAACATCTTTTTTTATTTTAACGATTCTAGTAGGATTGTAGTGATATCTCTTTTGGCTTTAATTTGCTTTTCCCCAATGATTAATGAAATTGAATACTTTTCATATATTTCTTGGCCATTTGGATATAAAATATATAGATTATAGCATGCTATTTATTTATTTCTGAGTAATATTCTTACTTAGGGAGAAAAGCTGGGAATTTGAATTTCCTGATCTTTTCACTCAGTGATTGTGTGGTATAATTTTGATTTTTCACATGTCACTTCTCAAATTACTAAATTATCAGTTATTTTGCATAAAATTGGAAATATGAAGAAACACTAAGGATTGTAAGAAAGGGTTGAGTTAAATGTATCTCAATGTAAATCAATCACTATGTACTTCAGATCTTCTTGTAAGGAGCAGCTCGGCAAATGTACAGACTATTGCTAGTTCTAGCTCCCCTCTGTCTATATGTCCATTTTCCCCTTAGTATGACCTTCTTACTACCTCTGATAAGAGTTCAAGGCTAAAAGAACTCTCTTACCATCAGCTTGCACCCTCATTCCTGTTCATTCACAAAGAGAATTCCCCTCTCAACTTTTATTAGCAATGACATTTACATACCTTCAGGATTCATAACATTTACATTCAGATGCTTTCAGCTTCCCGTGACCAATGCACAGACTTACTCCTACCTCTGTCCTCTCCTTTCTGCTGGAGATGTCCCCTCCTTGAATGCCAGCTTGTCTCGTAACTTGGATTTTATCACTCTCACTACCCCCACCTGTTCTGGAAACATGCTGTCAATAATTCTGCTTATTGCCTATGTTTAAATTCTACTCTCAGGGGTGGCTGGTTAGCTCTGTTGGTTAGAGCTCGGTGCTCTTAACAACAAGGTTGCCAGTTCGATCCCCACAGGGGCCACTGTGAGCTGCACCCTCCACAACTAGATTGAAACAACTACTTGACTTGGAGCTGATGGGTCCTGGAAAAACACACTTAAATAAATGAAAATTTGAAAAAAAAAGAATTCTACTCTCAACTGGGTCCTTCTCATTTGTATTTAGAAGGAAAGAACACCTGTCTCTCAATCCCTTATCTCCTCTTAGCAATCAAATTTCTTGAAGATCTGTCTTCATTTCCTCACTTCCTACTCATTCCTTACCCCACTCTGGTTTGGCATCTGGACCCATTACGCTACCAAAACAGCTCTTCCCAAGGTCACCAGTGATCTTTAAAATAACAATAAAGCAAATATACCATGTTTCCCGAAAATAAGACCTAGCCGGATCATCAGTTCTACTGTGTTCTTTGGAGCAAAAATTAATATAAGACCCGGTAGTATAGTATAGTATGTCACGTCACGTCACATCACATCCCATCCTCCGTCTTCTAGTAAAATAAGACTGGGTCTTCTATTAATTTTTGCACCAAAAGATGCTTTAGAGCTGATGGTCCAGCTCGGTCTTATTTTTGGGTAAACACGTTAGTTGATACATTTATTTCAGTACTGGTTTTATGCAACAGTAGCAGTATTGACACTGCTGACCATTCTTTTATTCTTGGACTAAAACTACGCTTTTGCAAATTTTGGAAGATGGAAATCAAATGGAGGCTGTGCTTCTGCGTTTGCCTTTTCTCTTTGTAAGCATGGGTGCCTATCCATTTTCCGTTGGTGTGTGGCATGGACTTGATTGACAGCAGCACTTCCATTGACTGTAGCCACCTTTCTTACTTTCCTTACTATACCAGTGGGAAATTGGACTAAGCCATTTAGTAATAGCGGTCAGTGGATTGTTGTCTAAGAGTTCCGGCTGTAAGCCTAGGGGACTGTCCACTAGGCTGACATTCAGGGGCAGGGATCCTGTCTTTGGAAGACTGCCAAGAACAAGATAGTCTGGCAGGAGTCACAGTAGAAAAAAAGCCCTGGAAGGAGAAACTGGTGTTCTGGGATAAAGGACCAATATGTCTGTGAAGTCTGTGAAAGAGAATAAATGCAAAATTGCATTAAGTGAACACAGATTTTAAATGTTCCCTGTATTGTATCTAGAACCTGTCTCAGCTGAGCTTTCAGATGAGATCATTTGGCCCTGCTGTGTTGAAAAGTGCATTTGGCAGAGGCAGAGGAAGGTAAAGCTGGTATATGACTGTTTTCAAGATAACGGAAACTGAAGTTTTAAGTGGTTACTGTGGCACTCTGGTATATTTTGTTCATCTTTCTAAAGAACTAGGTTTTTCCTTTCTATTTTGTTACTTTCAGCTTTTATGTTTATCCATTCCTTCTTACTATTTTGTGTATTTTGTTGTTCTTTTTCTGCTGTCTTAGGCTGGGCACTTGGTTGATTCACTTTCAGTTTGCCTTGTTAAAAATAACATTTAAAAAGGCAAAAATTTATGCAGAGCTTTAGCTCATAAATTTTGATGTAAAATATTTTTCATTTCTAGGCAATATGTAATTTCAGCTTTTCTTTCTAGCTGTTCTTATTTTTGGTTTACTTGAAATGTTAAATTCTATAAAAGGTATATTAAAGTCTATCATGATTGTTTTTATGAAGTTCTTCTATTTAGGAGTTTTTGCTGTTATGTTTATGTATTTTGTTTGTTTGGAACATAAAGGTTTATGACTACTTTAACTTTCAATGGGTTATGCCTTTTATCATTATTTCCTACCACTTTTTGTCCTGTGCCTTATTTTTGACCTTACCCTCCCCTTTCTCATATTAATATCAACACTTGATTTTCTTTTGTTTACTTTTGTCTTTGTTCATCCCTTTGTTTGCAGTCTTGGGTTTTGTTTTTAACCCAGTTTGGCGATCATTTGCATTTTGATAAGAGAATTTAATACATGTTTATATTTGCTGAGAAACTAATATGTTTGGTTTTACTCTTTTCCTTTTATTTTGGGTAAAGACATTTTCTTAAATAATCATGATACAATGATCCCAATAAAATTAATAATAATTCCTTAATAGCACCTACTATACATTCCTTATCCACATGTTTCCAGTTGTTTCAAAATGTCATTTTACCATGGTTTTGTTTGAATCAGAGACCAAACAAGGTCCACACATTACATTTGGTTGTCTCTTTAATGGAGAACAGTCCTTCTTGCTTCTCCCGCCTGCCATTGACTTTTTAATAAGACCTCCTTTTCAAGATAAATTAGTTGCAAAATATAGTATAAGATAACTAATCTGGTTACCAGAAATGATGATTTTGTTTTGTGAATGGTTGATCTGATAATCCTGCCAACTCGGTCTCCCAGTAATTAGATATCAGAAGCAGCTGTCTCTTGAGGCTGCAATCTTTTGTCTACATTTTGGAGAATGCTTACCTTTTTAATCTTAGGAGGAGGGCAGGGGTGTGTTCAACTTAAATAAACATAGTATTAATCCAAATTTATTTAGATACAAGTTAAAAATAAAGTGGCAGAATGCATTCCACTTTTACCGCACTGGAAATTACCTGATTTGTCAACAAATCATTCTTAACTGACCTTGTCTCTCAAAGAATAAGATAAATATTGTGCATGAGCATCAGTGACCAAGATTTTGATACAGGCTAACCTGTCATTGGTTCCTATATATAGTTTAAGGTTGAGAAAAGTCAATTAAAGCTTATATAATCTTTTATAAATTTCAGTAGGTTTCTCGAAAGGCAATTGACTTTAACAGTGATCTATAATGGAAGAACCCAGAGCTTCTCCCAGCTTCCTTTGTAGCAGGTTAGCCATTGAAGCCCAGCCTTAAAATTTATCATGAAGTAAACTACTTTGTTCTATTTATTTATTTATCTTTACCATGGACTATCATTTATTTTTAAAACATTGTCTTTTTACAATTTATTTTGAATTTTATATCCACCTGGCATAAAATCTTAATAGTCCTGAAGATACGATGAATATATTTCCTGCTTTAATCCTCCTGGTCCACTGACCAGAGACGACTTCCTTTAAATGTCTCTATTATTTAGTTCTTCTAGTGGTGCCCAGGCACTTTGTTTGTTTCTTTGTTGGCTTTTTGGGGCAGGAGAGAGTGGACTCTGTTGACTGATGAAGTGAAAAATCTAGAATAAAGAGGACAGAGTCATTATTAAGAGTTTAGCCTGAGTTTTTAATCAGTAATATCAGATGTGAAAATGCCCCAAGGACCTAGTCAGAAAGAATACATGGAATTACTGACTTTGAGGCAGCTGATCTGGGGGAGTAAAACTACACAAATTAAGATTCCCAGATGTTACCCTGACCTTCAAGTTCCTCAACTATGTACCTAAACATATAGTTTGGATAACTACAGTCTTTCCTCCTTCCTGAATCTGATCTCCATTATACATGTTCTTTTCTTGGATTTAATATCCTTGAGGCAATCGGAGTTTTTTTATTAAGAAGAGTTTACCTTGGTCAGATCCTGGGAAGGGTCTTCATATTTTTGTTTTGGTTAACTACTTATATATTTCTCTAATGCTTAGCAGACCTAAAAAAAAGAAAGATGGGTCTCACCTTTGTGGAGATGCTGTTATAAGTAGAATGAGTTTTAGATTATTGGCAAACCATTGATATAAATCAGAAGTCAACAAACTACAGTCCCTGGGCCAAAACCAGCCACTACCTATTTTTGAAAGTAACGTTTTACTGGGACACTGTCTTACCCATTTGTTTATTTATTGTCTGTGGCTGCTTTCTCACTACAGTGGCAGAATTTAATAGTTACAACAGAGACTCTGACCTGCAGAGCCGTAAATATTTACTATCTGACCTTTACAGAAAAAGTTTGCCAGTACTTGATATAAAGTAAAACAGGAAATTTCTCTTACTATGTTTCTCCGAAAATAAGACCTAGCCAGACAATCAGCTCTAATGTGTCTTTTGGAGCAAAAATTAATATAAGACCCAGTCCTAATATTATATTGTATATTGTATTGTACTGTATTATATTATATTAACCCGGTCTTATATTCAAATAAGACCGGGTCTTATATTAATTTTTGCTCCAAAAAATGCATTAGAGCTGATGGTCCGGCTAGGTCTTATTTTTGAGGAAACACGGTAATATAAGACCGGGTCTTACATAATATCATATATAATAATATAATTAATATAATATAATATAGGGTCTTATATTAATTTTTGCTCCAAAAGACGCATTAGAGCTGATTGTCCGGCTAGGTCTTATTTTCGGGAAAACAGGGTAGCAACATCATTGCAATAAGTTCGAGAACCCAATTATCAGACCTTGTATATAGTGGCTAGAATAGTGCCTAGCACAGAGCATGCATGCATGCATAAAGGTATTTCTACATTGTTTCAGTTTTTAAAAATTAAGATAAAATTCATGAAACATAAAATTCACCATTTTAAAGTGTACAAGTCAGTGATTTCCCTTGTATTAGGTTGGTGCAAAAGTAATTATGGTTTAAAAGGTTAAAAATGCAAAAACCGCAACTACTTTTGGACCAACCTAATATTCACAATATTGTACAGTCATCATCTAATTCCAGAACATTTTTATCACCCCAAAAGAAACTGTATGTAGTAAGCGTCTCACTCTCCATTCTTCCCTCTTTCCCAGCCCCTGAAGATGACTGATTTGCTTTCTCTCTCAATGGATTTGTCCATAAAAGGCAAATGGACAGTTAAAATGGACTCATACAATTTATGGCTTTTGTTTGCATTTGGCTTTTTTCACTTAGAATAGCGTTTGCAAGGTTTATTCGTGTTGTAGCATATGTCAGTACTTTATTCCTTTTTACATCTGAATAATATTCATTTTATGGGTGTACCTATACCACTTTTTGTTTATCCATTCATCAGTTGGACATTTGGGTTGTTTCCACTTTTTGGCTAATGTGAATGATACTGCTATGAACATTTGTGTACAAGTTTTTGTTCGAACACCTGTTTTCATTCTCTTCAGCAGTTACCTAGGAATGTAATTACTAGGTCATCTGGTAATTCTGATGACCTAGTAATAATAAAATAATATAAATAGTAATAATAAAAAATAGAAAATATTTTTTTTTAGGAGCCACCAAACGTTTTCACAGTGGCTGCAAAGTTTTAAGTTTTGATAAAGTACAATTTGTCTATGTTTTGTTGCCTATTCTTTTGATATCATAGCTAAGAATCCATTGTGAAATCCAAGGTCATGTAGATTTATCTCTGTTTTCTTCTAAAAGTCTTGTAGTTTTAGCTCTTATATTTCAGACTTTGATTCATTTTGTGTTAATTTTTGTATATAGTGTAAGCTATGGGTCCAACTTCACATTTTTTGTTTGTGGCTATCCAGTTGTCTCAACATCATTTGTTGAAAGAACTGTTCTTTTCCCATTGAATGATCTTGGCACCCTTTGTAAAAAATCAATTGACCGTCGATAAATAGGTTTATTTCTGGACTTTGAATTCTTCTGTCGAGGTATATGTCATCTTTGTGCAATGACCACACTGTTTGATTACTGTAGCTTTGTAGTAAATTTGAAAATCAGAATGTGTGAGTCCTCCAGCTTTGTTTTCAAGGTGGTGTAGCTATTTTCGGTCTCTGGCATTTCCCTGTGAATTTTAGGATAAGCATATAAATTTCTGCAAAATGCCAAGTGAGATTTTGATAGGAGTTGCATTGACTCTATAGATCAACTTGAGAAGTTATTGCCATCTTAACAATATTCAATGTGTCTCTCCATTTCTCTAGATCTTCTTTCATTTCTTTCAGCAATGTTTTGTAATTCGCAGTGTACAAATGGTATACTTTTGTTAAACTTATTCCTAAGTATTTTATTCTTTTTGATTCTGTTGAAAAGATTTTTTTTTTTTTTTATTGGGCAAGGGAAGCAGGACTTTTATTGGGGAACAGTGTGTACTTCCAGGACTTTTCCAAGTCAAGTTGTTGTCCTTTTAATCTTAGTTGTGGAGGGCACAGCTCCGCTCCAGGTCCAGTTAGCGTTGTTAGTTGCAGGGGACGCAGCCCACCATCCCTTGTGGGAGTCAAGGAGTCGAACCGGCAGCCTTGTGGTTGAGAGCCCGGGCTCCAACCAACTGAGTCATCTGGCCACCCAGGAGCTGAGTGGCAGCTCATTGATTTCATTCTAGTTGCGAAGGGCACAGCTCGCTGGCCCATGTGGGAATGAAACCAGCAGCCCCGTTGCCCAGAGCTCGCGTTCTAACCAACTGAGTCACCCGTCCACCCCCGAGTGTTGTAAAGATTTGTTTTCTTAATTTCATTTTCAGATGTTTTTATTGCTAGTGTGTAGAAATACAACTGAGTTTTATACCGGGGGTGCCAAAAAAATGTATACACATGACTTGTACAAGTATTCATCTTTTGTTATCAGTACATATTGAATATTACAATGTTAATACAGTTTTTTCCTTTCTAAAAATGTGTGTACATTTTTTGGCACCCTCTGTATGTTGATCTTGTGTCATATAATTCGTTGAATTCATTTACAGTCATGCACCATATAATGACGTTTTAGTCAGTATTGCACTACATATACGAAAGTGGTCTGTCCCATAAGATTATAAGGAAGCTGAAAAATTCCTGTCAGCTAGAGACATAGCTATCGTAACATGGTAGGTAGTGCAATGCATTACTCTCATGTTTGTGGTGATGCTGGTGTAAACAAACCTGGCCTGTCAGTATTATAAAAGCATAGTATATACAATTATGTGTAGTACATAATACTTAATGGTTATAAACAACTATGTTACTGGTTTATGTAATTTAAAAAAGTTTGCTATAAAACAGTATGCCGTGTATTGCCAGCAGAGCCTCATAGTACTTCTGTGTTAACCTCGTCTCATTTTCTGTTGTGCTTGATTTAATCTCGTGTTGTTTTGTACAGTAACATGCTGTACAGGCTTGTAGCCTAGGAGCAGCCATAGGCCATAACACACAGCCTAGGTGTGTAGTAGACTATACCACCTAGGTTTCTTTTAGTACATTCTTTGATGTTCGCACAATGACAAAATCGCCTAACAAATTTTTCAGAATGTATCCCTGTCGTTAAGGGGCACTTGACTGTATTAGCTCTAATACCTGTTCTGTGATGCTTTAGAATTTTCTATTTATAGGGTGCCATCTGAATAGATAGTGTTAATTCTTCCATTCCAATGAGGATGCTTTTTCTTGACTAATTGCTTAGGCCAGAACTTCCAGTACAAAGGTGTCATGAGCAGATATCCCTCTTATTACTTATCTTTGGGGAAAGTTTTCAGACTTTCATTAAATGGAGGTTACCTGTGAGTTTTCATGGATAGTCTTTATCAACTTGAGAAAGTTCCCTTCTAGTCCTGGTTGGTTTAGTGTTTTGTTATCAAATGTTCAATTTTACCATGTTTTTCCTGCATTAATTGAAAAGACTGGTTTTTTCCCTTCATTTTATTAATATACTGTATTAATGTTGATTGATTTTCATACACTGTACCACCCTTGCATTCGTGGGATAAATCTCACTTGGTCATGGTGTATAATCCTTTTTATATGGTGCTGGGTTTGGCTTACTAGAAGTTTGTTGAGGAATTTTGCATCTATATTCATAAGAGATAGGGTCTGCATTTTCTTTTTTTGTTGTGTTTGTCTCGCATTGGAATCAAGGCCCCATTTAATGAGTTAGGAAGCTTTCTTTCCTCTTCTGTTTTTTGGAGGAGTTTGAAGAGGATTGGTGAGGTCTTTAAATGTTTGGTAGAATTCACTAGAAAGTCATCTGGTTTTGAGGTTTGAACTTTTCTTCGTTAGACATTGGGGGTTTTTCTCGTTTGGGTTTTTTTATTGTTGTTTTAATGATCAATCACTTTAGTTGTAATAGGTCAATTCAGTTTTTCTATTCATGTGTCAGTTTGCGTATTTCTAGGAATTTGTTTTATCTGAGTTTTCTGTTTGGCATACAATTGCTCATAGTATTCTCTTAAAATTGTTTTTATTTCTGTAAAAGTGATAACAGTGTGCACACTTTCACTCCTGATTTTCGTGTTTTGAATCATCTTTCTCGTATTCTCACCGTAGTATAGGTTTTTCAAGTTTGTTGACATTTTCAGAGAATCAGCTTTTGGTTTTGTGGATTCTCTGTTGTTTTCCTGTTCCCTAACTTATCTCTGCTCTAATCTTTATTTCCTTTCTTCTTCTTGCTCTGTGTTTAGTTTGCTATTCTTTCTCTAGTTCCGTAAGGGGGAAAGTTAGGTTAATAATTTTTGCATGTCATTGTTTATAGCTGTAAAATTCCTTCTGAGCACAGCTTTTACTACACCATGTAGTTGGATCATGTGTGTTTATAATTCATTCTACCAGTGTCTGCTTTTTAATTGGACAGTTAACCATTTACATTTAAAGTAATTGCTGATAAAAATAGACTTACTTTTTCCACTTTGCTCTTCGTTTTCTCTATGCTTTATGTCTTCTTTGTTCCTCTATTCCTTCTTTACTGCCGTCTTTTGTGTCAGATTTTCTAATATACCATTTGATTTGCTTTTTGTTTCTGTTACTATAGATACTCATTTTTAAGTGTTTGCCATGGGGATTACAATTAACACCTTATTTAATGACAATATAGTTTGAATTAAGACTAATTTAGTTTCAATTATATAAGATATATGGCTCCTACATAGCTCTGTTCCTCTTCCTTATGTTGTGACTGTCACAGATTACATCTTTACACATCTATGCCGTAGACATAGATTTATATTATTGTTTTACTTGAATAGATTCGCAATTGTTGCTTTAGTAGTTGTCTTTTAAATTGTATAGGAAAAAAAAATGGAGTTACTAACCAAAAATACACGAATATTGCTTTTATATTTATCTATGTAATTAATTATCTTTACCAGTATTTTTATTTCTTCATGTGGATTTGAGTTACTGTCTAGTATTTCTTCCTTTCAGCATGAAAGGACTCCCTGGAGCATTTCTTGTAGAGCAAGTCTAGTAGCAGTGAACTCTCAATTTTTGTGTATTTGGAATTTGTTAATTTCTCTTTCATTTTTGAGGGATAGTTTTACTGAATATAGAATCCTTGGTTTACACACTTTTTTTTACACTTTATGTCATTCCAGTAACTTTTAGCCTCCATGGTTTCTGATGAGAAATTAGCTGATAATATTGAGAATTGTTTGTACACAATGTGTTGCTTCTCTCGCTGCTTAGGATACTCTCTTTTTGTCTTTCTCTTTCAACAATTTGGTTATATGTTTCTCTGAGTTTATCCTGTTTAGGGTTTGTGAAGTTGATTCTATTTAGGACTTTTGAGATTTTGGGGTGTGTGTACTTATGTCATTCATCAAATTTTGGAAGTTTTCCACTATTTTTTATTCAAATGTGTTTTTCTGGTCCTTTTCTCTCTTCTCCCTCTTGGATTCTCATTATGTAAATGTTAGTACGTTGGTGGTGTCCCACAGGTCTCTTAGGCTTTGTTCATTTTTCTTTATTCTTCTTTCTGCTACTCATATTGGATAACTCAGTTGACTTATCTTCATTTTCATAGATTCTTCTGCCTGATCAAATTTGTTTTTATACCTCCTTTAGAAGATTTTTTAAATTTCAGTTGTTGTATTTTTCAAGTCCAGAATTTCTCTTGGGTTCCTTTTTAAAATTCCTGTCTTTTTGTTGATACTCTCAATTTGGTGAGACATTATTCTTATACTTTCTTTTCTTTTTCTTTGTATATGCTCTTGAACATATTTAAAATAGTTGATTTGAAGTATTTTCTATTAAGTTGTATATCTGGGCTTCCTCAGGGGCAATTTCTATTAATTTCTTTTTGCCCCATGTGTGGGCTGTATTTTCTTGTTTCTTTGCATGTTTTATAATTTTTAATGAATACTAGAAATTTCGAATATATAATGTGTTATCAGATTCTCCCACATCACCAGCGTTTTTTGTTTGTTTTTTTGGTTGGTGGTGGTTTTGTCTAGTGACTTTCCTAAACTAAATTTGTAAAGTGTACGTTCTTTGCTGTGTGTGGGCACTGATGTCTCCATTTCATTAACTTGGTCAGCTAAGGATTCAGCAGAGATTTCCTTAAAGGTTTGGAACCAGAAATAAAAGGAGGGGAGGGGAGCCTTACAGTCTTTGCTACTGTGTTTCCCCGAAAATAAGCCCCAGTTAAGATCGTCAGCCAGACGAACGCATTTAGTACGTTATGACAATGTTCCAGAAGAAGATGGCATGACTGTATTTGAATAAATGTAGATTGTTGTACATGAAAAAATAAGACATCCCCTGAAAATACGCCCTAATGCATCTTTTGCAGCAAAAGTTAATATAAGACCCGGTCTTATTTTCGAGGAAACACAGTAGTGGATTCTGTGTATATGCTGGGGCATGCCTTCAACACTCAGCTAAGGTAGTTTACAATGCTCCCCTAGCCTTCACTTTCTTCTTGCGCACAGCCTGAGGGTCACCCACTAGGGAGAATTCAGGGCCTTCTCAAGTCTTCCTGAGCCCGAAAGACTCCACCTTGGGCATGCACATGTTCTTCTGGTTTCCAAGGAATATGTGGGAGCTTTTCAAAGCCCATATTCCCAAAGCATCTCACTTCCCAAGCTTTTTGATGTGTCTGTTATTTGCCCCAACTGTAATCCCTTGTTGCATTGGCACCAGCTAATAAATTTGCCTTTAAATGTTTTTGACAAAAGTCCTGGATGGTTGCCTCTTTTCCCTGGAAGAGTTCTGTGTTTGGTAAGATAAGGAAGGGTAGCCCTTACACAGTTTATCAGGAAACCGACAGACAGGTCATACAAACAACCACAGTTCTTTGAGAACCAAGTCCAGTTGGCTTTCTCCAGCACTAGGAACCCACACCAAGAATTCAGGTTGGCATCTGCAAGACCATAACTGAGAATCAACTACCTTTTTCTTGATTATGTGCTTGTCTGATTGCTGTAAATGACTGATTTGCAGAGTTTAGATAAGGTTGATTTAGACCGTCTTTGCCAGATTATTTGCTATTTCTGTGCATAGACAGGCCCTTGGAGTTCCCTACTCAGTCTGTTTCTGCTGATGCCCCTCCCATTGCATTGTTTCAACTTTGATAAACACATATTACTTTCATAGTTTTTTGTTTTTGTTTTTGTTTTACGAATGACCACATGTCTCTTCTTAATGCAGGTTATCCAAGTATTAAGATAGTTCTTGTTCATATCCAATTTAGAAGGAAAAGAATTCTGGCAATTGAACCCAGTAGATCTGATGTCCACAGTGGGGCCAGTCTACCTATAGCCCTATCAACACTGTTTTCTCTGCAAACCAGAGAGAAAAAAGGCCTAATCCACTGAGTATTGGCAATAAATGTTCTAAAATTTAGGTCTCTAGTAGAAATATGACAAATGTGTTAGGAAAGCTAACATATATCATGGTCTTAACCTTAAGAAATGCAGTAGACCATATTCCCATTGTTGTTATGTGGATGTTTTCCATATAGTTTATCAGATCAATAAAAATGTGACAGTTGCTTTCGCTGCTTTCCCAAAGCTGTAGCCCCTTCTGAAGTGACTCAGCCCAAATCTACTAACCAAATCTAAAGAGCCAACATAGAGAGCTCTGATTCTGAGGCAGTATTTTCTGGGTCTGAATACTCTTTTCATCTATCATGTTTGCCCGAAAAGAAGACCTAGCCAGACCATCAGCTCTAATATGTATTTTGGAGCAAACATTAATATAAGACCCGGTCTTATATTATGTTAGATAAGACCGGATCTTATAGTAAAAGAAGACTGGGTCTTATATTAATGTTTGCTCCAAAAGACGCATTAGAGCTGATGGTCAGGCAAGGTCTTATTTTGGGGGAAACACGGTGTTTACCAGCAACAGGAACTTAAGCAAGTTACTTAAACTCTCTGTGCCTCACTTCCCCAGTAAAATGGGCCTGATAACAACTATTATCTTGTAACTTTGTTATGAGGATAAATTAAGTTTCACTAAGTAATTAACTAAAATTAAATACATACATAAGCTACTTGGAGGTGCACTTTGTCCAGAGCATGTCTTTGTAGATAGGGAAATCTTTGAGTTTTTCAGTTCTATCCACTTAGGGTGGCACTTATTGGTGAAATAACCCTGCTGGGCAGATTGTCGAAAAGAAAATAGGCAGGCATTATTTGTGTATAGCCTGAGAGGCTCATTCCTTAGTCAGGAGGAAACTATCTACAGCTGAATGGTATAAAACAAGGTTGGGAAACAGTCTCATAATGTGTAATGATCTGGGGGTCCGGGTAGATGGACCAAGATGGTGGGAGGTAAAGCTAAAAAGATTGGAAAAGACAGATGATGAAGGCACTTGGGAGTTACTGAAGCGTTTGAAACAGGAGAGCCATCTGGTCACATTTACATTTAGGTACATACTGTGGCAGAAGAATGGAGGATTGGGGTCAGCATAGCAAGACTAGAAGAAGGGAAATGCCTTAGGTGACTATTAGTCATATTCATTTTTAAGTAAGTCATTGATGTTTCCATAATGAGCATGTATTAATTTTGTAACTCAAGAAAATGCATAAGCACCTATTTTGTAAGAAATTTACTTTTGGAATTTCTTTATGATACAGTCCCAATTTAATAAAATCTAAAATTAAAGTCCCAAACAGAATGATTATTCATTTGACACTTGACCTCTTTGCTCAACAAAATTTCCATCACAGGTTTTCTGTGTAATCATCCTTTCTACATGTTACCTATTATATAGGTATTATATACTTATATTATACTTATATTATATAAGTATAGGGAATACATCAATCCCATTTAGCAGATTAGAATGAAAATTATTACCGTATTACCCACAAAACTTATTCTGCTAATTTTATAGCCCCTCAGCCCTCCACAAGTCACAAAGGTATTCACACCTAAGTTGAAACTTTTAAGTCAATTGATAGCCTGTAGCAATAATTTCCAGAAAATCGATACTGAAAATAATGGTTTATAAAGGAAAGCTTGACAGACTAATTATAGTCTTACTTTGCCTCTTTTCAGCTCTATTTCTTTAACAGCTATTTAGTCCTAGTTATACAGATTTTTGTTTTGTTTTGTTTTGGTGTTTCAGTCATTTGAACTTTTTAGTAAAGTAGTTTTAGGAATTAACTGGAAAAATATTCAGCTATAAAGTGAGATTAAATTTAATAAGCAACTTTATTATCATTTTGTCCCACTGTGATTATGTTAGTTATTAGCATAACTTTTAAACTTATAAAGTTTTAAACCCAACTTGATAGTGTGTGCTTTGTTACTGTATTTTATTATTATTTGTTATTATATTTTATAATGGCCATGTAAAATGATGTTCTCTGAGTTTACCTGTGCACACAGGATTACATAAAATGTGATTTTAACATCCACTTAATCCAAAGTACTCTTACTGAACTATTGTGACTTTTTAAATACATTTAAACTATATTAGTAATACATAAACAGTGGACAAATTTATTTCTGCAAAGCAGACTGTGGAAACTGGATACCACTGAAAACACCCTTTACAGTACTAAAAAAGTGTTAAGTACAATATATATAAATACTTTTAAATAGAATTATTTTGCATAAATGCAAATTTAACTGTCTTTAAAAAAAGCATACTTTTGACATGTGAAATTAAGATTTCATAGACTGTTGCTTGATGGTAAATTCAATATAAATAACAATGAAGAAACCACATATGGTAGGCCTGGGAAACTGGCTTTAAGATTCTCAAATAAATAACAACCTTTGAAGGCACACAGATGTATTAATTTTTAATTTGTTTCTTTTTGATCTCTTAATTACTGAAAAAGATTTATTGGTTAATTTTAGAAAGGCAAGTGTTTGAAAAGTTTTGCCAAATACTGTCTTCTGTAAATGACTGTATGGTAATGAAAAGTTAAGAGGAGAGCCAAATTAGATTGAATAATTGTTCAGTCATGTGGGGCAGGCCAGTTGCATAGCCTGGTTGTTAGACTGATTGCTCAAATTACATTGCCTGGGGTCCTGCACTTGGTTGGCTGTCTTCTCAGATCTTAACAAGGTTCTGGGAATTTCTTTTTCTGACAAAGTTTGCTTTGTGTTTTTCCCCTCCCCCCACCACCTCCAGGATGCTTCATCTGCAGACATTAGAAAAGCATATCGTAAGCTTTCATTAACTTTGCATCCAGACAAGAATAAAGATGAAAATGCAGAAACTCAGTTTAGACAAGTAAGTGAAATATGCTGTTATATTTTTGTGACAAATTTATAAATGTTTATGGTAGAAATAGTAACTTATATGTAGAATATTTCCATTTGAAAATGAGGTTGTAGTTTAGAAATACAATGTATATGTGTTTATTCACTTTTTTACAAAGTAAGTTTTTGCTAACATTTTTTTATATTGGAATCTCTAAATTCTTGGAGGGTCATAATAGTCATAATTTTCTTGTCTAAATTACAGCTTTTGCTTTTTTTAAAAAAGCACATTTCAAGATAATTATTATTTCTGCATCTTTCACAAAGATTTATTTTGGTCAAGCACTTTTAACCTCTGAAGGTGTTACTGAAAACATAAAGCGTACTTAATTATAATTAAGGTTTTATCTGTTCATTGTATTTATGAGCACATAGGGTTTTCTGCATAAGCATTATAGTGCATTCACTTTTCCTAAGTGATTTCTTATAGTTGAGAGTATTCTTATTTCAAAGTAATGTTTCTATTTTAGTTGGTGGCCATTTATGAAGTTTTAAAGGATGATGAACGAAGGCAGAGGTGAGTGTTCGTTTCCACTTTTGAATCAAGATGTTAGTTTGATGTCTCAGTTTATAAAGGAAAGAATTGTCACATTAAACACTTTATTATAAGTTAGTATTTTATTTTTGTTCCTTCCAAGACATGCAGTGTTTTTAAAATATATGTTTAGAGCAGAGTTAATTTAAATTCAAAATATTTACTAGGTTGATTCAATACTTGTAGATTTCAGGATCATGAGTCATAATATTAGCAACTCATGGCTTCATTAGAAAAGATTTTTAACATGAGTGTTTATGTTCTGGGAAATACAACTACCACTTGACTTCAAATAAATGCCTATTCATTTTTGATAATAATAGTTCCTATCTGTGCTTGTTGGTCCTTTTTATCCCCCCCCCCCCATTCCTTAAATGTTTTGGAATAATAAGGCTGTTAGTGATATTCAAGTTATTACCATTTCTTGATGTTTCCTCACTCTCAAAGTAATAAACCCAATTTGCGAGTAAGAGAACAGACTTGTATGAATCTGAAGAAGATGGAAGTGGAAGAAGAATACCTGCTTTCTGTTTCTCTTGCCTCCTTCCCTTCCCTTACTCTGCTCCAGTGATTCTGCATTTACAGTTAGTTAGTGGAGGCAGCCCCCGTGCTCGGAGACTTACTTCTCTGTGCCCCGTCAGAACAGTAGTAATGTATTTATACAGCGGTTTATAGTGCCAGTGACCTAAGAGGAGACAGCAGAGAGGCCCCTTCCTCTACTTTACAATGTGTGGAATGTAGACACTCTTGCAGTGGCCTTCAAAGTTTAAGTCAGACCCACAATAAGGAATACATTTTACATCATGCCTCCAGACACACACACACACACACACACACACACACGAAACCAAAATGTCACAAAACACTTTTTTGTGTGTGTGAACCAGACTGATATTTTCTATTCTTGGCTAGTCTAGACTAGTGTTTTTGTTTTTAAAATCAGTGCTAGTTTTGGTCCACTAAATTGATTTCGTGAGCCACTAGTGGGCCACAATTCGCAGTCTGAAAATGTTGCTCTACATTAAAAGACTACCTTTAAAGAAAAAAATAGGTATTGGAGATTTTAGACTAGGCCAGCCTAATTATCTGTATCGCTCTATGAGGGCTAATATATCTTAAAGACAACCCCCAAAATTATGCTATGTGATGTTCTGAATCTTTCTTTAACTATGTTATCTGGAATTATTCTGTATCCTAAAATGTTAGCTACCACTGTTGGTTCTCATCCTGACTCTTTAATTTGAATACCTCAGTTGTCACATTGCAAAGCAAGGACTCAGGATATTCTCTTGAAGTGTTCTTTGCTTTATAACAAGGGCTGGCATTGGTCCAGAGACCATAGCAGACATTCCTCTGGTTTGAGATAATCCATAGTGTTGAAAGAGTCCTAGAAGTATGTTGAAACAAGTGTTGGTCATTCTGTGCATATTTTCTCGTTGGTTTCTCTCACCCAGCCCTTAGTTTTGTTTCACACATCAAGAATGTGTCTGTAAAGATAGCTTTATTTAGTCTTCCTACATCTTTGGCATCAGATTTTGTCTTTTTGTTTGCTGTTTTCTTAAAAGTCAGTAAACTTTGTAACAATTTCTTTCAATTACTGGAATTATTTATCTCTTTTCAGAACAAATCACTTATGTATAAGTTGTTTCTTCATTAAGGCAGACTCATCTAATGTTTTCTTTTTAGGATTAGTTCCCTTTGCATTTATTTTAGAGTGTTAGTAGAAAAAATGGATCTGACAGTTACACAAACAGCTGTAGTATTTATACCCCTTGAGGGACAAGTAACTCTTTGGTGACTGGTTTTCCCTGAGGCAAAAGTCTTAACTAATCAAGCTAAGAATCATTCCTCTAAAGCTTGCGCCTGAGGCCAGGTGACCTATGAGTATTTAAACCTATAGGAGAAATCACCTCTACAAATAATTACCTAATGTTTATAATTCCTTTAGAGGAAAAAAAAAACATTATCAGTTTTATCTTCTAAAAGGAGATTGTCTTATACTTGTAGTAAAAAATGCTCTTTGGTGTCACAATTATTTATTGTAAATATTCATTAAATAAATGTTTTTAATGTGTAATGTTCCAGGAATTTGCAATTTGGAAAATTGTCATAGACCTGTTTCCTATTTATTTGCATTACAAATAATTGTGTTCTCACTGAAATTGTACATTGTTTAAATTTTGGTAGAAAAGGGAATAGCAATGAAATAAACTGGATAACCCTTTTACTTTTTCTAGGAAGAGGCAAATTTTATTTTATTTTTTAAACAGCCTTATTTAGTTGTAATTTATGTACCATAAAAGTCACCTATTTTAAGTGTACAATTCAGTGATGTTTAGTGAATTTACAGAGCTGTGTAACCCACCATAATCCAATTTTAGAACATTTCCATCACCTCAAAAACACTTCCTCAAGTTCATTTATAGGCAGTCCCCACTGTGATCCCAGCCCTAGGCAATCACTGATCTTTCTATATCTATAAATTTGTCTTTTCTGGACATTTCATATTAATGAAGTCACGTAATACATAGTCTTTTGCATATGCCTTCTTTCTATTACCATAATGTTTTTGAGATAACATCCATATTGTAGCATATACCAGTAGTTCATTCTTTTTTATTGCTGAATAGTATTCCATATCCCACTTTTTTTAATCCATTCACCAATTGGTAGACATTTAGGTTGTTTCCACTTTGGGGCTATGATGAACAGTGCAGCCATGAATATTCACAGTGTGAACAGATGTTTTCATTATGTTGGGTAGATTCCTAGGAGAACATTGTAAATAAACTTCTAAGCCCTTTTTTCCTCGTAAAGGCATAGACTGGAGCATGGAAATAACAAGTTCTGGTTAGTGGAAGGAAGCCTAGCATAGCAGCCTTTTCTAAACTCCTTAGCTAGCTCGCTGAGTATTAGCTGAAATAAAGCACTGAGTAGATAGATACCAGTCGTTTCATATATACACTAGGTTGTGCTTTAGTAATACTGACATATTTACTTTTATTTAAAGTCTATTATAAATTTTAACCAATATTCTTTTGCTAACCCAGTTGTGCAACTTTAAATTTGGGGGGGAGATTGGTCTATTTTATGGTACTATGTTTGTAAAAGTTGTAAGTATTTTTTTAGTTTAATAAATAATATCATGTTTTATTTACAAACTCAATGATGAAAAATATAGTTATATCAGCCTTCCTTTGCTAAACTTTTACAAATCTATTACCTAGTTATTGTAAATGTGGTTACAGATGTGTTTGAATAAAAATAAACATTAACCTGAGAATAAGAAATCTTAGTTAACTTCCTCAATTAGGAGATATAAGATACCTATTATATACAATATATAAAGTACTGTGTACTACAGTCTTGGGCATATTACATATATACGTATGTGTATACATTTTATAAAGGAAGAGTGAGATCAATTAATTTAGACTTTCCTGTTTATGATCTTTCTACAATTAATTTTTACTCTTAAGGTTCAAAATGTGATCTAAATGGATGTTGCTATTGTTTTAAGCTAAAAATTCAAACTTTGTATGCTGATAAATTGACAATATAGGCAAATGCTATAATTATTTAAACATTCATTTTCATAATATACATGTTTTCTATTTTAGTTTCATATTTACTATTTTATATTTCAAACTATGATGTTTTAAATTTACATAAATTTTTTCTTTGGTAATTTAAACATTTTTAGATTTATTTGCTTTCTAATGTTTATATTAGGCTAAATATGTTTGATGAATTGTATTATAGAATATACCTCACTAATGATTATGTAACCGCTGTTATATGTTCATCATGTACATTTTAAGAAAATCAAAGTAAACATATATAAGGCCATTTGTTGGATATGTGGAATCAATTAATATTTTAATTTTGAAGATCGTGCCTTTATAGTTCCATATGCTTCTTTGCGTTAGTGATTTTTTTCATCATAGAGGTTTACTTTTGTATTTTCTTAGAACACATTCATAAATGTGTACATTCCTAATCGGGTTTTAACAAATTGTTAAGAGCAGTTTGTATGAGCTCAATTACAGAACATTTTAACAGTGTTATGTGTTGAATATAAAAAAAAGCATAACAGTGATGTTTTAAATTTTATTGTATTATCAACACATTTTTTTCTTAAACTATTTATGAATATAGTGTTTGTATATCTTTTTAAAAGTATCTATTTTTTCAGTGTTTCAGGAAAGCAGTGATTTCTCTTTCAACAGCATATATTCTAAAAAGTGAACTATAATAAAAGCTATCTTACCTTAAAATGGCCAGTCGTGGGAGCCATAATGTTCATTGATAGTAAAATCAATAGAGCATTGATTGTAAGCTTAATCCTTGGAGACTGTTGTTTAGAGTGGCAGACATAGCCTAGTAAATATCTAGTTCTGTTTAATGTGTTCAGTGCATGAAGTTTTGCTGTCTTGAATTTGGCTGTACACTAAATACAATTTATATGTGCAATAGAAAATGGTTAACAGAAACAAAGCGTTTCAACAAGATGGTGATAAAATATTTGATGTGACATTCATAACTATGAGTTCAGCTTGTTTTCTTCCATTACACTTTAGATCTAAAACAAATTTAATAATTAGTAATGCTCTTAGGGTAGCTGTTGCCACTTTCTTAGGTATTCTTTATTAATAACCATACTTTTTACATGAAGTTATTTCATGGGAGAGATTAGCTGAAAATAATGACTTTTATAGTCACCTTTTTCCCCCCTCAACAAATCTGAAGTGGACTATAGATTTAGAATAAATTCAGGATTTAACATTCATTGGACCTCATTCGAATGTTGTAATCTTGCATTATACCACTTGAAACCTTTTTGCCAATATACTTCTAATTTAAAATGAGTCAGTTTTCACAAAGATAGATTTAAATATAAATTTTTGAGGACAGGAATGATAGCTTTGGATGAAATCCTATTATTTCCATATTAGTGTTGCTTATAAATATTGAAAAATAATATTTAACATGAAAATTTTTCTAGTCCAGCCACTACACAACTGTATTTTAATTTGTAGACTCATACACCACACAATTTGCCTTTTAAGAGTTTAGTAGTAATTAATGTCCTTTGCTTTGAACATTGGTTATTCTGATCTGCAATTATTATTAATAATCTAAATTGATGTAAAAGTCAGGTTTTCTAGATTTGCTAATAAAATATATTTTGAATTTGTAACCAATATCTTTTTACTGAAAAAAGAAGTTCCCTGTAATAAATCCTCTGCTTTATTTTTTTAAGTATATCTCCAAGGTATCAATTTAATAACTATCAAAGTAGCTACTGCAGTTGTTGCATTTAAATTGATTTACATGTCAAGACTGGCAGTTTAGCAGCTGCGCTATTATTCCTAGATCGGTCAATTTACTTGAGAAAAACCTACTACTGAGTTCTACTGACCTGCCTGACAATATAGGCCCTATTTCTATTCCTGTAATTAGGCCTGCAACTAACTCAGAATATTTTTAATTAAAATATTTTGGTCAATGTGTTGCACCAAATTAGGCCTTTCAGTGAAGATTTAATTCTGGAAATAGTGTGATTAGAATATTTAATGAGTTGTGTTCAGTTAAGATTAACAGGTTGTGTGTTTTGAACATACAGTGTATGTTTGTGACCATTTTGAGTTTTACAATCATAAATGTTATTCCTGATTTTTAACCTTAAAAATATTTGTCTCAGTAACTGTCTGACAGGTCAATTTAAATTCAGTTGAAATTCTATTCTAAAGAAAGCTGATTTAAGTGCATTAATAAGATAGCTTTTATTTGTTACTCTCTCTCCTTCCAGCAAAGCCAAAAATGAGGAAATTCCCACTTAAATGTTTACAAATAAACAGTTTTATTGAGAAATCTGACATAAACAATGGTTGTTTCCACATCTCTTTCTGATTTGGGAATTTTTTATTCTCTAAAGGAATGTGAGCAATACAAAATTAAAAGATGCTCATTTTATAGGCTTTTACATCGTTAAGAAGCTTTCATAAAATAATATATATATATATATATATATATATATATATATATATATATATATATATATATAAACTTAGAACCATACATATTTCCACAAAGGTGGAAATAAAAGCATTGACTAAAAAATGTATCCTGATTTGATTGAATTAGTGGATAATTCATAGTAACAAATAGAGCTCTTATCTTGATTTTTCTGCCATTGAGGCCCTTTTATTGCTGACTTCTATGGTGGGGTCTTTACAGCCAACTCTGACACAGAGGTAGACTATTTGGCTCCTGTAGTTTAGATGTCATTCCAGAAGTCACATCATTGGGGTCCTGTAAAAACACAAGGTCTGGTATCCACAGTATATTACTGTGTACCTTTTTGAAGATTGTCTGTGACTGGACTTACATACAGTGTTTTGAAATTATAGGCCATTGTAATGCTGATAATCTACATAAATGTTATCTATTTTAGAGAAATTCTTTACTTTCTCCTTTTTTAAAATATAGATACAAATAAAGGGTTTTTTACATTTCAAACTCCCCATGAAAAACTGTTATATTTGCTACTGTAGGTATGATGATATTCTGATCAATGGACTTCCAGATTGGCGACAGCCTGTATTCTACTACAGGCGAGTGAGAAAAATGAGCAATGCTGAGCTGGCATTACTTTTGTTCATTATTCTCACAGTGGGTCATTATGCTGTGGTTTGGTCAATCTACCTGGAAAAACAACTGGTAAGTGTTGGTAATAAATCAAATGATTTAGCCTCCTTAATTTTATGGAATTTCAGACATTTATTTTTCAACTGATGAAATTTTCAATTTTTCTGTATATACTCCTCATCCCAATAGTTTTATGCTCAGTATTTATTATTGTTTGATATGTTTCTAAGTCAAGAAGAACCCATGACATAAAAAAAATATCCTTCCTTTTAAAAATGTGGCATTTGAGTTAGTTAAAAGGTTCTGTGAAGGCCCAAATATCTAGCTGAAAATTAGAAGGTAGAGCCATGTTTTCTTATCACCTTCCATATAGAAATCTTTTTATGTAAAAATGATTTTAGAAATGTTTGTGTCACAGGCCGTTATATAAAGAATTTTTTAAAGTTTTTAACTAAGACTTGAAATGAGTTTAATTTTGTAATTTCAGAGATCAGTTAGTTAAAAAATTGTTACGTTTTTCTAATAAACTAGTACATAGTTTATTTTGCTATGGATGTTTATTTATATGCTAACGATAAACATATTTATCAGTATTCATGAATTAGCATCTGTTTACTCATTCTTTTTGAAGTGACATTATTAAAGTTGGATGAATGAGAAAAAGTAAGTTGAATGCTTTCTCTTAGAAAACTTTGATTACTATGGAGATACACATGACTGACAGTGCTAAACTTCATGTGTGTTTAAGGACTGGATACCATGGCAACACTTATTGTTAAAGATTGATGATTTTACTTAATCATGTTGGACCCTACATACATTTGCATAAATGTTCCTCTATAATGTTTACCCTTCACAGAAGAGTCTTGATAACATTTGAAGAGTACGTGTTAATGATAACCTGTAACCATAATTCTTTCCACATTAAGGATGAGCTGCTTAGTAGAAAAAAGAGAGAAAAGAAAAAAAAGACAGGCGGCAAGAGTGTGGATGCATTAAAACTTGGTGCTTCAGAAAAAAATGAAAGGTGGGAACATATAAAGAATATTTTATAATTTGAAACTGTTTAGAAATATTTCTTTAATGTGATTCAACCTCATATGTATATCCATTTCAGATATGCTAACATTTATATCTGTAGAAGGTTTATGGAAGGCTAATAGTGTGCCATATTAGTTTGTGAGACAAATTCTGATCTTAAGCAAAGTTCTACAATTTTTTTCCCTTGTGAAGTGTTAATATATATTTCAGTAATTAAAACCCCAAATTCTTATAGTTTGAAATTTGTACCCTGTACTTTAGAAACAAAGTATTACTAGACCAATCTGTCACTTTAGTGTTTAGCTCAGGAGTGACAATATGTGCAGAGGCAGTGATATGCAGTGAACTCAGAAAAATACCACCATTTCTTCTATGGATTCATAGAAAGAAAGGGTTTAAATAGTTCACACAGCAGGACAGGAACCGGACCAATGTGAGATAGAGATCAGAGACTGTTCTGCCTGTCTTCTAGTCTGATGACATCAGTGAGTAATGCTTCAGTGAACTGCAAATGACATTAATTTTTATGTATTGGTTTGTTTATGCTCCAGTCTTCATATCTGCTTGTCAGCACTTGGGAACACTCTGATGATGTTTAGTCTTTTATAGCCGAAGTAATCATAAGGTTTAAGAATTCATTTTGCAGAACTGATGAAAAGTCTGAGTTAGAAAGAGGGCTTTTGTTTCTTTGTCTTTATAACTTGATTAGGAGACTCCTTACCCAAAATCTAAGCCTTCTCTTACTTGCTATACATACTGCATTTGCTTAACTACTGTATTTCATGATAGAACAAGTCATGATAGGGCAAGAATAAGTGATACATGTCAAATATTTCATTGAAAAATTTCTTCTTTTGTGTTGAAATAGCCATTCTAAACAGAAATCATGATCTTTATAAAAATGTTTTTTCTCCCAACTTTCTCTTTTTTGCTTCTTTGCTTTTGTTTTCCCTTTAGATTGCTTATGAAACCACAATGGCATGATTTGCTTCCATGCAAGCTGGGGATTTGGTTTTGCCTTACATTAAAAGCATTGCCTCATCTTATCCAGGTAAAATGTACCTCTTTCATTTAATATTAGATAATTTCATTTTAATTCATGAAATAATTTATGCCTGTGTCTGTTCTTTGCATGCTGGTCTACAGTGAATGCTTCTTAATGCTGATTGAATAGTGTTTTTGTAAGTGTAAACCTAATTTCGAATAGTTCTAAAATTATTTAGGTATCTAATCCTATAACTTTCTCTTACATTGCTTTTAGGACACCTCAGAATTCCAAAGCACTGGAAAAAGGGGGAAAATACCATCTTTAGGACAGATATAAAAGCAACAAAAATTTAATTAGCTGTTATCAGTTAAGGCATATTCAGTAAAAATAAAGTGGGACTCAAATAGCTTGTCACCCATTATTTCAATAGCATTTAAATACACAGTATAAAAAAAGAACTTTATAGGAAACATGCGTTTAATTATGCAAAAATAAGTTTTCCATTTTATTTGTAATTAAGTGTAGTGAGGACACTGTCTTATACTGGTAATCAAAGTTTCTTTGCTAGTTAGTCTTGATCACAATAGAATGTTGGTACATGTCATATTTATATGGCTATTTCTGTTACATTTTTTGATATTTGATGTACCAAAGCATGTTTTATTAAAATGCTGCTTTGTTAATTTTGATTATTGCATCTGGTTAGAAAATTCCCCACACATAAACATGATATTTGAAAGTATATGTTAAAGTTTTATTGTACAAATTTTGAGGTTCTTTGAGGTTATAATTTTGGGGAAGAAATGTTTCATTTCAGAAAACAAATGTTAAGAAACAGCTAGAGAGCCAGATATTTCTACCCAATTCTGCCCACTTTTTTTCACATATGAGAGCTGTTTTTCCTAATTGTTTAAGGCAATGAATGACTCCAGCTTCTGCATTTTATTCTCCTTTTTCCTCTCAGAACAAAAATTTTTTATTTGAAGGGAAAAATGAAATGAAGATCGTTAATGTGTTTTTTTTCTAGCCTTTGAGAAATTATTTACCAGTTCTTGCATCAAAATAGTTCATCTTAATAGTTACTACTTACAAAATAGTTACTACTTACAAAAATAGTTACTACTTAGAAAATATTTTGCTTACCATAAAAGAGAAAACTGGAGGATTTTGGTAATTTAAAAACTTTTGTTTTTAAATTATTTAGCATATTATATTATTTATTTAAATAAAAATCCACAATCTTTGTACACATGTAAGACTTAATAAGAGAGAGGGAAAGTATATTTGTTGTACTGCTTTATGAGAAGATGTGACAGAAAAGTATTTTAAGATGTATTTTCTTATGTGTTTTGAGTAATTATTTTTTGTCAGATTTAGAATCTGTGCAATAGGCAAACCAAAGTATAGATGAATTTAAAAGTATAGTCAAGAGTAGGTATAAAGGGAATATCACATAAAATGTCAGTCTGAAACACTTCTTTATAATTTTAATCTAAGTCATTTGAAACAGTTTATTTGGTAAAATTAATATATTTCTTGGTTAGCATGCAGGATAATTTACAAAAATAGAACCAATATATTAAGATGCCTTAGATTAAAAGTTATTATTCTACATTATCTGCCTATTATATTGGACCAAACAGATTGTTTTGCCTCATCATAAATTTGTAGGACATTTACAAAAATGAGGAATTTTACAAAAATGCTTTAGTCACTTTAGAAACTTTTTTTAAACTGTTAGATCAGTTTGAATTTTAAAGTTTTTACTTACTTGGTGGTACCTGTTGCCTTTCAGTTTTGAGATGCAAGGCAGTTGGTTTTAAAAACCTTTGTAAACCTAATTTTTAAATTTTGGTCTAATCATTCCTTCCTGATAAATACATTCCACCAAGAAGAAAAGATAAGATAATTTTCCTCTTTTTAAGCAAATACTAGCTATTTTAATTCTGCTTTGAGGACAGAAGATCAGTTTTTCTCATGTATACTAACAAAATAATGTAGTATAGTAGACTGTGATACAAATTGTAATAGTGAAAGTATTTTAGATTGAGAATCATATAACTATGTTTTCATAAGCACTAATAAAGCAATACTGAATAGTTGCTGTTAGGATTACCTTTTTGACTGCTTTTATTTTCTGCTATGACCTTTGTATTAATTTATCACCCATAAAATTGTGTAATGCGAATGCATATGCCTTGTCTGCAACACTGAAGTTATGTGACACTTCTGCAAGATCTGCTTAAGTAAGATATTTATGAAATTTGAAGCCCTCTTTACTTGAAGCAATCTGCATTGGTAATTGGTACACGGTTAAAACGGAGCTCTACTAGAGCCCTAAGTATAAAAAATGATACACACGCCCTTAAGCATTGTAAGCATGTACTTTACATTTATTCACCACTCTTGTGATATAGAGCCATTGTTTTATTTTTAAATAGGAATCCCCTTTCTAGCGTAAACCATACTTATAATCTTGGTTTCTTTAAGGACACATTTTCATTTGATTTCTTTAAAGAAGAATTAAACGAGATGCTTGTGAAGCAATGAAGTTGTATAATCCTTAGAGATTTTTATGATTTCCCCCAGTCTTTCATAATTGACCTACATCTAGTTAACAGCATTTTTAGCAAATCTTTTATTGAGCTTTCCAAAGTATTCACTTGGTTCTTATAGAAGCAACTCCCATTTTTTACTCACGTTTTATCATTTTTTAATATATTTAACTGAATCATGTAATTACTACAAGTATCACTGACACAAACAGGTTTAAGAGCAAAAACAACGAGCTCTTCTTGTGTGAATCCCTTGAATGTCATGGAAAGTTTATAACTGAGTTGCAAATATTTTGTGTAAGCATATAGCTATTGGAAAAGAAGGAATTCCCAACCTAAAAGTAGGAGATTCAGAGACTTCCAGCAGATGGACTTCAGCTAGCAGACTCTGTACGCAAATTTTGTCCTTGTCATTTCAATAGCTTCTTATCTTCAACTTTTCCCTCCCTTTCTTCCTCTAAATACCCATTTCTTTATTATACTTCACATACACATATGGTTATTCAGTAGGATT
This sequence comes from Rhinolophus ferrumequinum, assembly GCF_004115265.2. NCBI lineage: Eukaryota > Metazoa > Chordata > Mammalia > Chiroptera > Rhinolophidae > Rhinolophus > Rhinolophus ferrumequinum. The sequence goes on along the minus strand of NW_022680355.1, from coordinate 6,886,499 downwards.
TGGGAAAATGGCAGTTCTGGTTCAGTTTATGCTCCTGAATTCATGATTTTAGCATCTCAGATCCCTAAAAAAACGATTGTCTGATTAGTTTACCTAAATTATTTTCTGTCCCTCTCCCCCCAAAAAATTACAAATGAGAATAGTTATATCAGTATTTGATATGTAAAGCTTCTTCTGGTGAAATGTTTAGAAAAACAGTTTAGCTGGTTCAATAAAAATGTATTGAATATATCAGGACAAGGCACTATATGGGACTATAGAAATGAATATGCCTTCTGGGAGTTTACAGTCAGGTAGAGATTATAGCACATGAATTAAAATAATTACGTAATATAGTATAGTATTACAATATTGTACATAAGCTTCACATACGTAGTGTAAACAATGACTTCTGTAAATGTTCAGAGAAATAAGATTGTCTACTTAGATTGGCCAAGGAAAACTAAAAGAAGGAGCCACATGAATTAAGTCTTGAAAGATAGATAGACCATTGACAATGAAGTACCCACTTTGTATATTAGGTAGTGTACAAAAATAATTTGATAGATACAGTAATTCCCATATAATCATACTGTGTTGAGGCTGAAGGAGACCTGAGGAAAACATTGTCCAACTTCTTTTTAAAAAAAAAATCATCAAATATACGGTGATGGAAGGAGAACTGACTCTGAGTGGTGAACACACAATGGGATTTATAGATGATGTATTACAGAATTGTACACCTGAAACCTATGTAATTTTACTAACAATTGTCAATAAATTAAATAAATAAATTTAAAAAAATTAAAAAAATTAATTTAAATAAATTAAAAAAAAAATCACACAGCTAAAAATCATCTAAAACTACATCCTAGTTCTCCAGACTCTGTTTATAGCCTTTTAGGAATTTATACTCTAACAGATAAATCTGATAATGACAAATCTATGCAGGACAGTTAGACAGAATGAAGTTTATTGATAAGACAGCAAAGTGTTTCCATCACACACATCTGTCAAAGATACGTCTATATCGTTGGGAGTGGAAGAGTTAGAGTACAGAGTGGAAGTGGTTCCGTGATCAGGCTGAGTAAAGGTCAAAGTATCTTTGATAGTTCCCCTGCTTTTTGAGAAGGTTCTTAAGTATTACCTTTAGCATTGGGTTTTGTTCCTTTTCTTTGCTCTGAAAAAGATACTGGAAGAATTATAAGATTTGGTAGATTAGAATGAGGCCAAAGAACTAACAGCTATTATACTTGATACATATAAAGTATCAAGTTTGATAATGTTAAATTAATGTCAAACTTTTCCCAGATTGGAAAACATCCAAGGAAAAGATGTATAGATGATATTATATTTAGCAAAATGTACGCCCTATATCTTCATGTACCCACATATGCAGAAAAGTTAAAAGTCAAATGACAAACGAAAGAAAAAGAATGTGCAGAGTGTAAATTGATGAATAGATGGAAGGTTAGTGTGTGCACAGAGAGATGAGAACATTAGAGAGAAGTAAAATGACCATATGCAGAGATGCTTGGGAAACTTGAAAAAATGTGTTTAGATAGCTAAGAAAGCAAATGAAATGATCAACAGAAAACATGGGGATCTGAGTTAGAATATAACAAGGAACTTGGACTACATCAAGAGAGGCATTGTACGCTTTGAGGCTAGAATTTAATTTTAACATTAAAAATATAATCCTAGTGACACTTTCATAGTCTGTTTCTGTTCTTGTGGTAGTTTTGAAGGGAGTACTCGTTCTCTTGGAATCTGACTAAACCAGTCTTTTTGTGTTGGCTATGTTCAGCCTCTAACCCCAAGAAATTTTTCTAACTTCCAAACTGCCTTTCTTGGATATTTTTAAATTGATCATTTACGTTCTGAAACATATTCATAGCCATAAAAGTGGCAAACAATTGATGAGATATAACCAATGCTATGTGCATATTTTCAATTTAACTATGTGCTATGTGCATATTTTCAATTTAATTCTTATAACTTAGTTTATTTTTTATCACTTCCTATTTGAGTTGAAGCCTCATATATTTGGACCCATAATAATTTATATTGTTAATACTATCAGTTTCTCATACAAAATCAGTAAGTGCCAAATATCCCAAGTGATTACCAATCTAAATCATAATTTGTTCATAGTTCTCTACATTTTCTTAAGTATTCAGAATTTATTTGATTCATAGTTTGTTTCTCTGGGAATTTACCATTCAAGTTTCTACCTGCTCTGTTACATTTCTCAGCAACATAATTTATAAATATAAAACTCCTTTAGGTGTGCATTGCCTGAAATTGTAAATTTTTCCCATTAAGTTCCAGTACCATCTTTTTTCACTGCCAAGCTGATCGTACAGGAACACAGTAAAACTAAAAATTATTGTAGGAAATTTCAAGCATTCATATCCCCACCCACTTCAGGATTTATAGGTTTCCTAGGGCAGTGTCTGAGAAAATAAGACGAATCTTCTCTTAAAAAATTTTACCTTAAAAAATAACAACTTGCCTAAGAGTGTAAAGGGAATACTATACTATACTTCTGGGGAGGCATCCTCCCTCCCCAGAAGCTTCTGCCATGGAAACTACAACTGTGGACAAGCCTGGAGGTCACTGTCTGTTCAGTCAGGGCCTTTCCTTTCTAGCCCCTTTGCTTCTGCTAGCTGGAACTCTGTCAGAAACTAAATAAACAAAACATTCACAGCTAATTAGCAGGGGACAGGCTTCTAAAAGGCTAGGAGGCATTTTGTAGCAAGCTGAATTGCCTGCCGGAGCACTCAGAGTTAAACACATATTTCCATTTCCAAGGGATGAGGAAGCTCGCTTTTAGTACTCTCTTAAGAACTTTTTCTAAAAAATTTTGATGAGTATCCTTTATATAGGAAGTACGTGAAAAATGAGAAAGGAAGGAAAAGCCTATCTGAATTTTTATAAGGCTGAAATTCTACTTCTACAGCAGGATAAAGAGATACAGGAAAATGGAAAGATCTCACAACGTAAGACAAAGATTCCTTTCCTTCTACCCTCTGAAAGGAGGGCAGAAGATGCAATTACTCAGAGGTGCAAAGGCAGAACATAGAGTTTTGTAGGTTATTGCTAGATGTAGAAAAGTTGAAAAACCATAAAATGTTAGGATGTTAGAGATATATAATCTCATCAATTCCACATTTATAGATGAAAAGTACTTACGACTCAGATTGGTAAGGCAATTTGCTCAAAGTGACACAACTAGTTAATGGTAGAAATGAAATTTAAAGCAAATGAAAATAAGTATTAAAATGTAAGAAACATAAAAGCTAAGAAAGAATACATTTTCCCAACAGCGGGATAACTAGTTGGATAACTAGCTTTATAATAAGTGAATAGTTGTCTGCTCGTAAACTCCCTACCAGAGTATTCAGGCTGATCGGAATTATTGAAAGTTGTAGGATTCTTGCAATGAATCGGTGTTCAGTAGATAACTAATACAGTCACTTCTGTCTCTTAGCCCAACTGGAAAAAGTAGGTTTGAGGCCTTTCAACTCACTTGAATCCTACTGAGGAAGGCATAGCTTCTGGTTTTGTTTTGTTTTTATTTTATTACTGGTGAATTTGGTGTTATTATAGTTCTGTATAAAAATTTGGACTCTTATTCAACGTATACAATTTTAAAGTTTTCCTGTGTTCTTCATTGTAATTTTATTACACATTTTATGTAATTCTGAGATTATAGTATAAGTCAGTAGGAGAACAAAATTTAACATAGAGCAAATGACTTTATTTATGGGCAGATTTTTAAAAATATACTGATGATACTTTCCTGTGCTGAAGGTTATATGTAAGCTTCAAACAAAAGAAATTTTGTTTGAACAATCAAAAAAAGAATGGATCATCCTCCATCTTTTTTGCAGCTACTTCTCCTCAAGGCTCTTCCATGTTCCTTATTCACTTTTGGACAGGTGGTAGTATTTCCCTCTTCATACCACCTAGATCAAGTTTTCCTTACATTGTTTAATATTTTGACGTTTTTATGGAGAAGTAAACCAAAACATGGCAAGTAATGCCAACTCAGCAAGTTATTTTATCACATAAAGGAATTATGTCAATGATGTTAAAAGTTTATGATATGGATATGCTCTGTCTCACAACTACTAACCTTGGAAAGATTACATCTTCGAAGCTTAGATAAATTCTTACCATCATTATGAAGCCTCTTCTGATTAGGCAACCCGAAAACTTCCCACTGCATATTCTCTGTACTAACTTCATGGCACTTATTACTTGTGTTATAATAACAATAGGCTGATAGACTCTGGCAAAGTACAGATCATCCTGAAATTCCAGTGAGTTAAAATTTCCTTCTAGTTTATTCCACTTAATTGTTGGTAGGAAAGGGGGCATTCTGTTCTAACTAGCCATTCAGGGACTTGGAATGTGACGTCTTTACCATCTTCCATGTGGAACATGTGGCCCCCAGGCTCACTACAGCAAGAGTAGAGAGCTGGAGGATTGCACAAGCTTTTCCATGCTTTGGTTTGAAGTGACACATGATATTTCCATCCGCAGCCCATCCAGAACTAGTTCCATGACCCCACCTAATCTCAAGAGGACAAGAAAAGTGGGGAAACAGATAGAATGTTGGGTGAGCACCACTCTCTCTTCCAATAATTCATTCAACAAATATGTATTGAGTGCTTACTATGTGCCAGGTACTGTTGTAGGCCCTGGAAATATTAAATAGCATTTTTAAAGACAAAAAAAATCCCTGCTCTCTTGTAGTATATATTCCATGTTTTGGTTAATATTCATGGTTATTTTTACATATGCTTTAGGGACAATTGCTTGTCTTATATAATCTCCATATATCCTAACAGAGTACAACACATATATCAGTGGTTTAATAAAAAGTATAAGTAAATATAACTGTTTAATGTATTCTTGTGCAGGATCCCAAGCTCTACAAATACATACAAAGAACACCCATAATATATAAATTCTTTAAGTTAGCCGTAGTTCTGTAATGTAAAATTAGCCCCTGCTTGTCTATGCAGACAGGCTTTGAGCCCTTCAAGAAATTTTGTTAAGTGTTAAGAGAGTCGCTTCTAGAATAAAATCTTTTGCTCATCTTCCATCCATAATGATTATAAGCTACTTGAGGGTAGGAACTCTTTCTTTTGGGAACAGTGTAAACTCCATAGTTTTAACACAGTATCAGGGAGCTAAACCAAGGCAGTCCAGAGCCCTGATTGATTAACGTAAGCATCCCTTCATTCATTGAATATTTAGTAAGTTTCTGTTATGTGCCAAGCAGTGTCGGCGGAGATGGGTGAAAAGTTTATAACCACGGGAAGTCTATACTTTCCAGTGTTGGTAAACTGGGGCTTATTCTGAACTCAAAGTGGTACTTTGTGCTTGTTTTCTCTACTTAACAATTATATTCACACGAATTAACCCCTCATGAAGAATGGGAGGGGGGAAAGCTTGAAAATAACTTCTCTTATTCAACCCCCTTTGATTACATGAATCTAAAAAATTAGCCACCTGGTCTCTTCTTGACTATTACCTACAAAGTCAGTCTATTTCATTTTCAGGTAATTCTAATTATTAGAAAGTTCTTTATATTTATCCAAAATTTCTCCCAGGAACCACATATAGTGATTTACATCATTCTTTCCTGTAATGACCTTAACGATATTCTGTGATAGTTATCAGGTTATGCCTGATCTTCTCATCTCCAATTCCTTTTCAATACGGTTTCAAGCTGCCTCACCATTCGATTACTTCCCTTTTGTGGAAAGGCTTCGAGTTTGTCAGTGCATCTTAAAGTGTAGTACACCAAACTGTACAGAAGACGGTTGAGCAGAAGACTGTAGTTTGTTGACTATAGTAGAATTATTTGAGATTATAGGTTTATTAAAGAAGTACTGCTTCCTGGAATGGGCATATTGTAACTATAATTTGATAGTACAAGTAAGATATGAAGGAAAGAAAAAGCGAGAGGAATATTTAAATAAATGCTTAGAAATGGAGCAAAAGGAAGATAGGATTCTTTGCCCACAACTGCAATGAGTGAGATAGGACATGTGTTAAAACTCCTGGAATTAGATGGAATAGGTTAAAGCAACTGGGTACCTTACTGTCCTCAAATGGTGTAGTTTGGGATCCAGTAGGTATTTCAAAGATGAAATTTAGTAGAATTCTGTACTGCGTGTAGCAGGAAGAAGAAGCATTAGCAGAGAAATGTTTAAACTTTGTAGGACCACTAGGAAGAGATTGCTGGTACCCAGCAAAAGGTTTTTGCATTGAGGTGAAGAGAGTACAGGTAAAGAGAAGTCATGTAAGCAAGAAGGTATAGGATACTGCAGAAGGAGTTTTGATGAAGTATGAAGCAAAAAACTCACCGTTACTTTGTGGTGGAAAATAAGGTTCTTGGCAAAACGATGAAGTAGTAATAACAAAAGGTAACATGTAAGGCCTGTGTGCAAGATATTCTAAGTATTTCCCATGTGTAACACATTTAATCTTCACAACAGCTCTATGAGTTAGGTTCTTTTATTATCCCCATTTTATGGATGAGAAAAATTCACCCATAGAGAAGTGAAGTAATTTGCCGAATGTCACGTGATTAGTAAGATGGCGAAGCTGAGATCTTACTCCAAGCAGCAGTCTGTCTCCATACTCTGCCCTCTTGGGCTCTATCGTGTACCTCACTGTGCTGTATGGTGCTGTTTGATTTTAACTTCTTTAACATCTCATAACGTAATCTGGGCCCTTCTTTTTTTGTATGGTGCCACCTTTCCTACTCTCCTAAAGGAGCCAATGCCTTCCTGACCTTTTCTTTTCCCTACTATTAAAAACTACTCTCAGGAAAGAAGCTAATATGCTCATTCATTCAATCACATCAAGGAATAAATGACTGACACGGTTTAATATAAAATAATCTACTCCAGGGTTGAGTTTTGTTAAGGGCACAGGGAATGTTGAAGGGCCATAAAACCTTAACTCAAAACCCTGTTGAAATTTAAAACATATGTATAGGCACAAGAGGATGAGTAACTTGGTTGCATGACTTTCTGTGCCCCTTCAAATTATACCATTGTTTAGTTGGCCCAAGGCTTCTGGGAATTCTTCTGGTAGAAATAAAGTAGGAGCATAAAAGTAGGAATGGCAAGAATAAGAGATACATTTTTATTATATTGACTCAATTCTTTTAGAAATACCCAATTATTTTCCTAATTCATTATCAGGTGGAAGAGTTTTGATACAACCCTAAGAGCAGACCCCAGGAGAAACCTTTGACTTGGACAGTTATAGATGGAAGAGAGAATCTCATTCTAGAGTTGAAACTTTCATGCATTTACATCTGAATCCAGCTAGAGCAAAGGATTGTTGTTGCTATATTTCCTGCAGAAATAAAACCCTCTGAGATGGCTCTAGGAATCTTACAATTTTGGAGTGTTATCCTAGAGTTATCTTTTATATCTCCTTTTCTTATTCCACATCAGTCAGTCATCAAGCCCTTTCATTTTTTTCTTTACAAGGTTGCTCATATGTTTCAGTCTAGTTCAGTTCAGTGAACACTAGCTGAGTGCCTGCTTTATGTCACATAGTGTGCTCTGGGTATACAAGTACCCCTATCTCAAATTTCTCATTTTCTAGGAGAGAATATAGCATGATAGAAGCAATTATAGGGATGTGTTTAAATACAGCAGCAATATACAGGAAAGAATTACTCTGTCAGAGAAGACTTGCAAAAGTGATGCTTGAATAAGGTTTTGAGGATGAATAAGTGTTTTTCAGAATAATGGCAGGTGGAGGGCAAAATACGTTAGCTAGAGGGCAAAGCATCCACAAAGACATGGGAGCATAGCACAGTGTGGCCTGGCAGCTCTAAGTAGTATTGCTATGGAATACCTGAAGTTTGAGTCAAGGAGTGGTGAAAACGATGTTTTTGCTTTTTGTATTGTCAGGATCTTTATATACCTAGAGTATCAACCTGTTTATTTCCATGTCTGTGATTATTAAAGGCCTAGTCGTTTTAGTGCTCTGCTAAAGTCTTGACCGATAGGCCACTGCTTGAGACTTCAGTCATTGTTTCTTGACACCTAAGTATTTGTATGCAGTATGTGTCCTCAATCCTCAGCCCTCCATGATAAGAACTGATCTCTTAGTGTGGTGGGTGGGAGGAGGAATAACAACTTTTACCTGTACCTACATGGTTATATAGAATTCATAATCAGATTTGCATGTAATAATTTTGAAAATTTTTTGGAGTTAAAGGACTAATATGAAAATAGTGTCAGTACGATAATACAATTTACTATACCAAATAATTTAAACAGGTGTGTTTTTCTGCACATTATTGAGAAAGGATACAATTATTAGCACATTATTGAGAAAGGATACAATGGAAAGATACAGGAAGAGTACACTTCCCTTTCCTAATAGCTGAGAGAATTTAATTTATTTAAATTCAAACTCATGTAATATCTGGCTTTAATCAGTTCTGTAAGAGAAAAAATCCGAGAAGTGTTTATTCAGTTTCTTCTGTTCATAAAATTTGATGACATAAACACAAAGGAATACTACTTGTTAAAGAATATACTGCTTTACAATGAAGTTATGTGGAAAATACCATCAAAGCAAACTGACTTTTATGTTAATTTCTTTGTAACTTTTTTCTTAAGGATGCCGGACAGTTTTATGCTAAATATAAAGAAACAAGATTGAAGGAAAAGGAAGATGCGTTGACCAGAGCTGAACTTGAAACACTTCAAAGTGAGTTTTAAACATTATCTTACTGTGTTTACAAAATTATGTAAAACTGATTATTTAAACTTGGGTTTTTTAATTCAGCAGTAATTAATTTTTCTGTGCTTTCTTTGCCACTCTCTACTTAATATAGTACACGTAGAAAATGCTATGTTAGTAATTATTGAACCATCTACAGTTCCATATCAGAAGGAAAGATAAAATCAACATGGGACAGATTGCTCAAGTCTAGGAGACATCCAGAATCTAGAAAGTCCTAAAACACTCCAATGTTGTTGTATTTGTCATTGATGTTAATGCTGATTCTATCCAGTTGATCACCCAACTTGCTGTATTACAGTCATAAGTGAGAAACCTGAAAATATCAGTGATTTTTGTTTTGGAAGTCTTTGTTTCATTTGTTTTATTGTTATATAGTATGAAAAACTGTGACTAAATTATCAGTATGTTGAAATCTTCCACTGAGCACTGAAGACAATTCTTGCTGATTTTAGGAAAAGTTGAACATATTATTAAAGAAGGCATTTTTCCCAGTCCTGGTCTTTTTGTCTAATTTTCCAATATCTCCATCTTTCCCCCACATATACACTCTGTCCCTTTATATTGCTTTATTTTTATTCAGAGCATTTACAGTACTTAACATGAATTAATTTATTGATTTTGTTTACAATCTGGTTGCCCCAATAGAATGTAAGTTTCATGGGGGAAGGGACTACTGTTACGATCCAGGTACCTTAAAGAGTCCCTGGCATATAGTAGGTGCTCAATAAATAGTTGTTGACTGAATTCATGAAGGTGAAATCTCTATTCTTTCATTCCAGTGTGAGTATTTTTGGTTCAGACTTCGTTCCCCTCCAGAAGTGCACGGTGTGCATGGTCCCAATCTGGGTACAAAGATAATTAATACCTGCTCAGTTTACACCGATAAATGGATATACATGCACAGCATACATAGTTTTACAAACAACTTGTGTGCTTTTGAGGGTATGCAATAAGTGCTATCCTGTATCTTATGGCAGTAATTTAGCCAAATCAAACTGGAAAAGAGAAACTGGTATGAGTGTACCAGACATTCATCTCACACATTCAATACATAAAAAATGGTGATACCTATTTCCCTTCAGATGCTGAAAGTCCTCGCTTTCTGCCTTTACCCTGACACCAGACCATGGTTTGAGAAGAGAGAAGAATTACATTCTCTCCAAACCCAAAAGTACATTGCCACTACCTAAAAGTGTGCTTTTGAGGATCTTAGTTTCCTGATCTGTCAAAAAAAACATGTTGGACTAAGTGATCCCAGTATGAGTTTTCTATTGCTGCACTAACAAATGGCCACAAATTAAGTGGCTTAAACGCAAGTTTACTATCTTACAGTTGTATGGGTCAGAAGTCCAACGTGGGTGTCACGGGGCTGAAATCAGGGTTTACCAAGCAGGGCTATGTTCCTTTTCCAGCTCCCGGAGACTTCCCACATTTCTTGGATTATGACCCCCTTCCTCCATCTTCAAAGCCAGCTGTGTTTCATCTGTCTGACTGTCGTCTGTGATCACCTTTCTGTCTGATCATAACTGGGAAAGGTGCTCTGCTTTTCAGGACCCGTGTGATTAGATTGGGCCAACTTGGATAATTTCCCACCTCAGGGTGCGCAGCCTTAATCACATCTCCAATTCCATTTTGCTGTGTGAAGTTAAATACTCACCATTTCTGGGCATTAGAATGTGGTCATGCTCAGGGGCCATTTTCTGCTTATCACAGTCCTTCAGGTGTCTGGGCAGCTTTAGAACAAGGACTGCTGCTGCTCCATCTTGGTGTCTGCAGCGTTGAATATAGTGACCTTGAACAGTAAGTGTTCAATAAACACAATAATAAAGATATGCATTAATGTAATGCCGTCAATAGTGGGAGTGTCATATGAGCACCTGTCCTGTGCAGAGCACTGATTGAAGGATCACATAATTTAATTCAAAAGTTTCAATAATTACAAATACAAAATAATATTCAAATCAACTATATAATACCTTGACAGACTTCTGTTAAGAGGGAAAAGTTTCGGATGATAGAGGTTTACATGTTAAGGTTGACTGATGTGTTTGTTGGGGAGTAAGGGTGAAAAAATTATTATTATTGTTACATTAAACCTAAGATTGAAACCAGAAGCTGATGTTATAGCAGTTGTTGAAATTATTTTAATTAAATTGAATAAATCATGAATAAATGAAACTATAAATGTAATTTTTATATAATTGTTATTTTTAAGTAAAAGTGTTACTTAAAAATTTTCTGATCCTTTTAAGACTTGACAGCAAGGAGGAAAATAGTCACATTTACTACAAGAAAAGAGAAAAATATCACCCCAAAATTTACCTATAGAAGCAGTATAAATACACTAATTTCACTGCTTTTCTAGAGATGCTTTTTTAAAAAAGATATATTTGACGTATAATAATATATTAGTTTCAGGTGTACAATATAAATTCAATATATGTATATATTATGACATGATAACATTAAGTCTAGTTAGCATCCAGTTGTAACACATAGTTACAAATGTTTTTTCTTGTGATGAGAACTTTTAAGATTCTCTTAGCAACTTTCAAACATGCTATACAGTATTATTAACTATAGTCATGTTGTACATTACATCCCCAGGTCTTATTTATTTTATAGCACACAGTTTATTTTTATGCAGTTTTTGTAACAAACCACTTACAGGCTATAATTTGGCATATATGAATTCTCTTATAATAATGGCTTAAGTATGCACACTACAACTTTGAAAACATAAAATATCATAACACAAAAACTTCCTTTGAGGGTTGTGATTATTTTTCCAAAATTGTTCAAATATTTTTGTTCTGCCTAAGAGTTTGATAGCAATTTTCAAACAGGTTTAGTAATTCTGTCCTATTTTGTTATTGTTTAATAAAAATGATTATATAAAAAGATACAAATTTTAAAATCTGAACACTCTGTATGTGCCAGTAAAAACATGTAATAGTCTTCTAAAAAGTTTGAAAGTTCATCACAAACTTATCATTTCTTGAAACTCAAAATGGAAAAACTAAATACTAGAAAACATATTAAAAATAATACTCAGACTAGGCCCTGAGTGATAAGACTCCTATCAGTCATGTTCTGATACCAGTGATGTATTTAGAAAAGGTGATGATATCAACATTAGGAATGTTAAAGTACAGTCACATTACTGTTAATAGTGTCAGAAACTGTCATGTATTTTTTAATGTAGTCTCTAATGGTTACATGCAAAGAATCTTTTAATTAATTTTGTTAACTTCATTACAGTGCTCTGCATTGTATACTGTAGAATTAATACATAAAGGCCCCAAATCCCCCAGTGTGCATTTCATTTGCCCCTATCCTTCTTAATTTTAAAGACCATCATTGGAATACTGAGTTCATAATAACATTTCCATCTGCTTAATTGAGTAAATGCATCTTATGCAGATTAGCAATAGCTATTTTATGCTGCCTGTTTTTCATGACCTAATTGCTAATCTGCCCTCAAGTCTATCTGTTCCACTGCTGAGATTGTGCAGTATCCTCTGAGGGCCACCCTAGGACTACATTGGGCAGGGTGTGGTGAACTTATTAAAAGGGTATTTTAGAGGGGTGGGAAATAAAAAGGGTAATTTCTTAAAAATAAATATTCTTCTGGGAAGTCTTTATGCAAAAAATATGATATCTATTTGGAAAATTGTGAATTCTAAGTACTATCATGAAATACTCCCATACATGAATGGGGAAAAATGCATTTGAGTTCGTTTATAAATAAATTGGTTGTAAAGGTTAAAATTTGAGTAAACAAGGCGGGTGAAGGAAGGATGGAAGTAAAACCTAGTGTTTCCCTTATCTTTTTCTCTGTACCTTATATGACTGAAGAACAGAAACAAAATCAAATAATCAGAATCCTACTGTCAAGTCCTTTTTTGTCTACAGAAATAATGCTTTCAGATATTAATTATGTTTTTCTTTGTGTTTCTTTCCTACTAAATTGGTTTGTGCATTGCATGCCCCAGTGATGGACTGAGTAGGGGTGCCAAGGGGGCAGTGAGGAGGTGGGCGACAGAATATGCCTCTTAAGGGTAACAGGATGGGAATACATTCACGTTCCCTAAGGTAAAGGAAGATTGATTTTCTAGAAAACTCAGGTTCATGAGGAAAGGAGATAGATGCTAGTGCTGGTTTGTAAGTTGACTCAAGGGTTGGTGGACGAGAAGACAAAGGAGACAGGGCAGAGGGAGCCCCAGTTGAGGTTAGAACATTTGCCCTGTGGTAATATACGGTGCTCCGGAGATGGGAGAGTTCTGTCTGAAATAACTTGTGAAAAGGCATATAACCAGTCACCAGCTCCAGTACCTTTGGAAACATGACCAAATAGAAAGTCTGTATCTTCGGAACCAGATTTGTAATAAAACCTAATAGGAGTCCTAGTCCCAAGAGTTTAGGCAGGCAAAGAAAATCTTGAGAATAGTATCGTTTCCTAGTCTTTGCTCTAATAACCATGGAATGTGCATTTTTAAAATCGTACAGCTCAAATGTAAATATTTCAGATCATAATGCTATGCATGCTTAAATATAATGCGGTCTTAGTTTTCCCACTAAATTGATTCCAAAAACTTTGTATCCAATTGAATATATAAACACTTATGGCTGTAGATTCAACAGTTAAAATTTCGACTAAAATTTTACTTCTCAATTTGGAACTGAGTGCCTATTTAATATTATACTTTCTATGAAATAATATATCAGTTTTTAAGCTCCATGCAGTTAACGTATTTTTGTCTTATTTTTACCTATAACCTCATACCCTAGAACAGTGCCAGGCACATGGTGGGTACTCAGTAAATATTTTTTGAATGAATGAATTTAGAAATACTGTATTGCTTGTTTCTGCTTCATACTTCTTAAAGCAAATTATTAAAACTACTCAGCATTTTTGACAAGAGAATCTTTGTCATCAATGATACTACTTTTTTTGTGATCGACACAGCTTATTTATTTAACAGAATATATCATCTTTATTTTCATATATAATGAGATATGGTCCCTTTGAGTCCACCTATGATGCTGTCACTGGAAATTTTACCCCAAATCATAAGTACCTATTCATATAATATTAGGATTTTTTCATGATTGCTACAACCACTGTACTGCTTTTTCCTCCAGTGTTTTCTATTGCAGTAAAATACACATAACATAAAATTTACTATCTTAACCATTTGCAAGTGTAGAATTCAACAGTATTTAATATATTCATAATGTTGTGCCACCATCAACCCCATCCATCTCCCATAGCTCTTTTCATCCTGCAAAACTGAAACTGTACACATTAAACAATAACTTTCCATTCTCACCTCCACCCCCAGCCCCTGGTAATCACCATTCTAGTTACTTACTTTCTGTCTCTGATTTTGACTACTCTATGTATCTCATATAAGTCTAATCATACAGTATTTGTCTTTTTTGTGACTGTTCTATTTCATTTGGCATAATGTCCTCAAGATTCTCCATGTTGTGGCATATGTCAGAATTGCCTTCCTTTTAAAGGCTATTGTATGTACCGTGTTTCCCTGAAAATAAAATCTAGCCGGACAATCAGCTCAAATGCATCTTTTGGAGCAAAAATTAATATAAGACCCGGTCTTATTTTACTACAAGACCAGGTCTTATATATAGAATGTAAGACCAGATCTTATTTTACTATAAGACCTGGTATAATACAATATATAATATAACATAACATAAAATAACATAAATATAAATATCTAATAATATAAATGTAATATAATGCCAGGTCTCATATTAATTTTTGCTCCAAAAGACTCATTAGAGCTGATTATCTGGCTAGAGCTTATTTTCGGGGAAACATGGTATACTCCACATTTTGTTTATCCATTCATCTTTAATGGGCAGGTGGTTTGCTTCTACTTTACAGCTATTGTGAATAGTTCTGCTATGTACATGGGTATACAATTATTTCTTTGAGCTGCTGGTTTCATTTCTTTTGGGTATATACCCAGAAGTGGAATTGCTGGGTCATATGGTAATTCTATTTTTAATTTTTTGAGGAACTGCTATACTATTTTCCATAGCGCTGTACCATTTTACATTCCTGCTAACAGTGTACAAAGGTTCCAATTTCTCCACATCCTCATCAACACAATTTCTTCACATCCTCATCAACACCTGTTTTGGGGTTTTTTAAGTTGTAACCATCCTAATGAGAAACGTCTATTAAAGTCCTACGCCCAATTTTGAATCAGATTGTTTTATGTTGTTGAGTTTTAGGAATTCTCTGTGTAGTCTGAATATTATCCCTTATCAGATACATGATTTACAAATATTTTCTCCCATTCTATGTGTTGCCTTTTTACTCTGTTGAAATTGTCTTTTGAGGCACGATTTTTTAAACTTTCATGAAGTCTAATTTGTCTATTTTTTTCCTTTGTTACATGTGCCTTTGGTGTCCTAGCAAAGGAATCACTGCCAAATCCAATGTCATGAAGCTTTTGCCCTGTATTTTCTTCAAAGACTTTCATAGTTTTAGGTCTTACTTTTAGGTCTTTGATCCATTTTACTACATTTTTGTATATAGTATTGGGTAAGGGTCCAACATCATTGCTGTGCATGTGGTATCTAGTTTCCCAGTCCCATTTGTTGAATTATTGCTTTTTTGTTAACTTTTTACTTTGAAATAATTATAAATTCATAGGAAGTTGCAAAGTAGTATAGAGAGGTCCCTTGTACCCTCCTCTCAGTTTCCCCCATTGGTTATATCTTATATAACTATAATGGAGTATCAAAAGCAGGAAATTGACATTGATACAAAGTGTGTGTATCGTTCTCCATTATTTTAGCACGCCTGTATTCATGTAACCACCTCCCCAATTGACCCCACTACCCTGTTATGGTCACACCTATCTCTTCTCATCCCCCTCATTATTCCTAATATCTAGCAACTACTAATCTATTTTTCATTTCTCTGACTTTGTCATTTTGACTATAGGATTTAGAGAATGTGGTTTTGAGAACCACATTCAGTATGTGATTGGTTTTTTTCATTTATCAAAATTCCCTTGACATCCATCCAGAATTGTTCCATGTATTAATAGTTTGTTCCTTTTTATTAATGAATAATATTCTCTGGTATGGATGTACCACAGTTTAACAATTCACCTATTGTAGGACATTTTGCTTGTTTACAGTTTTTGATTAAGATAAGGCCACTATGAAGAGTCATATGTATTTTTCATGTTTTTATGTGAACCTAGTTTTCCTTTTGGTAGAATAAATGCCCAGAAGTACAATTGCTGGTTGTATGATAAGTTTATGTTTAGAATTTTAAGAAACTGCAAAATTATTTTGCAGAGTGCCTGTACCATTGTATATTACTATCAGCAAGGTATCAGTTAGTCTCCTTGCATCCTTACCAGAGTTTGACACTCTCACTATTTTTTTATTTTAGCTGTTCTGATAAGTATGTAGAAATATTTCATCATGGTGTTAATTTGCATTTCCCTAATGGATAGTGATGTTGAAACATCTTTTCATGTGCTTATTTGCCATCTGTATATCCTCTTCAGTAAAATCTTTCTTCACGCCCTTGGCCAATATTTTAATTGGATTTTTTTTTTTAATATGGAGTTTTAAGAATTCTTTATATATGTGTTCTTCTAGATTTGATTCCTTTTTCAGATATGTGGTTTACAAATATTTTCTCCCAGTCTGTAGCGTGTCTTTTCATCTTCTTAATAGTCTTTCACAGAGCAAAAGTTTTAAATTCTGATAAAGTCCAATTCATTGTTGTTGGTTTCTTATGAATTGTGCTTTTGATGTTATATCGAAGAATTCTTCACCAAAGCCCTAGGTTCTAAAGGTTTTCTCCTATGTTTTCTTCTAAAATTTTGTATAATTTTACATTTAAATCTATGATCCATTTTGAGTTAATTTTTCTACAAGGTGTGAGGTTTATCTTTTTTGCTTATGGATATCCAATTTTTCCAGCACTACTTTTTTAAAAGACTATTCTTCCTCCATTGAATTGCTTTTGCACTTTTGTCAGAAATCAGTTGGGACTTGTATAAAGGCTATTTCTAAGTTCTCTATTCTGTCCTATTGGTCTACATTTCTATCCCTCTACCAATATGACAGTCTTGATTATTGCCACTATAAATAATTCTTAAAATTGTGTACGTACACTTTCTTCTTCAGAATGTTTTAGCTATTCTAGTTCCTTTGCCTTTCCACATATATTTTAGAATAATCATGTTTATATCTACAATAAAATCTTGCTGCAATTTTGATAGGAATTGTGTTAATTTGTGTATCATCAACTTGGAGAGAATTGACATATTTACAATGTTGAGTATCTCTTCATTTATTTATATCTTCATTGGTTTTTCTTTCAGTGTTTTATAGTTTTAGCATACAATTATGTATCTGTCTTACTAGATTTGCATCTGTTTCTTTTTTTATGAGTGATTACAAACGATATTGGGTTTTTAATTTCAGTTTCCAAATGTTCAAGGAAGTCGAGTTGACTTTTGTATGTAGATCTTGTGTCCTGCAACCTTGCTGGGTTTACTCATTAGTTCTAGGAGTTTTTATATAGATTCCTTGGATTTTCTATGGAGACAATCATGTCATATGACCATAGAGGTAGTTTTATTTTTTCCTTGTACATATTTTATTTCCTTTTTGTGCCTTACGTTGCTAGCCAGAACTTTCAGAACTATATTCTGAAAGAGTGGGGAAGAGAGGTCATCCTTCCTTTGTTCCAAATCTTGAGAAACCATTTAGTTTTTTACCATTAAGTATGATGCTAGCTGTTGGTTTTTTGTAGATGCTCTGTATGAAGTTGAGGAAGTTTCCCCCTATTCTTAGTTTTCAGAATTTTTTTTATCATGACTGGGTGTTGAATTTTGTTAATTTTTTTGCATCAATTAATATGATCATGTGATATTTCTTTTTTGTCCTGTTAATATGATGGATTACATGGATTGAACTTTGAATATTGAAGTAGACTTGCATCCCTGCCATAATACCAGGTGGTCATGGTGTACAATTCTTTTCATATGTTGCTGAGTTCTATTTGCTAATATTTTAAGAATTTTTGCCTCTATATTCATGAGAGTTACTGGTCTATAGTTTTCTCTTTTTGTACTGTCTTTTGTATGATTTCAGTATCAGGGTAGTCCTAGCATTGTAATGAATTGGGAAGTGTTCCATTTTCTGAAAGAAACTGTAGAATTGGTTTTAACTTTCTAAACATTCGGTATAATTTGCTAGTGTAACCATCTAAGCCTAGACTTTTTAGGAGTTTTTAAATTACAAATTAAATTTCCTTTATAGTTATAAGGCTTTTCAAATATCTATTTCATATATCTATTTCACGAATGAGTTGACGTAGTTTTTATATTTTGAGCAATTGGGCACTTCCACTAAATTGTCAAATTTATGTGCATAGAGTTGTTCCTAATGTTCAGTCATTATCCTTTTGATGTCTGCATGTCCTATAGTGATTTCTCCTGTTTTCAATGCTAATATTGATAACTTTTGTTTTCTCACTTTTTTTTTCCTTTCTCAGATGTTTGTTTTATTGATCGTCTCAAAGAACCAGTTTCTTGTTTCATTGACTTTTTTCTATTGCTTTTTTTTTCAATTTCATTAATTTCTGTTCTTGTTTTTATTATTTTCTTCCTTCTTCTTTTGGGCTTCTTTTAATCCTATTTGTTGTTTGTTTCTTGATTTGGAAGCTTAGGTTACTGACTTGAGGCTTTTCATCTTTGCTGATGTGAGCTTTTAGTGCTATAAATCTCACTTTTAGCACTGTTTTGTTGTGTCCCACGTTTTAACACGTATTTTCATTTGTTTCCCTTGAAACTTCCTCTTCGATACATTATTTAGAAATACGTTGTTTAGTTTCCAAGTGTTGAGGTATTTTCCTGTTATATTTCTGTTATTGATTTCTAGTTTGATTCCAGTTTCATCAGAAAGCCCATGATTTCAGTTCATTTAAATTAGTTGAGGTGTGTTTTATGATCCGAGATATGGTCTTAGTATATGTTTCATGAGCATTTGAAAAAATGTGTATTCTGCTGTTGTTGAATGGAGTATTCTGTCAATATAAATTGGATCTAGTTGGTTGCTGGTATAGTTGAGTTATTCTATACCCTTGTTGATTTTCTATTTAGCTATCCCATCAATTGTTGAGAGGAGGATGTTGAAGTAATTGTGAATTTACCTTTTTCTCTTTGTAGTTCCATCATTTTTTGCATCATGTATTTTGCAGCTCTGTTGTTTGGTACATACATTCACATTTAGGATTACTATGTTTTCTAGGTGGATTGACCTTTTTCATCAATATATGATGTTTCTAGGATACATGAGGCCCAAAGAAAACCCAGGGAAGTCACCACCTTGGTGTACATTGGGTCCTGCCATGCCTAGCTGGTCTGTCTTCTTCTCTCCAACATTCAAATTCTTGTGTTTGTTTCAGATACAACTTTTAGGATTTTTAGTTTTTCTTGGTGAGGGGACTATAGAAAAGTCCTCCTTCTCCATTTACCTAGAAATAGAAGTTTTATATTTTTAAAGTGACTTTTACATGCTTATTTAAATAGACATCAAACAATTATAATTGTGATGAAACACCCCAGAAATAAATACAACCAACCAGATTTATTTGCTGCTTTTTTATAACTGATTCTCTGTAAGCAGCCAAAATTAGTGCTGATGAGATGGTTTCTAGCTTATGTGTGTTGATCTTAGCAGTACTTTGTTGTTCAAACTAAATTGAAAGAAGCCAAGTAATGTGACAGTTCATAAGGAATCAATTATATGGCTTCTTCCTCTTTTCTGAAAAATAGTTTTCACAAACAAAGACAAAAATCTGGCCTCCCATTAGGGCTCAGATGGTATCCTGGTGACACTATGTTAGATTATTGATACCTTTATATTAGACTCATATGTCATTTAACTTACTAATTTCCTGTTATGGTGTCAGGGTTTTTTTCTCAGTGACCCCACCTGCAAATATCACATTGGGGGTGAGGATTAAGTCATCAACTCAAAAGCCTAGAAGTATTAAGGTATTGAAGCAATATAAAATAAAATGTAGTAGTATATTCCACAATATTTCTAGTTAAGGTAGTGTTCTGTCCAACTAGAACTGTTCCCACAGCACAGTATTCTTTTTATTATTATTGTTGTTGTTATTACTATTAGTTTCAGGTGTACAAAACAACATAATGATTAGACATTTACACACCTCACAAATTGCTAACCCCAGCAAGTCTACTACCCATCTGACATCGTATATAGCTATTACAGTACCATTCACTATATTCCCTATGCTGTACTTTACATCCTGTGAATACATATTTTCTAATATATATATAAGTAATATATATATAATATATAATATCTATACATAATATATATCTAATACATAATATCTATAATAATATATATCTAATATATAACTATATATATCTAATATATATATAACTAATATATATATATTTTTAAGTTATAGTTGACATTCAATGTTATTTAATATTAGTTTCAGGTGTACAGCACAGTGGTTAGGCATTTATATAGTTTATAATGTTATCCCCCCAATAAGTCTAGTACCCATCTGACACCATACATAGTTTTTACAAAATTGACTGTATTCCCCATACTGTATTGCACATCCCCGTGACTATACTGTGACTACCAATATGTACTTCCTAATCCCTTCACCTTTGTCACCCACCCCCCTAACCTCTTCCTATCTAGCAACCATCACTTTGTTCTCTGTATTTATGAGTCTATTTCTGTTTTGTGTGTTCATTTGTTCTGTTCTTTAGATTCCACATATAAATGAGATCATATGGTATTTGTCTTTCTCAGTCTGACTTATTTCACTTAGCATAATATCCTCTACGTCCATCCACGTTGTTGCAAATGGTAAGATTTGATTCTTTTTTATGGCAGAGTCATACTCCATTGTATAAATGCACCACAATTTCTTTATCCAGTCATCTACTGATGGGCATTTTGGTTGTTTCCATATCTTGGCTATTGTGAAAAACATAGGGGTGCATATATTTTTTTCGAATTAATATTTTGGATAAATAACCAGGAGTGGAGTTGTAGTGTAATAAGGTAGTTCAGTTTTTAATTTTTTGAGGAATCTCCATACTGTTTTCCATAGTGGCTGCACCAGTTTTCAATCCAACAGTGCACAAGGGTTCCCTTTTCTCCACATCCTCTCCAGCACTTGTTGTTTGTATTTTTAATGTACATTATTTTTGCCATTTTTTCTATTGGGTAGCTTATCCCCTTGTCAATGTATAAGATCTCTTTATATATTCTATATATCAATCTTCTGTTTGTACCCTGAATTGTAGATATTTTTCCAAATCTGTTCTTTCTCTCTTGATTTTTTATTCTATCATTTTGATAGCATCTGGGTTTTCAGTCCTAGTTAAGATTTCTTTTCTTTAAATAAATAGCACAGGTAGTTTTTTTAGATTTCCTTTTGCAAGATTTTTGTTGTTTTAAAGTCAAATCTCTTATCCAACTGGGATTTATTTTTATAAATGGTATAAGACTGTGTCCACTTTTCTTTCAAATGGGTATTCAGTCATGCCGGCATCATTTATTAAATCCTTTCCCACTGTATTGAAATTATAGATTCTCTGTTCTCTTCTAGGAACTTGTCTATTCCTCTGGCAACATCACATTAATTTTATTACATTGGCATTATATTACATGCACATTGTATTACATGCAGACACACACACTTACATACACACAATAGTGAAGATATGGTTATGAGGCTGGGTGACTTTCACAATAGTAATTAAGAGTGGATTTGCTTCTCAGTGTTAACTTTCTAATCAAAATGGGATTTAATGAGGAGGCCAATTGATAACTATCCCTGATGCTTCCAGATTAATTTTGCCTTTGTAAAATATTGAAAACATGAATGTATACCATTTATTAAGAGCCAATTTTATGCCAAGTAGTATGTTAGGGGATATATAATTTTTCACACATCAACTTCATGAGGTTAGATTTAGCTTTCTTTTACAGACGAGAAAATGGACACTTGTTCTAAAGGTTAAGGTACTTGCCCAATATTATACATGTAATTATTAGGTGGTAAAGGTAGGATTAAAACACTAATGACTAATGGCTCTTCCTATTGTGCCTAAATGAAATGTTTTGTGGAAAGTACTTTGAAAATTAAAGATGTATGTACATTGACATGGTGGTTATATCATAATCATCATTTCATCAATAATGTCTCTGAATTTTATTTTAAAACAATGCAGTAGATAATACACATGTTAAAACACTGTTAAATATTTTGATGAAAGAACAATAGTTATGTGTTCTTTCAAGATATGGTTTATGAATAAAATGTTAGGAATTCTTTTTATACTTTTATTAATTGGTTATTTTAAACATTTTTTTTAGAGCAGAAGAAAGTTAAAGTAAAAAAACCAAAACCTGAATTTCCTGTATATACACCTTTAGAAAGTGCATATATTCAGTCATATGATCATGGAACTTCTATAGAAGAAATAGAGGAACAAGTGGATGATTGGCTGGAAAACAGGAACAGATCACAGAAAAAACAGGTAAAGAAACTTTTAAATGTGTCTTGTGTAAAATACATGGAGAAAAGTACATAAAATGGAGATATACAGCTGTGTATCTCAATGAGTTCAGTGAACTATCATAAGTGAACGATATTCACCATTGCCACGGTCAAGAAATAGAATATTGTCAGTGTCTAGAAGCTTCCCTCATGTTTCCTTCTGGTCGCTACTTTCCTTTTCTTCCAGAAAGATAATGATTAACCTGACTTCTAACACCATAGATTAGTTTTACCTTCTGTTTGTAGTTTATAAATGGAATCATCCTGTCTTTGTCCATTCAAGCTACTGTAACAAAAATACCAGGGGTGCCAAAAAATGTATACACATGACTTGTATTCATCTTTTGTTGTTGGTATATATTGAGTATTACAATTTTAATACAGTTTTTTTTAATACAGTTCTTAAAATGTGTATACATATTTTTGGCACCCTCTGTATAATGGACTGAGTGGCTTAAACCACAGACATTTATTTGTCACAGTTCTGAAGACAGGGAAGTCCGAGATCAAGGCCCTGGCAGATTGTTGTCTGGTGAGGGCCTTTTCTTAATTCATAAATAGCAGTCTTCTTGCTGTATCCTTAACACGGCAGAAGAGGTGAGAGAGCTCTCTGGGGTCTCTTGTTTAAGGGCACTCATCCCATTCATGAGGGCTCCACCTCATGACCTAATCACCTCTCAAAGGCCCCACCTCCTAATATCACATTGAGGGTTAGAATTTCAACATACGGATTTCAGGGGGACACAAACCTTTAGTCCAGAACACATCCCATAGTACTCTTTTGCGTCTGCTTGTCTCTTATTCAGTATTATATTTGTGAGACTTATCCACTATTGTGTGTAGCAGTGTTCATTGCTGTATAATAGTCCATTTAGAAATACGTATAGCACAATTTATTTTTATTGATGATTTGCATTGTTTCCAGTTTTTGGCTGTAAGGAATAATTTTCCTGTGAACATTACTGTGCTTATAGTACACTGTTTTTGGAGTAAAGTTGCAGGGTCAACTTCGGTAAATACTTCTAAACAGTTTTGGGTTTTTTTTTAATTGTTTGTATTAATTTATACTTCAGTAGCAGGATATGAAAATTCCAATTACCTTACAACCTTGCCAACACTAGGTCAGATCTTTTATATTTTAACCATTCTGGTAGGTATATAGGGATATCTATGTTTTCATTTATATATCCTTTGATGAATAAGATTGAACACTTTTTATGTTGATTGAATATTGATATTTTCCTATGTGAAGTGCCTTTTCAATCTTTTCCCCATTCGGTTGCCTGTGTTTTTCATACTGATTTGTAAAGAGTTCTTTATATATTTCAGAAATGAGTCTTGCTCATATTTCCTCCCACTCTGACTTGCCTTTTCACTCTCTTAATGGTGTCTTTTGATGACCAGAGTTACTATTTTTAATTATCAATCTTTTCCTTTCCTTTATTTGGTGTTTTTTGTGTTGTGTTTAAGAAATATTTTCTTACCTGAAAGTCATAAAGATATTTCGAAATCCTTCTAGAACCTGTAATATCCTACTTTTTACATTTCAGATCAGTAATCTGTGTTTGGTGAGAAGTAATGATCAAGTTTAATTTTTTTTTCCAAAAGTTTTCCAAAGCAACTGGCCCAATTCCAATTAATGAAAAAACTGCTCCCTACAGGTCTGCAAATGGCCCCTAGATCATAAATCAAGTGTCTAGAACTGTGTGGGTCTGTTTTCAGACTTTCTACTTCATTCCCCTAATCTACTTGTCCTTGTGCTGACCAGTCTTAATTACTGAAGCTTCAAAACAGACATCTAGGACATTTTCCAGCTTTTTTCTCTTTCTATAAGATTGCCACTTGTCATTTTCCACAAATTATTCAGCTGAGATGTTCAACTGGGATTACATTGAATATATAAATCAATTTTGGAAGAATTGGCATCCGTACAATTGACTGTACAACCCAGGAATAAATCCATTCATTTAGATCTTCAAAAATATTTTTAATGTGTTCCAGTTTTTTGTGTGTACATACTGCACATTTTTCTTAGATTTTTTCCTGGGCGTTTAGTGTTTTAAATGACATTGTATATGATATTGTTTTTTAAATTTCAACTTTCTAACTATATTTGGTATGTAGAAATGCATTTGATTTTTGTATAATAACCTGTGTCCAGCAATTTTGCTAAGTTTTTTAAATTCTCATAGTTTCTCTAAATATTGTGTTTTTTTTCTCTTTTGTGCTGAGGATTTCCAATACATGTAGACCAGGAGTGAAGATAAGTATCGTTGTTTCATTTCCAATCTCAAAAAAATTTCATCATTAAATTTTTTTATTTTTATTTTATCATTAAAATTACTTATTAAATTTTTATCATTTCACTATTAGGTATATGCAGTAGACTTTTTATAGTGTTTTTAATTGAGATACACTTAATATAACATAAAATTCACCACTTAAAAGTGCTCACTTCAGTGGTTTTAGTCTGTTCACTATGTTGTATAACCATCACCACTATCCAATTTGATAACATTTTCATCACACCAAAAAAATAAATAGCCCTCTACCTGCTAGCAGTTAGCTCCAGTTCTCTGCTCTCTTCTTCCCTGGCAACCACTAATCTACTTTCTGTCTGTGGATTTGCCTATTCTAGACATTCCATGTAATTGGAATTGTACAATATGTGGCCTTTTGTGTTTGGCTTGGCATAATGTTTTCAAGGTTCATCTGTGTTGTAGTATTTAACAATACCTCATTTCTTCTTATGACTAAATAATATTCCATTTTGTGGATATATTGCATAATATTTACCCATTTGTCAGCTAATGGACATTAGGTTTGATGCCATTTTGGGGCTAGGATAAATAAAGATGCTACGAACATTCACATACAAGTACTTGTGCATACATGTTTCGTGCTTTCTCTCTCTCTCTCTCTATATATATATATATATATTTTTTTTTTTTAAGATTTTATTGGGGAAGGGGAACAGGACTTTATTGGGGGAACAGTGTGTACTTCCAGGTCTTTTTCCAAGTCAAGTTGTTGTCCTTTCAGTCTTAGTTGTGGAGGGTGCAGCTCAGCTCCAGGTCCAGTTGCCATTGCTAGTTGCAGGGGGCACAGCCCACCATCCCTTGCGGGAGTCGAACCGGCAACCTTGTGGTTGAGAGGACGTGCTCCAACCAACTGAGCCATCCCGGAGCTCAGCAGCAGCTCAGCTCAAGGTGCCGTGTTCAGTCTTAGTTGTAGGGGGCGGAGCCCACCATCCCTTGGAGGGAGTCGAGGAGTTGAACTGGCAACCTTGTGGTTGAGAGCCCACTGGCCCATGTGGGAATCGAACTGGCAGCCTGCGGAGTTAGGAGCATGGAGCTCTAACTGCCTGAGCCACCGGGCCGGCCCCCTCTCTATATTGTTTTAATCACAGTGAACATCTTAACTTAGTGAACATCTTAATTTAGAACAATCTATTTAGGATTAATGCCAGTTTAGTTTGAATAATGTACAAAAATTTTTCTCCATATAATCTGTTATTGTCACGGGTTAAATCTTTATATATTTTGTACCTGTCAATCTAGATTTATAATTGTTGCTTTATGCAATTTTCTTTTAACGATATAAAAAGGAAAAGGAATTAGAAACAAAAATACCTTTATGCTGTTTTTTATATTTATGTAGTTACCTTTTGTGGTGTTTATTTCTTCAATGCCATTGAGTTGCAGTCTGTTGTCCCTTTATTTTATTCTGAAGGACTCCTTTTAGCACTTGTAGGGTTAGTTTGTTAGCAACACTCTCTCATTTTTTGTCTATCTGGAGAGTCTTGATTTCTCCTTCACTTTTGAAGAATAGTTTTGCCCAATAAATAATTTTTGATTAACAGTTCGGTTCCCTCCCCCCCCAGCAGTTTGAATATGTCATCCACTACCTTTTGATCTCCATTGTTTCTCATTAGAAATCAGATGTTAATCTTATTGAGGACCCCTTGTAAATGAAGAATTGCTTCTCCTTTCCTGTCATCAAGATTCTCTCTTCATCTTTAGCTTTTGATAGTTTGATTATGATGTATGTAGGCATGGATCTCTTTGGTTTATCCTTTTAGAGTTCATTATTCTTCAAATTTGAGAAGTTTTTGACCGTTGTTCTTCAAATACTCTCTCTCCTCCCCCTCTTCCTCCTACCACCATCCCTCAGCCTCTTCCTTTTCTTTTTTATGTCACTTCCATTATGCATATGTTGATAAACTTGATGGTATCCCACAGGCCTCTGAGGCTTTGTTTATTTATCTTTATTATTTCTTTTTGTCCTCATACCAGATAATCTCAATGGATCTATCTTTGTTTGCCGATTCTTTCTTTTGCCTGTTCAAATCTGTTGAGACTCTCTAGTGAAGCTTTCATTTGTTACTATACTTTTCAACCTCAGAATTTCTATTGTGTTCATTTAATAATTTCTGTCTATTTATTGATATTATCAATAAGGTGACATGTTGTTCTCGTATCTTCCTATAGTTCTTTAGACATGGTTTCCTTTAGCTTGTTGAACATATTTTAAATAGGTGATTTAAAGCTTTTGTCTAGAAAGTCTATTGTCTGGTTTTCCTCAGGCATAGTTTGTTTCTTTCTTTTTTCGTTTATATGGGCCATACTATTTTGTTTTGTTGCAGGCCTTGTAGTTATCCAGTCTTCAACAGACTGGATTTTGTGAGTATTAAAATTGGCAACTCTGGATATCAGATTCTCTCCCCTTTCCAAGATTTGTTGTTATATTGGGTTTATTGTACTTGTTTGTTTAGTGACTTTTCTGAATTCTATAAACTTTTTTTTTTTTTGCCCAGTGTGGCCATTGAAGTCTCTTCCACTAGCTTAGTGATCAGCTAATAACTAACAACTGAACAGAGAGTTCCTTAAATGCTTGGAGCCAAAAATTCTTCTAGACTTTGACATGGTGGAGCTTCACTTCCACACTCAGACAGTTTACAACTCTACCTTATCCTTTACTTCCTGCTTCCAA
Organism: Rhinolophus ferrumequinum; assembly: GCF_004115265.2. NCBI lineage: Eukaryota > Metazoa > Chordata > Mammalia > Chiroptera > Rhinolophidae > Rhinolophus > Rhinolophus ferrumequinum. Next base: position 6,859,096 of record NW_022680355.1, on the reverse strand, counting down.
AGAGCCTCAAGGTCAGCAGCAGGTGAGAACATAGGTCTTTCTCAGATCTTTTCTGAGCATGCTCACAGCCCTGAGCTTGCACATGGCCTAGATTTTCAGGAATGTCAGAGCATCTCATTCCTCAGCCTTTTTCCCCAAGCTTTTTGGTTAATCTATTATTTGCCCAACTGTGTTCTGTCACCTCAAGCAGCAGTAGTTATGATATTAGCCTGTAAAAGTTTTTCAACAAATGCTCCCAGGAAAGCAGATTTGGGGAATAGGCCTGCTCTGAGTTCCACAAAATATAAGACAAGTCTTTTGAACCATCTTCCAGGAAGCTGCTGGGCAGGTCAGAACAAATAATTACAGTCCTTTGCAAATTAGTTCATTCTGCTGCCTTCATTATCAAGAATATTCCTGTTGTTTTTGCATATGGTGATAAGCTAAGGAACAAGGAATAGGACTGGAGTAAGTTGAAGTACCACACATGTTGCTGTTCTTATCAAGACGCAGCTATTTTCTTAAATACACGTTATCCGTGGTGCTGCAAACCTTTGGTTAATTTCCACAGTTTTAAAAAAGTTAATTCGGATAGATTTTGCCCATTTTCTGTTGCTTTTATGTGGAGGTAGAATGGTTGGAGTTCCTTACTGTGCCATTTTTATTGACATTACTCTAGGTTTTTAAACAATCAAATCAAGTTCTTTTCCTAGACTTGCTAAGAATTTTTATTTACTAAAGATGAATATTGTTGAGGCCCACACTAAGACACATCATAATTAAAATGTCAAAAGTTAAAGACAAAGAATGAATCTTAAAAGCAGCAAGAGAAAAGCAGTTAGTTACCTACAAGGGAGCTCCCGTAAGACTATGGGATTTCTCAACAAAAACTTTGCAGGCCAGAAGGTATTTGCACGAAATACTGAAAGTGATGAAAAGCAAGGATCTACAACCAAGATTACTCTACCCAGCAAAATTATAATTTAGAATGGAAAGACAGATAAAGAGCTTCACAGATAAGAAAAAGCTAAAGGAATTCATCACCACCAAACCAATATTATAAGGAATGTTAGAGGGACTTCTTTAAGATGGGGGGGGGAGATAAAAAATATGAATAATAAAATGGCAATAAATACATATCTATCAACAATTACTTTAAATGTAAATGAATTAAATGCTCCGATTAAAAAATAGGGGGGGCTGAAGTATAACAAAACGAAACCCTTACATATGCTGCATACAAGAGACTCATTTCAGATTGAAAGACACACACAGACTGAAAGTAAAGAGATAGAAAATGATATTTCATGAAAATGAAAACGCAGAAAGAAAATCTGGAGTGCCATACTTATTATACCAGATAAAATAGACTTTAAAACAAAGTCTATACCATGAGGCAAAGAAGGACCTAGTAGTCCCACTTTTGGGTATTTATCTAAAGAAACCCAAAATGCTACTTTGAGGGGACATGTGCATCCATATGTTCATTGCAGTCTTATTTACTCTAGCAAAGATTTGGAGGTGGACTGAGTGTTCCTGAATGGATGAATGGGTTAAGAGGAGGTGGTACATATACACGATGGAATATTACTCAGACATAAAAAAGAATGAAATCTTGCCATCTGCAATATGGATGGACCTAGAGGGTATTTTGCTGAGTGTAGGAAATCAGACAGAGAAAGACAAATGTCATATGAGTTCACTTACAAGTGGAATCTAAAGAACAAAGTAAACAAACAAAACAGAAACGAAGTCATAGATACAGAGAACATTTTGATGGTTGCCAGATGGGAGGGGGGGTTCAAGGGTTGGTGAAAAAGGGAAAGGGATTAAGAAATACAAATTGGTAGTTACAAAATAGTCATGGGGATATAAAGTAAAATATAGGGAATATAGGTAGTAATATAGTAATAACCATATATTGGGCCAGGTGGGTACTAGACTAGTCAGGGCATCACTTCTTAAATTATGTAAATGTCTAACCACTATGCTGTACACGTGAAATTAATATAAAATAATATTGAATGTCAACTGTTACTGAAAAATTAAGAAATGGGGGAAAAGGTGAAGGGGAATATGAGGTCCAAATTTCCAGGTATAAAGCAAATAAGTCATGGGGATGTAATGTACAGCATAGGGAATATAGTGAATAATATTATGATAGCATAGTATGGTTTCAGATGGTTGCTGGACTTATGGTGATCACTTCTTTAAGTACATAAATGTTGAATAACTATGGTGTACACCTGAAACTAATATTGTATGTTAGCTGTATTTTAATAATCTTCAAAAAAATAAAATGTGGAAAGGGAGAAGTTTTATTTCACTGTATAATATTTCCAGATTAAACAAAAAAGAAATGGGAAGAAAAATGAATATTGGCACATTTTACCAAATGCTTTTTTCTGTGTCATTGAATATGATTGTATGCTTTTCACCTTTATTTTGTTAATGAGATTAATTATATTGATTGTTTTTAAATAGGAAACCACCTTGTTTTCCTGGAATAAATCCATTTTATTTGATTTGATTTGCTAGTATTTTAGTTAGGATATTTGTGTGTGTGTTTAGGAGAGAGATTGGCCTGCGATTTTCTTTTCTTATAATATCCTTGTCAGGTTTGGTGTTAATCATATACCAATTGTTTCTTTTTTTTGATCTTTTTATTTTGAAATAATTTTTGATTCATGGGAAGTTGCGAAGAAAACACAGAAGACTTATATACTTCTCACCCAGTATTCTCTAATGGTTATATCTTATTTAGCTACAATCAATTTCAAAACCAAAAATTGACATTAGTACAATAGCTGTGTATAGTTGTATGCCTTTTTATAATGTGTAGTTTTATGTCACAACCACTGCAATTAAGATATAGAATTCGAGTTACAGAACACAAATATATCACTCATGCTTCTTTATGTTCACACTCATCCCCATCCCACCATCCTTAACTTCTGACAACCAGTAATTCTATCTGTATAGTTTTGCCATTTTGAAAATGTTATATAAATGGATCACTTACTAAGTGACCTCTTGAGATTGACTTATTTTATGCCATTTTCTCCTTTTATTGAGGTATAATTGATATACGACATTATATTAGTGTTAGGTGTACAACATAATGATTCAATATTTGTATGTCTCGCAAAATGATTATCACAATAAGTCTAGTTGACATCTGTCACCATATATAGTTACAAAAAATTTTGCATGTGATGAGAACTTTTAAGATTTACTCTGCTACCAATTCACAACTATGCAATGTAGTCTTAACTACAGTCACCAAGCTATACATTACATCCCCGTGACATTTATTTTATAACTGGAAGTTTGTACCTTTAACCCCCTTCCATCATTTCACCCCACCCCCACCCCACCTCTGCTAGACACCAGTATGTTCTCATTATCTATGAGCTTGGGTTTGTTTGTTTTTGTTTCTGATTTTGTGGGGGTCTTTTAGATTCCACTAAAAAATGTGAGGTCATATGTAATATCATATAGTACTTGTCTTTCTCTGTCTGACTTACTTCACTTAGCATTATGCCCTCAAGTTCCATCCCTGTTCTCACAATGGTAAAATTTACTTCTTTTTATAACTGAAAAATATTCCACTGTGCGTGTGTGTATCACATTTTCTTTATCAGTTCATCAATGTATAGACACTTAGATTATTTTCATATCTTGGCTACTATAAATAATGCTGCAATGAACATGAGGTGGATATATCTTTTCAAATTAGTGTTTTCATTTTCTTCAGATAAATACCCAGAAGTGATACTGCTGGATCATATGATCTCTTTAATTTTTTGAAGAACGTCCATAATATTTTCCGTAATAACTGTATAATAATTCGCACCAACAGTGCACAAGGGTTCCCGTTCCGCCACATCCTTGCCAACACTTGTTATTTCTTGCCTTTTTGATAACAGCCATCTGACAGGTGTGAAGTGATATCTAATTGTAGTTATGATTTGCATTTCCCTGATGTTTAGCAATGTTGCGCACCTTTTCAGAACCTGATGCCATTTGTATATATTCTTTGGAAAAATGTCTATTCAGATTCCCTGCCTATATTGTAATTAGGTGGTTTGCTTTTTTGCTGTTGAGTTGTATGAGTTCTTTATATATTTTGGATATTAACCCTTATCAGATATATGGTTTGCAAATGTTTTCTTCCCATTCAGTAGGTTTTCTTTTCGTTTTGTTGATAGTTTCCTTTGCTGTGCAGAAGTTCTTTAGTTTGATGTAGTCCCACTTGTTTGTTTTTACTTTTGTTGTTTTGCTTTTCGTGTCATATCCAAAAAATTATCACCAAGACTGATATCAAGAAGCTTACCATCTATGTTTTCTTCTAGGGATCAGGTCTTACATTCAAATCTTTAATCCATTTGAGTTCATTTTTGTGTATGATGTAAGGTAGTCCTCCCATTTTCCCAACACCGTTTATTGAAGAGACTGTCCTTTCCCCATTGTTTATTCTTGGCTCCTTTGTCAGGCATAAATTGACCATATAGGTGTGTGTTTATTTCCGGGCTTTCTATTCTGTTCCAGTGATCTATGTGTCTGTTTTTATAGCCAATACCATACTGTTTTGATGACTAGCTTTGTAATATAGTTTGAAATCAGGGAACATTATACCTCCAGCTTTGTTCTTCTTTCTCGAGATTGCTTTGGCTATTTGGGGTCTTTTGTGGTTCCACACAAAATTTAGGATTGTTTTATTTCTGTGAAAAAATGCCATTGGACTTTTGATAGGGATTGCATAGACAGGGAATTTGTAGATTGTTAGGGACATTTTAACGATGTTAATTCTTCCTATCCATGAACACGGTATAGCCTTCCTTTTATTTGTATCTTCTTCAGCTTTTTCAATGTTTTATAATTTTCCGAGTACAAGTCTTTTGCCTCCTTGATTAAATTTATTCTAGATATTTTATTCTTTTTCATGCAATTATAAATGGGATTGTTTTCTTAATATTTCTTTCAATAGTTCATTATTGGTATATAAATATGCAACTGATATCTGAATATTAATTATATCTTGCTACTTCACTGATTTCACGTATTAGTTCTGATAGTTCTTTGGTGGAATCTTTAGGGTGCTCTCTACATATGGTATCATGTCTTGTGCAAATAATGACAGTTTTACTTCTTTTTCAATTTGGTTGCCTTGTATTTCTTGTCTGATTGCTGTGGCTAGGATTTCCAATACTGTGTTTAATGAAAGTGGACATCATTGTCTTCTTTCTGATTTTAAAGAAAAAGGTTTCAGCTTTTCACCATTGAGTATGATTTTATTCATGGGCTTGCCATATATGACCTTTATTATGTTGAGGTATGTTCCTTTTATTCTCACTTTGTTGAGAGTTTTTATCATAAATGGATGTTGGATTTTGTCAAATGCTTTTTCTGCATCTAATGAGGGATCATACAATTTTTATCCTTTATTTTGTTTATGTGGTGTATCACATTAATTAATCTGTGGATATTGAACCAACTTTGCATTTGGGAATAAATCCCACTTTATAAAAGTGTATGGTCTTTTTAATGTATTGCTGAATTTAGTTTGCTAATATTTTGTTGAGGAGTTTTCATCTATGTTCATTAGTGATATTGGCCTATAATTTTCTTTTTTTGTAGTGTCTTTGACTGATTGGGGAATTAGTATAATGCTGGCCTTGTAAAATGAGTTTGGGAGCCTTCCCACCTCTTCAGTTTTTTGGAGTAGTTTGAGAAGGCTAGGTATTAATTTTTCTTTGAATGTTTGGTAAAATTCACCTATGAAGCCATCTAGTCCACAGCTTTTGTTGGGAGTTTTTTGATTACTGATTTTGGCACCTGCCTATTGGGAGGAGAATTCACCTACAGAGCAGTGGTGCCTGATAGCACCTCTGTCCCCAAAGAAAGTTGCCCCAACCCTTGCCCCTCCAAGCCTTACCCTGAAGTTAGTAAATTTAAGTACGTCCCATCTGTCCCTGGCACTTTTCAAGCTGCTGCCCCTGCACTGGAGCTTTGAGCAAGTGCATCTGTGTGTGGCCCCTTTAAGACGTGCAGCACTTTGGTCTCCCGCAGCCCATTGTCCCTTTGGGACACAATCACTGCTCGTTTTCACAGCCAGATGTTATAGGGAATCCTCTTCCCAGCACTTGTGGTCATGGTTGGGATGTCGGTGTGGGGTTGGGATCCCTCGCTCCTCAGCAGGGATAACCCTCCTGATGCTTAATCGCACACCATGGGAGTGGGACTTGCCCACACCTTGTCTCTGTCCCTCCTGCCAGTCTCCACGGGGCTTCTTCTTTATGCCCTCAGAATTCAGTTATCGGAATTCTGTTCCACGAGTCTTCAGGTGGATCTCATTGATGGTTCTATAATTTAGATGGTCCTGGGAGGAGACGAGCACAGCGTACCTACTCCACCATCTTGGAGCCATCTGTTCCCATGTTTGTCTTATTTTTGAGTTTAAAGTTTTTTATGTATTTTAGACACAAGTCCTTTGTCACCTATGTGTTTGCAAATATGTTTTCCAAGTTTACAACTTGCTTTTTATTTTAGTGAGTGTCCTTTGAAGAACATACTAGTAAGTTTAAAATTTAGATTTTCATTTTATGAAATTTTTTTCTTCAGCTTTTGGTTTTATTGATTTTATGTATTGTTTTTCAGTTTTATATTTCATTGATTTTTTTTTTTCCTATTAAGTTTTTCCTGTCATCTACTTATTTTGGGTTTAATTTGCTCTTTTTCTTCTGTTTTCTTAACGGGGAAGCTTAGGTCATTGATTTGAAAATTTCCTCCTTTTCTAAGTATTAGTGCTATAAATTTCCTCTGAACACTGGTTCAGAGTTTTATATTTTACATTTTTTTATATTTATATACTTATATTGTAGCTGTATAGTACAATTTTTGAGGCTTTCATTTTCATTCAGTTCAGAACAGACTAATTTCCCATGTGATTTCTTCTTTGACTCGTCTTTACTTTCCTGATAAGTATTTTCCGGATATCTTTCTGTTATTGCCTTCTGTCTATATATAGTTCTATTCGTTAAGTTTATAATTTTTGAAGTTTGGGGTCAGCATTTATTAATGATTCTTTTTTATTTACTATTACTAATATTTTGGGAGTTAAATTTATCAACTTAGTATTTACTTTTTATTTGTCCCTGTTTTATTTTTTTTTCTGTCTCCTCTCATTTTTTTGGATTAATTTTTAATTTCCATTTATCCCCTCTGTGAACTTGGTGTCATTATATACATTTTAGTTCTTTTAGTAGATAGTATAGAGTATTCAACATGCACCTTGACTTATTACAGTCTTGTATGTTTCTGTTGCCTCTTCCCAAACAGTGAAATGATCTTTGACCCTTTACTTCATCTTCCTGTGTTCTGTGTATTATCATGTGTTAAGAGTTGAGTTGTGTCCCCTCCAAAATTCCTATGTTGAAGCCCTAACTCCCAGTTACTCAGAATGTGACATTTGGAAATTGGGTCATTGCATATATAATTAGTTAAAATGAGTCATATTGGAGTTTTTGTGTCTAGAACTGTGTGACTATGCAGCATGTCATTTCCTGGATTCCCTTGTTTCAAAGTCTATATTCTTTTCTCATTAGAATTTTTATCTATGGTTTCTATTGTTGCACTGACCATAGAAATGCACACATTATACTTTTAATAGGTTCTTATTAAATTAATCAAGTGTCCAAAGTAATTTATAATGGTGACCTCTGCTGAGAAAGTATATTAATGGGAGGAGTGGGAAACAAAATACTGGACTCTTTATGTCAGGAGACCTGAGTTCTAGTTTTACCATCACTGTTTATTAAGTATATGATCTAGGTTTCAGTTTTCTTATTTAACACTACACAAAAGCATGAAATTATCTGCTCTTTTCTACCTTAGAGATAAGAGTATACCTATATGTTAAAACATTTTATAAAGTGAGAAACCCTAAAACATAAAGTTTTCCTCTTATTCTAACCTGCTTTGGGATCCTCCTGTCATTTTCAAAGTTTTCGTCTACATTTAAATTTTCCTTTTGTCGTTTATTAAGTAGAAACCAAATGAAGATAAATGTATGCCCCAGTTGGCCTCTCCATTGTTTGTATTAAGAAATTGACTCTTTCTTCAAGAGCTTCTCTAATATTCTCCCTAACTAGTTTCTGTTTTGTCCAGTATATATTTGGACATGTCACAAAATGATGTAATGGAGAGATGAGCTTTCAGGAAACCTTGCCCTAGGCGTATGACATGGTAGTGAGTGATCGTAGATAGAGGCTAATGTACCTATGTATACGTAGCTCATATGAACAAATTGCATAAGGAAAATACCATAGCTGAAAGCTAGCTGTTGATTTTACTGATGATTCCATGTCAAATAAGGAAAATATAAAATTTTTATCATCATGATTCCTAACATCTTGTGTCCTTTGTGCTAAATATCAAACTTGATATTTAGCTCATTTAACCTCACAAACTCTCAGTTAGTAACAATTTTTCTATTTTACAAAGGATGTTTGATTATCAGGGCCACTGTGACATATTTAGTTGAATCATATGCAATTGCCGTTTTTTAGGGCAAAGACATTCAATGTCAGGAATTTTATATGGCTCACCCAGTATAAGTAAATTAGACATTGATCCATAAATGGAATTCTTAACTTTATTAAACTGTTGATAGCGTCAAACGCAGGTAATTTCTCCCAGAATTTGCTAGAGCTTTCATTAGTGACAGTCCCTACAACACTTCGTAGCAATAAGTAAAGGATGACAAATATCCAAACAGCAGGAATATTAGATGAAAAGTGAAATTTAATAAGTTATTTCTGATTATTTTGTAATTGTCAGACATAACTTGCTGATAGTCATTTTTTCAATTTCTGAAACAATGTCATTATATATTTTAAGTCCAATAAGCAGGGTCAAACTGTATTTTTGTGAAAACAGTAATTCAAATATATGATTGATAACAGTGAGGTTTTAATGAGTCATTGGGTAAGTCAAAACAAATAATTTTCCACCATAAATATTATAACAAATAAACTCTTTTAAAACAAAATAGTTCCTCCTTTTTCCCCCTGGTGACCCAGTGGTAATGTTCTGCAGTGTTTTATGTAGGAGACCTGGATTTCATTCCTGTTCTCGTTATCTCTCTCCCTGGGGCTGCAATGAATAAAATAAGAAATAAAATCACTATCCTGCATCCTTTGTGCCATGGGCTGCACCCTTGTCAGATTTCATAAGCTTAGCTAGATGGGCCTGGTTAGTATTGGGCGGGATGACCTCAAAGAAAACAAAATCAGTGGAACAAACGTCTTCCGTGCAGCCAGTATTTCATCTTCCTTGAACTCTTGTCTTACAGTCCTTACTGCACTTTCCTCTTTACTATTTGATTGATTTACTTGCTCTAGGAAAAAAAAAGTCTTTAAAAGTAAATGCATTTCTAGTAATTTAAATCAATGCGTTTATTTTCCCTTTTCAAATTTGAAAGACTATTTAGTTTGAAAGGTGTTTGGCTGTATTTTTAAAAGACAGTATTCCAACAAGCAATGTTTTTTATTGTCTAAAAATTTACTTTCTCAGGAACTTCTCATTTTATTTATCTCTATAGAGTTCTCTGGTAGAGTGTTCTGTTTCTGTTTGTTTTGAAAGATAGTGTTGCCCTTGTTTTGCAAATGATACAACACAGGGATTATATTTAAAACATAGTATAATTGTGTGAAGATTCAAAACTTAGATTTTTTTGTTTTCTTTTATCGATATACTCTATAATTTTAAATTTGAATTTAAAAGTCTCAAATACCAGAAGTTTTAATTAGGTATCTGTATATGTCTATATATTAGGTTGGTGCAAAAGTAATTGCAGTTTTTGAAATTATTTTTAACCTGTTAAACCGCAATTACTTTTCACCAACCTCATATAATACACAATGCATGTAATTCAGCTAAAAATGCACTGATGTTTTAACTGTGAATAGACGCAACCTACCTCCAGCTGTTCTTCCCTAAACACACACAAACACACTTTCATAATTACAGATGGTACATATGCATACGTGCACACACACACACCTATGTTCTCTAACAGACTGGTTTGTTTTCTCTCCCTCCTCTACTGTTTCCCTCTCCCTCCCTCCATCCCTGTCTACAAAGGAACTCTTTTCTTCCTAATGACATTTTACCTAGAACCTCAGTATTACAGAGACAGATACAAAAAGCTGAGATTCTCTGATTAAGGTCAAAATGAGGGAGGCTAGAGTCCCATCCATTTGGCCTCTTCCTCACCCCATGAGGCAAGGAAGGCACCTTGAAAAAACCCTGAAGTTCTAAGAAGCGTGTCTGCCCTCCTCAGTTTCACATTCATCCACATAAACAAAGATTTCGTGTTTTGAAAGAGTTATAGTAAGGAAAGAAATGTGTGTAAACAAAGAACAACAGTAAAAACAATCAGGTTATTGTGAGAAAATAGGTGCTTGAATAGAGATAATAGGTATGTAACTGTGAAAGAGAGAAAATTATTAAAATGAACAAGAAGGGCATATATCTTCATCAGGAAAGCAACTTCCAGAATGTTCCTGTTTAAACAATGTCAATGGTAACGCTTAGAACTGTGAGCATGGACCTGAAAAGTATTCAACAATGACTCTTAGTGTTTTCTTATTCTATTCTACTCCCAATCCTCTACATTTCTGATTAGAATGACCTCAAACCAAAATTAACCCCCAAAGTCGTAATAGTTAAAGATGGATGGCATATCCTTCTTTATGAAATAAACAGTCATTTGGAGTGTTCCAGAATTAATCTAATTTATAATTTAGTACCATTTAAAACAATATTCCCTATGTGTCATCAACGATTTTTCAAGGAGTAGTTTTTCAAGTATTTTAGTGTTACCCATTTTAAACCAGCCTTTATCAAAATTTGAGAATACCCCATGAGAGTGGTGGGTTGATACCTTTTTAATAACTGATTCTTTGGAGAGATAAGCCTCAATTTGTAGTATTTGCTATTCAGTGGTAGATACTCCCATCATGGCTGATCTGAAATGATCAACATGAAGTCACTGAAAGTGGAGCTGGGAAAAGATACATAGCAGTAGCTTACCATTATATATTTCCACCATGTAGGTACAGTAGATGTGAATATCCCCAAAGACATACATAATAATAAAATGTAGTAAAACGGGAAGTGGTAAGTTTGGAGTATTGCCTTTTTTAGCATAGTTATAAATTTATGTAAGTTAATTCTTAATAATGGATATGTTTAACAACTAAAAGTTTAGCTGTTGGCTCTCATGAACTGGTATGAGTAGTCTCCAGCACACCACTGTTTGGGGGGGAAATTCAGTTTCTTTACCTTTTACTGTAAATCTGATTCAGACATCCATCATCTATCTCCAAGATTCACTGTAGTTACTCAGATTATTTTGCTGTTGGTATTTAGGGGATATAAATACCAGACTGTTGCCCGCTTCTTTTTATCAGTTTGTTCTGTCTATATTATTAAGTCATATATTATTCTTTAGTCATTTAATATCTTAACTTCCTGTTATTTGTCTAGCAAGATGACTTTAAACCAAAGTGATAATCGTTCCCATGTCTTAAAACAACCAAAAGAAATGAGCCATGAGTAGTACATTGGAGTATTAGTGAGATATTTTTGTTGGTGGATCTTCAACTACTTAAAACTGCCCAGATTAATCTGTTTTATTGTTAATAACGGAGTTTTCTTTTTTTAAAGCTTTTTAATGTAGTTAGTCGATAACAGCTGAAGTTTCCAGTGAGAGGTTTCAATCTGTTACCCAGCAATTAACAATTTGTATTCATCATTGATAATATCAGCTTGCCACTGAATATTTTCATCATTCATTAGTTTACCCTTTAATAAAATTGGTTTACATACACTTCCTGAAACATTTTTATATCTTCAAAATAATTTGACTGTGGCAATATTAGATCTAGAATGTCTGCTGTTTCCAAAAAGTAAATTTGAACTTTGCCTATTAGAAAATCATGTTTTGTTGAGTTGGCCTTTTGTATTAAAGATGTTTATCATGTAAGTAAAGCTCAGGAATAAAAGGAAAACTTGAAACATTGTCTCTGACTATTGTAGAATGGATAGCAGAGAAGGCTACTGAATGAATTAGTACAAGATGCTATGAAAAGTGCATTTCAGGGGTCTCTTGATCGTCATGACAGAAAAAGGGCCAGTGATGTGAGAGCTTAAAAAACTGATAATATTTGTTCACTATTTATGTGTTTGGTATTCTTGCTTTATTCAAATCCTATTTTAAGTCTATTAAAATCACTTTCTATAAATAAACCGTATTTTGTGAAGTTCTTTTAGAGGTATAACTTGTTTGATAACATTAGAGTACAAAAAAATGTCGAATCTCTCAGTTATTCCAAACAATTCTTTGACTTGCAGCCCTTCTCTATCAGGATCTCTGAGAAGTCTATTGTTAGTCATTCTTTGGGGGACAGCCCCTTTCCCGATGGTCTCTCCAAAGACACTCAGGGTAGGGTTGCTGCTTTGCTGATTATCAGAGAATGCCCTCTAATTCCTTCTACAGGGAGTTGCACTTGGTTTGTCCTCCTGCTCAGGCCAGTGGTGTCTATAGTCTGTGACATAGCAAGAGACCCTTCCTTGTGCCACGCTAACTACAGGACCTTGCCGCCACTGCCAAGCTTGCCTCTAAGAACAAGTATGCAGTCACTTCCTTCCAAAGTCATTACCTCCAGTGTGCTGCACAACCCCAGGGAATCCACAGCCTATCCACCCTTCCCAATTTTAGGAACTCTTTCACCCCCCCACAAAATTATCATGCTTTTTGTCTTCAACTCTTCCATTTACACTTAGATTTTCTTTTCCCACCCTTTTCACACACAATGGCATCTAATGGCTTCAGTAAGTACTGGATAGTTCTAAACTAGGGCACATTTCTTTTAAGTAGTAAAAAGTAAACAATATAGCAGGTTTTCCTATCCTGTTATATTAAATTCTTACTAACTTGTTACAGAAGTTTTCTCTCAGTGGTAAAAGAAAAAATAATCACAACCTTGACTCAGTTTTACAGACTACGATAAAGTACAAGAACAAAATAAGAAACTGTACCTTTGTGTGGACTAACGTATGTGCAGGAGATTTATAGTTTGTATACATCACATTCATGCATATGTTCAAGAATGTATATGATGACAAAGAATACTATAAGAATTAAATGAAATAAATACATAAAATGGCAGATACATCATAGTCCTTCAATAGATAATTAGTTTAATCTTAATTAGATAATTTTCTAAGAGAATTTTTCTTAATGGATTTATGGTTAAGGTGGGTGTTTATTGACTAATACTATCTAATGCTATCTTTAGTTTCATAATGTCTTTCAAAGACTGTTTCATAAATAGCTTGAGAAACTTTTCTTTTTACAATCATTTCTCTTATGATGGCTATTTAACATTTTAGTTATAAATTTATTTTCTTAGAAACTTTCTATAATGGAAACAGTTTGCAATCAATTTAAAGAATGCCAAGATAATATCAATAATGAAGTCTTTGGAGTGGGTCTTTTGTTAAGCCTGGCTGCTACCGCACCACCTGCTCTCTGTGGGCTTGAATCTCGTAGCATCAATGTTGCTTTGAAATCTGAGAAGGCTTTCCACTTCCTGACAACTAATATGCCACTTGCTTTAGTCAGACATCATATTACTGATTATCTGAATACTATTTCCTGTTTCTTTTTCCTGTATCTCTAAATGAACCCCTAATGTCTTAGTAGGATTATGATGTTATATAAAACAGATACTTAACTAAATTAGATTTTTTTTTGCAAGAGGAAGGAGATCATAGAAAGGATGAATCATAGTATATCCTAAATGCTTTCCAAAAGTAAAATTTTGAAAATATTTAAAATATAATTAGGTATAACTACTATATATAAAGAGTTTTTAAAAACCTACATTTGTTTCTGATCTTCCTTTTATAATGCAAGGGTTTTTCTGTATTCTGTAGTATAGGACTTAGTTTTTGTGTTTTGTATTATTCCCCTTGCATCCAATCTTATTAATAATATAAATAACTATTTTTAGGAAAAAGCTAAGATATAATTCTTATATTATAATTACCTAGTCACTTATACGTATTGCTCCTCTGCTCCACTCACTGTTAACTGCTTGATGGTTGAGTTCATGCCCTTTTAATCTTTATATCCACCACAGTGTCTATCTATAGGGGAAATAATTGAATTGGACTCAGTTGTTGAATTAAACTGATCCCACTAATTTACTTCACTCCATCACTCAATACCCATTACATGTTCTTATCCTTTATGTGCCTGTCTTTCAAAAGACAGTCTTATTTCCATCATTTTAAAGTTTCTGGGAGTATCTCACCATATTCTCAACTAGGAATCACAGGGACAGAGCTATCTTATTTTGATACTGGATTAGATTCAAGTTACTGGACCAGAAAGGCAGTTTTCCAGTGTCCATCTTTTAAGAAAAGATATTCTCATACAACAATATGGTTAGTACTGGGAAAATAATAACTTCCTCTACCTAATAAAATGCCCACGAAGCCAAAGTATGTTCCTGATTGCTGATTTATTTCTTTGTTCTGTGGATCAGACTACTCTCATAAATGTGATCAGTTTATTCTCTCCCATGCTTACTCTGTTAAATTAAATTACATGTAGAAGGACCCTTTATCAATCAATATACCATGAAAAATGATTTTCTCTACTTAACAGTAGAGAGTGAATTCTTGGAAGAAAGATATGTTGAGCAAAGACACAAAGGTAAGACATTTCAAAAGCATGTTCAAGATAAGATGGTAGGCTATTGTGTCTAGCTTCGAGAACATGGTGAGAATATACTATGAGATAAAGCTGGAAAAACAGGTAGGTAACAAAATGTCTAAGTGTTTTAATGGCAGAGTAAGACATTTAGATTTTATATTACATGTAGTGGGGAATATTTGGATTGTGAGCTGAAGGAGTAGGGTGTTGATGTGCTGTTTTATAAAGACGACTATAGCAGCAATAGACTAAAACTGTAGATTGAGAGTAGAAAAGACAGAAATTGTACAAAAATAAAATTCAGACTTACCTACAATCATAGCTAACTA
Organism: Rhinolophus ferrumequinum; assembly: GCF_004115265.2. Taxonomy (NCBI): domain Eukaryota; kingdom Metazoa; phylum Chordata; class Mammalia; order Chiroptera; family Rhinolophidae; genus Rhinolophus; species Rhinolophus ferrumequinum. The sequence goes on along the minus strand of NW_022680355.1, from coordinate 6,843,997 downwards.
GTAAATAGTGGAGCCAGGACTCAAATGGTCTATCTGACACTAAAACCAATATGCTTGCTATCCAACCCCCACAATATAAGCATATCGTATTATAATTATTTATGGTTTTTTATTAGAGAAAACCATATCTTTTCACTTTTACATCCCAGTGTCTTAGCACAGTGCCTAAAAAAATAGTTATTTTTTATTCATTAGTTCAATCAGTAAACATTTATTGAGCACCTACTAGGCAGTGTGCTAGGGTACGCATATGGTTCATCTCTAGTAGGTACTGCCAGTTTTCCTAAGTAATTATAACCAATTTACACATCCATCACCAGTTTTTGAGAGAGTTCCTATTGCTCCACATCCTTTCCAACACTTGGTATTATCTCTTTTTTTCATTTTAGCTCGTCTAGTGTATATCCTGTGCGGTTTTTAAAAAACAATTTCTAAAAACTGAGGTGAAATTCACATAACATAAAATTAACCTTTTAAAAGTGAACATTTCAGTAGCATTTAGCACATTCACAATGTTATACAACCACCACCTCTGTCTAGCTTCAAAACATTTCATCATCCCAAAAAGAAACTAGCCATTAAGCAATTGCTCCCTATCCCCACCAGCCCATAGCGACCACTGATCTTCATTCTGTCTCTGGCTTTGTCTATTCTAGATATCTCTTAGAAATGAAATCATACAATATTTGACTTTGTTTCTGGCTTCTTTCCCTTAGCATGCTTCAACGTTCAGATCGTCTACTTTTTCACGCAGCCTTTTCAGCACTTCCAAATAGTAAACTTGGTTAACTGTTTGTCTAGTTGGTACAAATTCATAATGAATAATCCCTCTGATATAAAAAAAGAAGTTAGCAACATCTTTGCAACAAGTTTGCAAACTTAATTTTTATACCTGGTATATGTACCACATCTTTGTCCAATCATCTATCCAAGGACTCTTAGGTTGTTTCCATGTCTTGGCTAAAGTGAAAAATGCTGCAATGAACATAGATGTACCATGTTTCCATGAAAATAAAACCTATCCGGACCATCAGCTCTAATGCATCTTTTGGTGCAAAAATTATATAAGACCCAGTATTATATTTATTATGATATTTTATATTATATGATATTATGTTAATTATATTAACCCGGTCTTATATAAGATCAGGTCTTATATTAATTTTTGCTCCAAAAGACACATTAGAGCTGATGGTCCAGCTAGGTCTTATTTTCAGGGAAACAGGGTATATATATTTTTACAAATAAATGTTTTCAAATTTTGGGGTAGATACCCAGAAGAGGGATTGCTGGGTCATATGGTAGCTCTATTGTTAATTTTTTGAGGAACCTCTATACTGTTTTCTATAGTGGCTGTGTACCAGTTTACATTCTCACCAGCAGTGTACTTTTTCTCCACATCTTCTCCAACACTTGTTATTTCTTGTCTTATTGATGATATCCATTCTTACAGGAGTGAGGTGGTAGCTCATGGTTTTGATTTGCATTTCTTTTATAGCTAGTGAAGTTGAGCATCTTCTCATGTATCTGTTGGCCATTTGCATGTTTTCTTGGGCAAAGTGACTTTCAGGTCATCTGCCTATTTTTTAATTGGATTGTTTGGTTTGTTGTTGAGTTGTATGAGTTCTTCATATACTTTGGCTTATTAGCACCTTATCAGAGGTATCATTTGCCAATATCTTCTCTCATTCAGTTGGTTGCCTTTTTGTTTGGGTGTTGGTTTCCTAAGTCTTTAATCCATTTTGGGTTAGTTTTTGTGTATGGTGTCAGCAATCTAGTTTCATTCTTTTGCACGTAGTTTTATAATTTTCCCAGCACCATTTATTGCAGAGGCTTTCTTTTTTCCATTGTATGTTTTCAGCTCCTTTGTTGAAAATTAGTTTCCCATCTATGTGTGGGTTTATTTCTGGGTCTCATGTCTATTCTATTCGTCTGGGATCTGTTTTTCTGCCAGTAACATACGTTTAGATTATTATAGCTCTTCAGTATAATTTGAAGTCAAGGAGTGCAATACCTCCAGCTTTGTTCTTTTTTCTCAGTATTGCTTTGGCTATTCTGAGTTTTTCATGGTTGCATACAAATCTGATGATTTTTTTGGTTCTCTTTCCTTGAAAAATGTCTTTGGAATTTTGATGGGGATTGCATTAAATCTGTATATTGCATGAGGGAATATGGCCACATTACCTACATTGAATCTTTCAATCCATGAATATGGAATATCTTTCCACTTCTTTGTGTCTTCAGTTTCTTTCAACAGTACCTTGTAGTTTCAGTGTATAGGTCCTCCTTCACTTTAAGTTTATTCCTAGGTATTTTATCCTTGTTGCGATTGCAAATGGCACTGTTTTCTCCATTTTTTCCCCTGATATTTCATTGTTAGTATATAGGAAGACAGCAGATTTTTGTACATTATTTTTTTCTGCTACTTTACTGAATTTGTTTATTTGTTCTAACAGTTTTTTGTTGGCGTATGTAGAGTTTTATATATATAGAATCATATCATCTACAAAAAGTGACAATTTTGCTTTTTCATTTCCAGTTTTGATGCCATTTCTTTCTTTCTCCTGTCTGATTAGTCTAGCTAAGACTTCTAATACTATATGAATAATAGCGGTGAGAGTGGGCATCCTTGTCTGGTTCCCTATCTTAGAGGAAAAGCTTTCAGTTTTTCACCATTGAGTATGAAATTAGCTGAGGGTTTGTCATACATGGCCTTTATTATACTAAGGTACTTTCCTTCTTATTGAGTGTTTTAATAAATGGATGTTTTATCTTGTCAAATGCTTTTTCCGCATCTATTGAGATGATTGTATGATTTTTATCCTTATTTTATTAATGTGGTATATCACATTGATTTGCATATGTTGAGTCATCCTTGTGTTCCCTAGAATGAATCCCTCTTGATCTTGTTGTATTGTTTTTAATGTATTGTTGTATTGGATTTGCTAGTATTTTGTTTAGAATATTTGCATTTATATTCATCTTAGATATTGGCCTGTAATTTTCTTTTTCTGTGTTGTTTTCTAGTTTTGGTATTAGGGTAACGCTGACCTCATAAAATGAGTTAGGAAGTGTTGCCACTTCTTCAGGTTTTTTTTTTGGAAGAGTTTGAGAAGGATTATAACTTCTTTGGACATTTGATACAATTCACTAGTGAAGCCATCTGGTCCTGCACTTTTGTTTTGAGAGAGGTTTTTAATGTCTCTTTTGTTTTCCTTGCTGTTGATCAGTCTTAGATTTTCCAATTCTTTAAGATGCAGTCTAGGAAGGTTATATACAGAGGTTGCCAAAAAAAAAATGTGTACACATTTTAAGAAAGGATAAAACTGTACTAAAATTGTAGTAATATATACCGATAACAAGAGATGAATACAAGTTATGCATATACATTTTTTTGGCAACCTCCTATTTCCAAGTTGTCCATTTCTTCTAGATTATTGAATTTGGTGGCATATAGGCTTTCATAGTATTCTTGTCTAATCTTTTGTATTTCTGTGGTGTCTGTTGTAACTTATCTTTCATTTCTGATTTTTTTATTTTTAGTCTTCTTTTTCCTTAGTCTAGCCAGAGGTTTATCGATTATCTTTTCAAAGAACCAGCTCTTTGTTGGATTAAGTTTTTCTATTGTCTTTTTGTTCTCGCTTTATTTAATTCTGCTCCAATATTTATTATTTCCTTCTGCTGACTTTGGGCTTCATTGTTCTTCGTTTTCTAGTTCTTTAAGGTGAAATGTTAGATGTTTATTTGCGGCTTTTCTTGTTTATTGAGGTAGACCTGTAATGGTATAAACTTCCCTCTTAGCACTGCTTTTACTCCACTCAAAAATTTTGATGTGTTCTTATCTGTCTCTATCTTTTGATCTCTTATTTGTTCTTTCACCCAATAGTTGTTCAGTAGCATGTTATTTCATCTCTACATATTTGTGGTTTTTCCAGGTTTCTTTTTGCGATAGATTTCCAGTTCAACATTGTGCTCAGAGAATGTGCTTGGTATGATTTCAATTTCTTAAATTTGTTAAGACAAATTTTTTGCCCTCAACCTATGGTCTGTCCTTGAGAATGTATATTCTGGTATTCTAGGATGAAAAGGTCTGTAATATTGATTATGTCCATTTGGTCAAATGTCATTTAAGGCCAGTATTTCCTTATTGATTTTTCTGGTTGGATAATCTATCAATTGCTGTCAGTGGGATAGTTAGGTCCCCTACTATAATTGTATTTTTATCAGTTTCTCACCATAGTTTTGTTAGTAATTGCTTTATATATTTTGGTATTCCCAGTTTGTGTACATATATATTGATAAGTTATATATGCCTTAATGCATTGCCCCTTTTATCATTATATAATGTCCATCTTTGTCTCTGTTATCTTTATCTTGAAATCTGTTTTGTCTGATATAAGTACAGCTACTCCTGACTTTCTCTGGATGCCATTTTCTTGGAGTATCTATCACTTCCACTTCTTCACTTTTAGTCTGTTTGTCTTTGTAGCTGCAATGTATTTCCTGAAGGCAGCATATGTATGGTTGGGTCTTGTTTTCTAATCCATCCTGCTACTCTGTGCCTTTTAATTGGTGAGGTCAGTTCATTTATATTAAGAGTGATTTTTGATATGTAAGTATTTCCTATAGCCATTTTATCTTTTGTTTTCTGGTTGCTCTGTGTATCCATTGTTTTTTTTTCCCCTGGTGTTTCTATCTGCTATTTTAGTTTGGTGGTATCCTAATGATTTTTTTTCCCTCCATTTCTTTTTTATGTAATATGTCAGAGTTCTAAATTTTTGTTTTGTTGTTAGCATTAGGTTTTTGCAATAGCAACAAAAGAATTCATACATACAATAGTCCTTTTTTTTCTGAATGCATCCAATCTCCATTCACTTGTGCAAGTTCAGTCCTTTCTCCCTCCCTTTTGATGTTTTTATTGTCATAAATTCTTTTTTTTTTTAAATTTTATTGGGGAATATTGGGGAACAGCGTGTTTCTCCAGGACCCATCAGCTCCAAGTTGTTGTCCTTCAAAATAGTTATGGAGGGCCAGCTCAGCTCCAAGTCCAGTCGCCATTTTCAATCTTTAGTTGCAGGGGGAGCAACCCGCCATCCCATGTTGGAATTGAACCGGCAACCTTGTTGTTGAGAGCTGACGCTCTAACCAACTGAGCCATCCAGCCACTGCTCTGGAAGCTCAGCGGCAGCTCATTGTCTTCAGTCTAGTTGTGGAGGGCAAAATTCACTGGCCCATGGGGGAATCAAACCGGCAACCCTGTTGTTGAGAGCTTGCACTCTAACCAACTGAGCCATACAGCTGCCCCATAAATTATCCCTTTTTATGATGCACGTTCATTTCCAAATTGCAGTAGCTATTGTCTTTTTAAATGCTTTTACCCCCTTTTATATTATATTTAGGTGTTTAATACTCTATTCTGGACAAGAGTTGCAATTTCCTATTTTTTACTATCTGTCAGCTCACAGTTTTGTATCTTTTTGTTTCCAGTAAAAGAGCTCCTTTCAGTATTTCTAGTAATGCGAGTCTTATAGTGGTAAATTTCCTCAGTTTCTGTTTGTCTGGAAAAGCCTTTATTTCTCCTGCATATCTAAAGGATAACTTTGCTGGATATCTTATTCTTGGCTGGTATTTTCTGTCTTCCAATGTTTTGAATATATGATTCCACTCTCTCCTAATTTACGGAGTTTCTGCTGAGAAGTCTAGTGATAATCTAATGGTATTTCCTTCATTGGTTACCATCTTTTTCCTGGCTGCCTTGAGAATTCTTTGTCATTAACTTTTGAGAGCTTTAATATAATGTGTCTTCGAGAAGCTCTTTTTGCATTGAGATAATTAGGTGTTTTGTTAGTTCCTTGGATCCAAGGGTCTCTTCCCATCGGTTTGGGAAGTTCTCAGTGATTATTTCTTTGAATAGGCTCTCTGTTCCCTTCTCCCTCTCTTCTCCTTATAGTAGACCTATTCTTCTTCTATTACTCTTTCTAATGGAGTTAGTATTCTTCCCTTAAGTTCACTGAACATCCTTATAACCAGTGTTTTGAACTCTGCATCTGGTAGAGTGCTCATCTTCTTTAGTTCTTTTTCTGTAGTTTTGTCCTGTTCTTTCATCTGATACATGCTTCATTGACTCCTCATTTTGGATGACTCTCTGTGTTTGTTTCTGTATACTAGGGAGATCTGCTATGTCTCTCAGTTTTGACAGAGTGGCCTTATGTCGTAGGTTTTCCATAAGTCCCAGTGGTGCAGTTTCCCTGGACACCTGCTCTGGGTACTCCAGGGGTGTCCCTGTATGGATTGTGTGTGCTCTCGTTGGAGTTGAGGCTTGATTGCTGTTGGCACTTCAGTGGGTGGGATTGACCCTGAGGCTGACTGGCTATGAGGGTTGGCTGGGACTACAGCGTATCAGCTGTTGTGAGGGGGCTGACCCCATGGGGAAAGAGTCACTTTAGTGGGGCTCTGGTGTGTTCTGAAACCAGCCACTGGTTTTGTTGGTTCTGGAGCCTCTTAGAGAGGCTCCAGTGCAGACCAAGTTCAGCTGCTGTTTGTGCCTTGCTGGGGGCCCCTGTAGGTAGTAGAGTGATCTGTGGTCAGTTGTTGCTTACGTTGTGTTGGGCTTAGAGGACCTTGGGAGAGGCTCTGCTGCGAACCAAGGCTGGCTGCCACTACTGCCAGGCAAAATTTTGTAATTTTGATGTCCAGATTAGACCTTTGAAAATACCGTTTCATTGGGGATTCACTCTTTCCTAAAGTATTTTCTTACAAACTCATCTTAATAGATCTTTCCCTTATCTGAATTCTTGTAGCACTGTTTCTATACCACTTAATCTTATGCTTGGGTATATAGTGACTTGAATTTTTCTAGTATTTTGTTCATTGTGATTTTTTTTCAATTAATAAAAATCTTGCTGCCTGCTGTATGAAAAATAGTTTGGACAATAACAATCATAAATAAGACATATTTAGTTTTGTCCTTAATATCTGTTAAGATTTATTAAGTGGCTACTGTGTGCCTGGTACTGTGCTATGCACTTTGTATCCAACTCACTTAATATTCACAGCAATCCATGTGGTATATGCTGTTTTCCTCAGGAGTTAGCTAATAAATGACATAGCCATGATTCAAACCCTCCTCAGTAGCTTCAGAATCCGTGCTCTGAGCTATATCATCTAGTTGAAAAGATAAGATAGAACCTAAGTGAGCGTATGTATACTCTAAGAGCTTTGTGAGAGGTTTAAAGTACTTGCGTAGTTAGGCAGATGGCAAAATTACTTCCACCTACGAAAAAAAAATAAAGGCTTTATGAAGGATTTGGAAGTGGGGTGGGAGAAACATTCCAGAGAAAAGAGCTTGATATAAAGCACTCTTGAGACAAGACTATTCAGAGCATATTACCAGGAACAGCAAGCAATATAGTTTAGCTGGGACAAAGGCTACTTGAAATGGTAAAGGGAAATAAGTTTGTGAAAAAATAAACTTGATAAATCTTAAGCATTGACTATAAATTACTGTAATGATAATGACAAATTTGGAGGAGGGGAGTTAAAAAAAGCTGAAACTAAATTACATGACAGCAACACTGAGAAGACTGGAGAAACAAATCAGGAAGACACATTCTAGGATCCTTGTAAATGGGAGGAGGGTAGAGACATTGATTAACTTTAGATTTTGTTAGTGATTATTTTTAAAATACAGGGGTATCCATTAATAAAACTAGGGTGTACAACTTTCAAACCCAATAGATGGAAAAAAGAGAGTAAGAAAACTTGATCAATAAAAGGTAGAAAAAGAGAAATAAAAGAAAACATGGTAAATAAAAAGCATGAATTAAAGAATAAGTCCAAATATTTCAATAGTTGCAACAAATGAAAATAGACTTCTAATTGAGAAACTAATACAAAATGCAGCCACGTGTTATTTGTAAGAGACACATCTAAAGCGTGGTATCACTGTAAGGGATAGAAAAAATAATTCTGACCCTAATAATATTTATGCATCTAATAACATAACCCAAATTTGCAGATGGCAAAAAATATACACAATTACTACACCTTTAAGGACCAGATAACCTCACTTATATAGATTACAGATTATTCTAATACATATAAAAGAAAAACTCCCAAAGTTTTTTTATGAGGCTAGTGTTAATGTTAGTTTTAAAAATTGTTTATTATGAAAAAGGAAAAGTAGAGAATGTTGCATATGAATATAGGTACAAAATTTCTCAAAAATGTTAAATATATTGAGTTATAAAAAGTTGTTTCCTATAACCTTTGATTGGCTTTAAAATAATACAAGCTGGGGCTTAGACGGTCATTCATGAAACAAGCTTGGTCGTGTATTACTTGTTGAAGCTGAGTGATGGGTACATGAAGATTATATTAGTTCTACTTCTGTTTATGTTTAAATTTCTTCATCTTAGTTTTTAATTACATCATAACCAAATATTCAGTAGAATTCAACATCCATTATACCCAACTGCTGAAATGCAAAACCCTGTATGCTTAGTAGTAGTAAAACACTTGAAACATTCTCTAAAAGTCACAAACATGAAAATAAAACTCAGTTTCCTCCCATTCAACATATCTGGAGATCTACTTCATCAATAGTCATTTGTTCTAAGAGCTTAGAAAAGTTAACTTCCTTTTTGGCCCTAAGTTTCTGGTCTGTTAAATGAGTATGAATATAATACCAACGTAGGAACATGGAATATAGGCATTCCTCTAAGCTAGAGCAGCTATCTCTGAATGTCCCACCTATTTATGACTCATGCCATAAGTAAATGCCGTTGTTTTATGCACTGAAATTTACAGTTGTTTGTTTTGCACTAATAACAAACTAATACATCTGGCAAAGTTAAAATTTAGATGTTGGCAAGTATGTGGAGGAAAAACAAGAACTTCCCCTTGCTGTTAATGGGAAAGTAAATTAATACAATTGCTCTGGAGAACAATTTGAAGAGCAATTGGAGAGCAATACTGAATTGTAAAGTTTAAGACACCCATATCCTCTTATCAGGAATCAGGAATTCCAATTCTCTATATATACTCGTACACTAGAGAAACACCTACATATACGAGTATAGGTAAAGAGTCATTTAAAAGATGTTCATTAGCACATTCTTAATAGTGAAAAATTGGAAATGTCCATCAATAAGGGGAATATGTGGATAAATTATATATTATAGTCATACAGCGGGTAATGACTTGAATAGTTCCCTGATCTTACGTAGAAATAGGATCTTTGTTAAGATGAAGTCACACTGGATTAGTATGTGCCCTAAATCCCATGACTGACGTCTTTATAAAAAAGAGAAGACACACCAAAATACAGGGGGAAAGTCCATATGGTGACACAGCAGAGATTGAAGTGATGCAGCTACAAGCCAAGGAACACCAAAGATTGCTGACAACATTCAGCTAGGAGAGAGGCGTGGAACAGATTCTCTGCTCAGAGCCTCCAAAAGGAAGCAGCCCTGCCAGCACCTTCATTTCAGACTTCTAGCCTCCTGAACTATGAGAGAATAATTTACATTGTGTAAGATACCCAGTTTGTGGTAATATCTTATGGCAGCCCTAGGAACTAATATACAATGAATACTACATAGTATTTAAAATAATGAACTAGAACTATATGTGTCAGCCCTAGGAACTAATATACTAATGAATATTAGTATACTAATATTCATATACTAATGAATATGAACTAATATACAATGAATACTACATAGTATTTAAAATAATGAACTAGAACTATATGTGTCAGTATGGATAAATCTTAAACTTAATGCAAAAGAAGTATATAGCATGATAAAGTTTATGTAACCCCAAGGCAGATATGGGGCTAGGGCGGAGACTGTGACCTCCAATAAGCAGGTAATACTAACTAGACAAAGTGGCTTTGAGCGTCATTATAAAAATGAATGCAGTACACTGAGAACTATAAAACATTGCTGGGGAAAAAAAGACAAATGGAAAGGCGTATTCATATTCATGTATTGGAAGCTTTAATGTTGTTAGATGTGAATACTACTCAAACTGATCTACAAATTCAGTGCACTCTCCATCAGAATGGAATCTCAGGGGACTACCCCCCCAAAAAAAAACGAAAACAATATTGAAAAAGGACTAAAATTGGAGAACTCACATTGCCTAACTTCAGAACTTACTGTAAAACTACATTAATCAAAATAGTGTGGTACTGGTATAAAGACATACATATAGATCACTGGAATAGAATAGAGTCCAAGAATATTCCTCACATACATGGTCAAATGATTTTAAACAAGGGTGCCAGGGCCATTTGATGGGGAAAGGTCAGTCTTTTTCACAAATGGTATTGGGAAAAGTGGTTATCCACATACAAAGGAATGAAGTGGTAGACCCTTGCTTTATACCATGTACAAAAATTAATTCAAACTGGATCAAAGACAAACGTAAGAGCTAAAGAGCTAAAACTATAAAATGCTAAGAAGAAAATATAGGGGGAAAGATTCATGTCATTGAATTCAGCAGGATTTCTCGATTATGACACCAAAAGCACAGCAACAAAAGAAAACATTTGATGAGATAGACATCAAAATTAAAAACATTTGCATGTCAAAGAATATTATCAAGAGAGTGAAAATGGAACAGTGGGAGGAAGTATTTGCAAATCATATCTGATAAGAGATTAATATCCAGAATATATAAAGAATTCCCACTGGCCATCACCAACAACAAAGTACCTGATTCAAAGGTGGGCAAAGGACTTGAATAGACATTTCTCCAAAAAAGATATGCTAATGGCCAATAATAACACATGAAGTAATAACATCATTAATCATTGGGGAAATGCAAATCAAAACCGCAATGAGATACCACTCTACACCCACTAGGTTGGCTATAACAAAAACAACCGAAGAAAAGGAAAGGAACAAATGTTGGCAAGGATATGGAGAAAATGGAATCTTTGTCAATTACTGATGAAAGTGTAAAATGTTTCAGCTGCTGTGAAAAACAGCAGTTAGTGGGTTAGTTAGTGGGTCCTCAGAAAGTTCAACATAGAGTTACTATATGGCCTACCAATTCCATTTGTAGGTATGTACTGGAAGGAATCAAAAAAACAGGTGCTCAAATACATGTACATGCATATTGATAGCATTACCATTCACAATAGCCAAAAAGTAGAAGCAGACCAAATGTCCATCAATAGATGAATGGATAAACAAAATGGTGTGTGTGTGTGTCTATGTTTGTACACACACACAATGGAATATTAGCCATAAAAAGGCTAAAACCTGTTACAAAGAGGATGAACTGTGAAATATTATGCTAAGTGAAAGAAATTAAAGGTGACATTGCATGATTCCATTTATATGAAATAGACAGAATGAGTATATCCATAAGGACACAACATAGGTTAGTAGTTTCCAAAAAAATAGGGGAAGGAGGGAACGAGGAGTTGGTGTTTAACGGGTGCAGTTTCAGCTTGGCATGACGAAAACGTTCTGGAGATGGGTAGTGGTGATGGTTGCACAACAATCTGAATGTACTTGAGGTCACTCAGTTGTACACTTAAAAATAGTTAATAAGGTACCTTTTATGGTTTTATGTGTTGTACCACAATAAACACAATGAACGAGGGCAGCTTTGTGGCGGTCCTATGAAGTGGGTGGGAGATGGGGGCTGCCCAGGGACAGTGTGGTGGGCCAAGCTGCTGAGCAGCACACAAAAAGACTGCATTTCCCTCACCCCTACCTCTTTCCAGAGGAGTACTTGGAAGTTCAGTAACCCAGGGAACATTTATTAAATATTATTTTCTAGGGTCTTAACCTATGTCCTTAACTTACAAACACACTTCATGTGCTCAAATGTATCTCTTCCATTCTGTGATGCCAAATCTTTCCTGTTTTGAGACATTAGTGCACTCTTATTCAGGGTACATTCATGTACCTAATAATATCGCTTGTGGAACTCTTAACACTTCGGCTGCAATTAAGAACAAAGCCTGTCTGAAACCCTTGTCCCAAATGTTCCTCCCATTCGCTTCTTGCCTAGCCTAGGTTTGATATGGGGCTGTGCCAGCTGCTCTTAACACTGCTGCCCTTTTTGAATGGAAGCTTTACTATTCCCTCAGAAAAGCAAGTCAGCTTATCAGTGTGCTTGGTTATATACAAGAGATGTTTAGTAGCAGATTCCTGCCACTCTCGGAGTGGCCACAATCTTTGTTTCTTTCCATCATTCATTCTGCTAAGTCAGTCAGCTAGTCATTCATTCAGCATAATTATTGTAAGACTGCTACGTGCCATGCAAGGTGATATGTATACTAAGATAATCAAGGAATTTCTCCATACGTTTTTACATATTAAAGGAATAACAAAGTACTTTATGTGTTATTGTTCACACTAAAGAAAAAAAAACTATTGACTGATACTAAGTGGAAAGCATATCAGAAGCCATAAAGTTTTAAGACAGAATGAGTAAGAAAGAAAATATGACAGTTCAATAGCTTTTTCTTTAGAGTAAGGAAAATAAACATCAGTGAGAGAAAAATCACAACAAATGCTAAGTTTGGGGGGGAAAACCTAAACTGCCCTATCTAAAAATGCAAATTCCATACATGGTGGCACACCAATGGGTATCATTGAAGGTACCAGGCTGTGATTTGATGCCAGCGTGAGATTGGTTTTTTATGCTTTGCACATCTATTTCCCTCTTTCTATGAGCCACCTCACAGATGTATCCCGCTGGTCATAAGGAGATCTATCTGGATAAAACATGAAAATTTACTACCTTTATGAAGAAGCAGCTCTTAAGCACGTGCATCTAAGTTTTTATTTTCACCTAAAAAGCTTCTAATAGATTTTGTTTGTGTTTTCTAGATTTCAGGCCAAGTCTCTTTGAATTTTAGAAATTAGTGAAGACCTAAATAATAACCTATTTTTAAAATTATCATGATTTTAGAAATCATTCCTTTTTATTATGTTTTTCCTAACAGTATTCTTGTTCTGATCCCTTTTCTCTAAGCTATACAGACCTTCCCTTGTTAATAGTTAATGTTTGAGACGACCATATGGCATTCTTTCAGTCAATTCAACAAGTATTTTCTGAGTACCTGGTATGTGTCTAGGACTTTGTTATCAGATAACATAACAAAACTAGAAAGAAAATTATGACATTTATCCTGATCTCTAGAAGTTACAAGTCTTGTCATGATAGTGATGCTGTTTAAAATTCTAATCCTACTTAGTTTTATAGAAACATTGAAAAGTTTTCCCACCTTTAACAATTTGGCTTGATATATGTATTTAAGATATTCCATGACACAATATATATGCCCATTGTCAATGACAGCTTAACACTTGTAACCTAAAAAACTAACAATGGACTACTGGGCTAAAACTGGGAAACCTCCGATCTTACCTTGGCTCTGTCACTAATTGCCCAGTGAACCTGAGGAAGCTTTTTCAATTTCTGTAGGCTTCAGTTTCTTCTATCATAAAAGGAGAGTTGAACTAAATTGTCGGTGTGGTCCCTTATAATTCTAAAAGTCTTAACTAAATATTATGGCATATAAGTAAACCATTGAAATGAGGCTGTTCTAAGAGATTATAATTACCAAGTATGTTGCCTTTCATGCTTAAAACAAGCTAATTAGATTCCAGTGTACATATATAATACTACTTAGTAAACTAAGAATCAAGTACCATTCTGTTGAATAATATAACCATTGGCAAGTACTGGATGCATGGTTGACTAGAATGGAAAGAATACTGCAGGTTTCTGATTTCCCTTATACTATTTACCAATCATAAATCTTAATGTTAAAAAAAAAAAATCCCTTCAGTTTCTTTTGGTTTCAGTTATTTTTTACCAAATAGGATGATACAGTAGATTTTCTGCCTGAAGTTAGAGTAGTTGTTCTCTTGATGTCCCATTTAACTTTAAGAGCTATAAATCTATACATAAAAATGTCACTTGAGACATGAAAGTGTCTCTTTGGTAGACATCTAACTTGACTGAGCAAGAGAACTACACTTTGAACAATCCTGAGCGATCTCTCTAACAGGATGAAAGCATCTAAGACTCACTTCCAAAACCTCTAAGATCTTTTCCTGTCATTTCCAAATACATTTGAGATTGGCAAGATAGACTGCAGAAAAGGTTGAGTTGTGAGCTAGTCTTGCTATTTAGTCTGCAACCGCCTCTATAGTTCATCACCATTAATAAGCAATAAAAGGAAGGGCCATTTACTGCCTAAGTGATTATATGATTTGGACGACGTGTTCACTACAGATTCACATGAAGTTCCCTCTCTTCCTTGCAAGGCCCCCATCGTTCCTCTTTCAAAAAGTCACGTCTCGGTCAGAATCCCATCCTTGTCACTAACGTTATGAAGAACTGTGAAGAGTTGGAGGTTTTACTTTTAAGCAAATAAGTTAGCCTGCCACAGTTTCATGGATGCTGTTCAAAGGCACAAGACTCCAGAATCAGAAATAAAGGACATTTTATTACAGCCATTGCAGTAGCTAGAGTATCAGCATTTTTATTTTGGTGCCTTAGGTCCAGTTCTCATGGCGCAATACAAAGAGGTCCAGGTGACCTCCTATACAACCAGTGGGTATTTCACAGAAGGAGGAATCCTGACCTTAGCAAATGCAAATCTTTTGTAACAGGCAGTAAACAATGCCGCCCTTTCCTGCAGAGGGAGGCGTTATCTTCACTATACTAGACAGTAAGAATGTTTGCCCCTTGATCTTGAGGGAGACTCTGTCTTTTCATATCATTGCTTATCTGTTGGGCTGCTTGAATGCTCTCACAACTTGACAGATGACTTCCTCCAGAGGAAAGTGATCTAAGAGAGAGCAAGGCAGAAGCTGCAATTCTTTTATAACTCATCCTTGGATATCACACTCTGTCATTTCTACAATATTCTATTGGTTACACATGTCAGCCCTAGCCACTGTGGAAGCGGACTGCACAGGGTGTAAATACTAAGAAGGAAGAATCACTGGGTTCGATCTTGGAGGCTTGTGACACTATGGTTATATAAGATACTAATAACGTATCATAAAGGGTACCACACAAGTCTTAATAAATTTAAGAAGATTAAAATCATGTCAACCACCTTTTCCTACCACAATGACATGAAACTAGAAATCAATTATAACAATAAAACTGGACAGTTCACAAGTATGTGGAGATAAAACAACATGCTTCTGAATAACCAATGGGTCAAATAAGAAATAAAAGAAATAAAAATTAGTTTGAGACCAGTGAAATTGGAGATGACATACCAAAAGTTATGGGATCCAGCAAAAGCAGTTTTAAGAGAGACATTGATAGTGATAAATGCCTACCTCAAGAACAAGAAAAATCTCAAACAACTTAACTTTACCCTTCAAGGAACTAGAAAAAGAACAAATGATACCAAAGTCACTAGAAGGAAGGAAAGAAGAAAGCAGAAATAGAGACTAAAAAGACAGTAGAAAAGATCAATGAAACTAGAGCTGGTTCTTTGAAAACAAACAAAATTGACAAACTTTTAGCTAAACTGACTAAGAAAAAAAGATAGGACTCAAATGAATAGAAGCATGCCAATATCCCTGATGAACATAGATGCAAAAATCCTCAACAAAATATTACAAACCAAATTCAATAATACATTAAAAGAATCACACACCATGATCAAGTGGGATTTATTCCGGGCATGCAAAGATGATTCAAAATCCAGAAATTAATCAATGTGATATACTACATTAACAAAATGAAGGTTAAATTTTCTGCATCTGTTGCATGATTATGTAAAGCATTTGACAAAATTCAACATCCATTTATGATGACAAACTCTCAACAAAGTGGGTATAGAGGGAACATACCACAACATAGTAAAGGCTATATATGACAAGGTCATAGCTGATATCATACTCAACAGTGAAAAGCTGAAAGCTTTTCCTCTAGGGTCAGGGACAAGGCAAGGATGCCCACTCTCACCACTTTTATTCAACATAGTATTGGAAGCCCTAGCCAGAGCAGTTAGACAAGAAAAAGAAATAAAAGGCATCCAAAAGTAAGAAGTAACACTGTCACTATTTGCAGGTAGCATATGATAAAATGAAAACCCTAGATTACACACACACACAAACTGATAGACTAATCAACGAATTCAGTCAAGTTACAGGATACAAAAATTCAGTTGTTTCTATACACTAATGCAAGCTATCAGAAAGAGAAATTAATAATCCTATTTACAATGAATAAAATCTCTGGGAATAAATTTAACTAAGGAGGTAAAGACCTGTACACTGACTATAAAACACAGATGACCGAAATTGAAGAAGACACAAATAAATGAAAAGATATTCTATGCTCATGATCGATAGAATTAATAATGTTTAAATGTCCATACTACCTAATGCAATCAATAGAATCATTGCAATCTGTATTAAAATTCTAAAGCATTTTTCACAGAACTAGAACAAACATTTAAATTTTGTATGGAATCACAAAACACCCTAAATAGCCAAGCAATGTTGAGAAAGAGGAAGGAAGAAAGCTGGAGGCATCATGCTCCCTGATTTCAAACTGTATCATAAAGCTGTGGTCATCAAAACAGTATAGTATGCATAAAAACAGACACATATATGATTGGAACAAAACGGAGAGCCCAGAAATAATCCCATGTATATATGGTCAATTAATTTATGATAAAAAGTCAAGAATGGACAGTAAGGAAATGAAAATCTTTTCAATAAACGGTGTTGGGAAAACAACAACCACATGCAAAAGAATGAAACTGGACCTCTATCTTATACCATACACAAATATCAACTCAAAATGGATTAAAGACTTAAACTAAGACCTGAAATCATAAAACTCATATAGAAGAATACACAGATGGATAACTCCATGGCATCGGTCTTGGTAGTGATTTTTGGATTTCACAACAAAAGCAATGGCAACAAAAGCAAAAATAAACAAGTGAGACTAAAACTAAGAAGCTTCCGCACAGCAAAGGAAACCATTGACAAAATGAAAAGGCAAACCTACTGAATGGGAAAATATTTGCAAATCATATATCTGATAAGGGGTTAATATCCAAAATGTATAAAGAACTCATACAACTCAATAGCAAAAAAGCAAACCATCCAATTAAAATATGGCAGGGAATGTGAATAGACATTTTTCCAAAGGAGCCATATAAATGGCCAGCAGGTTTGTGAAAAGATACTCAACATCGCTAAACATTAGGGAAATGCAAACCAAAACCACAATTAGATAATCACCTCACACCTGTCAAGAATGGCTGTTATCAAAAAGACAAGAAATAACAAGTGTTGGCAAGGATGTGGAGAAAAAGGAACCCTAGTACCCTGTTGATGTAAATTGGTGTAGCCACTATGGACAGTAGTATGGAGGTTCCTCAAAAAATTAAAAATAGAACTACCATCTAATCCAGCAAAACCATTCGTGGGTATTTATCCAAGGGCAAGGAAAACACTGACTGGAAAGGATATATGCACCCTCATGTTCACTGAATTATTTATAGTAGCAAAGATACAGAAACAACCTAAGTGTCCAATGAATGAATGAATGAAGAAAATGTGGCATATGTAGCAGGGGGTACCAAAAAAATATATACATATAGACACTTTGGTCATCGTTGCTGGAGCAGTAATTTGCTGTAATCAGAAGTGTCTGGACGCTGATGGTAACCATTTTGAGCACTTCTTGTAATTGCAGAAGTCAAATGTGACTTGTATTCATCTTTTATTATCGGTATATATTGAGTATTACAATTTTAATAGTTTTTTTCCTTAAAATGTGTATACATTTTATTGGCATCCTCTGTATGTATATATATGTATGTATGTGTGTGTGTGTGTGTGTGTGTGTGTGTGTGTGTGTGTGTGTATACCGTGTTTCCCCAAAATAAGAGCAAGCCGGATAATCAGCTCTAATGCATCTTTTGGAGCAAAAATTAATATAAGACCCAGTATTATATTATTTTATATATTAGATTATATGTTATATATTATATTCTACATGTATTGTATTATATTATTATAAAGACCTGGTCTTGTATTATAGTAAAATAAGATTAGGTCTCATATAAATTTTTGCTCCAAAAGACACATTAGAGCTGACTGGCTAGGTCTTATTTTTGGAAAAACGTGTGTGTGCACGCTATAAAAAAGAAGGAATCCTTGCCATTTGCAACAAAATGGATGATGGACCTTGAGGGCATTGTGCCAAATTAAAAATACCAGAGAAAGACAAATACTGGATGATCTCACCTATATGTGGAATCTACTAAAAAAAAAAAAAAAAAAAGAAGAAGACCAAGCTCAAGATACAGAGAAGAGATTGGTAGTTGGCAGAGGCAGTAGTTGGGGGTGGGTGAAATGAATGGAGTCAAGAGGCATAAACTTCCAGTTATAAAAAACAATTAGTTATGGAGATGTGATGTACGGCATGGTTAATAGTACTTTATTGCATATTTGAAAGTTGCTAAGAGTAAATCTTAAAATTCTCATCACAAGAAAAAAAATTTTTATAACTATGAGTGGAGATGGATGTTAACTAGACTTGTGGTGATCATTGTACAATATTGAATCATAATGTACCAGTGAAATTAATATAATGTCAGTTATACCTGATTTAAAAAGATACTAACATCTTAGTAGCAGGATAAAAACTATATGGAAAATCCACACTATTTTTAGAACTTTTCTGTAAGTGTAAAACTATTTCAAAGTAAAAGTAAAGAATTTAAAATGAAAATGTAAGTTATAGACTGAAAGAAATATTCAAAAAACATATATGGCAGAGATTTTGTCTCCACCCAATATAAGGAACTCTTACAACTGAATAAAATGACAAACAGTCCAGTTAACATATGAGCAAAAGACATAAGCATAGTCTTCACAAAAGTAGATCTGCAGTTGGCCAGTAAACCTATGTAAAGATACTTAGATCATTTGTTATCTGGGAAATGCAAATTATTATCACAGTAAGATACATTTCATTCCCACTTAGAAGAGTCAAATTTTTAAAAACTAGTAATATCAAGTGTAGGAAGGATCTGGAACAACTAGAACCCTCAGACATGGCTGGTTACAGTATAAAATAATACAGCTTTTTTGGAAAAATACTTACATAGTTTCTTAAAAATGAAATGTATACTTTCCCTCTGACCGAGCAATTTCACCACCAGGTATATAGTCAAGAGAAATTGAAACATGTGACCACTAAGACAGTTATAAACAAATGTCTATAGCAGCTGCATTTATAATACATAAGAACCAAGAGCTGGAAGCTACCCAAATGTCCATCAATAAGAGAATGGATAAACAAATTGTGATACACATCTTTTTTCTGATATGTGTTGTGAATATCTGCTCCCAGCTTGTGACTTTCCTTTTCATTTTTTAAACAGTTTCTTTAAAAGACCAAAAGTTTAATTTTAGCAAAATCCAAATATTTGTGTTTTTACCATTTTAAAGTCATTAGTTATACACAGCTGGTATTCTGACACTGAGAGGTTGCCGCAACCTCTACAGTGAAGGAGTCTCTAGGGGGCATTAACAGAAGTGTCTGTTTTTGTTTTTTTTTTTTTGCAATTTGGACGGATTCTAGAGCCTTTTGTTAGAGGGGGTTCCCATTCAAGGAGAGCCAGCTTGCAAGTAACAGCATAAAAGGACTTAACAATTTGTAAATAAGAAATGTTTCCTTCAGAACCCCCCAGAAAAACTAAAAGAAGTTATGGGTGCTGAGGGAATCAATGGCTGTTTCTTGGAGCAACCTGCAGCTTACTGATTTTCAAGACTAAGCAAGGTGATTGGCCTCACACAGTGTTGAAGCAGTGTCCCGACCCCCTTTTTGTGAAATCCTTTGTGTTTGTGTATCCTGAATGAGTGTGTCAAATGAATCTCTTCCAAGGAAGATGTCATCAGTGTAATGTCAGACCTGTGTTCCTAGAGAAAGCAGGATGTAGTTAAGATCTTGCCCTCAAAGATTGTGCATGATGACCAGGCTGTTGAGGTACCCCGTGGTACCTGGGTAAAAGCATATCTTTTCCCTTGAGAGGGGAGGGCAAATTGCAGTCAAGAGGCTGTTGAAATAGACAGTGAACAAAACATATGCACCGAATCTATAATAGCAAAATATTTACCAGTTACTGATTGGATGAAGTAATTGCAGTAATTTTGGCCAGGGAGACCTTAATGAGTCCCACAGCGTTAAGGCTGAGGTAATCCACCGGGAGGCACCATTCATTCTTCCCGAGTTTAAGAGCCAGCCAAACTGGGCTGTTAAATGGCAAAGCAGTGGGGATAATCACCCCTTCTCAAAATATGTCCTGTGTAATGGGTTTCAATCATTACAGGCCCTGTTTTAATTTACATTGGGCCATATTAACTATTTTAATAAGGGAGGAGGAGGTCCGTGGGGTTCCATTTTAGCAAGATAATTTATAAGTGCCAAATACTTAACTTTAATTTATTACTCATTGAGTCAGAGAGTCCATGACCACTATGGGCTATTTTAGGACAACGGGTGCTGTGCCATGAGGAATTTAGGCAAGACAGCAGTGCCCATGGATAACGTGAGGCGTACCTGTTGGTCCTCTGTATCGTGTTCAATAATTCCCCTAAGATTATAGGTTGTACCTTTTGAATTTAGTGGGATCCCCAATGTAACTGTAATTTGAGCCCCATTATTGATTAACGCCATGAAGATTTTACCAGTTGGTGTATTACAGCAGATGTTAAATTAATTTAGAATTTGTGTTACGGAGGTACACAAGCCAGTCTATGCCCTTTTTATCTTTTTCTTGTTAAATTCTTTTAGTAAATTTTGGGTTACCGATTGTGGGCTTCTGTTTCACTTGTTTGTTTCCTCCTCGTTATGGACTGAATTGTGTTCCCCCCCACCACTTCATACATTGAAGCCTTAACCTCCAATGTGACTGACTATATTTGGAGATGGGTCTTTAAGGAGGTCATTAAGATTAAATGAGGTCATAAGGGCGAGGCCCTAATCTGACAGGACTGGTGTCTTTATATAGAGAGGAAGAAAGACAAGGGATCTAGAAATGAGTTCAGAAGAGAGTTTCTAGGCCTCTCTCTCCTCCCACATACAGAGAAAAGGCCACATGAAGACCCAGTGAGAGGGAGGCCATCCGCAAACTAGGAAGAGAGGCTTCACCAGAAGCCACCTCTGATGTCACCTTAATCTTGCACTTCTAGCTTCCAGAACTGTGAGAAAATAGATTTTTGTTGTTTAAGTTCTTCAGTTTATGGTATTTTGTATGGCAGTCCTGTCAGACCAATACACCACCCCACCTATCCCGCCCCATATCAGGGTTTCTTTTTTTTTTTGGTGGTGGTGGTGGTGGTGGTGGTGGTGGTAGTGGTTACTGGGTGTATTTCAGGACGGTCTTCTCTACACCATTTATAAGTTTTTTTTCTCCGGAGAGCCTCAAATCAATGTCATCAGAATTAGTGCCCTTCATGACACTAATTCATGACACTAATAAGGTATTCAGTGGTTGAATGAATACCTTCGCTGTGCTACAGGGATGGGATGCCATGTGTGTTTTTCCCTGTAACCTTGAGGATCAAGATACTTTTTTGTGACAGAAACACAGGCAGTAAAAACTGCAAAAGCATTTTGTACGGCCCTAGTGAGCCACCTGCCTTTAGGAGTGTGAATTTTAGTAATTCAACTCTTCAAATAATGACCACTCTTCAAATAGTAAGTGTTGTTCCTCCACTCGGGACCACCCAGTGGGCCTGTATGCTGTAACTTTCCCCCTGAGCCGTCTATAGAACTGGGACCAACACGTGGTAGAGACCCAGCCACTCGCTCTGTCAAAGGATGAGTCTTTTCCTGAGTCTAGCGTCAGTCTTGGCTTATGCTGGAATCAAGTCACATAATTAATCTAAGACACACATGGGTCTGGGCTCAGATACACAACCCAAGGCCACTTAAAAGAAGGCCCCAGTCCCATACTCTTCTCCCTAAATACCAATTATTGAAACTTCCAATTTAGGTTGGTCAAATCTGTAACCGAGGCTTGGCAGAACTCAGCAAATGCAGCACCAAGCAGCAGAGCTAGTTAGCATAGCAAAGCGAGAAGAAACACCCACCCTGAGCAGTAGTCCTTCTCCAGACATCCTACTTCCAGGACTTGCTGTGGCCCCCTTGTAGGGATAGGATGGATCTCCCCCACACCCAAAATTTGGTTCATATAGTAAGAGTGATGATGTCTCTCTCTCTCTCTCTCTCTCTCTCTCTCTCTCTCTCTCTCTCTCTCTCTCTCTCTCTCTCTCACACACACACACACACACACACACACGAGAATATAAAAATGGTTTGCTATATGAGAAGTCTTTCTGGGGAAAACAGGGCAGGCTTCATGGCTTCATATGTTGACCAAAAAAATTGAGAGAGCAGGAAAAGGAGACTGACTTAGGATTTTTATTGTGGCTGGGGTGGGAGTGGAGCTTGCAAACTTCCAACCTCCCCGGCTTTCTGAGCAGCTTGCCCAGATGTGGGGCACCAGGAGAACAGGGAACGGTGAGACTTCAAAGCTCTCAACAATCCAACATCATAAAATGGAATCAGCTCTTCATTATAGTATTAAATTATCATGAACAGGTGATTCTAGCACATACTATTTAGGGTAGAATTTGAATAATTAATTGTGTATTTCACAGTTTTAAGTAAGACAAAGTAGTTTTCCACATGAAATCATATTCTTGGGAAATATCACCTTGATCACATTTATCATTACTCTTCTCTGAATCCCCACAAAATGAGACTAAAGGAATAAAAAAGACATAAACCCTAGAACAAAGAGAATGGAAGAGACAATTAGCAGACAGGATTGTTAATGAAATTTTAGAAGATGGAAAGCAGTGTGGGTAATTAGTAGTTACTTAACCCACTCTGTCCTTGCAGTGGGGGAGGAGGCTACTTATGTCACAGAAGCTCAGAAAAGCTCGGGAATTAAAAGTGGGACAGGAGGAGTGGATAAAAGACTTTGCAAATAGTTTCCTGTCCCCCATTCCAGATGGCTTTCCCCTGAATTTATTTAACAGTGTTCTAAGGAAAGGAATAAAAATGGGCAGAACGCTTTATTGAAAATAAGCTCAACATCACTAATCAGAGAAATGCAAATAAAAACCATAATGAGATATCACCTCGCACCTGTCAAAATGGCTATCCTCAACAAATCAGCAAACAAATGTTGGCGAGGATGTGGACAAAAGGGAGCCCTTGTGCACTGTCGCTGGGATTACAAATTAGTGCAGCTACTATGGAAAACAATATGAAGATTCCTCAAAAAATTAAAGAGAACTACCTTATGACCGAGCAATTCTACTTCTGGGTACTTATCTGAAGAAATCAAAACACTAGTTTGAAAAGATACATCCATCCCTATGTTCACTGCAGCATTATTTACAGTAGTCAAGATAGGTTGCTTCTATAAGTGTCCCATTGACAGATGAATGGATAATGGTACATATATACAATGGAATATTACTCAGCCATAAAAAAGAATGAAATGTTGCCATTTGCAACAACATAGATGGACTGAGAGGGTATTATGCTAAGTGAAATAAGTCAGGCAGAAAAAGACAAATACTGTATGATTTCACTTATTTGTGGAATCTAGAAAACAAAATAAATGAACAAAGAGAACAGAAACTCATAGATATTGATGGTTGCCAGATAGGAGGAAGATTTGGAGAGATGGGTGAGAAGGAGGGAAGGAATTAAGTACAAATTGCCAGTTAGAAAAACAGTCACAGGAAGGTAAATACATCATAGGAAATATAATCAATAATATTGTAGTAACTATATATGATGTTAAGGGGTAACAGACTTATCAGGGTGGTCACTTCATAAGTTATTTAAATGTCTTCTAATCACTGTGTTTTACACCTGAAACTAATATAATATTGTGTATCAACTGTAATTGGGGAAGAAAACTTACACATCACCAAAAAATAAATAATAACCTAAAGAACATAAATGTAAGATTTCAGTTGTGCAAACCTCCTGGAATTATCCTCTCACTCAGCCTTTCTCAAACAGGCTGAGAATTACGCCCTGATGCCCGACTCATCTATTGTGTGTAATGAATTAACTTCTCACCTATGCTAGTTATAAACCATGTTTGAGAGAATTGAAAAAAAGTCACTCAAACAGCATTTTGTGTTTTATGGTTCAGACAAGGACCCCCAGTCAAGAAAGGGTACCCCCAAATAATAAAAAGAATAGTTTTCCCAGGAAAATTACAGAGTTTAATACTATCATGAAAGACCTGATTCTGGTCACATCCCATATTACTCCATGTCACTCAACTGTTGGGACTATGTAGTAAATTATCAAAAACTTAATTAGAAATTGATGCCAATCCCAGCTCTGGGTCTGGATGAGGGCATTTTGGGCCACCGTGTCCCTCCACCTGCTTTCATTGTTACCTGTAGGACGTCCGCCTCTGCAGGAGTATTCTCTTCCAGGTTTCAGCTATCAGCACCGTCACTACACTGGCTCTTGTGGTTCTCTTCTACCCATGCTTTGTATATAGCCCCTTTGAAAATAAGCCCTGAAGGAAACCAACTGGAGGGGGAAAAAATCCTTCCAGAAAACAGTCCCATTTACAACAGCATCAAAAAGAATAAAACACCTAGGAATAAATTTAACCAAGGAGGTGAAAGACCTGTACTCTGAAAACTGTAAGACACTGAAAGAAGTTGAAGAAGATATAAATAAATGGAAAGATACTCCATGCTCATGATTGGAAGAAGAATTAATACTGTTGAAATGTCTATACTATTAACTGACGTTACCCCAATAAATTTAAATAATGGAAAAAGTCCATATCTACCCAAAGCCATCTACAGATTTGATGCAATCCTTATCAAAATTCCATGGCATTTTTCACAGAACTACAATTCTAAAATTTGTCTAGAATCACAAATGATCCAAATAGCCAAAGCAATCTTTAGAAAGAAGAACAAAGCTGGAGGCACCATGCTATCTGACTTCAAACAATATTATGAAGGTATAATAATCAAAACAGTATGGTGTTGGCATAAAAACAAACACATAGATCAAAGGAATAGAGTCGAGAGCCCAGAAATAACTCATGCATATATGGTTAATTAATTTACAACAAAGGAGCCAAGAATATATGAAGTATGATCAAAGCTACAGTGAATGTTTAAATAAAAAAGTATTACAGTAAAAGACACATTGCCATTAATCCCCCTCAAAATACTCCCCCTCGCTTCAAACACACCTGTCCCATCGTTCTTGCCACTTTCTGAAGCAGTTCTGGAAGTCCTCTTTCATAAGTGTCTTTAGTTGTGCTGTTGTGGCTGCCTCAATGGCCTGAATCATTTTGACTTTGGGGAAGAACCAGAAGTCACACAGCTCCAGATCCGGTGAATAAGGTGGATGAGGACACACCGTAATGTTTTTATTTGACAGAAATTGCCATATACCAGAAGCGATGTGTGACACGGAGCGTTATCATGATGGAGGATGATTTATGGCACACTTTAAAACACACCTTCTCTCAACCGTAGCTCACACCCGACTGACGGCACCAACCAAGTTGAAATTGTCACACACTGTTACTAAGGTTTGATGCACTGCTTCCTGTATTGAAGATCCCTGCCTTTCTGTTAGATGGCACTCAGCAGCAGCATTCACCATATTTTATGATCACAACGGAAAGGCTCTGTGTCACACATCACTTCTGGTATGGCAATTTTTGTCAAATAAAAACATTACGCTCTGTCCTCAACCACCTTATTCACCGGATCTGGCACCATCCGACTTCTGGCTCTTCCCCAAAGTCAAAATGATTCAGGATACAGAGGTAGTCACAACAGCACAATTAAAGATACTCGCGAAAGAGGACTTCCAGAACTGCTTCAGAAAGTGGAAAGAACGATGGGATAGTGTGTGCTAAGTGAGGGGCAGTGTTTTAAGGGAGATTAATGGCAATGTGTCTTTTACTGTAATCAATATTTTTAAACATTTACTGTATTCTTTGACCATACCTTGTACATGGGGAAAAGACAGTCTCTTCATTAAATGGTGTTGGGAAAATTGGACAGCGTTGTGCAAAAGAATGAAACTAGACCACTATCTTACACTATACACAAAAATTAACTCAGAATGGATTAGACTTGAACATAAGACCCGAAACCATAAAACTCTTAGAAAAAAACATAAATGGTAAGCTCCTTGATAATCAGTTTTGGCAATGAGTTTTTGGATTTCACACCAAAAGGAAAGGCAACAAAAGCAAAAAGAAACAAGTGGGACTACATCAAACTAAAAAGCTGCACAGCCAAGTAAACCATCAACAGAATGAAAAGGCAAGGCACTGAGTGGGAGAAAATAATTACAAATCATATCCGATAAAGGGTTAATATCCAAAAATATACAAGTAACTCATACAGCTTAACAGCAGAAAACCAAATAACCCAATATAAAAATGGGCAAAAGACCTAAATAGACATTTTTCCAAAGAAGACTTAGAAATGACCAACAGGTATATGAAAAGGTGCTCAACATTGCCAAACATCAGGGAAATGGAAGTCAAAACCACAATGAGATGCTACTCACCGTTAGAATGGCTACTATCACAAAGACAAGACATAGTAAGTGTTGGCAGTGATGTGGAGAAAAGGGAACCCTTGTGCACTACTGGTGGTGGTAATGTAAATTGGTGCAGTGGCCATGGAAAACAGTATGGAGTTTCCTTAAAAAATTAAAAACAGAACTACCATATGATCCAGCAATACCATTTCTGGGTGTTTTTCTGAAGAAAATGAACACACTCACTAGAAAAGATACATGAACCTCCATGTTCATTGCAACATTATTTACAATAGCCAAGATATGGAAACAACTTAAGTATCCTTCAATGGATAAATGGATAAAGAAAATATCTCACACACACACAAACACAGTGGAATAATATACTAAGTGAAATAAGTCAGAGAAAGAGAAATACCATGTGATCTCATTTATAGGTGGAATCTTTGGAAAAAAAAACACACATGCTTAGGTACAGAGAACAGATTGGTGGTTGCTGGTGGTGGGAGGGGCAGAGAGATGGAATCAAAATGTACCAACTTCCGGTTATAAAATAAATTATGGAGATGTACTGTACAGAATGGCAACTATAGTCAATAATGCTATGTTACTGTATTTGAAACTTGCTAAGAGGGTAAATGTTAGAAGTTCTCATCACAAGAAAAAATATTCTGTAACTGTGATGACAGATGTTAACTAGACTTACTGTGATCATTTCACAGTATATACAAATATTGAATCCTGTTGTACACCTAAAACTAATGTAATGTAATCTGTCAGTTTTTTTTAAAAAATCCCCGCAGTAGCTGGTGTGTCATACACAAGCATTGCATCGAGCAGTGTTTCTGGAACTAGCTGTAGTAAAAGACCAGGTTTTAAAATTTTTTATTTCTATTTGTTACTGACCAATGTGTAGTCCTATTGTGCCTAACAAGAATGCAGCTTACACTTCATGTGACCCACCGTGCTAGTTTGACAACACCCAACTGGCTTATATATATTCTCTTTAAAAGGAGTTGACTGACCACATACTTCGTTGTTGCGGCAATATCAAATTGTTCTGTTTCCAACCCTCACTCTAAGTTTCTGGACTGACTTACAGTGTGCAGGTTGGTGCCAGCCCAAAGACCACACTTTACTATTTCTAGTCCAGAGGAGACCTTTTTTTTGTTAAGGAAGCTAAACCATAGATGAGGAGACCTTTCTGGACACAGCATGAAATAATGATTGCTGATCGTTTGGGATGAGTTACAAGCTTTTCAAATAAGAGTTTCTCTTTCTAAAAGTGAAAAAGACATTTGAAGTAATTTGTTTTATTTTTGTTTGGTGTTTGTTTTTTTTTACATACAATTTATCTACATATATAGTCAAGGGCACTTAACTGCTCAATTTTTAAATTGGAAAGGAAAATTGCATAGCTAAAAGCTAAAGGCACCTTCTAAAATGCAAAATCAGTATAGAACATAGAATTAGAGAAGAGAAGATTATTAGATATACCACCCACATTATTAGATATACTTCTGATACTTTGGGTGATGCTATGTAAGGATATTATTTCTTAAGTAACATTTCTGAGAACTTATGAGTTGAGCTGAATAATAAGAATTGAGTCCAAAATTGCAACTTCTTTAATTATACAAACAGTGATTATGAATAGATCATTTCAATAGAACTATTACTTACAGGAAGTTTCAATATCTACTTAAGAGACAGAAATGGACTTTTTGTCATTAAAGTATGAAAATATAATAAATAATAAGTACATTGTGCTCACTTCGGCAGCACATATACTAAAATAAGTACATTTAAAATTTTTCTTTTAATTTAGCCATAAATTTTCAGTACCAAATAAATGGCATGATACTTTGTAATTAACATTTTATGGTCTAAAGCTGTGAGGGGAAAAGAGTGTATAGATTACTTTAAAAATATGTGCTTTTCACTGCAGCCTCCAACTTCTATCCCCCAAGAATAGTAAGGATATTCAAAGGCACCAAATCTTTGCTGGTTTTGTGACAAAAATCTATCCCAAAGGGACATTATTTGGCAATACAATTTAAATTTTCATATCAGCGCTTACGTTAATAGATATATTTTGGGGTCATTACATAAAAATGTTGAATAATTTGAAAACTTACTTTTTATTTTATATTCAATATGGAGATTTATTCCCAGAGTGAGGCTTTTCTGATGCAAAATTGGAATGCTTGTGTAGTCACAACAGCTGTCCCCACACCATGTGGTATCTTCCATTTCGTTACTAGAGAGATGAATTTTTGGCCCAGTGTCTCAGTAATATTGGACACACATGGTTTTAAGTGGCAAAGCAGTATGCTTACGCATTCATTTGACTTTCACAGCTACAGTTGGCTCCAGATTAGAACGAGGAGAATACATTCACACCGTGGCCACCCTCATGGCTGCTGTAGAAGCTGGATCACAGTAGGCTCTGTTGCTTCTAAAGACACAACTAACCATTGCTGAGGAATTACACATTCACCAAAGTGCCTGACAGCTGTAGGAGACAGAATAATGAATTGCTAAAAGGATTCTCTCAAAGATTTCAGATTATGGTCCTAGTTGTTATCGATCTAGGTGTTTTTTTTATTATTAATAATAAAAATCACAGCCATAAAATAACTGTGAAACTAAAAGGAAAGACTGTCATAGCAGTCGATAATTTTTCAGGATATTAGTCCAAATACTTGGTTTAAAATTTTTCCTTCCCAGAAAAAAAAGTGACACTGTACTTTTAGACTCATCTTACTAAAAAGGGGTTAAAATCAGATTGAGTTTTAATGCCCATTGTTCATATATATGCAGCTATTTGGAAAGCCACCCTACTAAAAACAGACACTATTTTAAAGAACTCATTGACTCTGAAACACTGGCTTTATATTATTGACATTTAAGACAATTTTGTTTGTTCCAAAAATGTTTGTTTTAATTAATATAGAAATAAGATATTTGATTTAGCATGAAATTGCATTGATAATGTAGTTTGAATACTATATCTGTGCAATGTCAACTTAATGCTCTTTTTGGTGTGACTGTACTATAAGCTTATATTTAAATTCTTGTGAACTCTAACATTTCTGAAACCAACTGGTATGTAGTTAGTTAAGTTTCAGCGTTTTAGCAATAACAATATCCTTTCCTTGAAAACCCAGTTACGTCCCCCTAAATAATATCTGGATAATACTTTTTCCCCTAAACAAAGTGAAAACAAGCAAAAAGAATGAAATAAATTTACACCTTCAGTGTAAATTGTTTAATTGCCTGATATGGAGAATTAGATTTTTGATATTCATTAAATATCAAAGAAATTTCAACCATACCCAATGTAGGCTACCTTTTTAAAGAAGTGAATTTATGCATGGTTCCTACGGGTTGTACTGATGAATATGTTGGAAGCTTTCAGCTTTTAGTGGATACAAAATAGAATGATTGATAAAATCCTCCCTACTATTGGCTATTATTTACTGACTCTTAAGTGGCAGGTTGTATTTATGCCAATTTATCTGCTTCAGGGAACATTCTTGATAGCAGAACAAAGTGAATAAAAGTAGTTTGCTTTGCAAATGAATGCAAATGGGCGAGCCTTTCGGAAAGCCCTTTAACAGGGGCAGTGCACTTTGATTATGAGTGAAGCTGCCATTTGGACATGGTGAAAAGAGCACGCTTGAACCATTGATTGGGGGAGACAGTAAAAAGTCAGGCAGGGCCCCGTTAAGCTTGCAGTGAGGCAGGCGGATGTCAGTGTGGTTAGAGCACAGTGGGAGAATGACAGGGAGGATTAGTGTCAGGGAGAAGCTTTGCTGTAGCTGTGGAGATAGTCCCTGGGGTCACTCACCTCTGACTGTTGTTCTGTACTGATGGTTCTGTAATGCAAACGGCCTGATGTATGCCTGTTCATTATCGGAAATGGTGATTAGAAAAGGTATTTGTCTCAAAGGTTTCCTTCTTTTTTTTTCTCTTATTATTTTTTTTTAATTAAAGGAAAATAAGGTGGGCTTCCTCCATCTCTCTGCTGACTGCATATCAGAGTGGTTACTGCCTCTGGTAGGGAATAGTTTAGTGATAAAATGTAACGTAGAATAATTGTAACATGGTTATTTGCTATTTGATCCTAGTTTCTTTTGCTTTGCTCGGCTTTGGGTTTGACCAGGTAGTGGGTGGTGAATAAAATGCAGAGAATGTGCTTGCCCTTAGAATTTTCACCTTTGCAAAAAAAAGATTTTGTAATATTTCAGGTCTTTTATTATTCAATTTAATAATTTGATTGACTTTTAGAAGCTATTTACTTTCTCAGCAGTGAAATGTTTTGCATGGACTTGATGGTTTAAGTCTTGGTCACGAATTTCTGATTTTATTTCTGTTCTCAAGTTTTTAAAAATGCTAGCATTTGATAAGTTAAACTTCCTGAAAATACATGATTTTTAGAATTAAATACTGTTATGGAGAAGGAACAAAAAAATACATCTTTGTCTCAGCTCTGATTCTACATCGGTACATTTACTTGTTCACATTTTCATTTATGCTTATACCTTAAACAAAAGAAAAAAACATAATTTTTCTTAAAACTCTAAGACCTTTTATACTTTAAATGAGGCTTTTGTGACACAGTGCATCTCATAGGCTTTGAGGATGGTTTCTCACCTTAAAACTGAATTGCTTTGTGTGTGTGTGTGTGTGTGTGTGTGTGTGTGTGTGTGTGTTCAAAAGCCTGGCTTTCTTTGCAATATTTCTGCTTATTTGGTATATATAGGAAAATTTAAAAGGCTGTAGGAGCTTTGCATTCTAATATTAAATATGCAACTCAAACCTCTATCTAAACTATTAGATACATTGTAATAGTATTGTTTTTGCTGAACGCATATTGCCGATAGGTTATTTCACAAGCTTATTAAATGTATTAGCAAACATTCTGTAAAGTATCTTTGTTTTCCTTTAATGTTTTGCAGGCACCGGAATGGACAGAAGAGGACTTCAGCCAGCTGACAAGAAGTATGGTTAAGTTCCCAGGAGGGACCCCAGGTCGATGGGAAAAGATTGCCCACGAATTGGGTCGATCGGTGACAGATGTGAGTTCACTCAGATTTGCATTGTATGGAGAGTGACAAACCAGAACAAGCCAACTATGTAGAAGGCAGACATAGATGCCTCCAACATTATCTTCGGAGAAAGGCAACAATCCTTTTAGGACCTGGAAGTGAACCATTAACGAAATAAGCAAGAAGCAGATGTCAGCCAGTCCCCTGGTCCACAATTAACAGCTGTTTGAGGAAGTCTAGTGTTTAGAGACTTAAGCTACTGTAACCTAATCACAGAAAAACTGCTAGTTTTTGTGTTTAGAGTGACCCCTTTAGCTGGGGAAAAACTAGTTCTCAGACTGATCAGAATTAGAGAAGTTGTATTTCAGCTGGATCTTTTTAACATTGAATTACACAGACTGCTATAGGTATTTAGACAGGTGGTTTGCATTAATTAAATGAGCGATATTCCTATAATGTTTGCTTTTATTTCAAGGATGATACCTACCATCTACACACACACACACACACACACTGACCAGCCATACCTAACATTTACAAAACAAAGTGTTTACCTGAAAAGCTTTAGATTTAACACTTTGGGTGCTTTTATTTAGGAAATTTAGGGCAGAAAATCTCATAAAAGCACCTACCGTAGCCCCTGACATGTACTACTCAGTAAATGTTTACTTGAAATTGAGATAAATCCTTATTTTCATCAGTATGGTCTTTATTTTCATAAATGACGGTAAATATTCTTTACTAAATAAGTACTTTACTGAATTTACTTTAAATAAATCCTATAGATCTAAAATATTTAAGGGGTTACTGAAAGCAAAGATTCAAATCTCCTCTATTCTGTTAGTATACTTTTGGCTCTTTCTTGATAATGAACAATTTTAAAACCCTAAAAAATGATTAATAAGCACAATTACCAAAAAAACTTGTTACATAAAAATGCTATGTTATTTTTCATAGTAAACGTCGACTTCTTAATTTAGAAACAAATTTATAATTTTTTTAAAATAGGAACTGCTTTGAGAATTTTAAATCATATATGAATGTTTTTAATATATAGATCTTTTTAAAATTACACTTAAGAGACTAGTATTTGAATTTTTATATGATGTTTTGCATTATTTTGGCTTCAGAGTTAAAGTCTGATCATATAGAAAAATAGCTCTTGTATTTTGTAACTTTTTTGGGTGGCGGGCGAAGTTTCAGGAGGAGACAGACCAATTATCTTAGGTGACTGGAAAAGAACCATAAATAAGGATATGTTTTAAGTACTATGTCCTTCTAATTATACAACTATGTACTGTTAATATAATGATTAACAAAAATTAGAATAACTTTTAGAAAGTTATAAAACAAACTGGTTTAATAGGGCCCCCAAATTTTTAGTTCAATAGCCTGATGAGAAAAAATAGTTCATAATTTAGTGTGTCCTTTGAAGACGGTGCTGCCTTTAACTTTTTAAACAATATTTCTGAGAAATTACACTTAATAATGCCAAAGGCAGGTAGGAAATTGAATAGAGCAACATTTTACATTAATTTGTTGTCATTAAAATGCAGCTAAATTTCTAATCTATATTTTTAAGAGGATAGAGATGAAAATTTAAATGCTAAGAATATCCATGATGTAACCAACACAGCCTTAAGATGGCTAGTTAGTAGCACAGATCTAGAAAATCTATACATAATTTACAAGAGTAGTCTTAGTGCAGTCTTGTGTAGGCAGACATCTCTTCAGACTTTTGCAAATTGATTCCATATGTTTCCATTTTTTTCTCTAGAAAACTGCCATAGCGTTTTCTCTTTCCCAAAACTGGAGATTGATTCCATGTCTGTAATATATATTTTTTCCTCCTATCATGGAAGTAGCAAGCATGACATTTTGAGACTTTTTCCCCCCGCTCCGAGTATTAGTTCTATTTTCGTAATACCAACAGTACCTTGGAAATCAATATTTAGTATACCTAAACTTTTTTGGCACCAAAAATGCCATTGTAACTTTTCTTCTATGGCAGTATATATGTATATAAACTCGCACTGTATTTTCATTCTGTGAGCATCATCTCTATAGCTGGCCTGTACATTTCATTTTAGTAAACACGCACGCGTGCGCCTGTAAATTACTCTCTGTATAAGCAAGCAGGTGTCTGAGGACTTAGATACTCATTTTAGTGAACACACAGTAAATTACATTGAAGCAGCTGGAATGGTTCCTTTACTAGAATGTTAAGTGAAGGTTAACCACGCTTTAGAAGATCACTTATACTACTTTTTGGCTTTGGTGTTAATTAGATTTGTTTTCATTAAGTATTTGATTATGAAAAAGAAAGCAAGTTCAGTTTGCTGTCATTGGAACCTCTGCATACTGACCTGGTCACCTGTACCAGTTCTCTCAGCTCTGTACATCTGTTCTTTGACCCGTTTTCCTTGCTAAATTTTAGCTTCGGGCTTAGTTCTCTTCCCTTCACAAAATAATTGACCTTTTGAGGGGAGGGGTGAGAGTGTGGCCATGGTGGGATCTTTACATTCTTGATCTAGGTTGACAGACACAGTGAAAAACCCATTTTATTCCTTAATTAAGGAAGGCGTTTTCAGTGTATTCATTGTCATAATTAATGAGTTAAATTGCTGAATTCTACTCTGGATAAATACAGGTAATGTTATTAGCTTTGCAAAAAATTAATACAAAGTATATTTTAACTCAGACATACCTAAACTGTAAGACCTACTTT
Source organism: Rhinolophus ferrumequinum (assembly GCF_004115265.2). Classification (NCBI taxonomy): domain Eukaryota; kingdom Metazoa; phylum Chordata; class Mammalia; order Chiroptera; family Rhinolophidae; genus Rhinolophus; species Rhinolophus ferrumequinum. The sequence goes on along the minus strand of NW_022680355.1, from coordinate 6,809,611 downwards.
ACCACGGATTAAATATTTTAAATGTTAATATATGCCTCCCAGCAAATAATTTGGATAACCACAAAGGACACTCAAATTGTAAAAACAACAGAGGAAACAAAAACTATCTGGCATGTAAGACCAACTTTAATGTGATTATTAACTGCAGGTTTTCTAAATTAAGGTCAGGGAGCCTCAGATTTCTTGCTTGTGAAGTAGTATCATTCTCTAGCCTGAAAGGATGTAAACTGATTCTGCTTCTCTCCGTGGTCACTAATCTCTTAGGTTCTGGTTGTGATAACAGACTGATTGGAGATTTTCTGCCTGCTTTGGAAAAGGCCCAGGTAGGCAGCAAAACAAAAGACAGGTGGATAGATTTAAACAGACTTTTATAATTAGCTTAGTGCCACACTGAGAGTTAAGAGGTGTGTAGTTAGATAAGCATCCCCATATGAGAATGAAGAGGAGGAGGGAAAATAATAAAATTCCCATTTTATATAGCTACAATAAGGAGATAAAGGAGATGCCTCTTTATGGGAATTTATATATTGTTATGGCAGTTTCAAAAATACGTGATTTTCAATAGAAAATACACTTTATGGTTTATCAGTGAACTAAATATATGGTAATTATTTGGGCAAATACATTATTGCTATTACTTTTAGGGTCAGACTAGTCCTACATAGGTTGGAAAGACGACAAGGACTTCTTCCTCCTCACTACCCTCGTAACCGGGCTTCCTTCCGTAGCAGAGCTCCTGCTCTGGGCCTGATCTCGCACTCCTCTCCCGCCCTTCCCTCACCTTCTCAACCTCAGAAACTTTGAGGATATGTAAATTTTAGAAAAGAAAATGGGTCCTATGTTCCATTCTTCTTGCTAGACGAGTCATATTAGATTATTAGCGAATCTAATAAGCAATTTTCAATATATTAATATAAAAGAATTTAATATGTTACCACACACACACTTGTATTTTAATAGTAGTCTTCAGGTTCTTACCCCAAGTATATGAATGATTGGTGTAAAAATTTCAGGCGACTTGGTTGCTGGTTGAAGGAAAGAGAAGGCAGAGCGTTATATTGTAGTAGGAGCTTTTAGTGTCCATTGGGAGACTACACAACTGCTTCATCTGCCTTTTGGCCTGGTTAGAGTTTTGCTGTATATTATATGATTTTTGGTCCAGAGGTTTATAGATTTGCCTTCCATGTCACCATATCTGTCTCAGCATTGAGCAAAATCACACTTAGGACAGGATTATAAACAATATATTCACTATATGAGAGTAACACTGCAAAGTCAGTTAAGAAATCAAACCAACATTTTTATGTTTACTTGCTTTAATGATATTGATTATTCCATCATTCATTTTCATAGTATTATACACTTTTCAAAACATTTAAATACACGTTATTTTATTTGACCCTCATAACAGCATTGTGTGGTAGATTAGGCCACCATTATTTACCCCCATTTTACAGTTGAGTAAACTGCTGTTAAGATATTTGTTCAAGGCGACACAACTACTAGTGGAGTGGGACGATACCAGATATTTTGATTCCTCATCTAATGTGTTCTTAACACTATTTAATACTATTTTATTGCTGTGTGTGAAACACACTTGAAATGTGTCTAGAGACTTAATTATTAGAACTTTGTTGGTAAAACTATCACAGCAAAAAATAAAAAGAAACTTTAAAATATACACTCAAGTAAAAAATTTTTCTAATCGACCACAATAAAAATGAATTCTATAAACATTTTGTTATATATCATACTAGAATTTAGCCTTATAGAGGCATTATGACTATACATGATTTTAACAGTATTAATCTGTATGCTGACCTTTTCACTTTGCTGTGAAACATGAGCTTCTTTCCATGACAATAAGATGCGCATCATTTTTTCAAACACATAATGCTCCATTTGTCGTAATGGAATTAAGGAGCATCCTGATTGTCATTTAAATTGCTTCCTTTTTTTGCTGTTTCACTGGGATGTCTTTGGGGGTTTTTTTTGATGGGGGGTGTTATTCATTTTTCCACTTCTGTTTTCTTACCTTGTACTCCTAGAAGTAGAGCTGCTTGGTTCAAGAATATGGATGTTTTCAGAACCTTTGATGTCTCTAAAACTGGCCCCCAGATAGGTTATAACAATACATTACAATGCCACTGGCAGTATATAAATAAGAGAGGCCACTTCTTCATAACCACGTAAACATTGAACGTTATGTTTTTTTCATCATTTCCTCAAATAAGAGAAAAGTGCTATAGCACTGATTTTTGCAACTTGCCTCCTTACTTATTGGTCTTATTTGAAATAGAGTTTGTGTTAATTCACTAGAATTTTAGGGTAGGCAATCCTATCTTCTGCAAATAATACTTTGCCGTTTTCTTTGTCTTATTTTGTTATCTTATTTGATTGTGTTAGCCAGCAATTCCAGAGAAATGTTATATTACAGTAATAGTAATTGGTATCGACTTTTTTTGCTCAATATCTTAATAAGAAAACCTAATGTTTGCCATTAATTTTAATATTAGTTATTAATATAAGGTATAATAAGGATATTTTATTCAACTTAATTTTTCCAATTCTCATTTATTACAGTTGTGTTCAGGAAATAGGTGTGAAATATTACGAAAGGGTTTTTTTTTTTTTTTTAAACATCTCCCGACATGTTCATAAAATTTTTCTCGTATCACCTAGGGAGGATGAATATATTATCAAGGTCCCTTCTTTATAGTTTCAAGATAAACTTTACTTGGTCATATAATATTATTCTTCTAATAAATACCTGGGCTTGATTTGTGAATTTATTTAGGATTTTTGCATTTATATATGTAACAATATTATAGAATTTTTAGAGTTTTATTAGTTGGATATCTGTGATTTTGTTCAATGCTGAGCTAGATATGGGGACATGGAATGCCAATCTAGAAACCTCTGGCCCAGAAATCATAAAATATACAGCAAAACTAACCAGACCAATGGACACATTAAACAGTTATATAGTTTCCCCTTATGGACACCAAAAGTTCCTACTAAAATGAAGTAGAAGAATTGAAAAATTATCATCAGGAAAATTTTCTAGAGAACAGAATGAAAAGACAAGTAATTTTAAAATGTTACAGAAAAGATATGGCATACAGGGAATCAGTCCAAGAGGTCCAAATCTGATTTAAGAATTCCATTGAGGGAGAAAAAAAAAAAAACAGACACAAGAACATTATTCAGTAAATAATAATACAGTGAAGTTTTCCAGGTAGGAACACCTGATACCAATTTGTAAGAGCCTTCCCAAGTCAAGTAGGATACATGAAAAACATCCCAGGAAAATGTATGAACACCGAGACTACATAGATCTTTAAAGCTTCTAGGAGGAAGAAACCTCCAAAGTTAGGCAAATCAGATTGCTTAGCAACATGAGATTCTGAGAGAGAAGGGAACAATGCCCTCAGAGCTCTGAGGGGAAATGGTTCTGAATCAAGAACAGAACAAGTGTGATGGTAAATCCTTGGGGCAGGGATTCATGTCTTTCATGGAAAGTTTCCTGAGATTATACTCCAGCAAAAACGAGGAATAAATCAAAAAAGAGGAAGACCTGGAACCCAAGGAATACTGGAGCCAACCAATGAGCAGAAACCCCAGGACCCCACAGTGACACAGCACACCAGCAGCACCAGAAGTCCACGTTGGAGGACGAGAATGAAAGGCTGGGAGAAAGCGAGATTTTATAGACTAGGTAGTATGGCTAAGAACTTGGGAAATTTTATATATATATATAAATGGGGAGGGGAAGGCAACTGGAAACTCCATGAACAGAAAACCATACAAACAAAGGCATAGTCCAAATTTAAGTATACTAAAAAGTGGAGTGATAGAGCAAAAGAATTTGATAGAACATTCTCCTTTGAGTGACACAAGAAGTGTAATCACAGCATATTACTTGTCTCTGCAGTAATATTCACTAGATCATATTTACATGAGATCATATATAATGGCTTTTCCTATTTTAAACATGTTTTATATATATGCATGTGTGTGTGTTTGTGTACTTACAGAAGGTTTTTCAATTTTTAAAATCAACAAATTGTGAAAGACAATGGCACGTTGGCTACCAAAATATGTTCTTCCCTTACCTAGTAATGGATTTGTATTCAGGCATGTATTTGCCCAGTAACACTTGCACTCCCAAGCCCCGCCAACTCCGCTTTATCTAGGTTACTAATTTATTCTCAGAGGAACATAATTGAAGTACCGTATGTTCGTAGGAGCTCTTACTCACTTTTCCCATCCATTGAGCTGAATATCAATTTGGCTGCAACTGTGAAGGCAAAGACATTGCCCGAAGGGATGATGGAGAAGCATGACGGAAAGAACCTGAATACATCGAGTCAAAGAGAAACTAGATAGTGACAAGTGCTATGAAGAAAAAGCAGAGTGACAAGTTAGAAACTGCAGAAGTTGGAATTTACAACAGGGTTCTGAGAAAAGTCCTCTCTGAGAGGTAATATTCAAGCAGGGACACAAAGCAAGTGAGGATTCCAGGTAGAGGAGAGAGCCCTTTCTGAGGCTTTGAGGTAAGAGCATGTTTGGGGTGTGCAGAGTCCGGCACAAGGAGGGGGTTACAGGTGAGAGCAGAGTGGTGCAGGACCAGACCATGTAGGACCTCACTGACCAAGGCAAAGATTTTAGATTTTATTCTGAGTGAGGTGGGAAAGCTTTGGGAGATTTGGAGCAAAGGAGTGTGTGGTCTAAGAGCCCTCCTGACTGCTCTGGGGAGAAGGTGGTGTGGCCAGTGAAGGGGAGGCAGGAAGACAGGCCAAGTAAGAGACCATTTCAGTTATCTACGCAAAAAACAATGGTAATTTGGACCGCAGTTATTGGTAGAACTGGGAGAAAGAGGTTGGATTCAGGATATAATCAGCCAAAAGCCTGTTATTTTACGTAGTAACCATCAGAACTGTGAACAGAAATGAGTGCCTCTGGGTATTGCTTTTCATCATAAGCCCTTGTTATATACTATCTTTTCTTTTTTATTTTTTTTTTGTAAGTGTATTACCTTGATTTTAAAAACTACTTTTAAAATTTTAAAGAAACAAGACGTTTTACTTTTAATATTTTCCCATGTCAGCATATATAGGCCTACCTCATTCTTTTTAAATTTATTATAAAAGCTTCATTGATTTACAGAAATAGAAAATACAATTGTAAGATTTGTATGGAACCATAAAAGATTCCAAATAACCAAAACAATTTTGAGAAAGAAGAGAAAAGACTGATTTCAAGATATATTACAAAGCTACAGTTATCAAAACAGTATGTTACTGACATAAAGAAGACAGATAGACAATGGAACAGAATAGAGCCCAGAAATAAACCCACACATATACAGTTAACTGATCTTCAACAAGGGTACCAAAAATACGCAATGGAGAAAGGATATCCTTGTCTCTTCGACAAACGGTGCTGGGAAAACTGAATATCCACATGCAAAAGCATGAAATTGGACTCTCATACCATACAAAAAAGTCAACTCAAAATTTCATAAGACCTGAAACTAAAACTCCTGGAAGGAAATAAGAGAAAATCTTCATGACATTGACCTTAGCAATGATTTCGTTGATAATGCCACCATAAGCACAGGCAGCAAAAACAAAATAAACAAAATTCAAGCTAAAAAAACTTATGCGCACCAAAGGAAACAGTTAACAAAGTCAAAAGATAACCTACAGAATGGGAGAAAATATTTGCAACCTATATATCTGACAAAGAATTAATCTCCAAAATACAAGGTCTGACAATTCGTGAACTCGTTGCAATGACACTGCTAACCTATGTTTGATATCAGATGGATTATTCATTATGAAATTGTACCAACTGGACAAACAGTTAACCAAGTTTACTATTTGCAAGTGCCGAAAAGGCTGCATGCAAAGTTAGACAACCTGAACTTTTCGCCAACAATTCATGGCTCTTGCATCACCACAATGCACTAGCTCACATGGCACTATCTATGAGGGAGTTTTTAGCCAGTAAATAACTGCAGTGGAACACCCTCCCCACTCACCTGATCTGGCCCCCAATGACTTATTTCTTTACCAAAAATAAAGGAAATATTGAAAGGAAGACGTTTTAATGACATTCAGGACATCAAGAGTAATATGATGACAGCTCTGATGGCCATTCCAGAAAAAGAGTTCCAAAATTGCTTTGAAGGGTGGAGTAGGTGCTGGTGTCAGTGCATAGAGCTTTCCAAGGGGGGTACTTTGAAGGTGACCATAGTGGTATTCAGCAGTGAGGTATGTAGCACTTTTTCTAGGATGAGTTTGCGAACTTAATTGTCTGACCTCGTATATAAGGAACTCCTAAAACTTAGTACCCCTACCCCCAAAAAAAAGATTAAAAAATAGCCAACACGTATATGAAAAGATGCTCAACATCATTAATTATCAGGAAAATGCAAATCAAAACTACAATGAGATAACATCACACATGTCAGGATGGCGATTATCAAAAACAAAGGATATGGTCATGTTGGCAAAGATGTGCTGAAATTGGAACCCCTACACACTTTAGGTGGGAATGTAAAATGATTCAGTCGTAGAAAACAGTATGAAAGTTCCTCAAAAAATTAAAAGAATTACTATATGACCCAGCAATCCCACTTCTGGCTATATAGCCAAAAGAAGTGAAATCAGGATCTCTAAGAGATGTCTGCGCTCCCATGTTCATTGCAGCATTATTCACAATAGTCAAAATGTGGGTGCACCCATATGTCCATCGAAAGATGAATGCATAAAAGAAGTGTGTGTGTATGTGTGTGTGTGTGTGTGAGATGTGATTAAAAAAACAAAGGATAGTGAATTTTTAATTCTAAAAAATGTATTACAGTAAAAGACACATTGCCATTAATCCCCCTCAAAATACTCCCCCTCACTTCAAACACACTTATCCCACCGTTCTTGCCACTTTCTGAAGCAGTTCTGGAAGTCCTCTTTTGTGTCTTTAGTTGCACTGTCATGGCTGCCTCTGTGTCCTGAGTAGATTCAAAAAGTTTACCTTTTATGGTCATTTTGACTTTGGGGAAAAGTCAGAAGTTGCACAGTGCCAGATCCGGTGAATGAGGACACACAGTAATGTTTTTATTTGACAAAAATTGCTGTACCAGAAGCGATGTGTGACACGGAGCCTTTCTATTGTGATCACAAAATACAGTGAATGCTGCTACCGAGTGCCATCCAACAGAAAAGCAGGGATCTTCAATATGGGAAGCGGCACAGGGAAGTGGCACATCGAACCTTAATAACTGTATGTGACAATTTCAACTTGGTGCAGTCAGTCGGGTGTGAGCTACGGTTGAGAGAAGGTGTGTTTTAAAGTGTGCCGTAAATCATCCTCCATCATGAAAACGCTCCGTTTCACACATCATTTTTGGTATTCAACAATTTCTGTCAAATAAAAACATTACAGTGTGTCCTCATCCAGCTTATTCACTGGATCCCACACCATGTGACTTCTGGCTCTTTCCCAAAGTCAAAATGATTCAGGACATGGAGGCGCCATCCAGCACAACTAAAGATACTTACAAAAGAGGACTTCCAAAACTGCTTCAGAAAGTGGGAAGAACGATGGGGCAAGTGTGTTTGAAGCGAGGGGAAGTATTCTGAGGAGATTAATGGCAATGTGTCTTTTACTGTAATAAAACTTTTTTTTATTTAAACATTCATTGTATTGTTTGATCACACCTCGTATAATGGATTATTACTCAGCCATAAAAAGTAACAAAATTCTGCAATATGTGACAACATGTTTGAATGCTGAGATCATAAGTGAAATAAGCCAGTTACGGAAGGACAAATACTGCATGATTCCATTTATGAGGTATCTAAAATAGTCAAACTGAATAGAAGCAAAAAGTAGAATGGTGGTTGCCAGGGGCTGAGGGGTGGGGAGGATGGAGAGTTGCTGTTCAAAAGGTATAAAATTTCAGTTATGCAAGATGAGTTCTAGAGATCTGCTATACCACCCTGCATTTATAGTTAACATTGTTGAGAGTATATCTCATGTTATCTGTTCTTACCAAAAAGAAAAAAGAAAGAAAAACTTTAAGATACAATGTTCATAGCATAAAGTTTACCTATTGTGAGTGTACTATTCAATGATTTTTAGTAAATTTGTATAGTGTGCAATCACAATCCAGTTGTAGACATTTTTCATCATCCAAAAAGTTTCGTCAACCAAATGTTTGAAGTTCATCCATGTTGTGGCATGTATCAATAGTCCATTTCTTTTTATTGTTCAATTGTATGGATAATACCAAATTTTGTTTATCCATTCTCTAGGAGTTGGTCATTTGGACTTTTCCCATTTTTTTGGTTATTATGAATAGTGCTGTCATGAATATTACATACAAGTCTTTGCATGGATGTTTATTTTCATTTCTCTTGGGTAAATTCCTAGAAGTGGAACTGTTAGGTTATATAGTAAGTTGATGTTTGACTTCTTAAGAAACTGCCAAATTATTTTTCAAAGTGACTGTACCATTTTACCTTTTTACCAATAATACATGAGGGTTCCAGTTTCTCCATATCTTCACCAACACTTCCTTTTCTCTTGTTAAGATCAAGTTCTTTTTTTTTTTTTTTGCGTATGGATATCCAGTTGTCTTAAAACCATTTGTTAATAGGCTATCCTTTCTACCATTGAATTGTCTTGGTACTTTTGCTGGAAATCATTTGGCCATAATGTAAGGGTTATTTATGTATGCTCAGTTGTAGTCGGCTGATCTGTATGCCTATCCTGATGATACCACACTGTCCCGATTACTGTGGCTGTATGGTAAATTTTGAAATTGAACAGTAAAATCTTTCCGATTTTGTTCTTTTATAGAATGATTTTGGCTGTCTAGGTCCCTTACATTTCCTTATAAATTTTAGGATCAGTTTATCAATTTCTACAAAAGACCTTTTTATTGGGTATTGCACTGAATACATAGATCAGTTTGGGAGAATTGCCATGTTGCATGTTGTGTGTCCAAATCCATGAACATGTGGTATCTTGCCATTTATTTAGAACTTCTTTAATTGCTATCTGTAATGTATTTTCAATGTATAAGTCTGGAACTTCTGTTAAACTATTGTTAGTATCTTAATCTTTTTAAGGCTGTGAAAGAATTGTTTTCTTAATTGCACTTTCAGATTGTTCATTGATAATATGTAGAAATAGAATAGATTTTTGTGTGTTAGTCTTGTATCCTGTGACCTTGCCAAATGTTAATAGTTTAATAGTTCTGTGGGTACAGAATTCATTAGGTCTGGAATGAATTTTCAGGAGATTCATAGGTGGGAAGTCTGGAGGCACACAAACCATAGATGATATGCCTGAAATCACATAGTGAACAACTTACGTTACATCCTAAAATTACTGTTTTCCCCCTCTTTGTCATACTGTTTCACCCAGATGTCAGATGGACCCTTCTTGCCTCTCAGAGATCTAGAACTAAGTGTCTACGACCACCAATGAGTCCACTTCCTGTGACAGTCTGAACATCTTCCCAGTATCTATGTTAATTCCCAAGGTTTACACTCTTCTTCCCTCACATACCTGCATCTTCGTGTGCCCTATTCGCACTGTGTTATAGTGAGTTTCTCAGAAAGAATCCACTCATACAAAAAGCATTAATGAGCAGGGTGGGTATAGATTAAATGGAGCGTGAAGCTTACCCGATGATCAACATTCCTAGTGATTTTGTAGGGGAAATGGAGGAACGCCTTATAACAAGCAACTGAATGCATACCAGCCGTTCCTGTCACCAGCCAGTGCCCTCTTGGTCATGCCATCCCCGTTGCTTTTCTCCTTTATCCTTTTCCCCTTTCTGTCCCTCCTCCTCTGTCTTCCATTTTCCCCTCACTTTCTCTCTTCCAGAGTAACCCTCAGCCTGTGCTCCAGTTCACACATCTGTGAGGCAGAATAGTTGCTCCTTCCTCTGAAGTCTAGGTGGCAGCTGACACATAGGCCCAGGAGGGCGGTGGGAGCATTATAATCTCTACTTGAAACACTTGCCAGACTGTCCCTTCAACAAAGACAGCTCTATTTCTCAGAAGAATTCTAGAGCCATTTATTAATATTTTTGCCTGCTTATATTCCCCTGTTCAAGGCCCTTGTCCTCCACTTGTCATCTTCTTCAGAGGACACAGCTTAAGGAAGAGCAAACAGAATAGTGGAGAGGAACAAGGTATCTACTTAGCCTGCTGGATCCTTTGAACCCTTGCAAATCAGTAGGGGCACAGATATGGAGAGATCTAGCTGACACCCATTGGGGAAACTGAAGTACAAGGGCTAGAATCTTTAATAAATTCCCCCAGTGGATGATTGGCAATGACTCAGGTAAAGTAGTATAGAATTGTCCTTGAGAGGCAAGGCCAAACTCCCAAACTGTCAATACACAAACCTGTTTTGAATTGCTCCTTCCTTGCTTTAGCTAATACTGATTTAGAAGTAAAAGATTTTTTTAAAAGCAATAAACCATGATTTTCTTTCTTATCAGCATAGTCTAAATTAATTTGAAATCTCTTGAACGAGTATGCAAGGAAATAACCAGATTGGAAGCTCCTTGAGGTGGATAGGGCTAGATCTGTGAGTACACCACTGTTCTCAGTACAGTGGTGCATGGAGTCAGTTCTTAATAAATTTTTGGTAATTGATACGAAGTGCAAGATATTTCAGTAATAATGTCTAATCCATGAATCACAGAATATTTAAACTAAGCATTATTTTGTTTTATGCACAAAGAAGAAAAATAGACAACAGAATTTAAAAGAAAACCTGGTTTTGGTGTCCTCACTCTACCATTTATGGGCTGTAATGATTTTTAGGTCCCCAAATCCCTCGGAGCAACAGTTTCTTCATCTGTGATATCAATTTCACACAATAGTCAGGCAATAAAATGTGATAACATCATGCAAATACTTTGTTAATATGAATCTTTAAACAATTGCTAAGTCACTATAATAATCACTTATTGCAGATGTGAATTCTAGAACAAGATAAAGGATTTGTTCAAGGCTGCAAAGCTAGCTAATGATAGCGTCAGATAATCTGGGAGTAGAGCCCAGATTATCTGACTCTTATTAAAACGACATTGCCCTCTTGGTTTAGCAGAAAGTTGATTTTGAACCCTGCATATAGGGCAGCACCATTCTTTGTTTGCATACTTGATCAAATAGTATCTTTAAAGTGAAATATCTTTGTTTTCTGAGGTGCTGGCCAAAGGAGGCTGAATTGGAGAGCGACGTATTTAATGTCGCAAGACACTGACCAGTTAATATAGCTATACTCCTGAGCAGCTGAACAAGCAGTTGCTCTCCCATATATCCTTTGGATATTTGAAGTACAGAAATAGTCAAGGTCTGATTAAACTCTTAATGAACACTTGAACAAGTCTTCTTTACTGACTCATTCAAGCAAAGCACACTTGCAGATTACATGAAAGCTTTTCTTTATTATATATCTTCCATTTAACATTCTTAATGTATTTTTTCTGGACCCTAGTTAGTGTCCTGTATTACTAATAAATATACTGAGTTTGTAATTTGTACTCATTCATTAGAACCCTGCATGTTAACCCAAGAAGACAGTATTTACATTAAAGGCTAGATCTAATTTGCTAGTTACAATCACATGCAATTTGAATACTATGGATGATTGTATCCATGAAGGAAGTGGTAAAAACTCACATTATAATCTGTGGTCTGGTAATAGCATTATTTTATTATTCTTATAGCAGCATTATTTTATTACTCTTATTTGTTTAACTCCTTCTTAGTGATGTACAGCTTAGAGATGCAGCAAGTCAATAGGCTGGTGAGCCTTGAGCAGATGCTAATAATTGTTAATGTAATTTACAATTCCTTCTTTGTGCTACAAGTTTTGGGAAACCATTTTAAAAAGAGGAGGATGGGTAAATACATGTTGGGTTGTTACAGTATCTCGCTGATGAACTAACAATATCTGCAGGACTATACTGTTATCTGTTGGCAGAAGTATTTTCTCCCACTAAATGGCCATCCTAAGTTACCGATACGGGTAATCAGGAACTTAGTGAAAAGCCCTCTTTAAATGGTTAAGAGGAACACTATTCTTGCCGTGTTTCCCAGAAAATAAGACCAGGTCTTATTCCGTATTTTCCCAAAAATAAGACTGGGTCTTATATTAATTTTTGCTCCAAAAGACGCATTAAGGCGTATTTTCAGGGGATGTCTTATTTTTTCATGAACTACAACAATCCACATTTATTCAAATACAGTCATGTCATCTTCTGGATCATCGTCATAACGTACTAAATTCGTCCATCTGGCTGATGATCTTAACGGGGGTTATTTTCGGGGTAGGTCTTATTTTCGGGGAAACACGGTACTTTTTGTATTTTTCTATCCAGACTGAGAACCCAGAGAAAACTTTGAAAGACACTGGAGAAATGATAAGAATGAACAGCACTGCTTTCTACTAGTTGGAAAGTTCTCGTGTGGTTTATTTAATGTTCAGGTAACAGAGTGCCCTTTATATTTAAAACCTATTGTAGTTCTCAGTTATGTGAGTGCTAAATTCAAACAGAAGGTTGGCCAAAATAAATACACATGAATGAAAATAGTGAACTTCACAGTTACATAATTTTTATTACAAAAGTAACACATCATCAAGCCAGGCAGAATTTGAAAAATATGACTTGAGGTCATCACTAGTAACCAACATTTATTTTCTGAGTTATCTGAGGATGCCAGGACTATGAAAATATACTTCATATAGCTCACAAAATTGGAAAATTCCTCTGTATATTGAGTAGAAATGTGCCACCATGTAACTGTCCACTGGTCTTAACACCATATGGAATATAATTTTCATTTTTCTAATTTAATTTTCTGTTACTTTCATCAGTGTTTTCACTAGAGGAATGAAACCTATTTTAGATTTTTTTCATTCACTCAGCCCTAACCCATATGTCCCAGACTAAATCATATGGTCCCTATTTCATGAGTTTTAAAGATAAAATTACACATGACTGTATTAAGAGGAATCATAAAGTGTTTTCTGCTTTGAATCAGAGCATGATGAAACAAATATCCCCACAATTCTACAATCCATGTGAGTGTTAATACACATGTGTATCCAGTGTTATCCAAAAGCCCACCCAACGTGGAAACCCGTAACATTTGTTTAGATACTGAAGAAGAAGAAAAGCCTCAACTATGTGAGACCTGTGTAGGAATATGTCTTCTCCCAACAAAAAGCCACGGGGAAAAAACTTCTTTTTTTTACTATCATTGTACTTACTATGTACTGTACATAATTGTTTGTGTTGTTTTTATATGACCAGCACCACAGTAGGTTTGTTTATACCAGCAGCAGCATCACAAACATGAGTAATGTGTTGCAATACGACTTTATGACGGCAACAATGTCACTATGCAAAAGGAATTTTTCAGCTACATTATAATCTTATGGGGTCACCACTGTATGTTAGTCAGTTGTTGACTGAAACATCATTATGCAGCACATGACTGTATGTCAACTTACAGAACTCTTACTAAGTCCAAGAGGTTGGTATGTATAGGGTGAAAAAATCTTAAATGTAGCTTGTCATAAAGTTACATTGTCTTCTTAATGTAACTTCTGTAATTGAACATAATATAAAAACAGAAAGAGAAGCTGAAAAATTCATTATGGAACATGTGAGAAAAATAACCCTAAACATTTCAAGAGTAAATTGGCACCCATTTTACTGAAGTCATCTAGATGTATAGAGAGATAAAGATTTGATAATGACCTTGTCATCTGTGTTTGCAGATGACATGATATTTTTTACAAAAAAAAAAACTTAGGAAAAAAAAATACCTTTTAGAACTTATAACTATTTCAGTAAATTTGCAGAATAAAAAAATCAAAAATAAGTTGTGCTTCCATACACCAAAAAGGACTATCAGAAATTAAGAAAACAATCCCATTTACAAGAGCATCGAAAAGAATAAAATACTTAGGAATAAATTTAACCAAGAAAGTGAAAGATCTGCTTGCTGAAAACTATGACATTGATGAAAGAAATTGAAGAGGACACAAATAAATGGAAAGATAATCCATGTTCATGGATTGGAAGAATTAATATTGTTAAAATATCTATACCTACTTACCCAAATGATCTACAGATTCAATGCAAATCCTATCAAAATTCCAATGGCATTTTTCACAGAAAAAGAACAAAGAATCCTAAAATTAGTGTGGAACCAAAAAAGATCCCAAACAGCCAAAGCAATCTTGAAAAAGAACAAAGCTGGAAGCATCATGCTCCTTGGTTTTAAAATATATTACAAAACTATATTAATCAGTATGGTATTGGCATGATAACAGACACACAGATCAATGGAACAGAATACAAAGCCAGGAAATAAACCCAGGCACGTATGGTCAATTAGTGCATGACAAAGGAGCCAAGAATATCCAGTGAGGAATAGACAACCTCTTCATTAAATGGTATTGGGAAGATTGCACAGCCACATGCAAAAGAGTGAAACTACAGCACTCTCTTACACCATACACAAAAATTAACTCAAAATGGATTAAAGATTTGAATGTGAGACCTGAAACCATAAAACTCCTAAAAGAAAATGTAAGTGGTAAGCCCCTTGACATCAGTCTTGGCAGTGATTTTTTTTTCTATTTGACACCAAAACAAAGGCAATAAAAGCAAAAATAAACAAATAGGACTACGTCATATTAAAAAGCTCTGCACCGCAAAAGAATGTCAACAAAATGAAAAGGCAACTTATGGAGTAGGGGGGAAATTGCAAACCACATATTTCAGTAAGGGATTGATATCCAAAATATATAAGGAATTCCTACAACTCGATAACCCCCCAAAAAAACTTTTTTTTTAACAGCAAAAGAACTAAATAGACTTTTTTCCAAAGAAGATATGCAAATGGCAAATAGGTATATGACAAGGTACTCAATATCACAAATCATCAGAGAAAGGCAAATCAAACCCACAATGGGATCACTTCACACCTGTTAGGATGGCTATCATCAAAAATACAAGAGATAATAAATGCTGAAGAGGATGTAGAGAAATGGGAACCCTTATACAATGTTAGTGGGAATGTAAATTGGTGCAGCAGCCACTATGGGAAACACTATGGAGGTTTCTCAATAAATTAAAAATAGAATTACCGTATGATCTGTCAGTTGCACTTCTGCATATTTATCCAAAGGAAACAAAATCATTACCTCGGATTAAATTTTGTAAAATTTTATTTATACTATTCAACTATATAGTATAGTTTTATAGTTATTTATAATATATTGTATTAAATTGCATTTTGTAAACAATAGCACATCAGCTAGCATTATTCGCAATAGCCAAGGCATGGAAACAACCTTAGTTGTCAACAGATGAGTCCATAAAAAAAATATGTAATGCGTATACAATGTAACACAATTCAGCTCCTAAAAAATCAGGCTCATAGAAATTGTAGAAAAGTTGTTGTCTAGGTCTGGGGGAATAGAGAAAATAGGGGGTTAGTAAAAGGGTACAAACTTGCAGTTATAAATGAATGAGGTCTAAGGATCTAATGTATAACTTGGTGACTATGGTTGATAACACTATTGTATAACTGAAATTTTTTATGACAGTAAAACATTCTCACCAAAAAAAAAAAAAAAAAAGTGAGGTAATGCATGTGTTAACTTGACTGGGGGTGGGAATCTTTTTCGTGTATGTGTCAAGTTATCACATTTTACACTTATAATTTTGTCAATTATATCTTTTTTTAAAAGATAAATTGGCACCCAAGTAATTGAAATCATCTAGCTAATCTAGCTATAGGAAATAGATTTGGCAATGGCCATGCTCACTGAAAGTTGACTTCCCTTCCTGCAGTGGCATGCTATTGTACTCAGAAACACCCTAGTCACTGAGCTTTATGTTAGGCCATCGCTTATCTGGAAACTTCTTAACCTGCTCAGAATCATAAATTATCTATTAAAGATGCCAAACCTGCCCCCTAGACAGAAATGTTTTGCCATTGTTATCATATGCATGCCTCCTCCTGAGACCAAAAGTAATGAAAAGGACAGAAATTCTCAAGAAATAAAGGATCACTTGCAGTTATATTGTTATACAACCATATTATAGCATCAGGACTTGACCAAGAGGCTAGAATATTAAAGTAATTACTGGCCCACATAGAATTGGAAAATGGACCAGTTATGTTTTCCTTCTTTCTAAAAAGTTTTAAGTTGCCTTTTAAGTGAAAGAAAAACAGAATTCAAAGATGACTATAATGAGACTCCATTAGTTTCGTTGACACTGAGAATCTGAAGGGCTCACATCATCAACCTGGCTAATACCATTCACCCCACCCTCGTGATTCCCTGAGACTCTGCCCCACCCAACTTGTGGGCCCACTCAAGCCCCTTCCTGTGGCTTTTCCATACAAATGGCCTGTCTTGGCTTATTCTGTGGAATTTCTCAAAATCTCTCAAAGGTTCACAAACCCCAAAACAGCATCTGACCTCAGTGTGCCCCATGCCTCTTGCTAAGCAGCCCGAATCCTGGCACTACTGGCATCCAGCCTGAATTTGCAGCTTAGCGCCTCCTAGGCACCTCCAAGCTCAGCACAAGTAGCAGGGCACAGCTGACATTGGCCTGCAGCAGAGCCCCTCACAAGAGGTAACAGAACCATCATACCCAGTGGCCAGCTTCAGACCAAGCCATAGCACCACCCAGCTGCCTGCACAGACAACATACCCAAAAGGCAGACTAAGCAGGCACCAGAGCCCCGCTAAAGCAAATCCAGCTCCATAGGGTCAGCCCCTGCACAACAGCTGCTCCACTATAGTCATGGCCAGTTCTCACAACCAATCAGCCTAAAGGTCAGTCCCTCCCACTGATGTGCCAACTGCAATAAAGACTTAACTACAACAGGAGGGCACACAAGGGAAGCATCTGGAGCACATGGTTCAGGGGACCAGGGAGAGAGACTATGCCACTGAGCCCCACCAGACACCTACTACATAAAGCCACTATACAAAGACCGGGAGACATAGCAGCTACCTAATGCATAGAAACAAACACAGAGAGGCAGCCAAAACGAGAAGACAAGAAACATGTCCCAAATGGAAGAACAGAACAAAGCTCCAAAAAAAGAACTAAACAAAATGGTAGAAAAGCAATCTACCAGATGCAGAGTTCAAAACACTGGTTATAAGGATGGTCAGGGATTTCAGGGAGATAGATAACAGAGAGATAGATAACATAAAAATGGATATAAAAAATTTAAAACAAATGAAGAATACAATAACTGAAATGAAGACTACTTTAGAGGGATTAGATGAAGCAGAGGATTGAGTCAGCAATTTGGAACATTAGGTAACAAAATATCCAATCAGAACAGCAAAAAGAAAAAATCAAAAAAAAAAAATGAGGACAGTTTAAGGGGCCTCTGGGACAACATCAAGCGTACCAACATTTGCATCATAGGGGTACCAGAAGGAGAAGAGAGAAAGCAAGGAATTGAAAACCTATTTGAGGAAATAAATGACAGAAAACTTCCCTAACCTGGCAAAGGAGATAGATACACAAGCCCAGAAAGCACAGAGTCCCAAACAAGATGAAACCAAAGAGGCCAACACTAAGACACAACATAATTAAAATTCCAAAGTTTAAAGACAGAGACTCTTAAAAGGCACAAGAGAAGGGCAGTTTGATACCTACAAGGGAGCTCCCATAAGACTGTCAGGTGATTTCTCAATAGAAACTTTGCAGACCAGAAGGGATTGGCAGGAAATATTCAAAGTGATGAAAAGCAAAGACCTACTACCAAGACAACTCTACCCTGCAAAGCAATCATTTAAAATTGAAGGAGAGATAAGGAGCTTCCCAGACAAGAAAAAGGTAAAGGTGTTCATCACCACCAAGCCAGTATTGTAAGAAATGTTAAAGTTTTTTAAAAAGAAGAAGAAAAAAGACAATACAAATAATAAAATGGCAATAACTACATATCTATCAACAATTACTTTAAATGTAAATGGATTAAATGCTCCAATTAAAAGACAAAGGGTGACTGGTAAGAAAACAAGACCCTTACATATGCTGCCTACAAGAGACTCACTTCAGATAGACACATACACATACAGAAAGTATAAGATATTTCATGAAAATGGAAAAAAAAATGGGGTTACAATACTTATACCACATAAAATAGACTTTAAAATAAAGGCGATACCAAGAGACAAGGACCCAGTAATTATGGGTAGTTATCCAAAGAAACCAAAACACAAATTCGAAAAGACATATGCATCTATATGTTCATTGCAACATTATTTACAATAGCAAAGATACGGACACAACCTAAGTGTTCATCTATAGATAACTGGATAAAGAAGAAATGGTACATATATACAATGGAATATTAGCCATGAAAACAAAATCTTGACATCTGCAACAATTTGTTTGGACCTAGAGCATATTATGCTAAATGAAATAAATCAGAGAAAGACAAATACCGTATGATTTTATTTATATATGGAATCTAAAGAACAAAATAAAACAAACAAACATAGATTCAGAGAACATTTTGATGATTGCCAGATGGGAGGGTGGTGGGTGAATGGGTGAGAAGGTGAAGGGATTAGAAAGTACGAATTGGTAGTCACAAAACAGTCGTGGGGATGTGAAATACAGTATGGGGAATATAATCAATAATATTGTAATGACTATGTATGGTGTTAGATGGGTACTAGATTTATTGGGGTGATCTCTTTGTAAGTTATATAAATGTCTAATCATGTTGTGCACCTGAGACTAATAATATTGTATATGTCAACTGTAATTGAAAAATAAAAATGATTTTAAAAAGAAAGAAGAAATACATCAATCATCTAACCTTCCACCTTAAGACACTGGAAAAAAGAATATCAAACTATACTTACAGCAAGCAGAAGAAAGAAGTAATAAAAAGTAGAGCAGAAATTAATGAAAGAGAAGGTAGTTATTTTTCTAATAGAGATAGATGAAATGGATGAATTCCTAGAAAGACACAAACCACTAAAACTGAATCAAGGAGGAATAGACCTATAACAAGACATTTAATTAGTAATTAAAAACCTACCCACAAAGGAAAGCCCAGGCCCAGATGGCTTCACCACTGAATTCCTCCAAACATTTAAAGAATACCAGTACTTCACAAACTTTTCCAAAAAACAAGGGGGTGATACCTCCTAACTCATTTTTTTAAAGACAATATTATTACCCTGATACCAAACCAGACAAAGATACGATGAGAAAACTACAAACTAATAATTCTTATGAATATGGATGCAAAAATCCTCAACAAAATAACAAATCAAATGCAGTAACTTATAAAAATAATTATACACCCTCCTAAAGTGGGATTTATACCAAGAATGAAAGACTGATTCAACATCTGAAAATTAATGTAGCTACATCATATCATAGAATAAAAACACAAATATCACAAGATCATCTCAGTAGAAGTATTTGACAAAATCCAACACCTTTGTATGACACTCACCTAATTAGGAATGAAAGGGAAGTGCCTCAACCTGAGCATCTACTTTAGTAGACCTACAGTTAACATACTGCTTATTGTACTGAGATCAGGAACAAGACAATGTCTGCTCTCACCACTTCTGTTCAACATTGTACACGAGGTTCTAGCCAGTACAGTTAGGCAAAAAGAAATAAGATTAGAAAGGAAGAAATAAAACTGTCACTATTTGCAGATAACATAATTTTATATATACAAAATCTAAGGAATTCACTAAAAAACTATTGGAACTAATGAGTTCAGCAAGGTTTCAGGATGTTTATCAATTTGGAAAAATCAATTTTATATTTATATATTTGCAATGAATAACCGGAAAATGAAATTGAAATAATTTCATTTACAATAGCATCCAAAAAAAAAAAAAGGAATAAATTTAACCAAAGAAGTACAAACTTTAAAATTTACAAAACATTGTAGAAAGAAATTGAAGATCAAAATTAATGGGAAAATATTGCCTATTCATGGATCAGAAGACTTAATATTGTCAAATGGCAGTATTCCCCTAAATGTAAGAGCTAAAACTATAAAACTGTTACAGGAAAACAGAAGGTTAAGTCTTCAAGACCTTGGATTTCACAAAGCATTCTTAGATATGACACCAACAGAACAAGCAACCAAAAAATTTTTTTTATCAACTGTACCTTATCAAAGTTAATTTTTATGCTTCACAAGACACCATTAAGAAAGTAAAAAGAAGGAGCACCCTTCTAGTTGCTAGATGGAATAATTCCTAATTTATGAATCGCTTAATTAAAGCCAATTAGAGCTTCAAAAAAAAAAAAGTAAAATGACAACTCACAGAATGGAAGAAAATATTTGCAAATTATTTATCTGATAAAAGACTTGTATCCAGAAAAATGTAAAGAACTTCCACAACTCAATAATAAGAAGAGAAATCACCCAAATAAAAAATGGACAAAGGATTTGAATTGACATTTCTCCAAAGAAGATATACAAATGGCCAATAAACACGTGAAAAAAATGCTCAATATCATTAATCATTAGGGAAATGCGCATGAAAACCACCAGATACCACTTCACACCCACTCTGCTGACTAGAATCAAAAAGTTGGATGATAATGTTAGCTGAAATGTAGAGAAATCAGAAGCCTCATACTCTGCTAGTGTGAATGTAGAATGCTGCAGCCATTTGGAAAGTTAAACATAGTTACCATATGATTTAGCACTTTTACTCCTAGGTATGTACCCAAGATAAATGAAAACACACAAAAATGTACACAAATGTTTATAGCAGCATTATTCATAATAGCCAAAGATGGAAATAACACAAATGTTTATCAACTGATGGATAAACAAAATGTGGTCTATCCATACAATGGAATATTATTCAGCAATAAAAAGGAATGAAGTGCTGATGTATACTACATTTTAAATGAACCTGGAAAGCATTACCCTAAGAGATAGAAGCCAACCACAAAAATCCACATGTTATATGATCCCATTCATATAAAAGCCCAGAACAGGGAAACCTGTAGAGACAGAGGTAGATTAGTGGTTGCTGGGTTAGGGGTAAGTGGTGGGGGGGGGAGGACGGGGGATGATTGCTCAAGCATGCAGTGGTTCTTTCTGAAGTGAGGAAAATATTTGAAATTGGCTATGATGATGGTTGCACATATCCAACTATACTAAAAAACATTGAATGGTACACTTTAAGTGGGTGAATTAATATGCTGTGAATTACATCTCAATTAGGTTATTAAAAAAAGAACAAGGGAGATCTTATACTAGCGTAACCTCCAAAATATTTTATTTAAAAATAAAGATGCAGGAGGGGAAAAAGAATTACTGCATTTCTTGTATGTGGTGGTAGTTACATCAATCTATAAATGTGTTAAAATTCATAGAATTGTAAAGAGAAAACAATAAAATATTTTAAAATACAGCAGAAATTGACAGAGGAGAGGGATTAATTGTCACCAGAGTTACTAGTCCTGAGGGTAGACATCAGGGAAGTCTTCAAGAAGAAAGACACATGTGAGAGCCCCTGGAATGCTTTGGCTCCGGACAGATATTTAAGGAGAGGTTTGCGGAAGAAAGCAAAATCATTTCAGACGATGTTAATAATAGCCAAAAGTACAGGGTTGGGAATTTCTGACTATCTGGGGAGCATTAATTGTTTAGTTCTGCTGAAAGGAAGGATACATACAGGATAGAGAATAGAACCAGATTGTAGATTTCCTTGCATGTCTGGTTCAGAATTGAACACTTTTATTATATAGTTAATGACCTAGCAAAGGTATTTGATCATAACTCTGCTTTGGGGATATTAGTCTATGAGAACTAAGTAAGTTGGAGACTAGTTAGAAGGCTGATACATTAGTTCAGTCAGGTGAGAATGAAGGACTAATATAGGTAGTGGAGGTCAGAGAGAGAAGGCACCAGATGGGACCCATATTACGAAGAACATGGTAGCTGGTTGGGGAGGGAGGGAAAGTCCAAAAACTGACTCAGGTTTGGAGCCCAAGTGATGGGGTAATAGTACTATTAAGGAAAGAAGGAAAAGCAGAGAAGTTGATGAGTTCAGTCTGGGATTTGTTTAGTTTGTGGAGCTCTAAATCAGATGCATGGCAGCTGGAGGGAAGCCATGTAGTATAGCAGAAAGAGCATTTGGCCTATTTCATCTACAGAATAAAGAGATTTGGATTTGAAAGGCAGTATTTATAGTGATTGAGAGCAAAGGTTTTGGAGACGAATTTCCTTGGGTTCAGCTACACGCTAGCCTTTTAATCTTAGATGTGTTATTTATTCTCTCGGGGCTCAGATAATAATATAAAATGCGAATAATAATTATGTATCTACCTAATACGGCTGCTGTGAAGACACACACACACAACAGACACATTTAGAACAATGCCTGGTCCATAGTAAGCTTATTGTTATATAGATGAAGTATAGATGAAGTCCTTTTCGGAACTTCATGATCTATTGTGTTACATGGTCAGTTTCTGTCAGCCTGGCATTCCAAGCGAGAGGTTGGGACGAGGGTATAGTTAATCATTTCTTTTGCAAAGATAGTGTTGAACAGATGGCATGAGATGCCAAAGAAGGAAAAAGAAACAACATGAATTGCAAGGACAGAATGTTGTACCTTATATTAGGGAGGAAGAGGGAGGAGCATATAGGAGGGGCCAGTGAAGGAACATTCAGAGAAAGAGGGAAAACTAGGAGATACTTTCGTGAAAGCCACATGGAATAGAAAAGACAGCTTAAGGGAAGATAGTCTTCTAAAGTAGAGACCACTAGAGCTAAGCTTGAAGGTTTATGGGATATAGCTGATGGACAGAAGTTCAAGATGAAAGCAAAGGAAATTAATTGATAGAGCATAGTTCTGTGAGGATTCAAGAAGAAGGAGGAGGATTCCTTTCTTTGAACTGGGATAAAAGAAGGGAAGGCTATAGGATGATACAGTGGAATTTGGAGTTGGGAAGGTTGGATCTCAGGGAAGCTCATGTTGGATAACTTGAATTTTTTTCCCCGCATAAAATAGGAAGTGAGGTCATCTGGAAATAGGAAGGTAGGGAATAAAATGAAAGCATGTTTCTAAGCAGCTTTAAATATTTTCTTTAATTCCTCCCTTTGTATGAATGGAAAACAAATGATCCATGTCAATTATAATAGGTAATATTTACTGAGCCTTCAATATCTGCCAGCTATCTTGCTAAGAGCTTAAATCCCTAACAGGCAAATAATAGTAGTAGTATTACTCCCATATTGCAGAAGTTAATGCTTGAGACAGAAAAGATTGGAAACTGCTCAAGGTACCTAGCTAATAGATGGGACCACGATTCAAATGCCAGATCTGCCTAACTCTGCGTTCTTCACCATCTTGCTTTTCTAAGGTTTTACTTTCAAATTTCATTAAAGCAGTAAAATACTGGTTCAAGAATATACAGGAATTAGTCTGATAGGATATATATAAAGTATAGGAAACTAGTCCATTTAGACAATGGAAAATAATAATAAAGTTAACATTTTTAATTAATGGAAAAAAGGATGGCTTGTTCGATAAATGCATTGGGGCGATGAATCAGGCATTTGTAAATTTTTTAATTAATTTTGATCCCATACTTTAAAATACATATAATAGAAATCAGAACAGTGGTTGTCTACAGCAGAAGGGTTGAGATTGACTTAGGGGCATGAGAGAACTTCCTAGGGTAATACGTGTTCTATAATTTTATCAGAATGTTGGTTACATGGGTTTGGGGAGGTTTTTGTTTTGGGGATTTTTTGTTGTTTTTTTGGGTCAAAACTCATTGAATTGTAGATTTAAAATCTGTACATTCCACTCTGTGTAAATTTTATCTCAATTTTTAAAAAGCGAAATCTATATGTAGATCTTCAAGAAACTGTTAAATGAAAAAAAAAAGCTATAGAATGAGACACACAATATAATACCATTTATATAGAGAGAAAAAAGAAATTGCCACAGAACAAAATTATCTCTGTGGATCCACACTCTTGTATGTGAATGTCTCATGGTTCTTGGGTCCAACTGCCCTATTCTACTAATAAATTCTTCTTCTGGTGTCTTATGTGTTTATAGGGTACAAAGTCTTTCAAGGGTGCAAAGAAAAGGAAAGACTTTTATATTAAAACATCATTAGCTTAAGAGTAAATTTCCCCAGTTTATAATATTCTTTGGTACGATACTCTCCAGTGAAGAAAGATATTCTCTTTCAGGAAATTCTAACTAAAAAATATGACTTGTTTATGTAATGATTTGAGGCCAGTGTATTTTAAGAGGCAGCCTACTACAATGGAACTGTCATTGAACTAGAAGTACGTAGTTTGGGGATCTGAGTTCTGGTTCTGACTTTCCCACTGGTTAAATGACTTACTCCAAAGTACCCATCTGATGTCTCTGAGCTTCAGTTTCCTTGTTGGTGCAATAAATGGATTGGACTGATGATTGAGGATCCTTCCAGGCCTAAGATTCAGTAAACGCTGTTCATTCACACGGACCTTATATGAAATAGGTCACTTGAGCTACAGCACGTATGTGGAAAGTAAGATTTTCTTTGTTTTTATATTTTGAAACAGGTGACAACCAAAGCCAAGCAACTGAAGGATTCAGTTACCTGCTCGCCAGGTGAGTTAACACTACCTCACTCCATTAATCTAAAGCGTTTTTTTCCAAATAAATCCCTTTTTATAACAACTTTAAATACTATGGTGGTGTAGCTTTGCCCAGTGAACTCTACTGGTCATATCTCTACAAGGGGCACCAACGAGCACACACAGACCTGCACATACAGTGGGTGTTGAGATGTATTTAATAAGTTTAAAGAACTATAAAAACCTTGTTGTTCTCTAGTACTAGGGGGTGGGGGCCACAGGGGAGGCTGGTCTGTGCACCACACAAATGCCCTGTGTGCAGTTTCCCCCGCCATCTCCACACAGACCTGTCCTTCAGAACAGACAGCAGCAGCTCTCCCAAGAATCTGTTTCTCCAAATCTGTTTCCTCCAAGCCTAACTGGAATTTTGTTAGCATCTCCATACTGTTTGCTTGGAACCAGAAAGTAAGAAAATGCCTCCTAAACCTTCCAACTTAAATACAGGTCCCAGGGAGAGTAACGCAGGTGAGTAAAATCTGAGATCTCCAAACGTCATCGCCAGGAAGGAGTCAACTTGGGGTTCTGCAGCCTTTAGGGAAGAGGGCATCCCCAGGTTCCTTTTCTATCAATAATTTCCCTGCGCATGGAGACAGCTACAGGGAAGGGGCTGTTCATGGGAAAGAAGTGGGCCTTCAAAACCTTTTCCAAAATGTATTCTGGAAAGGCAGAGGATTGTAGCACAGAGGGCAGACGTGGGTCTGACTGGAGCATTGGGGGAGGGGGTGAAAAGTGGTGTGAAGAGCACAGGAAATGTGTAGGAGAGCGTGTAAGGGTGTCTGTGAGACGGCAGCTGTGGCTGGGAGACCAGCTGCTTTGCCCTTTGCTGTGGGGCCATGAGATGCACAGGCAAGTAGAGAGCAGGTCCCACCAGTGTCCACGTCACCCGCAGAGGGTGACCCGGCATAAGGTGTGACAGGTCATGTTAGTCGTGCTAATGGAATTAATAACAACTCTGAGTTGTGAAGAAGAACCTTCCTTACCTACACAGTAGCAGGTTATTCCTTCTCAGCGAGATCTCTGCGTTCTTTGATCACAGCCCGGTTCTGCCTGCAGGGCTGCCCCGCAGAGCAGGGAGGAGGCAGGACTGGGTTCCTATCCCACCCACGGCTGGGGCCTCGGTCAGGTTCAGGTCGTGACACCTGTCCTAGAACAGGGTGAAAGCTAAGTGAAATGACGGGGAATGCCTCGTGCACTGTCTGCTGTGGGGGAGGCAGCTGCTGTCGCTCGTCGCCCTTCATCTGTGCGCTGTGCCCTTTCTCACAGGAATGGTGAGACTCGCTGAACTCAAAGCAACAGCTCAGAATCCCAGGCCCATCAAGGCCACCGCGGCCCTGCCCGATGACATCATCACCCAGCGGGAGGACCCAGCCGAGCAGGCCGAAGAGGTAGAGGAGGAGGAGGAGGAAGAGGAGGAGGAGGAAGAGGAAGAGGAGGAGGAGGAGGGAGGCGACAGCGAGGAGCAGGACGCGGCCGCAGACCGCGGGCCGAGGCGGCGCAGGCCAGCCCGGCTGCCCGAGGCGCCGGCTAAGGCGGAGCCCGGGGAGAAGCTCCGTGGGAAGAGGCAGAAGGACTTCGCTGTATCGGAACAAAACGCATCCAGCGACGAGGAGGGCCAGAAGAGGGAGAGAAGTCGCCCTGCAGAGCTGCCGTGGACTCAGAGTCAGCAGAAGCTTCTGGAATTAGCATTACAGCAATACCCAAAAGGATCCTCTGACCGCTGGGACAAAATAGCCAAATGTGTCCCGTCCAAGAGTAAGGTGGGTGAGGCGGGACCGGACCCTCCGCACTGGGTGTAGAATCCCACTGAAGTGGCTGCAGCCAGTGCTGCCTGACTGCTCTCGTCTTACTGGTATCCTTCTGTCTCCAACTGTCCACTCCATCTCTCCTTTACCAGTTACCTTCCCGTGTGTCCCCTGAAAGCCTTGGAATCTGTGCGCTCTGTTGATTAGTGCGTACAAAGGGGGTCAAGAGTCTAAGCTGGATCATTATACAGACGAGGTAGTTGTTCTCAGAGAAAATGCCATGCACGGGACATAAGTCTCACCCTCAACCACCCTGCCAGGCCCTGGAGCATTCGCTCTACTCGAGTGGCAGTTTGAGAGAAGCCCTGGGTGGCTCAGCAGTGTCCTTGTCACTGTGAGGGAGCAGTGGCAGGTCCTCCATAACCATGGGGAGCTCCCTCTTACCAGAATGAGTAGTCACTGTCTCAAAATCACCAGCCCGTCTGGGTCTGTGATGAGCCTTTAACCAGGGGGATGTGTGTCACAGACACTTGCCCTGATCACCAGCAGGACTCACTCTAGTTGACCAGAGACCCTGGAGGCAGACTGGTGCCCTCTGTTGCCTGGACTGTTTATAATAGACTCTCCTCCCCGTTGACAGCTCTTCGTACCTGCTTAAATACATATGCACTTAGTTCTCACGTGAAAACTCAGACGGGCGGCAGGATGGGTGTCCCTGTGCAAAGCACGCCCACAGGGTCCGTCTCCTGCTCAGCCAGAGAGGAGCTGCCCCTCACAGCACAGCCTTTGCCCCTCGGCCCTTTCCTGACACGCAGTCTCCGGGGCTGCTTTCCTCATAGCTGGACTCTTAGTCTGAAGCACCAGGAACACCGAGAAATCAAAAGAACAATCTCTTCTGCCTTCTGCACCTATCACTCAGTAGCCTCTGGGCACATTCCTGTTCATTTACATTCTTTTTTTTTTTTTAATTGAAATTCAATGTTAGAAAATCTAGCTTGTGGCCATGAATGTCCCTGTGTGCACAGGTCTACTTATCTATCACCTACTTTAAAATGAGGAGGTCGAGAATTCCCGGGGAGCAAAATAAAACCATTAGCAGTTGATCTATTTGAGAAACACTGGTTTGCCAGAAGTAATTCCTTCCCCTGAATTTCTCCGGCATCTGTCAGGACACACACATTTGTCGTGTGTGGTGACTTGACATAGGTTTCAAATGAAGGAGCTGGAGCTCTGGGTTCCTATGGATAGAACTCTCAATCTCATTGCCTTGGAAACCTTCCTGTTTCAACGGGAATCGGCAGCACTTTCATTGTCGTGCAGAAGTTCCATTTAAGCCTTGATATTGGAACCAGGTCCCCGAGAGGTGGCCTGCATGCTTGTCTGTTGTGGAGTGACTCCCTGTAGGGGGCCTGCGAGTCCCCGGGGAAGCCTGGGCCTGGAGGAGAAACCGGTGCCGGAGGCACATGCGGGCTGCTGCTCAAAGCTCAGGGCCCGCCTGTCCTCGACGTGAGGTGCTGGGACTGGCCACGTCCATGTCATGCGCTAGGCAGCACCCACGGGCAGCAGAGCCATTAAGGAAAGGCCTCTGGGGACGCAGAAAAGGCACTTCTTATACTCACAACACGACCAAGCTAAAATCCTAGGAAGAGAACAAACATCAACTCTGTGTCCAAGGCAGCTGATAAAATCATCTGCTATAGAGCAGACATCAGTTTGCTCTCACCTTAAGTTAGTCAAGGATTACAGTGCCCTTGAGCCCGGTGTTTTTTAGAGACAAATGGATTTTGGAAAGTACCTTGTGATAACCATGAGAGTCGCAAGGCCCCTAAGCTGGATTACCCCCTCTGAAGTATTACCCCGTCTGCTTCCGTCATGAGTCCTCCCGCAAGGGGTGATGGGCAGGCAGCTGGGATCTGAAGCTGGCAGCTCTGTACCTGTCAGGCTGGAAGGTTGAGGTGAGGCTTGGACGAGCAGGAGGAGCTCCGCACACTCCCTGTGGGTGTCCCGTGGGGCTGGGCCGACGTGGCAGGTCCCAGCAGCCCTTAGGGAGAGGCAAACCCAAAGGAGAATAATATTGTGGACACCAGGCCTCAAATTTTTTAGTTTCTCTGAAGTGACATGTGATGGCATAGTGAAATGTTAAAAATGATAATTATAGTTAGCAAGTTGAAATTCATAATCGTAACGACAGTAGGCGTCACTAACAGCTGCCACTGGCCTCTCACCCCAGCGGTTCACAAGTTCACCGCACACCGTAGGCTGGATGCCCAGCTGCCTGCCGCCTCGCACCTGTCTGGCCTCGTCTGCCTGTGACTGGCTGTACTCACCTGGGAAGTTGTAGGCAGATTCTGTGCAAAGGGAATGGATGCGAGACTCACATTAGCACAAGGCACAGCGAACAAGCAGGCCCCACACACTTACCCCATGAAGGTCACACTGATTTGTGGACGTAATTGTTTTCACCTCTCTTTTTCTCTTCCTACAGGAAGACTGTATCGCTAGATACAAGTTGCTGGTTGAACTGGTCCAAAAGAAAAAACAAGCTAAAAGCTGAATATTCTGGAAGATGATGTTCACCTTCATTTTCCAAAATGATCGTTTTAAAACTCTTATGCAGAAATTTGCATTTTGTACCTCAGTATTTCTATACATCATGTGCCTTAGCAAAAAAAAATAAAATTAAAAATTGAAAAGAAATATTGTGCTATATTGTTTAAACAAATGCTGTGTGAAAGGAGAAAAAAGGATTGGGGTATTTTACAGATTGTTTTCTCTTTACTGCAAAGTTTACTTTCACAGGGAACAAAATGAATAGTGCTTTCAAATAATCACGCAAGTATATGATTTTAAAGGAACATATGAGTGGACTAATGTGTAAGAAGGAAAACTTAATGTGTGTCTGACCAAAGAACTCCCAGCTAATGAGTTTATTGGTAGCAGAAGGCAGGTGCCTAGGGAAGGTAATATCACTACTTTGTACTATTAATTTTAATTGAACTCTTCTTTATTGTTTGTGTTTGAGCTGTCACCGTCAACTTTGCATTGCTGTTGAAATCTGTCATTTGCTCGGGCTTGGAAATAGCTTCCTGAGTGCAAACTGCCAAAACTTGAAAACCATTCAGATCACCCGAACACATTTAAGGGAAGTGAGTTGATAAAATATCTGGAAAGATGTCCTATTTCTCTACGGATTGAAATGAAGTTAGTTTCCTGGAGAAAACTGGCAGTTGTCTCCGAGCTCTGCTGCTGGCCCTGTAACCTTCCGCCACAGAGGCACCCACAGCTCCAGATAAGCCTTGAACCCATTCCCATGACGCCCGATCCTGACACAGCTCCCTGAGTGGGACACTGTGGGGCATTTGCTACCTCGGAGACCTCAAAAAGAGCAGTTGTGTTACAGCAAATTACGAGCTAACTGGCTCAGTGGGCATTTGGTTTTCATGAACTGAGCCACCGGGCAGCAGCTCCGTCCAACCTCATCCCAGTCAGGAAGCAGAGTCTGCCTGGCCCGCAGGTCAGTGCTGTCCCCCAGGTGAGGGGCCAGCTGCTAGAGGGGACAGAAGAGGGCATGGAGTCAGTGCTGTCATAGTTTTCAGCAGGGCTCACGCCCTCTTTCTAACAAACCAGAGCTGAGCCAGTCACAGAGATGGCACCAGGGCCCGAACTTTCTCCTGGAGCCAGTGGGGCTGCGAGTTGGTTCCCATGCAGCCAATCACATAAGGAAGTCTCAGAGAAAACAACTTGTGCACAGAGGATGACAAGGGAGAGAAACAGATTGTTCTGGCGTGTGCCAGGCCCTGGGTCCCTCTTCTCTGAGTTCAGCTTCGGGCCTGTCTCATGCAGCGTGGATGTCCACTCTGTGGCATTCTGCGAGCATCCTTCCATTAATGTCCACTCTGTGGCATTCTGCGAGCATCCTTCCATTAATGTCCACTCTGTGGCATTCTGCGAGCATCCTTCCATTAATGTCCACTCTGTGGCACTCTGCGAGCATCCTTCCATTAATGTCCACTCTGTGGCACTCTGCGAGCATCCTTCCATTAATGTCCACTCTGTGGCGTTCTGCGAGCATCCTTCCATTAATGTCCACTCTGTGGCGTTCTGCGAGCATCCTTCCATTAATGTCCACTCTGTGGCGTTCTGCGAGCATCCTTCCATTAATTCACCCTTTTTCCTTACATTTTTCACACATTTCCCAAGCCTATCACAGGTTTTTGGGCTTCCAGTGTGGTGAGAGCCCCACAGGGGCTCAAAGATGCCCTTATGAAGTAGGATGTTTGTCTACCACCTCATCTTTCCTAAACGCCTTAAGAAAATGAGGCTCTGACATGGTTTTCTACTGATGACCATCCTTACCTGCCAGCTCCTTTAAAAGAAACCAGAAGGGGTCGTTTCTGCCCCCTTGGGGGGACTCAGAGCTGCAGAGTGTGTTGAGGTAGGACCAGGGGACCGGGTGGGCTGGGCTCGAGGGGCACAGCCGCAGGACCGTGGGGTTCCTGGGAGCCAGGTCCTGGCCAAGAAAGCAAGGGCGCCTCCAAAAGGAGCGCACTACCCAGATCACATGGGGACCACAGCAGGGCTCCCAGCAACGCTCGCTGACCCCTTCACTGCACCCCTTTTTCCAGGTCTTCACTCCCCAGAGAAGCTCTCCCCAAACCTGTCCCACCTTGTTACCTATTAGCACCTCCAAGGCCTACCTGTGTGACGTGAGGTACTCTTTTACCTCTTTGTCCCAATTCCTCAACTGGAAAAATGGGGGCTAATAGTAGCATTCCGTCTCACCCTACCAGCTGGAACTCCCCACCCGAGGGGTCCTAGGTCACTGCATGGACTCCCGGGGGTCTGGGAGCCCTTCCAAGGATATGCAAAATCTTCTATTTTAGGTGTGTCATTTTCTGGGGAATGGGTCCACATCTTTCACTAGGTGCCCCATGGGTCTCCCACCCAAAAGGTTTAACAGCCTCCGCTGTGGTGTTTCCTCTGGTGCAGCCCATGGAGGGCCAGTGTGGTACCAAGGAAACCGCAGACCCTGCCTCTGACGTGACAAGGACCACTGATGCGTATGAACTGGGGGCCCTGGATTTGAGGCTCATTTCCTGTCCGTCAAATGCAGATGTGAATGTCCGAGCTGCCTCAAGAAAAGGCCTTCACTTCAGGGGCTGCCTGGCCCTGGTTTCTTCTACCTCAGGTATGGCCTGAGAAAAAGGCTGAGTTTTACAGTGAAAAATGCCATGTCTGAATCTTGGATCAAGTCTAGTGAGCAAGAAGGAGGGACTGAAATATGCAGAGGACCTGGATTGCTTGGGGTTTGAGCAGAGGCTGGGGGCAGACGCTGGGCACTGAGGGGATAGACGCTCCTTCCGCTGGATTTGGAAAGCACTGGCCTGGCTCTGGGCACATCCTCTACAGGAGTCCTCTGCCAGCCTCCTGCCCCCACCAGTGTCACACAGCCAGGCCAGGGGCTGTGAGGGAGCCTAGGCGTCAGGGTCTCTGCCCTGGAGGACTGGGTCCTTCGTCCTGTGGTGACTTACATTTACTTTCTCCACGGGCAAAATCTCACAGCTACCAGGTCTTTAAACCATTTATAGCACCTTATAGCACCATGTTTAAAGCCCCTTCACACATGCTCATGTATCCTCACAGAGCCCCTGACTGGCTGAACAGGTTCGGGCCCAGCAGCCAGCCCTCCCCCACCCCCAGGTGCTGCTGTCACCCACTCTGCAGGCCCAGCTGCCTTCTTTCCCAGCCCCGCCTGCGCCTCACATGCCTTGTTACTGAGAGGGGGGTGGGGGCCATCTGCGCAGCACTGCTTAGATTTCCAGCAGATAATGTGGTTCTCCTGTGAAATGTGCTCTGGGAGCTACTGAGCCGTCCTGCACCCCCGTGTCCCCAACGGAGCCACACGTGCCTGGCCAACACCCGGCCCACTTGAGGCTGAGCTGTCTCGAATGCAGTATTGCAGTCTGTGGGTTCACTCTTGTACTGAGGTGCTTTCACACCCACCCTTCTCACTTTTTGCATAAAGTCATAATAAGCTTTTCACTGCAAATATCTTGAGTTTTGGATACCTTAAAAATAACTCCTGCCACAGGACGTAGTTTTGAAGTGTGCCAGTCCCCCACCCAGACCAAGTCCTCTTACCCCTCTGAAAGTGGAGAGCTAATCCCTTTAACGAACCAAGCGTTTCCTACCTACACCTATAAGATATTTGTAGTAGTTTGTTTTAGCAGTTAAATTTTTCCTAAAGTTTAAATGGCACAGTTTAAATTGTGATGCCTACACACATGGGGTGACCATATGCCCCAAGGTGCCAGGACAGTCCCGGTTCATACCTGTCACTACACCGATTTGGATAGGACGTGGTCTGGTCACCTGTCTGCGAGGGATTTGATAAAAGACCGCCGACCCCAGGGATCCTAGAGGGGATGACCCTGAATTACCCCAAGAGAACGGATGGCTAAGAGATTCAACATTCTTTCTGTTTGTTTTTGGCTGAGGAAGCCCCAAGGATGGAGGGGTTTTGCTGGTCCTGACCCCCAGGTCCCCCTGAAGCATCCCCCCCGCCCCAAGAGACATTGAGGCACAGGGACACCCCTGAGTCAGGGCCCATCCTCACCAGCACTTTTTGCAACTGGTCCTGCCGTCTGTGTCCACGGGCCTCCCAGGCCCCCACGAGGCCAGGCCCCGCTGTGGTCTCAGACCCTGGAGACAGGCTGTCTGTGTCCAGAGGCTGAGGAAAGGCAAGGCTTCTGACTGACTGCAGGACTTGGGCTAGTCAGGGTTTGTCATTTTGGTAAAAGCAGATTTGATCGTCCACCTAAAATTTAAAGCCCCTACCCCCACATGGCCTTAAAACTAAGCCAGCTTTCCAAACAACAGGCTGAGCAGTAGGCGGCATTGTCTCAGGTCTGAGGTCTCCCCGTGTAATCTCACTTCAGATCTGCAGACTCGGTAGCTATTCGGGGGTTGGGCCAGGCCCACGGGAGTGAAGTCACCTCTGGGCACCCCCCTCCCTCTGCAGGTCCCGCAGCTTCAATGAGCTGCAAACCATCAAGGCGGTGGGTGGCCTGGGTCGGGGGTCAGATATGGAGAAGGGGGTCACTTGTAGCAATGACGCGCCTCCCTCCCTACCGGAGCTGTGTGTCAGCTCCACCTGTGGCTGCCAGCACAGCGTGGCCGTCCTGTCCTGGAAGCCACCCCACTGTCTTGGCAGAAGTCCCAGCCTCCTGTCTGAGTAAACTACTTGGCCTTCAGCCTTCGACTTTAGTCACTGGGGAGCTAAATTAACACGCTGTAAAACTGAGCTGCCACAGTTCTTTCCCTCTGCTCTGGAGGAAAACAGAATGGCTCCATGTAAGACAGAACAAGGGACACCGTTTTAGCAATTTGATTCCCGGGGAAACTACTAGTATCTGAAAAAGCAGTGTCCACAGGGAAGCTGGGGAACTGTTCCCAATGCTGGCACCTCCCCATATCACAGGTCTGAGGGGGACAGAACGAAGCCCTCCTCCCTCCTGCACCCCCAGATGCCAACAGCACCGGCTGCTGTGCAATGGAACTTCAGACTCCACTCGATTCCTCAGGCCCAGGTACCCCCTCGTGCCCGTTGCTGTGTCCTCCTCCCTCTTCAGAAAGCGCTGCAGGAATGGAATGAAAATGTGCAGGAATAATTGCACAGGAACGCTGTCTGCCTGCCTCTGACCTTCACGACTGTAATAAACAGCCCCGCGGGAGCAGCAGGGGCCCGACGGTACCTTCTGGGTTCTCACAGAAGGTTAACTCAGCAAAGCCCACCTTTGGTTAGTACGGGTTAGAGAGGAATTCTAGTTTTACAAAATGAAGCTGATCAAGATTTGAGTGCCAGTGAGGGGGCTTTTTTTAAAAAAATTTTGTACGTCCTAAGTTATAAAGGGAAACGAACAGTCTCTGCCATGTTTTCTGCCATTACTCAAAAAGAAATATTTTGCAAAATTTAAGATAAAATATCAAACTGTTTATCCCACATTATCTTGGTTCCAATCTGTTTCACAAAGGAAGATGTTACTGTAGTAAAGAGATGTCTCTAGGTACTTGACCGCAGCTCATGTCCCTTTTTTACTAAGAGGCTTGGCTTAAGGAAATGTTTGGAAATCTTCTCCTTGGCTAACATGAGATCTATCCTGTTATGTTAAAACTGGAATTTAAGAATTCAATGTGGATGTTTTTGCCTGGGGCTGTTTTATCATAACAGGAGGGCAAGATTCTGGCCTGAGGTGGGACAGGAAGGCAGGGCTTCCTTCCTGTCCCACTTTATTCCTTAGACCGCTCAGCTCCAAATTCCCCACCTGCTCTGCACACAACTCCTGGCAAAAAGAAATCAGCTCCTGTTTTCCGAGAGCTGCAGACGGGCCAAGGCATGCGACGTTCTCCCAGGAACAAAGCCCATGGGTGAGGGCAGGCCCCAGGCAGATCGCTGCCACGCGTGGCTCACCGAGCCTTTGCTCTCTTTTTTCCAGGTCTTGGGCTGCACATTGATTCCTAAAGTCGAACCAAAACAGGCACAGTTGTGGAGAAAGAAGACTATCCTGATGGAGGGGTCACATGTAGGTCGTAAATCAGAAGTAAAGAGAACCTAAGAAGTGGGAACCTCTGAGAGGCCCAGGGCGAGAGAGCCCCTCCCCAGGTTTTATGAGGTCACAGTCCTGCAAAGCCTGAGGCAGCAGAACTGCACTCAGTCCCACAATAAAACCCAAGACTAAGCATTTATGTCTGCAATTAAAATGTCCCAGTTTCACATCAGGATGAACTACAAGGCCATCCGACAGCCGGGAGAAGGGGCTCTCCTGCAATCATGCTAGTTCTTGGAATGGCTGCAAAGCCTCACCCAGACAGGAATTTCCCTGGAGGCTTCCTAAGTGGGGAGGCTTCAGCCAAGCACCTGGGGAGAGGAGGGTGTCCCCAAGAAGGCAGAAGGGCCAGGAAGGCACAAGACAGCAGCCTGGTGTCCAGCGCTGCCCCCAGGATGGGCGAGGCCAGGTGGCCTGTGCACCCATCACCTTCTCCATCCTGGCTGCACACGGCTCACCCAGGAGCCCCAACAGCAGAAGTTGGGGCTCCAAAGCCCCAATTTCACTGGTCCTGGGTTCGAATTTTCAGACGATTCCAGTGTCCAGCCGAGGAGCAGAAGAACCACTGCATGAGGCCAAGGGTTTGCAAAGAAAACGCGTACCTTATTTTGTTCAGAGAATCCTGCATACGTGAACAGTTCAGCTGCAGAAAACACCTGTCTATACTTGCTCTGGGAGGAGACCAGGAGAACCAGAAAGATTGCTGCGACAGGCATAGCAGCAGTGCCAAAAATGCAAAATCTCCTAATTAATCCGTCTGCTTGTTAAGTGAGCCAAGCGAAAAACACCAGATGCGTCAATCAGAGTTTGAGAGAAACCAAATTAACGCGATCAGCAAAAAAGTGAACGTCTTGCTTTAATTTTAAACTTCAGCAGGGACTGGCACAATCATGACGCTGGGAGTGGACTGCTGCAAACCTCGAGGCCGCCTGTTACTGCTGGCTTCACACAACTTCACCAGGAAGCACGGACACATCCTCCTGTCATCTGACCCCTGCCCCTCACGCCTACAAGAACTCCTTTTCATATCACCAAATGCCATTCTGACCGCTGGTCCAAGAGGCATTCACGGGTTAGAGCTTCAGTCCTGATGACCAGGGGGTGGTGTCACCATTTAACTCTCTCCAGCCTCAAGGTCCTTGTGGGATGAAGTGACTGTCAACAGAACAGGAGCTCTGCTGGCTCCTCCTCAGGTTCCTGTACGGACGGTTCCTCTCCCACCGGCTTCCGAAAGCTTGGTGTCCCTCTCAGGCTCTCCTCCTCGCCCACCACCTTCTCCCACCCCAGTGACTTCAACTACCCGCTGCATTCGCCAGACAAGGGCTCTGGTTCAACCTTCTGGTTCCTGAGCCCTGTGCCCTAACCTTCATCCATGGCTGTGGGACCTGGTGCTTCCCTCATGTCCCAGACCTCAGCACAAACTTGGAAATCTGTCCCCTCACCAGGAAACTAGAGGTTAGAGCCTCTCCCAGAGAGCTGGGAAACAGTGCACACAAATCACTAGGCAAGAGCCAGCGACAGTCTGTGGAAACACCCCCTGCTTTTCCTGACCGGCCTATGAGCAGTTAACTCCCCTGAGGAACCCGAACTTGCCTCTCTTCCCCGGTCCTCCACGTCCCCTCAGCTGAATCCTTCTAACTAGTTAGCAACTCCCGGTCCCACCACGGTTTCTTTGGCTTCTTTTCCAGTCCACTTTGCACTGTCAGGCCTTCGGTTACAGGCTGACTGCTCTGGGCCAGGGCAGCGACAGCGTCCTGGCCCAGGGAGCCGAGCCTCACGCAGCTCACACCCCCCTGGGGATTAATGCAGAGCCAAGGTCAGCTCCGACTGCAGCCCCGGCCACAGCCAGACCTGTTTCCAGTTACCGTCGTGCCTGGAAAAGGCCCAGGTCTTAGCGAACACAGTGTGGTCGAGAAAAACCATGTAGCTTAGTTTTGCTGGACATGCTGAGGGGTGGAATTGTGACAGCAGCTAAAGCTGGACACATGGGTTGAGCCCAAACTCTGAGGGGCCCGTCTGCCATGCTCGCTTGAAAATGAACCATGTCCTCTGTCTGTTACTCCGCAGTGCGTATGGGGTGGGATCAGGAATGCTCTTCTCTGCCTTGCTCATCTCAGATATTGTTCGTATTTGCACCAGTTCACACGAGGCAGCTATGTGTCTGCTTAGCCTTTCTGAGCCTCAATTTCCTAATCTGTAAAGGGGAAAACAAGACACCCCTAATAGGGTTGTGTGAAGAGTGAACGAGACAATGCACATGACGTGTTTCACAACACCCGGTGGCTCAGAGGCCTGAGGGTTAGCAGTGCGGCTTCGCTGACCACCTGCCCTCTCTCCCAAAGTACGAAAGGGCGCCAGCCACGTGGTAGCTAAGGCCAGGTGAGTGGGATGGTCCTTATGTGTTCACCACAGACCTGCAGCTTATTCCCCATGAAGACACCAGAAGCGCCGGGCGCTGTGAATAGAACCTGAAAACTAAACCCAAGCCACTTGCAGCTGCTGTGGGATGTGAGGGTTTCCAGGGAAAACTATGCCACAGAAGAGGCCGTAACTTGGAATGGGGTATATGGGCTGCTGCTTACGGACCCAGCTCTAGAAAATATCCCTTTGCCCTTCTGACATCACCTCCTCCTCTCCCGTTTCCCCACTTGCCTTTTCTCTGAACTTGCATGCTGCCTCCTAAACACTCTGTAACCTTTCATGACCATGGACAACAGGAACCACACCCCAGAAGGTCATCAAGAACCTTTTTCTTGTAAACGCAGAGCACTTTTCCGACTTCCTGTTCTGCGCCCATGAAGCTTACCTCCTCCTCCCTGAAACCTGTTTTCCACAGCGCTGGCTGCCTGGTCCCTGCAGCCTGCCTCTCTGTCCTGCCTGTCCTCCTCCCCTACTTCCCGGAGACCTTCTGCTCTACTCCCTTACCCCCCACACCAGGACAAGATCCTAGACGGTGTCAGGAAGCCTTGGCCGAAGGCACTGGCTTTCGTTTGGAAGAAGGGCTAATAAATAAGGAGGGTTTCCAGCTCTGGACCCGAGAAACTGGTAATGAAAACATGCCCTTTCTAGACGAAGAGTACATTCTCATATACAGATAATGCCCTGAAACTTGTCAGATGGGATCTGACAGGTCAGAACTTGGGAAGAGTACACATCTGGCCCAGAATATTACTGTATTGTTATATTTGTCTTGTTATAGCAAACAATACAAAATTCACTTTCTAAAATATTTCAAGTGTTTGTAGCTTTTTATTTAAGTGACAAAAGCAGGCCACAAAATCATGTGTATACTGTGATTCAACTGTGTAGAAAAAGTACACATGCAAAAGGACAATGTGTATAATCCCCCCTCACACACACCCCTCCCCCGGTTCAAGCCGTTGTTTCTCAGTGGAGTTGTGTAGGACACGGCTCCCTGGCCCATGCTGGTATTAGGAGCCTTGCGCTCCCCATGGCTGAGGCAGTTGGTCGCCAGTCATTTGTCGGCCGCCCACAGCAGCTCACGCTGGCTGCCGGCCACTCCTGGCAGCACACAGCAGCTCCAGCTCCAGGGAGAGCTGTTGTTCACAATCTTAGCTGTAGAGGGCGCAGCTCACTGGCCCATGTGGGAATCGAACCGCCGGCTTTTGTCATTAGGAGCACAGGGCTCCAACCACCTGGGTCACCGGGCTGTGTATATTTTAATATAAAAACTGCCAGTAAGGTGATGCAGTAACAGAAGGTTTTTCTTTTCTTTCTTCTAGTTTTCATTTTTTTTTGAAAAGTGGTCATGATAACTTTTGTAATTCAAAAAGTATGTGAGTGCTAGCACCTAGCAGTGTTATAAGCACCCTGAGGTGGATGTACACATTTGAAACACTGACAGTGTGTCTGTTCTACAGTCCTGCGGCTCCAGGCCCAAAGCATCCAGAGAGATTTGACAGACAGTCAGTGACAACTGACAACTATGTAACAGCACTGCCTCAGCAGGGGGGGTTTGCTCCTTAAGACAGACCTGCCAGATCTCAACTGGGACCAAAGTCACCGTCAAAGGAAACACATTTCACAGAATCTTCTACTGTACTCACAGAATTGTAAACACTCAGTTATCTGTATGAAAGAGATGTTTCTTTTAACGCCAATAACAAGGTGAGGAATGGGACTACAGTGGAATAACAGTTGGCATGATTTTTTAAGAAGGCAAAAATGTTAAAAATATAACGGCTTCCAAATGTTTACAAGTGTTCACCACTAGTTCATTTTGAAAGGCCTAGTTTAATTTAGACAAAAAGATGGTGTCATCAATGTAGGTTTCACTAAGTAAAACTAAGATTAATAGCATTTGTCTCCTTGAGAGTTCTAAAATGGAAAACAAAAGGCCATTCCCTACTTTCAAAAGCAAAGTTTCACGTCAGTGTGAGGCACCCTTTGCTGACAACCCCGGGCCTCTCCTGTCTGTGTTGAGGAGTGCAGTTACGTGATTACCCAGTCTTGTGCCTGGCTGACACAGAGCTTAAGAAAACAATTTGGCTACGTGTTTTACTTGGCATTCGTTTCCAGCGAGTGCCTTCCGCCTACACCACCAGTCACATACCCACAGGCCTAATGCACAGAAGTCCAGACAGGAGCCAGCTGATGGAAACCCCTTCCCACGAAGAGCTTGCTAAGCATCAGAGCTGAGCTCTGAGCCCCTCCTCACACTTCTCAGAGTAGGAGTCAGCAACAGAAGTGAAGCACAGCGCAGCCGCCCAGAAACCTGTGTATTTCATGGCCGAGGTGACAGCCTCAGGTAAGTCAGAAAGCTACAAAAGCACCAAAATACTAGTACAAATAAACAACCAAGGTAAATGACTCATTTCTAAGAAATGGAAAGCTGCACAGCCATGTATTATTTTGTTTAGATACTTTGGAGAGTGAAAACCGGTAAGGAATTAATGATGAGTCACCTGTTATTCCTTAGTCTTGGAAGAGACAAGACATTTGTAGAATCAGGTAATTACTTTCCATTTGTGTATGAAAATAAGGAAGTCTTTTTAGGAATCTAAAATCCACTCTTTAATCAAGTTAAAAGCCTAGAAACCAGTTTTCCTTGTTTAGTCAATTCTTAATTACTAGAACCAAATTGCACAGATCAGTATATGCTCATTCAATTAAGTCTGGCATAAAGTCGGGGCATTT
Organism: Rhinolophus ferrumequinum; assembly: GCF_004115265.2. Lineage (NCBI taxonomy): Eukaryota > Metazoa > Chordata > Mammalia > Chiroptera > Rhinolophidae > Rhinolophus > Rhinolophus ferrumequinum. Next base: position 6,769,369 of record NW_022680355.1, on the reverse strand, counting down.
GCAAAACACCACAAGTGATTCTGCCACATGCAGAGACCCAAGGGCCACTGAATTGATCTGGATTTTTCTTTCATTTTAATGCCTCTGGTTAAAGCTAACTATATACACAAGAGGAATTTAATCTTTATCAAGTATGAATATGAGTTTATTAACATGCTAAAATTATCTCATCTGGACCTTATTTTCCTTTTATCTCCACTGTGATTATTTCCTCTTTGCATTATAGCAATTTTCAAAATGTGCACTTCCTCTCACCCAATGATACCTAAGATTTAAACACCAGGTCTGTTTGCTCTGTAGAGAACTTTGCACAGTGTACCGAGTCTACTCATAAGCAAAGTTTAGGTAACTCCCAGGTGAAATTATATTGATGTCCCAAAGCACATCCCAAGGCACTAGAATAAACCCACACACGACACACATGAGGCACCAACGGCCTTCATCCTTTCCAAACAAGAATAGCACAGTGATGTCACCAAGTTGGTGACAGAGCCCATTCCTGACTTCATTCCCCCTCACAAGAACAGCTAACAATTGTTCGTGAACAAGATACCACTGAGATAAATCCTAGAACACAGGCGGAGGCTGAAGCACCCCTGCACCTCAGAGACCAAGCCAAGCAACATTAGTGGCAGAGGAGTGGCAACTGGTGGCATTGCCCCTCCCCCAGGCCAGCACAGCAGCAGCCACATGTCCCCTGAGCCTCCACTTCCTCCAGTGCAAAAAGAGAACCCAGCGCAGACACCCAGCGCCCAATGGTAGCACTGAGGGTCACTTCACGGGAACCCCTACTCCAGTTCTGCCCACAGAACTGGGGCTCACAGGGGAATCTGTGGGGCTTGCAACAACCAGCACTCAGATCTTGACAGACTGAGTTCCTACCTGCAGAGCCCAAGGAGAAGTCCCGATCAGCAGTGTCCCTCATCTGCAGAGCCAAGACCGTAGCACTAGGTGACCAGGAACGTGGTGAGATGCAAGGCTGAGGCCCCTGAAGCCTGGTCTTTGTAGTTGTGCCCACAGCTGCTGTCACTCCTGGCCCCTCCCGGCCAGAAAGCCTGACCAGAGCATCTGGGATGCTGCTTACAATCAGCCCTCCTGTTCCACCCCACTAGGGGAGCTCATTCGCAGCCCCACCCAGTGCTGAGTGCAGCTCCTGGCCACCTGACCAGGAGGTGTGGCCAGGATGCTTGGAAGCTGCATAGCGCAGAGTCCGGCAGGCAGAGCGGACCATCCTGAGCAAAGCCAGTGGCACTGGTTGGCCAGGGAACTTGGGGAGTGGGTTGGCTTGAGTCAAGACCACCGCCAACGAGCCTTGCTGGGCTTGGAGTCAGTTCCCCCGCTCCGCCCAGGCAGGGGAGCTAATTCATAGCCCACAGCTGATGTCGCTCCTGGCCCTTCCTAACCGGACAACCTGACCAGGAACATCTGGAGGCTACTAGCAGTCGGCTTTCCTTCCCGTTCTGCCCAAGCAGGGGAGCTCATCCATAGCCCCGCCCAATGATGAGCGCAGCTCCTGGCCCCACCTGCCCAGAAAGTCTGACCGGAAGTACTCAAGCAGAGTCCAGCAGGCAGAGCTGATTATCCTCAGAGCAAATCCAGGGCCCTGTTCAGCCAGGGAACTTGGGGCATGGGTTGGCTTGAGTCAAGACCATAAAAATAAACAGTGACTTACAGGTCTTAGAGCCAAGTCTCCCACTCTGTCCGAGCAGAGAAACTAGTTCGTAGCCCATTGCTGAATACAGCCCTCAGCCCAGCCCAACAGGAGCCTAACCACTGCGCGGCCCATCCAGTAGAACCGCTTACAGTGGCACTTGAACAGAGCACAGTCTGTGGTTTCCCAACCTGCAGAGCAAAACTGGTGGCCCTGTCTGACCAGAGAATTCAGTACATAGTCTTACCTGATTTGGGGCCCCCAAAAATGAGCTGCACGGGCCTCATGGTTGTTCTGCTGCCCCACCAGCGCATGGAAACTAATTCAGAACCCTGCCCACTACTGGGTCTAGTACCCAGTCCCAACTGTCTAGTAAGAGAACCCAGGCAACTGCCTATCACACAGGCTCACTTGGGCAGGGAACCAAGCCAGCAGTCCTATCCGATTGTTCTCAGACAGCAGAACACCCCTCCCGGACCTCAGGACTCAAGTGGTGGCCTCAACCCAAAATAGACCCTGATTGCAGGGCCTACCTGCCTAAGGATGTGACCAGCAGATGTGTGCAGAAACCCAAATTGAGCAATCTGGTGAAAAACCACCAAGTGAACCTGTAAAAATATGGAAAAGGAAACTGCTTACTCAAATGTACAGATACCAGTATAAGGAATCAAGGATTATATAAAATCAGGTGAATGTGACACCACCAAAGGAAACAAATAAAGCTCCTATAACTGACCTTAAAGAAATGAAGATTTATGAACTGTCAAAGAATTCAGAATAATCCCCTTAAGGAAGATAGGGAACTATAAGAACACACATACAATTAAAAAAAACTGAGAAAACATTGCATGAACAAAACAAGAAGTTCAATGAAGAAATAGAAACCATAAAAAAAATCCTAGAGCTGAAAAATACTGAAGAACTCAATAGAGAACTTCAAAAGCAGACGTGACCATGAAGAAAAAAAGAATCACTGACCTAGAACAGAGAACATTTGAAATTATCTAGTTGAAGGAGGAAAAAAAGAAAGAAAATGAGTGAAGAAAAGTCTATGGGATTTATAAGACACAACCAAAGAAACAGTATCTGTAATATGGAAATTCCAGAAGAAGAGAAAGGGACAGAAAGCATATTTAAAGGAATAATGGCTGAAAATTTCCGAAACCTAAGGAGAGAAATGAACATTCAGAGGCCCAAAGAATCCCAAATACAGTGGTACCTTGGTTTTCAACATAATCCATTCCGGAAGACCATTCGAGTTTCTGAAACATTTGAAAACTGAGGCATAGTTTCCCAATAGAAAGTAATGCAAAATGGATTAATCCATTCCAGACCTTTGAAATCAACCCCTAAACTGCAATTTTAGCATGAATTTAAGTCATAAAATTTACGGCATTCATAAACTGAAATGTTCGTCAATGCAGACGTTCGAAAACTGAGGTACCACTGTAGATTGAACCTCAATAGGGCTACACTGAGACATAATATAATAAATTACCAAAAGGCAAAGAATTTTGAAGCAGCAAGAAGAAAGTTACATACAAGGAAAGCCCTATAAGACTAAGAGCAGATACAAAATAGTGAAAGAAAATTGTTAACCAAGAATACCATATTCAGTAAAGCTGTGTTTTAGAAATGAAGGATAAAGATTTTCCTGCACAAACAAAAGCGGAGGCAGAATTCATCACCACTATATCACCACTAGAAATGCTAAAGGATGACGTCGTAGAAATGGCGGTGTGAGGTGAGCCGATTGAAATCTCCCCTGGAATTACAACAAATTGAACAACTATAATTCCACAAAGGACTCCCTGCACAGCAGACAGGCAAGACTAACAGATGCGCAACTGAAATCATTTAAAAGTGGGCAAATTGGACGAGCGAGGGAGGAGGGAAGTGGGAAGTGGGGATACGGGCCGCGCGCGGGTGCAGGATGCAGACCTAGCTCAGTGCTCCGAGCTCGCTGCATCCTGGAACTACAGCAGCTGCGGGAGAGGGAAGAACTCAGACTGCTAGGGCTCCCCTCATGGCCCACAGTCCCGCCTGAGGGATCAGCATGTAACACGGCTGAACCCAACGCTCTGGCAAAAACCTCGAAGACTGAGGGAAGAAGGCTGAAAACAGAGGTTTAAACCCTCACTGCTGAGCAGAGAACGGAAGCCCAGAGCTCGCCCCGCCCCCACCTGCCCAGTGCTAGAAGCAGAACAGTAGCAGTGTCAGATCAAAACAGAATATTTGCAGTTCTGAGAACTGGGGCCTGCAGCCACAGACTCCCAGCCCAACTAGTTCCCGCGAAGGGAGGCCTGGGTACAGGATGGGCTGTGCTGGTAGACACCATTGCTCTGGGCCACCTCTCACAACCTACCCTGCTCCTGTCCCCACCTATCTGGGTGGATCCTTGCAGGAGTAAAAAGCCGCTGAAACACACAGGCCCTGAATCTGGTGCTTTGGAACTTCAGAAGTTTTCCACACCCCCCAAGGGACGCAGTGCCCCGAGACCCAAGCAACCTGCTCACAGAGGAGAAACCCACCTTTCAGGGAATCCCCCCATTGTGTGAGAAGCTGGAACAGAGCAGAAAATATAACACTACAGCGTGAGGGAGAATTAAAGGCTGCAGTCGGAAAGAAAATAAAGCATTCTACCAACACCTACTGGAAAGCAAAGCAAAGACCTCTCCTACCAATCTGTTGCAGAACCCACACCTGTAGATGCCTAAGAAGACAAATAATAATTCACTAACATGAATACCAAGGTAACAAGGCAGCTCAGAAAGAAAATGAAAAGTCTCCAGAAAATGAACTTAAAGACATGCAAATATGTGACTTAAATGACAGAGAATTCAAGATTGCAGTTCTGAAAAAACTCAATGAGATGCAAGAAAACACAGACAGGCAGTTTAATGAACTCAGAAACACAATCAAAGAACAAAATGAACATTTACCTAATAGATTGAAATTTTAAAAAAGAACCAAATAGACTTCTGGAGATTAAGAACTCAATAAAAGAATGAAGAATTAAATAGCCAGCTTTATTAGATGGAGGACAGATTCAGTGACATCGAAGATAGAAACGTAGAAATGACACAGATCGAAGAAGAGAGAGACTTGAAAGTTAAAAGAAATGAAAGAACTCTACAAGAACTTTCTGACTCCATCAGAAAGAGCAGTATAAAAATAATGGGCATACCAGAAGGAGAAGAAAGAGAGAAGGGAACAGAGTATATTCAAACAAATAGTTGATGAGAACTTCCCAAATTTGTGGAAAGAAATGGATCCTCAAATCCAGAAGCAAACAGAACACCTAATTACCTCAACCCCAACAGGCCTTCTCCAAGGCAACATTGTAGTGAAGCTGTCAAAAATCAACGACAAAGAAAGAATCCTCAAGGCAGCCAGGGAAAAGAAGACCATAACCTACAAAGGAAAGCCCATTAGATTATCATCAGATTTTTCAGCAGAAACTCTACAAGCCAGCAGGGAGTGGAACCAAATATTCAAACTATGAAAAGAAATTATGAGCGAAGTATAATACATCCAGCAAAGATATCCTTTACATATGAAGGAGGAATAAAGACCTTTCCAGACATACAGAAGCGGAGGGAATTTTCTAACACACAAATTGCACTACAAGAAATACTGAAGGAGGCTATTCGACCAGCATAAATAGGGATAATTTGTGGCAACCAAAACATAAAAGGGGGGAGAGTAACGTCTGAACTGCCATAAGGGAAGGGAGAAAGTAAGTATTGCTGAAGAAAATGGAATACTCTAAATATGAAACTTTTTTTTTACATAAACTTAATGGTAACCACTCAAAACAAAAATCCAGAGCTGAAATATATAACATAATAAAAGAAGAAAACAGAGAGAAAAATCATAGAATAGCAACACACTGAAATAATAGACAGGCAACAAAAGGCAAAGAAACAATGGAGACACCATACTATCAGAAACCAAAGATAGAATGACAGGAAAATCCTCACATATCAATAATCACCCTAATGTAAATGGACTGAACTCACCAATAAAAGGCACAGAGTAGCAGATTGGATCAAAAAACTAAACCCAACCATATGCTGTCTCTAAGAGACACATCTCAGCTACAAGGACAAGCATAGACTCAAAGTGAAAGAGTGGAAATGGACACTCCAAGCAAATGGTACCCAGAGAAAATCAGGTGTAGCCATAATGATATCAGATGAAACAGACTTCAGGGTGAAAAAGATAACAAAAGACAAAGATGGACAGTTCATAATGGTAAAGGGGACTACACAACAAGAAGACATAACAGTCATCAATATTTATGCCCCCAATCAGGGAGCACCGAAATATACCAAGCAACTACTAACAGAGAACTAAAGGGAGAAATTGACCAAAACACAATTATACTAGGGGACTTAAAACATCATTGACAGCTATGGATAGATCCGTCCAAACAGAAAATAAAGAAACACCAGCCCGAAATGACACGTTAGATGAAATGGACATAATTGGCATTTATAGAGCACTTCATCCTACAACATCAGACTATACATTGTTTTCTAGTGTATGTGGAACATTCTCAAGGACAGACCATGTATTGGGACGTAAAACCTAGCCTTGGCAAATTTAAGAAGATTGAAATCATCCCAAGAATATTCTCTCATCACGGGTCTTTGAAATTGGATATCGACTGAAAAAAGAAGCAGGAAAAAACCATATATATGTGGAGATTAAACAACATACTTTTAAAGGACAACTGGCTCAAAGAAGAAATAAGAGGAGAGATCAAGATACATACAAACAAATGACAATGAAAATACATCCCACCAAAATTTCTGGGATGCAGCGAAAGCAGTTTTAAGAGGGAAATTTACATCATTACAGGCCTATCTCAAGAAACAAGAAAAATCCCAGATAAATAGCCTCATGTTATACCTTAAAGAACTAGAAAAAGAACAAATGAAACCCAAAATCAGCATAAGGAAGAAAATAATAAAAATCAGAGCAGAACTAAATGAAACAGAAAAGAAAAAGACAATAGAAAAAATTAATGCAACACAGAGCTGGTTCTTTGAAAAGATGAATAAAATTGACAAACCCTTGGCTAGATTCACTAAAAAGAGAAAAGATACAAATAAACAAAATCAGAAATGAATGGATGCCACAGAAATACAAAGGATCATCCGAAAATACTATGAAGGATTATATGCCACCAAATTCAATAACCTAGAAGAAATGGACAAGTTCTTAGAAACATATAGCCTCCCCAGGCTAAATCACAAAGAATTGGAAAATCTAGATAGAATGATCACCAGTAAAAAAATTGAATCAGTCATCCGAAACCTTCCCAAAAGCAAAAGTCCAAGACCAGATGGCTTCAACAGTGAATTCTACCAAACATTCAAAGAGGATCTAATACCTGTCCTACTCAAACTCTTCCAAAAAAATTGAAGACGAGACAATACTCCCTAACTCATTGTATGAGGCCAACATTCCCCTGATACCAAAACCTGGTAAGGACAACACACAAAAAAGAAAATTAGAGACCAATATCTCTGATGAATACAGATGCAAAAATCCTAAACAAAATTCTAGCAAATCGAATACAACAATGCATTAAAAAGATTATTCATCACGACCAAGTGGGGTTCATCCCAGGGGCACAAGGATGGTTCAACATACGCAAATCCATCAATGTGATACATCACATAAACAAAAAATAAAGGACAAAAATCACATCAATAGATGCAGAAAAAGTGTTTGACAAGATACAACACCCATTTATGATTAAAACAATAAAATACGTATAGAAGGAAAATACCTCAACATAATAAAGGTCATATTTGACAAACCCTCAGCTAGTATCATAATTAACGGTGAAAAATAGAAGCCCTTTGCTCTATGTTCAGGAACACGACAGGGCTGTCCCCTATCACCTCTACTTTTCAACATAGTATTGGAAGTCTTAGCCAGAGCATTCAGGCAAGAGAAGAAATAAAAGGCATCCAAATTGAGAATAAAGTTAAAATGTCACTTTGATGACATGATGCTATATACAGAAAATCTTAGACTCCACGAAAAAGATAATAGAAACAATAAATGAATAATACAGTAAAGTTGCCGGCTACAAAATCAACGAACACAAGTCCACTGCATTCCTCTATACTAACAATGAAATCACAGAAAAAGAAATAAAAACAATTCCTTTTGCAATGCAACAAAAAGAATAAAATACCTAGGAATAAACTTAACCAAGGATGTGAAAGACCTATATGCTGAAAACTGTAAGACATTTTTAAAAGAAATTGAAGAAGACACAGAGAAATGGAAAGACATTCCATGTTTATGGTTTGGAAGAATCAACATAGTTAAAATGGCCATATTACCCAAAGCAATATACAGATTTAATGCAAACCCCATCAAAATCCCAATGGCATTTTTAAAAATAAATACAACAAAAAGTCACCAGATTTGTTTGCAACCACAGAAGACCCTGATAGCCAAAGCAATCCTAAGAAAAAAGAACAATGCTGGAGGTATCACACTCTCTGACTTCAGCTTGTACTACAGGGCAACAATAATCAAAACAGTATGGCACTGGCAGAAAAACAGATACACAGACCAATGGAATAGAGAACCAAGAAATAAATGCACATAAATATGGACAGATAATTTTTGACAAAGAAGCCAAAAACATACATATGGAAAAAAGACAGCCTCTTCAATAAATGGTGCTGGGAGAACTGGACAGCCATGTGCAAAAGAATGACACTAACTAGACTGCTATCTGTCACATGTACCAAAATTAACTCAAAATGGATCAAAGACCTAAACATAAGACCTGAAACAATAAACTGCAAAAAGAAAACACAGGTACTAACTTAGGGACCTTGGATTCAAAGAGCATTTTATGAATTTCATTCCAAAGGCAAGGGAAATAAAAGCTAAAATAAATGGATGGAACTATATAAAACTGAAAAGCTTCTGCAAAGCAAAAGAAATCATTGACAAAATAAAGAGGCAACCAACCAAATGGGAGATTTTGCAAACAACGCCTCTGATAAGGGGCTAATATCCAAAATATATAAGGAACTAATACAACTCAACAAAACAAACAAACAATCCAATTGAAAAATGGGCAGAGGACCTGAAGAGACATTCCTCTTTGGAGGACATATAGACATGGCCAATAGACATAATGAAAAAATGGCCAATAGACATATGAAAAAATGCTCAACATCACTAATCATCAGAGAAACGCAAATAAAAACCACAATGAGATATCACCTCACCCCAGTCACAATGGCTATCATCAACAAGTCAAATAGTAACAAGTGTTGGAGAGGCTGTGGAAAAAAAGGAACCCTTATACACTGTTGGTGGGAATGCAGACTGGTGCAGCCGCTATGGAAGGCAGTGTGGAGGTTCCTCAAAAAATTAAGAATAGAATTATCATACGACCCAGCAATCCCTCTCCTGGGTATCTGTCCAAAAACTCTGAAAACATTTATCAGATAAAGACATGCTCATTGCAGTTTTATTTACGGTGGCCAAGACACGGAAACAATCAAAGTGTCCTTCAATAGATGAATGGATAAAGAAGTTGTGGTATATATACACAATGGAATACTATTCTGCCATAAGAAAAGATGTAATAGTACCATTTGTGACAACATGGATGGATCTTGAGAATATAATGCTAAGCAAAATAAGTCAGATGGAAAAAGTAGAGAACCATATGATTTCACTGATATGTGGGATATAAAACTAAAAACAACAAAAGAGTAAGACGAACAAATGAAGAAACAAAAACTCATAGACACAGACACTAGTTTAGGGGTTACGAGAGGGCAAGGCGGGTGGGAGGTAGTAGATGAGGGTAGGGGGATCAAATTATGGTGATGGAAGGAGAACTGACTCTGGGTGGTGAACACACAATGTGATATATAGATGATGTATTACAGAATTGTACACCTGAAACCTATGTAACTTTACTAACAACTGTCACCCCAATAAACTTTAATTAAAGAAAGAAAAAGAAAGAGAAAGGAAGGAAGGAAGGAAGGAAGGAGGAAGGAAGGAAGGAAGGAAGGAAGGAAGGAAAAGGGAAAGAAAAGAAATGCTAAAGGAATTCTTCAACTGGAAGACTCTAAATAACATCATAAAAACATAAGAAAAAAGTAGTGTAAAATGCAGTGATTATGGTAAATACATAATCAGAGATTCTGTAACATGGTAATGTTAGTGCGTAATTCACTTGTAACTCTAGTTTAAAAAGTTAAAAAAATACTAAAATAACCATAACTACAATAATGTTGTTGTATATAACTATAAAATATGTAACTAACATCAATAACCTGAGGAGCAGCAGAAATAAAAGGGTAAAATTAGGAATGCTATCAAACTTGTTATCAATTTAAAATAGGCTATTCTAATTTGAAGATATTTTATGTAAGCCGCATGGTAACCACAGGGCAAAAACCTGTAGTGATTACACAAAAGATAATGATAGAGAAGTCAAATGAGGGTGGGCCCGGTGGCTCAGGCGGTTAGAGCTTCATGCTCCTAACTCTGAAGTCTGCCGGTTCGATTCCCACATGGGCCAGTGGGCTCTCAACCACAAGGTTGCAGGTTCAACTCCTCGAGTCCCGCAAGGGATGGTGGGCTCTGCCCCCTGCAACTAAGATTGAACACGGCACCTTGAGCTGAGCTGCCTCCCGGATGGCTCAGTTGGTTGGCACGCGTCCTCTCAACCACATGGTTGCCGGTTCGACTCCTGCAAGGGATGGTGGGCTGTGCTCCCTGCAACTAGCAACAGCAACTGGACCTGAAGCTGAGCTGCGCCCTCCACAACTAAGACTGAAAGGACAACAACTTGAAGCTGAACGGCACCCTTCACAACTAATATTGAAAGGACAACAACTTGACTTGGAAAAAAGTCCTGGAAGTACACACTGTTCTCCAATAAAGTCCTGTTCCCCTTCCCCAATAAAATCTTTAAAGAAAAACAAAAATCAGCCTTATTTAAAAAACAAAAAAGTCAAATGATACTGATACTGAAAGAAATCAAAACATACAGTGGCTAAATAGATAAAACAAAACAAAACAAAAAAAACCAAGATCCATCTAAATACTGCCTACAAAAACACACTTTAGATGCAAGGACACACACAGACTGAAAGTGAAGTAACGCAAAAAATATTCCATGCAAATAGAAACCAAAATAAGCTGGAGTAGCTATACATTTATAAGACAAAATGGACTTTAAAACAAAAACTGTAATGAGAGACAAAGAAGGGTGTTACACAGTAATAAAGGGGTCAATCCAACAAGAGGATATATTTTAAACTCTTTATGCACCCAACATAGGAACACCTAAATATATAATAGGAAAGAAGAGATGTTACCACTGATACTACAAAAATACAGGCAATCATAAGAAACTACTATGAATGGAAGGAAAACTGACTCCGGGTGGTGAACACACAACGGGATTTATAGATGATGTAATGCAGAATTGTACACCTGAAATCTATGTAATTTTACTAACAATTGTCACCCCAATAAATTAAAAAAGAAAAGAAACTACTATGAACAATTATATGCCAACAAGTTGTACAGTCCAGAAGAAATGGATAGATTCCTAGAAACATACAACCTACCCCAACTGAATCATGATGAAATAGAAAATCAGAACAAACCTATTACTAGCAAAATTGAATGAGTAATCAAAAACTTTCCAAGAAACAAAAGTCTAGGACCGGACAGCTTCACAGGTAAACTCTACCAAACATTTAAAGAATTAATACCAATCCTTCTCAAACTTCCAAAAAATAAAAAGGAGGGAATCCTTCCAAACTCATTTTACAAGGACAGCATTAATTACCCTGATACTAAAACCACACACAAGAAAGATTACATGCCAATACCCCTGATGAACCTAGATGGAAAAATCTTCAACAAAATATTTACAAACTGAATTCAAGGACACATTAAAAGGATCATACACCATGATCAAGCAGGATTTATTCCAGGGATGCAGAGATGGTTCAACATCCAAAAAATCCAAAATTAATCAATGTGACATACACCACGTTAACAACAGGAAGGTTAAAATTACAGGATCATCTCAACAGATGCAGAAAAAAGCATTTGACAACATTCGACATCCACTGCCGATTAAAAACTGTCAAGACAGCGGGTACGGGGGAATGCACCTCAGCATAACAAAGGCATCGTAGGACAAACACAGCAAACGTCATACTCAGCAGTGAAAAGCTAAAAGCTCTTCCTCTGAGATCAGAAGAAGAGAAAGATACCCACGCTTATCAGTTTCATTCAACACAGTATTGGAAGACTTAGCCAGAGTAAAAGGCAAGAAACAAAAAGCATCCAAATTGGAAAGGAAGCAGTACAACTGTCACTATTTGGAGATGACATGGTGTGTGTGTGTGTGTGTGTGAGCGTGTGTGTAAACATTCCATCAAAAAATATATATATAAGAATAAATCAATTCAGTTGAGTTGCAGGATACAAAATCTATACAAAAATCTGTTGCATTTCTTTACAATAAACTATCAGGAAAAAAAATTAAGAAGATAATCCCATTTACGAAAATTTAACCGAGATGAAAGACCTGCATATTGAAATCTATGAAACATTAACAAAAGAAATTGAAAAAGACACAAATAAATATTCCATGTTCATGGATTGGAAGAATTAATATTGTTAAAATGTCCATACATACCTACCCAAAGCAATCTACAGATTCAATGCAATCCCTATCAAAATTCCAATGGCATTTTTCACAGAAAATAGAATAATCCCCCAAATCATATGGAACCATAAAAGACCCCAACAGCCACAGCAATCTTGAGAAGAAGAAAGCTGGAAGCATCACGCTCCTGATTGCAAACTATATTACAAAGCTATAGTAATTAATATAGTATGGTTTTGGCATAAAAACAGACACATAGATCAATGAAACAGAATAGGGAGCCCAGAAATAAACCCACACATATATGGTTAATTAATTTATGACAAAGGAGGCAAGAATATACAATTAAGTAAGAACACTCTCTTCAATAAATGGTGTTGGGAACTTTGCACAGCCACATGTAAAACAATGGAACTGGATCACCATCTTATACCATATACTGAAATTAACTCCAAATGGATTCAAGACTTGAGTGTAAGACCTGAAATCATAAAACTCTTAGAAGAAAACATAGAAGTAATCTCCTTGACATTGGTTTTTGTGAGGATATTTGAATCCGACACCAAAAGCAAAAGCAACAAAAGCAAAAACAAACAAATGGGACTATCTCAATTAAAAAGCTTCTGCAAAGCAAAGGAAACCATCATTAAAATGAAAAGGCAACCTACCAAATGGGAGAAATTAATGGCAAACCATGTATCTGATAAAGGGTCAAATCCAAAATATACAAAGAACTGATATAACTCAATCAACAACAACAACAACAACATCAGATTAAAAAAATGGGCAGATCTGAGTATTTTCCGAAGAAGACTGATACAGATGGCCAAAAGTACATGAAACATTGCTCAATATCATTAATCATCAGGGAAATGCAATCAAAACCATAGTAAGATACCATCTCACACCTGTTAGAATGGCTATCATCAAAAAGATAAGAAATAACAAATGTTGGCAAGGATGTGGAGAAAAGGGAAACCCTCGTGCACTGTTGCTGGGATTGCAAATTTGTGCAGCCACTATGGAAAATGGTATGAAGGTTCCTCAACAAATTAAAAATGAACTACCATATGATCCAGCAATTCACTTCTGCATATTTATCCAAAGGAAATGAAAACACTAACTCAGAAAGATATATGCACCCCCATGTTCATTGTAGCATTATTTACAATAGATATGGAAACAATCTAAGTGTCCATTGTTGTATGAATGAATACAAAAATTGTGGTATATCTACACAATGGAATATTATCAGCCATCAAGAGAAACCCTGTGTTTGTGACAATATGGATGGGCCTTGAGGACATTATGCTGAGTGACAGAGAAAGACAAATACTGTATGATCTCATATGTGGAATATATATATATTTTTTAAAAAAAGAAAGAAACCTTACTCATAGGAAAAAGAGATCATATTTGTGAGTATCAGAGGCGGGGGAGGGGAAAAAGGGAGGAGGAAATCGGTCAAATGGTACAGTTCCAGCTGTAAGATAAATAAGTACTAAGGATGTAATGTACATACAGCACGATCACTATAGCTTTTAACATTGCTCTATGGTATACTGGAAAGCTGTTAAGAGTTTAAATCCTAAAAGTTCTCATCACAAGGAAAACACTTTCTTTGTTCTCTTTTTTGTATCTGTATGAGATAATGATAACTAAACTTACTGTGGCAATCATTTCACAATGTATATATAAGCCAAATTATTATGCTGTATACCTTAAATTTAATAGTGATATATGTCAATTATATCTCAATAAAACTGGAAAAATGGCACAGAGTTATAAACATTATTAAATTTTATTAACAAAAACTTTGTACATTTTCTTCAATACATGTGGATTTTTACACCTAGGTAAAATAATAACACATTCAAAATTTACCATTTATACAAATTGTTACAGAATAACAACCAGTGGGTTAAATAAGTAAAATAAACCACACCGATTTTTTAAAATTATCTACAAAAGATCTTTCTTTAAAATTCCCCTGAACATATAAAAATAAATTAATTTTACTTTTCAATTAAATCTACCAATTAGAAATATTACAAATCAAAATATCAATGTTATCTTATGAATATTTTCACAATACAAAACAGATTCACAAAACCTTATTTACAGAAATGAGGTAAGAACTGTGCAATGTTTAACCAAGAGACATATTGCAGAATTAACATGTTCTTCCAGCTTAAGTACACAGTGGAGGTCTAATTACAGCTGGGTCTTTTCCACTAATAATTCACACATTTAAGAACAGTTCAATGATTACATCCTCAATTATGTAATTTATACACTGCCATACTGTCCACACCAGGAGTGTGGCTACCCAAAGTGGAAGGACTGTAATAAGATTTCACCTGTTTTAGGAACTGTAGTGGTGGGTTGTTTGTCCTGTTTTGTTCATTTGTTGGAAATCATCGTCAGTAATGGGAAGCTATTCAAAGTAAAAAACAAAAATTCTTACCAAATCCACTCGATTTTTCTTGTGACTCATTAGTGGATAAATACCCAGGTATTTTGCCTGAGCTATCTATGGTGGCATAGAAAGTTTTTAATAAAGGCAGAACCATGGGAAGGCTGCTGGTGCAACACTGACTATTCCTACTACTTACAAGGACTGACTACAGTGCGAGCTCAGCTGTCTAGAGCCATTTCAACACCATGAGGTACTAACAGGCACTTGATTCAGGCCAAACCCGACCAGCAGCTTCCAGAGTGGCCCATCTTTCTGAAAGAAGTCTTTCATTTTGAATTGATCTGGTTCCCCCAGCAGCCTTAGAACTCAACTCAAGGTTTCTTTAAATATGAGTTAGGTCTTAACACCAAAAAAGAAGCATTTAGCAAAAAAAAAAAAAAAAAAAAAAAAAATTTACGTTTTGCAGAAGCAAGACATTACCGTCCTAACTTGATTACCAAAATTGGCCAAATCCCATTAGAAAGGAAAGTTTTCTAACAAAGATTGCCAAGTCCCAGTTGATGACTTATTTATTTGCAACATTTAACCAATAAAACTCTCGTAGAAGAAACTGGACAGTTCCTTGAAATTTGTTTTAAGTTTTGACTCAGAGCAAGCACACTGTAACCCAAACAAAATATCTTATTTTCATATTCCAACTTGTACAATAAACCAAGTAGTTTATAAATGGAAAAAAATCTTTAGTTTTGCTATTCATCTCTCCAATTTGTAACAAAATTAGTTGTGCACCAACTATATTAAATTTCTCTTAGGTTGATAAACTCATTGCATGTAAATTTTCAATGACAAAAGTTAGGTATTAAATTTTCTTTCAAAGTTCAAAAAATCTGGGTGAGGGGTGGGGGATATGGGAATTTCATTTCAGTGCAACAAAGCAACAAGAAAATCAAAGCCTTACAAGAAATGTCCTTGTGGCAATTAATCCTTTGTTGTGCAGTTAGTTTCTTGTTGCGTTTCTTCATAGGTGTAGTAAAGAGGACTGCAACAGCAGCCAGGGAAGTGCTAGGACAGCAGGACAGGCAATTTCTAAGATGTTTTTCTCAAGTGTCAACTTTTCTCTTGAGCGACAGGCCCCGTTTTATCACTAAGTCTCTGCAGTTGAAACAAAGAAGATCAGATGCATTAGCTAAATCAATTTTTGGCCCACACTTAAGGTAATGTCCTCTTAATTGAAATTATAACCAAGATAAAATGTGGTATACATGGTTATTCCTTTTTTCCTACAAGTCGACATGGTTACTTTCAGCATAATATAAAGACATGAATTTACTGGTAAACATTATCAGTTGCTTTACAAACATGAAATTCAGCAGTAAACAAAAAAGTGCCCATCTGAGACACAGAACTCACAAGGAATGAATGTAGAAACCATCCCCTGAAATTAACATTTCCACAGTAGTAGTAACATAGTATTATAGAAAATGAATTTTTTATGGACTAACAAAGTCATGGGTTCTGAGCCAATATGCGCTATTTATCCTTTGAGCTATCCTTTGAGCTTTAACCTCTTCGAGTCTCGTTTACTAATCTACAAAAAAATAGGGTTACAACCTATTACTATTTTAAAGATTGAAATCATGCATACTATAGTATCTGACAAAGATGCTTGGCATACAGTAGGGTCCTCATAAATATTATTTTCTACCCTTGCTTTCTCAATTAGGTATTTAATACTGCTTATTTTATGTTGTTTACTAGTGTGGTTTTCCATTAAAAATACACTTTTTGTATTATATGGAAAAAGTAACTAGTAATTCATTTTTTAACATAAGAAAAAACTTGAGAAAAAAGGCAGTACAAAAAATTTCTAAATGAATACAGAATCACTGAAATTTCCCATGTCCGAAGAATACTGCAGAGGGAACGAGGTTTGTGACAATGACAGTATATATTCAGGAAGTCAGAAATAATGGGGCAAACAAAAGCATTGAAGAGTTAATAAAATCAATAATCTATATTTTAAACCAATTCTTGCTACTAAAGACAAACTAAAGTTTCTGAAGACTAAAAGCAAGCGTTCAATGTTATGGGAAACAGCAAACATTGTGACTTTTAGTACTAAATTTGCCCACTCTCCCACTTCATTCTTTCCTTCTTCCTTTCCTGATGTCCAGTCTCCATTCTAAATCCCAGTAGTCTTCCTCTAACACAGTTCTGCCCTGAACTGGAATTTAGGGGAAACTTTTATACTACAGTAAAGTAGACCTAATTGAAGGGGAGAATTAATAAAAAGAAACAGCCTTAAAAATGTGTGCTACCAAATGTATAGTATACTGTTCCTGTATCCGTTTTTAATTTATCTTGTACACTGACAGGGTAAGATGCTATCACTTACATAAAATTAATAAAACTTAAATTCCATTAGAAATGTGATTATAATTTACTTTTTTTTAAATCATAATCTGGTGGAATAATTGGATTACCCTAAAATTTTTATATTAATTTTATTATAAATATAATTCCATTTTAGGAAGCACTTCAGAGCAAAATAATAAAAATACTGCTAAAATATCTAGACTGGTTCTATAATTAAACAAATTAAACAAAGATTCTTAAAAAGTACCAAGTATTGTCTGAGTGGACTGTTCCACACCACTTGCTATAAATACAACATTTTTATTTTGAAACTTCCTGAATTATCACATGGCCTTCAAGCCTTATGTGCAAATTCAAACTGATATACTTTGGGGAAATATAAATTGGCGTAGGTCCTTTGTGTTTACAATACCCAGCTGCTGAAACAACTGGTTTTAAGAAGAAATTATCCAGGGAATAATATATTTGGGGGGGAAGGAGAGGGACTGGAGAGAACCATCTCTCATTAATCAATAAAATTCTTTTTATTATTTTGCTAGATATAGTAAAGCAAAGATACTTACTGTCACTTTCTGACTTGCACTCTCGCCATGGATGGTGAGAAATGGGTTGGTGGTAGCTGGGTGAAGTGGTGGCGCCTGAGTACCTGCCAGTAGATTGTTTATCGGTATTTGTGTTGGTCCAGAGAGCTGCAGCTGCTGCAGTTCCGGTTGGTGGTGCTGCTGGTGATGATGCTGTTGCATTAACTGATACAGAAGCGCCTGATGTTGCTCCTTAGGTAAAAACATGTGAAAGAAGATGAGTTCCCTGTCACAGAATTCAGCAGTCAGTAAAGCCTGCCTTTTCTATTTTCTTCTTTAATATTAGATATTTAAATGTAAGTCACTCACATACATACTACTAAGAAAGCAAGCAAGTATCTCATCAGGAAAAATACGCTGCACTAGGTAACAACCGTCTACTATGAAACGTCAATAACATGGGTGAATGGCTTATCTTCAAAAGGAGCAAATCAAATAAAGGAGACCTCTGTTCAAATTAGGTTATCCATGACAATCAAGGAGAACAGAAACTTAGAGAAGTCACAAGTTATCTGTATTTGACTTTAAAATGCACTGTGTGGGTCAAATCCTCCCCCTAATTTTGGGAATCTAAAATAAGTCTGAACTTCTCATTCATGCCAACAGAAAGAGTGCTTTTTTGATGTAGTTATGAGACTTCTTTAGAGCAAACATGTATTTCATTTCCTGAGTGCTTACCAGGCACTGTTTCTGAGACATGTGTTTGTGTTTGACACATATTGGTGGGGAAGAAAACTCCCTGCCCTTATGTAGCCTACCCTGGGGACAAGAGGGAGAGACAAAAGTCAGAATAGGAGTGTTGCTAACGGTCAGCAGAAACAGGAGTGTGTGACAGCGTATGGCAGGGGTGGGGTCTTCTGAAACAGACTGGTCAGGGAATTCTCTATGTGGATCTGGGGTGGGGACTGCTAAGCAGATGGAATAGCCAGTGCTAAGGAGCTCCTTCAGCGCATATCCAGTACGATCACGGGAGACAGTAAGGAGGCCAGAGGGGCTGGAATGGAGTGAGCAAGGAGGAGGCAAGAGCAGACTGTGGGCCTCACAGCAGGCTGTACACACCCTGGCTTTTACTCAAGGTAAAATGGGAAGCCAGTGGAAGGTTTTATCTTTATACCATTGTAAATACAGTGACTGTGAAAAATGATACTCTAGAATCAAAACAAGTGTTTTCAATATTTTTTTACTAAAGCAAGAAAGTAGGTAGATACATTTTAGAAAGAAATTATAAACAAAAGCTGAAACTCTGAGTTAAATAGTGCCTTCTCCACGCCTTCTAATTCAATGAAGTGCTAGGGAAATGGGGTTGGAGAAAAGGCACACGACCATATCAGCTTGGTCTCACTTTAGATTTCTGACAGCAGAGGACCAGCCAGTGCCGGCCCTGCAGGTGAGCCACACAACGCCACGTGTCTCAGTGAATTCTTCTCTGTCCCCTTCGCCAAGGTATCTACTCCACATCTTCTTCACCACCAGTACCCCATCTCCCAGGCCCGATGACTACACTTACATCTAATGTAAGCAATTAAAAGCATTAAAAGTGGGTTTCCTTGACCACCTATCATAAATTCCACTGACAGCTGCTGCGACTGCCTTCTGGGTAGAGTGGAATGCTGCTCTCAGCTCCTCTCCTTTCTTAGGGAATTTGCTGCTTTGGGAATTAGCCCACGACACACACATCTGCCGTCATATTCAAAATGAACAGAAACTACCCCCTCAGACCATGTCTTTCTTCCAGTAGGTGCCCATTTCTCGGCTTTTTACAGTAGCACGTCGTTAGTTGCCTCTATTCCACTTTCACTTCTCCTCCCATTTTCTTTTGAACCACTCTGAGGTTTTTACTTCTTACCAAAACCACATTTATGAAAAATCCTCCAAACAGCCAAATCCAGTGGTCCATTCTTACTTGTCCTACCAGAAGCATTTTACACAATAGGGTCCTTCCTTTCTTGAAACATTTTCTTCATATGGACCCTAGAACACCACTCTCTCTTAGTTAGTGGCCACTTTTTTTTCAGTATCTTGTACTAGATTATTCTCCTCTTCCAGGATGTCCAGCGCTCAGTCCTCATTCACTACTGATCTTATCAAATCTTGTGAATCTAAACATCACACAGGTAGCAATGACCCCAAATTTATACATCCAACTGCATTTCCTTAGACTCCAGACTCAGAAAAGCCTAGGACACACCTCCCTTGCCCGTCTAAGCAGACCTCTCAAACTCAGTATGTCTATAACAGACGCCTGTTTTCTCTCCAAAACCTGTCCCTCCTAGTCATCCAAATCTCAATAAAAGTCAACATTCAATTGCTTAGGACTCTTTTTCTTGAATGTCTGACAAACAAGTCTTATTGGTTCCATTTTCAAAATATACAATTTCAGACAGTTTCTTACCACGTTTATCACATTATTTTAAGACACCAACATCTCCTACCTGGACTGCTCCAATAGCCTCCCTGTTTCTAGGGTTGCCAACACACACAGACTACTCTCCATAATGCAACAGCTAAACTCATCTTTCAAAAACATGAATTATTATTATGTCACTATTCTGTTCAAAGTCCTCCAATTAATTCTTTCAAATAATCCTGAAAGAAAAAGTAAGGATATATGAAACAAGATTTTTTAAAACTGGGATAATTATTAAAGCTAGGTGATTAATATTATACTGCATGCTCTACTTTTCAATACACTTGAAAATTTCCGTAATGAAAAGGTTAAAAACAAAATCACCTATGACTTTCCATCATACTTAAGAACTAACTTTCTTGCCAAACAGACAGTCCATGATCTTCTAGACCAAGCCCAGCGAACTGATCTTCTCTCCCCTTCAGTAGCCTCCCTTACTCTGCCGTCATACTAGCCTTCTTTCTAGTCTTCACTACATAAAGGCACGTCCAGCTAAAGTCTTTTATAACTGTTGTTCCTTCTACCTGGAATACGCTTTCTCTTCTATTCCCATGTCAAGAAGTCATGCTCCTTCAACTTTTATTCAGTTCTGTGCTCAAAAGTCATCTATCTACTCAAAGAAGCTGGGCCTCCCTATCTAAAATGGCTCTCATCCCACTGTTTTGTATCCCCTTATCCTGCTTTATTTTCCTTCTCAATACTTATTACTACCAAAAAGTATACATTTATTTATTACCCATCTCTCCTATCAGAATGAAGCTCCATGAAAACACAAAGTCTTGTTTGCCACTCTGTCACTCAAGTCTACAAGAGTACCACAGCACATGTCCTAATATTTGTAAATCAATCAATATAATGTCACTATAGGTATCACAGACTGGCAAAGACAAACCATTTTTGCATTATGCATCCCATAATGTGATTTCAAAAAGCAGGTAATCAGTAGGCACGCTGAATATCTATTTAACTTAAATCACTTTTTCCTAATAAAAATCAAACATTATCAGTAGTCACGGGGATGTAGAATGTAGCATGGGGAACATGGTTAATAATATTGTGGTGACTGCGTGTGGTGCCGGGCGGGTACTAGATTGGTCAAGGGGATCACCGCGTAGATTATACTATATAGATGTCTAGCCACTATGCTGTACACCTAAAACCAATAAAAAATAATGTTGATTGTCAACTGTAATTGAAAAAATTTTTTAATTTTTTTAAAAAGGAAGCACTTACTGGCGTGAGCTGTTGAGAATTTAACAACTGTTGAAACTGCTGTTGATGAAGAAATATTTGTCTTTGTTGGTCAGAAAGTAATCCTAGTCCCGAGGCACTGTAAAAAGATGAAAACTTTTACTTGCTAGTATATACCTTTAATGGTTTTTCAAATGTAAAATGAAAGACCACTCTTTGATTTGATGTTTAATAAGTTAACAAGTCAAGTTTTTAATCACAACACTTTCTGAAAACAATGGTGCACAAATTTCTTATTTCTGTGTGTGTGAGCACGCACATGCAGCACACAGATATACAAGAATTCACATTGTCAAGAAATATTTTGTTTTCCTTTCTATGGTAAACTAAGCAGGCACTAAGTTATTTTACAGAATAGAAATTTACATGTGTTTATAACATATACATGTAATAAGTTACTCTTCATTACTCAAGGATAATTTAACCCATGCTAGGTAACACATATTTAAAACAAGAAAGAATCCAAACATACTACTAAGTGATATGACCTAAACTTTTTTAATGGTCCCAATGGTCAGTAAAATTAAGCACCAGTGAAGAGAGAGCCAGAATAAAATAGTTTACTAGTATCCATTGCAAATCCATTTAAAATTATTTATTCTTCAAAAGTATGTTCAATAATAACATGGGTTTAGTCTCCTTATTTTGAACAAACATTCAAATGATTCAAGTACAACAAAACAGTGAATCTTACTCCCTGGAAATACAAGATAAATATTTGATCTTCACCCTATATCAAAAATCTTTGATTATAAAGCTAACAAAATTACATAGCTGAATTTTAAGAAGCCAATATTCCTATGTGATCTTCATTACAATATTACTTTTCTTCAGAATTTATGATACATAAAGGCAATATACAAGGGTAAGAAAAATTAGCGTTTAAAATAGACATTACAGATCAAGACTGAAATTTCAGCACAGAATATATTTAATGCTTTGTTACTAAAAGTGGTTTAATTTTGTTTTAATCGAATTACTTCTGTTTGAAAAACAAATGGCTCTTGGTATAATATACTTAGTTTAAAAGTCTGGCAAGTTTTAATTTCTTAGCATCCATCTACAAGGAACACATTAAAAATCCCAAAGCACAAACAACATGGTACTACTATAATATGTTACACTGAAAACCCTAAAATATATTTAAGTTTCTTACCTGTTAGTCAGTGTAGCTGGCATTGGATGAGTTGCATTAGGTGGTACAGTTGTGTGGGTGAGGGGGGTAGGGTTCTGGGATATTGTGACAGGGGTCTGAATAACCCCATTTAAAGCTCCTACAATGCCATTAATTGCCAGTTGGTTACCTGGCAAAGCTCCAATTATCCCACCCACGCCAGGCACGGCAGGAATGGTGGATGTTACAGTCTGCATTCCGCTCGCCAGTGCCCCCACTGTCACACCATTGACCTGCTGAACTCCACTAACGCCTGAGCCCTGCTGAGCTGGACTCTGCCCAGCAGGAGGTGGAGTAGAAAGAGCTGATGAGCTGCTGGTGCTTTGTCCACTGGAGGTTAAGTCCTAATGGAAGAAAGAATAGAAACTTAAATTGTAAGGAACACAGCAAAACTGTTTAAAATAATTTTAAACCATTTAATGTGATATACTATTGTTCATAAGTAAAACACACAAATGAAACTAACCACACCAAAATTACCTGATTTAATACAGGAAGAGAATTATCAGGTAAAAAGCTGTTTCCTAGATGAGGGCTCTTACTGCTGTTCAAGGAATCAGTAGTAGGAGCTAGAATAATAAAAGACAAAAAGAAACCTATTTATCCTGCTAAATTACATTATGTATAAGATTAAAGGCTTATCTAAAAGCTTATCCAGAAGCCCACATTAAAAACACTTAAATATTAAGTCTTGCTATTCCTAAGATCAGTTTAAACAGAAAAATCTGTGTCTCTATTGAATACAATGGCTTTAAATCAATAAAGAGATCATT
The DNA here is from genome assembly GCF_004115265.2 of Rhinolophus ferrumequinum. NCBI lineage: Eukaryota > Metazoa > Chordata > Mammalia > Chiroptera > Rhinolophidae > Rhinolophus > Rhinolophus ferrumequinum. The sequence goes on along the minus strand of NW_022680355.1, from coordinate 6,746,038 downwards.
ACACATTTAAATACATTTTACCATTAAATTATGTACTAAAGAAGTTAGAACAAATTCAAGTTCATCATTTAACAGGATTCTTTATGCTCTTCAAAAATAACCTATCATTTCTTTTCTACATCTTCATATAAGTGGTAACCAGTTATTATTCACTTATTATTTAAAAGATATTGAAAATCTAGCCTAATTTCCTTAGATACACAGTAAATATGTTCCTACTAACCATTCTGTGCTGAAAACGCATGCATTTGATGAGATGGACTAGGATTTGTTGTTATTGTTGGAAAAGGCACTGAGAGCTGTGCATTCAACAACTGAAGGCGTTCCTTTTTGGCAGTCAAGTTTTTAATCTGTTCCTCTAATCTTCGATTTTCAACTTGAAGTTGGTGTAATGACTTCAGCATTCCTAAAACTAGCAAACATTTGGATAGTTTTTAACAAAGACAAGTTCACACATAAGGATTAGGTGTCAATAACTTAAGAAATTAAGTTAAAATAAAAAAGAAATTCTGTAAACCATTTCTAAATGACTAGGTTTTACTCCTAAATTTATATGTACATAGAAATATACCACAATATATTTGTACATATATAAGCATAACCAAAAAAACACCCACCTTGTTCTGGTAATTCCCATTCTCAAAGAAAACTGACAAACACATTTTCTTTTCATCAAAATAAAAGACTAATTAAAAATCTAAAGTGCCTGCCATGATTTTACATTAAAGTCATATTTACAATGGGAAGGAATCACAGCAATATCCTTCAACACAAAAAGAGCACAAGTTTTTGTTTGCTGCCTGATAAAGCTAAACCGGCCCCAGCCACGGTGAGAACCCTCCCAAGCCCAGCCACTGCACATGCTGATGCGCACACCCCCCAGCAGGGGGCAGTGCGCGCGCACTGCAGCCCCCACTCCCGCAGAAGGCGCAGCGTCTGTAAACAGGCCTGTTTCCGTCCTGCCTCATCACCTCAAATACGGTTTCAATTCATTCCACAACTCAGACCTCTCCACTGACAGCGGAGTGCTGCTGTTATGCCACAGTGATAGACACTTTTAAAATTTTTATGTATTAAAAAGTTGTATTTGTTTAACATGCCCTCAGGGCCTTCAAAAGGCACAACTCTACTGGTACAGACACATATGGTCGTTTCCCAAGGGTTTAACACTTATCCCTCCTCCACAAGACCCCACAAAGAAACCCTGAGTGTACCCAAACGAGAGGCAGTAAAACGAAGTAAAACCTGTCTTCCAGCTATCGTGTTTAAAGGATTATCCCGGCATGAACTTCCTCAAAATTAGCATTTTTTGTCAGGGCACCATTCATAAAAATACCAGTTTATGGCACTTGTCTACTAACAATAAGCAAAATGTTTTGTTTGAATAAATAAGGCAGCAAAGTTTATATCGCAAAATGATAAAAACGACCTATATTCTTCACAAAAATACATATCCTTAACACTAGGCCACTGTTCCAGCTAACTACCCTCTGCAGTGTGACTGCTTTTCGGCATTTTTCACCCATGGCTCCCCCACCAGTACTAAAAAGTGTAAAGATACTAACTATGTACATATAATACATATTATATAATTTAATAAGTAAATGATATATAATATATAAAAATTATACATATAATTTGGTATTATTCTTTCTCATCAACATTGTAAAATCAATAGGCTTATTAGCCATATTTGACTACATGCATTTTTTAAAGTAAATTCTCCAGAGGTGAGCAAATTTCCTTCAAACAAGTAAGCTAAGAAAAAATAACTTGTGTATTTCAGTAAAAGTTAAAAATCAATAAGAACAAAGTACCAATATTATAATAATTATAAGTGGGAACAATAACCAGTGAATAGAGAAGTGCTTTCTATGAGCCAGACAATGTTCTTTATGTATTTTTTTGTCATTTAACCCTCAAAACAACACTATGACATAGCCACATTATTATTCCCATTCTACAAATGGGAGATTAAAGCACACAGCCATTTAAGAAACTTGCCCACGATCATACTTTTAATAACAGGTAAATACAGGATTTAAGTCCAAGCAGTAAAACTGTAGAATTTGTTCTATAAAACCCCTATATTACATTTTCTTACCATATTATATAAAATTTGTATCATAATTTCATTGCTAGTCCTGATGAAGTGTGACTTCTTCATCCATCCACCTGTCTGTTCACCCACCCATTCATCTTTCTTTAAAGACAAGAAAAGAATACTTACTGTCACTAGGAGTACCCTGTTCTAATAAAAATTGCTGTCCTTCACTCCACTGCCTCTCCAAAAGCTGTTCTATGCTGGCTGCTACTGGAGGCAGATTTTCCAGACTGTTGTTGCCTGGTTGATCATAGCGAATCTGTAAGCTGCTTACAGGAGATCTGTTGAAAACATTAATTCTCAGGTTAAACAGAAGGAGAACCTTGTGAAGGAGAGCGCATTCACATTTCTCACCTTATTCTGACCTTTTTCCTGTGTGAGTTTTCTAACACCAGGCTGCCTAGCTAGAACTATAAAACCATAATCTACCCTAAAATTTAGTAATTACCGTTCTTCCTCCTTGAGTTGTAAAATCAAGGGGATAACTGGCCATACTCGATAATTAAAAACCCCTCGAAAACATAAACACATCACCAATAATTTCTGAAATAAGCCATAAAAGAACTTGATACAGGTTTATGAGACAAAAGAGAAAGACAGGATTAGAAAGACTTTAAAATAACTAGCCAGAAGAGTTCCAGCATTCTGTTTCAATATGCAAAATATTATTAAAATAACGTAGAAAGCATTTTAATTTACAACCAAGAAATCTCAAATATTAGTAAAAAGAAATTTTAAATAATTTTGAAGGAGTGTTGTTATAAATTCAAAAATACTTATTTGTATTTTCAGTATTAAGGATCAAGACCAAAGCAATTTTTATTTGAGCCTTTGATACCAATTTTTCTAAAATGTCTTAGATGTGTACTTCAAGTGATGATGACTTAATCACCTCTTCCGAAACAAATATTACTTGTATTAAGATGAGCATGTAATATTCTCTCACCTACTTTTTGTTTTAAATTAGCAAATGTGGCCATTTCTGGTTCCCAGCTTCCATACTAACAGAACACATTAGTAAAGGGCTTTAGAGTTTTCAAAGTGTGTGTCCACATAATTATCTCATATGATCTCCACAACAACCTAGCTGGAAGTTGAAACCTGGCTTATTGGCTCTATTTCCATCTGAGGAAACAAGATAAGGCTTTAGTGACTTATCCAAAGACACACTGCTGGTAAATGATAGAGCTGGGCTACAACTCAGGTTTTCTAACAACCCACTACTGTTTTGCTACTGCCTTAATATGTTTCTCTACAAAAATCTCTTTAAATAAGAAGTTAAACAAATGAGGCTTTTTATTCCATATGTAAACATCATGTGTTACATAGGGTTGACCCTCCCTCTCCAAAGAGTTTATTATGCCAGGATAATTTAGGCTATTATACCTCAGGCTGATCTTTAAAAGGTAATATAAAGTTGGAAATATATGCTAAAAACAATTCTGTACCATTTATTGTGTTAAATCCCATTTAGCTAATGAAAAACAAAGAACTACACCAAGCAAAATAGCACTAAGGGATCTTAAATAATTTCTGGGTAGTTTGTATGATACTTTAAGTTTAAAGGGGAACACAGAAACGCTTCCTCTACTAAACCTATGAGCAAAAATCCATTAACTTTCTTCTTAGGAAAAAAGAACAGTACAGAAGTAACCACAGCATAAAATTACAGACTAGGCAGATATTGTTATCACTGTGTACTTCAGATTACTAGCTTCAAAGGAAGGAATATTTAATTTTCCACAGTTCAATTAGGAAAAACCATACTACTTTTAGTTCACCTAAGAATTATATAGGGAAAAGGCACTACTAGATGCACCACCAGAAAACAGCAAAATTCGAGGTTATTGGACTAATCTCTTTAATGACCAAGATGTTCCTTAACAGACCATCGGCAACTATGTCAAGCAACACAGCAACACTAATATTCATGGTAGTCACCACATAAAATTTTTAATTTCTAACAGAATTTTAAAATTCCCATAGTTGAAAATTCTTAATTTCCCATAGGTGAAAAAAGATTCTAGGAATGGGCTTTTTCCTCCTTTTGCTCTCCATTCTCATCCAGTCTAATACCATGCTTGAGGCAGTTTACAAAATTAGAGAACAGAGAGAAAACAAACTATAAGAAGGTATAGAAGTTGAAAGTGGAATAAAATCAATAAAAAGATAGGCCACAGCCTAAAGTTCCATTGTCTTCTATAAAGTGACAGAGTTATTTCCTACTATCATTCTCCCCACAGAACAGAAGACTTGGGGCACTTAGATTACACTGAGAAATTCCGCCCTTCAGTACAACTCTGGTTAAGAGTATCCTGCTAACAAGAATAACCTCATATATATTATACACTATTAATAAATGGTACCTGAATTCTTTCATATAATATTTAAGATAATTTCACAGAACAATGTAATACATTTGCTACACTTGGATTCAATCTTAAGAATCAGAGGGATTTTAAAGATGAGCCACAAAAACTTCATTTACTGAATTAGGCACTAGAGAGGAAAAAGTTAAGTGTGTTGCCCACAACAGAGCTAAAACTGGTACCCAAAGTTGAAAGCTTTAAATGTGTAGCTTTAAGAGATTTTAACACTATTTTATGACCAAAAAGAGTTACCCAAGGTAATGCATTAATAGTACCAGCAGCTAAATATATAAATGATAAAAACATAAAAAGTTCAAATTGATCGGAAACCAACAAGAGTTATGTCTTTTTAAAAGCTTAGAAATCTATGTTTAAATTAATGTTCAAATTAATTTAGAATCTTTTTTCTTGACTGCCCAGAAATGTTTCTTATCCTCAGAATGCCTTTATAGCCTCACAAATGTACACTCTGCTGATAAGAGACAAAGAAGTTTGCAATGTCAAAATGTTTCCTTTGCCTATACTTTGCAGTGTAAATAATGCTTACCGTGGTGAGAGACTTCCTCGGGGTGAGCTTCCTCTGCCAACAAGGCTGCGGCTATTGTCTCCAAGATCTTGATCTGCAGTGTAAATATTTCATAGCTGATAAAGTGACTCTCACTAGATAAGAGGTTTTAAGCTCTTGCCCTGATTTTTCCTAAAACATACACAAAACCCTTACCACTATCTTTGCAGTGACTATGCAAGTAGAAGGCCTAGTATGCTGCTAGTTTAGAATTGCTGAACTGTGGCATGTAAGGCGTTGTCCCTACACGTTTTTGTGGGTGTAGAAGGCCATGGATTACGTTCCGTTCTTTCATTCCTTTCAATTTTACAGCACAGAAGCGTGGTTCGCATTTGCAGCACCCTCCCCTCAGCCACTTTTAATTTCTACGGTTAAAGTAATGAATCACAGCTGTGGACAGCTAATCTGTATGCTTATCACAGCAAATCCTTATGCTTTGTATTTTTTAACACTTTGCATCCCAAGACAACTCATAAAATATATAATTTATTATATAGAGCCACACACCAAGACTAAAATTATATTACATGGATACTCACACCAAGAATAAAGTTACATATAACACTAAATATCCAAATTGACAAAAACAAGTAGGAACACTGAATTATGTATTTAAAAGGAAAAAAAATTAATTTCCTCAAAATATTCCTTAGGTAACACAGAAAAATCTCTGCGAGAAAAGTTAACTTGTATTTCCCCCAACAGTTAGTTCCTTACAAAATCTCCCTATCTGGCCTCTTTCAAGGTTGTTCTCCCCTTATTCCGAGTCAGGTAACCTCTGACCCTTAAAGGGTAAAGACATGACTGATCCATTCTTGGTGAACTGCTAAAACCCACTCCCTTCCCCCAAACAGGCATGACTACTCGGACATGTCAACAAATCCTTAAGGATGGAATGAAACAAAGCAAATCCAGAGGCTCATTACAGCAGCACAAGAGGCAAATGCTACAAAATGGCAACTAGTAAAAATTCAGGATTACTAAACACTGTAGAAATTCCCTAACAGGATTTTTTTTAACCAAGTTTGTGTAATGCAATTTCATGAATTATGCAAATAAAGGTTTAGGCTATTCACAGAAAAGCCCAGTGTTCTGTTACTTTCATTGCATAGAACTGAGAACTGAACACATCAATCACAAAAGTCACAGGAGACATTGTTGCATTCCTGCCTGCTGATGGCTCTGCTTAAACATTTACATTTCAGACAGTAAAAAAAAGCACATCACTATTTTGCAGCACAGCATACTATTTACTTTCAACTGTGATTCTTCTGTTTTTTTGTTTTGTTTTGTTTTTGTTTTTGAAAAGGTGCCATCCTATCTTAAGCACACCTTTGGACTTTTCAAATAAAATGAGTCAATAGGGGGAAAATTACATGGGTGGGGGGAAATTACATTGGGAGAGGGGAACAGAATTTTAGAGTTTAAAAATTCTTGGAAACTTACCTGTTTGAGTATTTTCAGATTGAGCAATAAGAGCTGCCATTGAAGAATTTGGATTTAATCTATTGCCATACATATGAGATGGTGCCTGACTGAGAGAAGATCCAGATAGGGTATTTGCCTAAATGAAAAGAATTACAAAGATAAATGAATTATATTTGAAAATATCTTAATACATTTCCTCCTGATATACCTAATAACTATTTTCTCCAACCTAAGAATATAAGCAAAAATGCCTCACTTTCTGAAAAGCAAATTTCATTCTTACTTGTTTTATCATTCCAACATTTCAATTTTTGAAAAGTTACATAACTCCAAATTAAAAAAAAAAAAGGATTGGCACAAAGTTAACTATTCCTGCTTTAATTTCGAAGGATCTAGTCGATATCAAAACCCAGCAGCATGGTAACCATGTGAACATATGACTAATTATTTAATCTTATTAAACCATTTACAAAATAAGGGCAGGTAGACAACAGATGCCTAACAAACAAATGCTTTAGTCTCTCACATCACAGGCTAGCTAAAAGGAAGTCAAAAGGACCAATTCCTATTTCTAGTATTTTAACTATACGGAGCCATATTTCCATTGCTTAACTCTGTCATTAGTAAAACCTGCACACTATTTTGTTACTTCCTATTTTGATAGACTTGGAAGCCTGCTGCTTTTTCTGTTTTGTTTTGTTTTTATTTTAAAAGAAAGCAAACAGGCATCACAAGTATGTTTTCTATACAATGCAGGGCTCAACGAATCACAGCTTTGCCCTGACCCCATATAAGGCACTGTCTTTTTGGCAGGAAGCCAGCTCTACTAACTGAAGAGCTGGTCCAAAGTTTGTAATTCATTCATGTTGCTAACCACAATTCTGAAGGCCTCTACTGGGACTTGTGCCAAACAAGTGAAAATGAACCCTTAAACAGATGAAGCTAAGGAGGCTGGCCAAAGTCTTGCGTAATCCAATGTAATAAAAATGCCTTCTTTGATGTGAATACTTTCTCCCACTTTCCAAGAATATTATAACCTTAGAATGTGGCATTTTGGAAGCAAATCTCTTGTACACAAAATACTGTTACTCACAGAAGGCTACTACATACTAACCTGAAATACTCTTCAGATTTAACAGAACCACAAATTTTAAAGTACATTTCTTATTCTTTTTCATGAATGAAATCAAACTTAAGCTTTTATAAATTAAATCATTGTCTAGTTGTTTCAGTACAAAAATCTGGAAAATAGTTTCAAAGAATTGAAGCACATCTAGTATAAAAAAGCTGAATAACAGCCAAACAAAAGATGTAGGACATTTTGACACCTATAACTGCACACAAGAGACCAAGACGACATAGTAGTTATAACAAGCAAAATATTACAGAGAATAAACTGTGTTTCTGGAAAGACTCAGACCCTGACATTATATTTGGCTTCTAGCCAACTTATTAAGCATGAAAATTGGACTTTAAATTCACAGGAAGAGTCTTGGTAATGCAGAATTCTGTCCTTGCTTTCCATTGTTTCAAAAGGTATTATTTCACAGTTCATACTTTAATGTCTAAGTTCATTGGTCAATTCTGGGTTTCAGTTTTCCTCTTATTAAAGATATGTATACAAAGCCAGTAAGTTTGCACTATAAAGTCCTGTTTAACAATCAATTAGACCTCAGTAAAAGATAAGTCATAATATTAACCTAAATATCATACTAGACACTTGTCATGTATTTAGTAGTGTAACATACAGAAAATACACATATCATAAATGAAAATATAGTAAGTTTTTTTACCTCTCCAGAAGTCAAATACTTGGGAATCTTGGCTACTCATAAAATAACTTTAGAACAAGAAAAATGCAAACTGACAAACAGAAAGACCAGATGTTACTGGTCCCATGTGCTAAAATCTCGGGTAACTTATACATAAAAATGCCCTTTGCAGAGCTAATTTACTCTTACTCTAGACATAATTCTAAAAAGATCAACTAAGCATATAACAGATTAGAAGTGGAAAATTAATTACAAAGAGGGAGAAAAAGTAATATTCTGAGACAGTTTGTTGGCAGCAAGAAGTTAACAGCTGACGGCAAGAGAAGAGAGAAAAATATGAGCCAGAGTAAGAGTATTTATTACAGAGTGCCAGGGGCGTGGCGTTCAAAGCACATGGACATCCAGAGGCCTTAGCATCTGCATCTCAGCCTTTTGATTCTCCTTTTTCATGCAATCATCTTTTGGCTGAATCAGAACTAATATTATACCAGTTGGACTACTTTTTTAGTTCCAATTATCAGTTTTACGAGCTGCCTTAGATTCTTGATGAGAATCAAAAGATCCTACTCAGAAACACACCCTTTTACAAGAAGGGTTCCTTCTGCCAAGGGCTTTATATTTATCCTTATTAGCTTCAAATTTCTTGAAGTAGTCTCCAAATTATCTTAGTTTCCCGATCACACATTTCACTCACTATATTAAAAGATCAAAATGCAAAGTAGTAAAACAGCATAATAACTGATTTGCATTATGACTATCATTAGGAAGAGGATAAATCATCTTTAGCATAATTCCAAAGCAGGAAAATATATATTTTATAAAAATAGGAGGCAAAAGTGAAACAATAAAATGATAAAATAAAATGGGAATACATTCTTCATTATCCTGGATGACCAATTTCCCAAAATTGCTGAGTGGGTAAAAACTTATCTGGTAGTTTTCTGTTTTGTAAAAAAATATTGCATTTACCTAAACAAAAAACTTTCAAAAGCAATTGAAAGTAAGTTATTAATTTTACTAGGTAGGTTGTGTGGTATATTAAAACATCTAAACCACTCTACATTAAAGCTCAAGCCATTAACATCATTATAGGCAGGAACAGGAGTCACCAAAGACTCTACAAATGTCTGACACTGTTTAGTCAATACTTCTGAAATGACATTTAGAATGGTTAATGCTGGGAACCTTTGATAACTGTTGGCACCTTAGGACCAAAAACCCCCAACATTTTAGTGAAAACTTTCCATAACTTAGTGGCAATGAACGAGGATGAGTGAGCGAGTGGGGAAAAGACAGATGCCTTACGGAGGAAGAGTACACAGGTGATGTCTGACATTCTGTAAATTCAAAAACCTTTGTCATTAATAAGTGAAAGCACTAAGATTCAGGGCGATGGAAGGACATCCAAGTGAACCTAAAGAAACGTGAGATTATGAAGCACAAAGGACACTGAAAGCTTTTACATAAAAGAAATCTGAAACAAGGAATAAAGGAAATATACACACACTTCTCCACAGCATACTTTGGACATGGATTAAAAAGCACATTGAAAGCAAATTACAAATGTGCTGTAAGTCTGCTTCAGAAGATCTGGTATAAAGACTGGCAATTCTTTTTAAAAGGAAGTACCTACCTTACAACATTTCAATTTAATCGTGCCAAGGTAAGGAGAATGGCTGTTGTGGATAGAATCTTGTTGGGTCGACTGGCACTATTAAGAATATGAGTTAACATGGGAAGGCTGAGTGACGGGTATCCACAATATACCTGAACTGTACCCTGTACTGTTTTTGCAACTTTTGCATACATCTAAAATTATTTCAAAATAAGTTAAAACAAAAAGAATATGATTACAAAACAAACTAGGTACTTGGCTTTATAGTGTCCCACAGAAATGAAGTCATCTACTCAAAATGTGAAAATAGGTATTAGATCAAGATAAAAATATTTTATATAACTATAAATTCATATTGCCATAAAAAACTTTTGCTTTAACTTCCAATATATGATATCTTAGAGAATTTTGTTCCTTCCTCAAGATTAATAACTTAAAGGAACAACTTCCACTCAAGATGTTATATTACACTTACTCTAACACTCTTGTGAAAGCCTCATTAAGAAAAGTAGAATTATTTTACAAGATGGATCCAAAGACAAGTACAGTAAGAATAAATTGAATAATTATTGAGGTAAGTCTAAGTTACTTTGAAACAAAATATGTTTAGGTGCTTGAGTCAAAGAATACCCTTAGCAAATTTAGAATAACTTATATTAAACATCTAGATAAATACGAGAGTCTACACCAAGGCAGTATTCAAACTCAAAACAAACCAAAGATATTTAGTATTTCCTAAGTACACTGACATACCATATTAAAATATTAACAAGATTAAAGTTATATTTCAGCTTGAAATGTCCCTGTTGTTAACAGGTCACCTCTTATATGTCAAATGTCTGCTTATGACCACAGAGAAGTTTTAAAAAAGCTCTCGCTGTAAAGTAACTCTATCAAATTCCTAGGCTCATTCCTCCAGGTAGTTGTGGAGGGAAAACGTCAGCCTAAGTCTACTCATTTATGTGAATAACAGATTTAAGAGTGGATGTTGTTTTGGTAGATTTATTTTTCTCCCTAATGTTGGTAAAGGTAAAAAAAAAAAATACAGAAAGAAGAAAAAATTAAGTTTGAAACAATAGTACCTATAAATATTTCACCTTTAGAAAGTATCATAGAAATACATCATCTAGAGGTGGACATGGAACTTTATGCTTCAGTCATACAAGAAGAGGTTATAGCAAACATTTTTTAAATGCGCAATTAACCTGTCAATAAACATTAAAATCAAATGATTCAAACAAGTTCTAAAACACAGTAGCTTCTTCTTCAAGCTTTTCAACCCTGACACGATTAAAAATACATTCTTCCAAAATTCTGTCAGCCTTACAAGTTGAATATTATTTTTTTTAATTCCTATTTCATATATATTCTCAGAAGACAAACTTTTTTGCTATCACTGTACCTGTCATAAACCAAGCTTCTCACTTTGGGCAAAGACCTGTCTTCAATTTCCATCTGTAAAACTGGAGAAAATAATAGTGCCTACCTCATAAGAATATTGTGAAAACTAGCTGAGTCTTCACTTCATATGGAGGGTGCCAAAAAATGTAAACACATGACTTGTATTCATCTTTTGTTATCACTATATACATATTGAATATTACAATTTTAATACAGGGTTTTCCTTTCTTAACATTTGTATACATTTTTTTGGCACCCTCTGTATGTAAAGGGCTTAAAAGAATGCTTGGCACATGTAAGCACTCGAATTTTAGCTTTTCCATTATGGTTTCCATTTTTCCATTAACTTCATTAGAGAATATAATTTACCAATTTTATTCTGATACAACATGGCTATACTTCAAAGATTAAAACATATTTACCTAAGAAAAATTAGAAGGTATAAATTAGAAGGTCTAATGATGCAATGATATCTTAATTTATACATTATATAATAACATAGCAATACTACAAATATAATGTAAGGATTCAAATATTTTGATGAAAATTAATTTACATATTGTTTTCAATTTGTTTGACCAGAAAAGCTTCCAGGAAAAATTGGAGAACACTGGAAAGTTTTCAGATATTCTCTAACTCGATTCAAACTTTGCACTATGAAACATATTCTGGTAACAGACCCCATTTCTGTGTCGGCTACCACCAGTGCGGCTTTAATACTCAGCGTGTGATGAGAGATGAAACCAAGTGTGAACAACTTTCAGGTCCCATGAGTAGGCTGACTGTTCAAGCTGTCAGGTTCAATTGCATCATTCCACATTACTCAATGCTCCTAACTGCTCCCTAATTGTTAGGAGCTTAACGTATTCAAAACCATTGTTTAGGCTAATGCTGAAATGCCCTACAATTGAGTTTCTATAAAGTAGTAGGAGGGATTAAATAGTAGTTAAACCATCACTGAACACTCATGATTGGACAAGACGACTGCATAGAATAACCAACCAATTATAAGGTTTCCTAATTGGTTAATATCTATTCAATATATCACCTAAAAATAAGTCCACAGGACTACAGTGGCTACTAATTTAAGAATTGGAAAAGACCTTAGTCAACAGTTGAACCTAAAATGGCTAAAATTCATGTATCTGTGTTAACACGGAATTCTAAGTTTTAAAAGAAAAATTTAATACTATTTTTAGTAAAAGAAGTGCTTCTGTACCATTTTTCTCATCGGTAACCAGGCTTTTCTGTAACAGTTGAAATTAATGATGTCCTATAATAACTGTAACATCAGTATAATAACCATTAATTCCAAAGTACTTTATGGTCTGCAAAGTACTTATTTTCATTTGAACTTCACAACGTACCAGTATAGCAGGTAGAACAGGTATTTAAAGTTTTCATTTTACATATAAAAAAAAATGATGCCTACAAATTTAAAAGACTTGCCCACAGTTACACTAAACTAGTGCGTAGCAAAACTCCTGGAACCCAGGATTTCTGACTCAAATTTTCTGTTTTGCATTGTGTCACCCAAACAGACACAGTAACATTCCTAACAATGTTTTTCAAAGAGATACCTCTTGACATAGAGGCACATAATTGGGAAATTCATTTTTATGGTACAGATTAGTACACCAAAGAGCAGGCTCAGGAGTCAGACTGTCTTGCTTCCAAACTTACATTCCACCACTAGACATGTGACCTTGAGCAGTTATTTAACCTTTCATCATCCAAGTGACGTTACAAAGCACTTACAAAAACTTATTTTGCTCAGAATGTTAACGTCCTTAAAAATTACAAGTCATTATAAAATTATTTAAAACAGATGAAACTTTCATTCTGACCAATCAAGTCAGAGATTCCCGAAGTCAGGTCAATCTGCTTGGGAAACTAAACCATTTTCTCAAATAGAAAGAGTCATATCAGATGTCATTTGAAAGGAAATTAAGGACTACATCTAAGACACCTCTGCAACACACACACACACACACACACACACACACACACAGACTCTCTCTCATGATGTTGCAAAACAAAATATTCAAAGCTAATTTAAGTAAAAGTCTCACAGAAATCTGCAAAACATTAGTCACTAAATTGTACCTTATGCAGCTACTTATATATCTGCATTTACTAAATATCACATAAACCTCTGAAGTTCCTTTCTTTAAATTATTTTTAAACCTGTATCATTTTTTAATAACAGTAACACAGAGTAAACAATGAACCATGATCATCTACATGAAGACTGTATCCAAAAGCAAAACCTAGAATGCACAATATATTAGAATACAAACTTTTAAAATTACATTCAGTCTTAAATTCTTCTATTAAAGGAATCATCTTTCCAACAAAAGCACTAGAATTCTCCCAAAGACAGAACAGAATGAATGTAGAACTGGGAAGCAGAGGGGAATTTGAAAGGCAAAATGAAAAATTAATGGCACCCCTACAGAAACTAATTTATACCTATACTAATGATACAACAGGGGCAGTGCATATCATTAAAAATCACATGGACAGTAGTCTATCTTCCAATAATATTAAGGAACTAATTGTAAATGTATTGCTGATATCTATGACAGAATAATTACTCTAAAAACAAGTATATCAAATAAAACAATGATTTAACACTGAAGAAAATAAAGCTGGGTTATCAAATTTTTTTTAAGGCCCCTCTCTGTGGTTTTTTTTTTTTATTATTAAAGTTTATTAGGGATCAAATATTTTTTTAAAGGTTCTTTTTCAAACTAAGGCTGCTAAGCATCAGATACTCCGAATTTTACAAGCGTCTCCATTTTCCCCCTATAAAGTCACAAATCTATTCTGTTTTTAATTTCTATTAGTCTCCTGATCTTACCTCCTTGACCACTTTGCAGGGAACAATTCTTAAGACAGCAAATAAGTCAAACAAGAGGCCAGCCTATCTTACTTAACACTAAGACCAGAAAGATTAAGGATGGCTTTTGGATTTTTATCTTGCTGGCATCAGGCCAGTCACCAAAAATTAATACTTTCATTAAGTTTTTTGGAAAGAAGGAGAGGAAGCAAAGCATTATTAAAATTTAACATTTCTATTCTCTGATTTATATATTTTTTAAATATTTGCTTGCTGGTGTCATGGTTTTCTTAATAACTGTGACAAGACTTCTATAATTACATTTTAAATATTGATCATTTACATTTACCCACTTATAGCACTGCTCTCTTAATTATAAATCAACTACTTATATAAAGAGACCCTAAATAAAAGTCTAGGATGTGATTATTTAAACACAATGACTTGTGTGATATGAAAACAAACAAGGCCAATACGAAAGTTAAACCAGAAACAAACTTCTGTCATTTTGGAAAGAAGACTCAATTACTAAGTGCATTACAATTTTAAGAGTCCTTTCTAAACATTTAATTTATTCTAAACAGTTTTGTATCCTTTCCCTTGCACACTGACGAGAAAATTCACATTATGCACATTAAATACCAACACCATTGTCTCAGGCAGCTAAATTGAAGTAGTTTCGCACTCAGTTCAACTGAAGGGTCAACGTGCCTCAGTTGCCTGGAGACTGATGGTTGCTACAGCAGCACCAGATAAGCCAAGCTAAATAAGCTCCAGCTTGAAGGCAGAAAGCATTCGCTGCTGGACAGAAACACAGATGCAGTTGTCTCAGCATGCAGCATTTGGGTCTAACTGGATGATCATATTTATGAGACCCATCTTAGTGAAACATGGGAAGAGAATAAATAGTAAAGATGTTAATTGAACTGAATCCTGGATTACTTGCAACTATGATGTCTTTGTTCTTCAGCTGAGTCATATGTTAAGTGGAATTTTCCCTCTAGCTATAAATTTCTCCGCACCACCACTTCCCCCTTCGACCTTCCTAATGCCAACCCCAAAACCACAAATACAATGAATAAGAAATGAGATTTTTGCCTAATTCAGTCTGGAATTAACCAGAGGGTAATTAAAACAGACTTTTATAAAGAAAGAAAAGAAAAATGCCCATTGAAAATGTTCATGAGACTCTGTATATATAAAGACTCTGTATATATATGAGACTCTGGATATAAAGCTAGCAACAGCATATGGTTACACTTAATTAAAATTAAGGGATAAAACTATTTTTAAGAGCCATTCTCTCATTTATCTTTTCGTCCTCTCTAACCCCAAACCGCTATTATTATGGCTACTTCACTAAGGTTGGTGATGAGTTAAAGAAAAACCCAAACCAGTCAAATTCCCCCTATTCAGGTTGACAGGCTCACCAAATAGTTAACTTTCATTTTCTAAGATACCACTAATCATGCCATTGATTTTCTGTGCCATACTGTCTGTTATTTATTCTAATACTTGACCTCATTATAATGGTGGTTGTTTATACTGTACCATTTCATAAAAATAACTTAATGCTGTGCTTTGATGTACAGCTTACAGAAAATACTGGAAAAAGAGTATATACTTTTTAAAGGCCCAAACAGTGGAAATTATGAAGACATAAAGCAAGAGTTTATAGCTACTTACAAATAACTACTTAACTAGTTATTTGTAATTAGACATTTATCACTGTTATAATTTTCTCAAAATGTTAACAGACTTACAATTAGAGCTTTAGATAAAATTAAAGTAAAATTATAAAGAATTCCAATATGTATATATATTATATATATATATATAATATCTATGTATATAATATATATTATATATGTATTAGGAATTTTAAATAATTGCTTTTGGAAAAATGGGGGGTACAGTAGGGGTGTGTGTGTGTGTGTACAGCTTTGCCCATTTGCCGTCCTATTTATGTAATTCAAGATTATGATTTTTCTGATTTGACTCTTTCTTTTAAAGCATCCTGCAGACGAGGTCACCTATCAAGTCACAGATCTGTAGTGGAGGAAAGGGATAAACACACACAAAACCACCAACACAGTAACCATTTATGAACACTCCTTCTCTCCTACCCAGAGGGAAGTCATATAGTACTTACAAGGGATCCTTCACTCTGTGTCCTATATTCTCCTACACTGGTTTTTAAAAACTTAGACAGCAGATATTCATATATTATTTGTGTGGTTTTTAAAATTACAAATGGAACTATAAAAACCCCAAATTGGTTCATACTTTGTCTAAGTCCTACTTTTTAAAAGAAAGACTAAAAGCTCCTCCAAAATTACAGTTTTACATCATTAGGACAAAATCAGACTCAGAAACTGAAAAGTATCAGTTGGTGTCAACATGTTTCCTTGTCTTCTCTCGTATCATGTAAAAATGTCTATTATTTCCACTAACATTTCAAGACAAATTGAGATATTTTATAAATTCCTATAGGAAGCCCTATTTCATTTTTTCTCCTCCACTCAAACTCACTTTCAAACCCGACAAACCCATCTCTGTGCCACTTTGTAAATAACGCTGTAATAATGTACCTGAGTTGTAGCAACAGCAGGGGTTGCAGATGATGCCGCTGACGGGGACAGAGCTCCCACTTGCTGCAAATGCCCAGAAGACTGCTGAGGTAAATGAGAACTGGAGACAGGAGTACTAGATCCTGAGCCAGATACTACATTTGGAAATGATACTGCTACATCATTGCTGTTATAAATACCTGCAAGAAAATAAATTATCTTATAAGTTAGCATATAAGTTGTATGTCTATCTGTCATAGACACACATTAATCAGTAAGTTAGAATACCCACGTTTCCTCCTGATCCCTCCCCCAATGATAAATTTCATCAGTGGTGATAAACAAACAAAAATACCAGTAACTAAATGAATAAATACTGACTTTTCATAAAAACACCTGTCTAAAAGATCCCAAGTCATTTTTATATATCAAAAGTGATTTTGCTAATAGACAGAGATCAATCAGGAAGTGTTTTATAAAAATAATAAGGGTTTTAGGAATTCCTAAAAGCAATGAAACACGTCTTACACAGGAGAATAAAGCAATTCGAGTTGCATGAAAATCATCTGGTAAGCCTTTCAAAATGCAGGCAGTAGGACCCCAGAACTTGTGATTGAGAAGGTCTGATATGGGAAGAGACTGTTTTAAAAAGGTCACCCATCCTACAATGTAGAAAATAAAATGGAACATGACTAGCTTTGAGATTCCAAGACCAACAAAGAGGCTGATGACATTGGAGGGACACAGCTATGAGAATAAAGAATATAGGTGGATTCTAGAGATATTCAGGAGGTAGAATAAACTGGACTTCATTACTGACTGAATGGGGTGTACAAGTAGAAAGGCAGAGACGGAGGGGAGTACAGAGATACGAGATGATCATGACGTATGGACTACTAGGTAATGGGAACATTCTCTTCAAGGAACAAGGAGCACAGTGGACCCACAGAGGTAAAAGCCAGAAGAAAAAGGGTAATGAGAGGGTGGAAACTATTCATTCTAAAGAAAGTGGATGGGAAGGAGAAGGAGAGAGAAAATTAGCAAAAGTTAAGTGGAAACAAGGAGTTAATGAAAAAAAGGTATTTTGGTGTTTTACAGATGGGAGCCAATAGAAAAAGAGAAGGTCTCTGAGGATAAAGGTAAGAGATGGAAATATCTATAAGCCAGTGAGGTTCTCAACCAGGGGTGATTTTGCTCCACAGGAGATATTTGACAATGTCTGGAGACATTTTTGTTGCCAAAACCAGGGAATGCTACTGACATCTAGTCGGTAGATGCCAGGGACGCTGCTAAAACATCTAACAATGCACAGGACAGCTCCTTCAAACTAAGAAGTATCGGGCCTATAGTGTCAATAGTGTGAAAGCTGAGAAATCCTACTACAAACTAAGGTTCTTGGGAGGGCGGGAAGGAATAAGATCCTAAGAACTTAACACTGTAACAAGAGGAAAGCAGGGAAAAAAATGCACCTAGGTGGGCTGCAGTCAAAAAAAATCTTGTTGAGAAACTACTGCCTGTGAAGGCAACAATAGTTTTATACCAACAGAATAACTTATTTTAGAACAAAATATTATTCATTCATGATAAATAAAAAGCACCTATAATCTTCAAACACAAAGAATAAAAGAATTGGGACATTTTTAAATGACTTACAACTATAACCGAGGCTCTTAAGGTATCTACAATTTCTCTAGAAAGAAAACAATTTATTCATTCAACAAATGAATGCATTACACAAATGTCTGAAAGCTCACTGTTTGCCAGACATTATTCTAAGCCCTAAGAGATACAAAGCCACTCAAGGTATGTGGTCTCTGCCTTCAAGAAGCTAGTGGAAAAGACAGACAATTACAAAGCGCTGTGAAGAGCACTATGATAGAAATACCCTCAGGGGGCTATGAGTACAAAAAAAGGGGTATCTAACCCAGACCTGGGGTGAGAGAGGGTGGGGGTCAAAAAACTTACTGGAATAGATGGGTGCCTTTAAAACTAATTTCTAAAGGAGCTGTAGAACAGAGGCAAAGTGTGGTTTGAGGAAGAAACACGCCAACAGAGACCTGGGTAAATTCTAAGAACTTACAAGTACTATCTGTACAGGTTAAGCAAGAAATAAGGCAAGAAAAGAGCAGGTATGAGATCAAAGAGAACATTAAAAGATAAAATGTTAAAAGTAAAAAAATTTAGAGACCATAGGAAACCACTGAAGGACTGTAAACAGAAGCTTGGTGTGATCACATTGGTGTTTAAGCAAAAACTAAATTATTGGCCCAAGGCAGACAATAGACTGGGGAGGTATTTAAACAGAGATTGAGAAAGGGTTGCTATAATAATACTGGTGCACAAAAATAGGGATTAAACTAAAGTAACAGCAGTCAAGAGACATTACAAAGGCAAAGTTCATAGGACTGGTAACTAGTTAGACCTGAAGGATAAAAAAGGAAGAGTCAAGAATGACTCTTAAGCACCAGAAAGAGGGCGTGAGAGTGGTGACACCATCAGGGAAGCAGAAGTAGAACAGACTATCCAGCATTTGGTTACTACGGGTAGGTCACTAGCATAACAGCCCAATGAGGCAAATCACTCCCATTTTACATACGAGCAAACAGAAGTTTAAAGAAATAAAGTAACTTGCTCAATGACCTAGTAGGTGGTAGAACCAGGATTCAAACTCACAGCGGTTTGATTCTATAACTGAAACCACTTCCTAATATAAGTTTGAAGTTCAAATTGACCATCATGGTGTATAAGATGCCTGGGGAACACTGAACTCCTATATTGTCTAGAACAGAATGGGATATAAGCCAAAGCTTGGCAGAAATCAAGTCTGGAGGTACAAATCTAGGAGTTAGAAGCATATTGAAGTTAAAATAAGCACATGTGAAAACTCAAAAATGCTTTCTGTTGGAGTGGACTGTATTCGAAAATTTTAATTAGTTCATATTTAGAAGTTAGAAAATGAAAATTTCACATTAAAAACTCTTTAAGATTTCTAATTTTTCCTGAAAAACTGAAGCTTTGTCAACACTAGATACTACATTCTAAAATAGCAAAACTCTGCTGAAGCTTTGGACAGAGTTTTTAATCTACCAGTGTCCCATCATTATTTATTCTTCACCAATTCTTCACTCATTTATGTTACCTACCTGGCCCCTGTAGGTATTTAATTTACAACTCGTGATAATGGAAGCTGGTCAAAAGCCAAGGAATGGAAAAATGAGATCACCCGGGGGAAAGTTCTCAGCATGATCAAGAGAAAAGGAGCAAAGACAGAACCCTAGGGAATATAACCATTTAAAGGGTAACACACACACACACACACACACACACACACACACACACACACACACACACACACACACACACACCCCCCCCCCCCCCTCCCCTGCCCCGGAACAAAATAAGAAAACTAAGAGAGAGAATCTTAGAAACCACTTGGATGGGGTGACCGGTGAGCTCAGTTGGTTAGACCATGGTGCTGGTAGCACCAAGGTTGCCGGTTCAATCCCCGCATAGGCCACACACACACACACACACACCCCTCCCCCGCCCCGGAACAAAATAAGAAAACTAAGAGAGAGAATCTTAGAAACCACTTGGATGGGGTGACCGGTGAGCTCAGTTGGTTAGACCATGGTGCTGGTAGCACCAAGGTTGCCGGTTCAATCCCCGCATAGGCCATTGTGAGCTGCGCCCTCCTTAAAAAAAGGGGCGGGGATGGGCAGATGGCTCAGTTGGTTAGAGCGCAAGCTCTGAACAACAAGGTTGCCAGTTCGAATCCCACATGGGCCAGTGAGCTGCACCCTCCACAACTAGATTGAAGACAACGAGCTGGTTAGAGCGCAAGCTCTCCCAACAAAGTTGCCGGTTCAATTCCCGCATGGGATGGTGGGTGGCACCCCCTGCAACTAACATTGAAAACGGCGACTGGACTTGGAGCTGAGCTGTGCCCTCCACAACTAGACTGAAGGACATTGACTTGGAGCTGATAGGCCCTGGAGAAACACACTGTTCCCTAATATTCCCCAATAAAAAATTTATTTTAAAAAAGAAAGAAAAAGAAACCACTTGAGAATTTCAAAGGAAAGGTCAAATTACTCTAATGGTCATTTAAGGTAAGGCCAGAAAAAAGTCACTAAATGTGACAATAAATTTGGCAAGATAATTCTTTTAAGAAGTTTGGCTGTGAAGAACAGAAAAGCATGCAAATGAAGCAAGTATTTATAAACCCTATATTTCAAAGGACAGATTCAACAAATATTTATTGAGGTTTTATAATAAAAAAGGCACTGAAGACAGCAAAGAACAGAAAGGAGTTCTGTCTTCAAAGAACTTAGTCTCATAATAGAGCTAATAAGTTTCATAAGCTAATGATAGAAGAGAGAAATACTAGGTCCCAGGAGAAGGACGTATGACATGAAGGACGATTTCAGCTCAGAGGAAGAGACTGGGATGGAGGAGTTCCAGAGAGAAGTACTTGAATCTAGCTTTTTAAAAATACCTAGGTTTGGTTTTTTTGGTTTGTTTTTTAATGGTGAAAAGCACACTACATACAGAAACTCCAAGTTCAATAGCTAAAAAACAGAAGTTAGCTGGATGCAGCATGCTGAAATTGTTCTTTTCTATAAACCGAAGACAATAGCCTTAAAGTCTTTTAAGAATATCCCTGTATAGAAAGACTCTAGCAATGCCTAATACACAGTAAGTTTCCATAAATGGTAGCTATAGCTATTTTAGAGTTAATGCTCTAATTAAAAAGGTATCTGGAAGTACAATATAATTGTCAGGACGCTTAATGTCCCTACTGCACTTTGAAAACTGCAAATACCATTACCACATGCAATAATATATCATGAAAGTATAATACTGAGAAGAAAAACTGTGGTGACTGAGGACCTCTGATCTCTAAATTTAATCTGTTATTGTATTGCATTAGTGAGTACTTAAATGGGAAACTGCACAGCTAAATGTGCAATGCAGTGATCACACTTTGAAACTGTCTGGTTAACTCAGGTTACCGCTATAAAATAGAGTAAATCAAACATTTCCTTTACTATCAAGGCAGAAAAGCATAAAACTCTAAATTTTTTTTTTAAATGAGAATTATTGACACCTCAACTCCCTCATAACTCAGGTATGATTGGTGCAGCATGAACAGTTTACTAAGACCTCTAGATCTTTTTTTAAAAAGCAAATAATCTTCCTTTCATTGTTCTGTACCTGCTTTCTATTTAACTTCACTCTGTTTCAATATTTTTACAAGTTATGTGCTATTTTAATCCAAATCAAGGTGACATTCATCAAATTAAACAGAACTGAATCCTGCAATGCACAAGCTCTAGGAAAATACCCTGAAATTCATCTGTTCAGGATAGAGAGTAGAAACAAAGATGCAGAGTGATACAGAGGGTGGCAGTGACATACTGATTCATCCATCCGTCCATCCGTCCTTCCAGCAAATATTTATTGAGTATCTATTACAAGCAGGCACTGTGCTAGGAGCAGGGAATAAAGCAGGAAACAAGATAAACATGACCTCTGCTCCCCACGAATTTGCAATTTAATTAGGGAGGCAAACATTAAAAGAAACATATAACTATAAATTGAGACAAGTACTATGATGGAAGGAAAAAGGGTACTATGAGAGTGAAAAATTAGGAAGCAGAAAAGACATGCCTAAAAAAAAGATACTTAAGCCAAGACCTAAAAGTTAGGATATGTGGGTGTTAACTGGATAAAGACTGAAGTAGAAAAGCTTGTTCAAAAGACAAGGAAAAAGAAAAAATAGGTCATATGGCTAAAGCACAGTGGAGAGAATGACAGAATACAAGCAAGGTTGGAGAGAGGAAAGGAGCAGATCTCACAAGACCTTGTAAACCATGTAGAGGTGTTTAGAATTTATGCTAAGATCAGTGGGAAGACATCAAAGGCAAAAAACATGACTTTTTAAAAGATCATTCCTCCTGCTGCTATGTAGCAAATGAACTGAAAGCGAGAAGAGTAGAAACAGAAAGATCATTTAGGAGGTGATTCCACAATTTAGTTGAAAGATTATGTCCCTCTGGACTAAGGTGGTCGTGATATTGAACACGCAGAGTGACCTGAAGTTAGAATCACCGAAATTTGATGATCAGCTGTATTTGGTAGGCAGTAAAGAACAGTATTACACATGAATCCCAGGTTTCTGGCCGGTGATCAGAAATCCTATTTACTGCAGTGGTGAAAACTGGAAGAGGGAGGAGTGGATTTTTGTTTGTAAAACAGAGAAAAACCAGTTTAGGACTAAGTCCTAAAGACCTCTAACATTTCAAGGATGGTTAGTGGAAGAGAAAATTGAGATTGGTAAGGTAAGAAGAAAACTGTGAGTGCGGTGTCAGTGAAGCCAAGAAACAAGTCTGAAGAAAGAGGGGGCACGTCAACTGTATCACATGATGCTCAAAGGCTAGTTAAGACCCAGACTGAAATGCCCTTGGATCTGGAAACATGGAGAGAGATGGTGATCTTAGGAAGAACAGTAGAGTGTGGGTCAAGAAAAGTCAAGAAAACGTTGTTTAGACCTAAGCTTTTATTAGTATACCCACAGCGATTATATAAAATCAATACGTAAGACGGAAGTATACCTCTCCAGTGACAGAAATATTAGTGTTCACCAAGCAGAGCTCCTGCTTTCCAATTTCAAACTGCCTGGGAGGGCAAATTAGTGCCACATCAAGTTGCTTGTTGAACAAAGAAGAGTAAATAAATGGGATAGTCTTGAGGAATATTTAACCAAGTAAATGGTTAAGCCTGATAAGTTATCCTTAACCCACACCCCAAGAGACTGAATATTATTTTCTGGTGGTTAATATAGTGTGAAGTAGTGCAACATCCAAATCCTGCTCCCTCATGCAAATAACTTAACCTCTCTGAACCTAATATACCTCATCTATAAAATGAGGATGGTACCAATGATTTCATAGGGCAGAAGGATGAGCTGCTGAAAGGATTAGCTAACATTATGTAAAGCACGTACCAGTATCAGTAGTATATTGTCTACCACATTGGTAAGCAGTTGACACATAGCAACCATATCATTAAATATAAAGGAAAAACAATATCTATTAATGTTAAAAGAAGTAAATAGTATAACATATACAATAATAGAAAGATTCCATTGTTAACGTTGCCTTAATATATTTTTCCTCTGGCAACTAATGAATTAATTCTTAGGATAGTCTGTATCTTAGCTTCCCTTTTCTAGATTGTGGAATATGTCTCTATATGATCAACACATTCACTCAGAAACGGTAAAATAAAATTTAGAAAAAAGAGCTTTCTTTCCTGAGACTCTTGGCCATCTTTACGGAATACAGGTGTTCCTAAATCTCTTAGGTAGGCATTTATTATTTCTTAGGTTGCTCTATTTTTACATAGAGATGAACAATTTTGTTCATTATATATTGTTTCTTTTGACTTTACCTATAGAAACACTCATCAAAAATTTTACATAGATGGGAAAGTAGAAAACAACCATCCACAAACATATTTGATATTTTTATACATTTTCAAACATTTTGGTGCATAGTTTATAGTTTTGTTTTGCTTTACTTAGCTGCCTATGTTCTGAATATTAAAATTTAACCCTTTTACACAGAACATACATTTTCCTATTTAATTATAAAAATTTGTAATGTTTTTAATATAATTTTGATGGAATCACTGAATATTGCATAGACATCATTTTTCAATAATCTACAAAGATTTTTTGTGCCTAATATACCCAGACACAATACTAGATAATGAAGATACTATAAAAAAGAAAATAGATAGCATTCTTGCATTCATGGGGCTTAAAGTGAAAGAGCCAGACATTAAATAATTGCACAAATATTAGTGCTATGATGAGAAAGTAGAATGTGCTGTGACCGAATATAAGGGGTAACTTAATTAAGATTAACAATTACAGGGTAAGCCTCTGTGAAGTGACACATAAATTAAAAGAAGTCCTCAGAGACCATTTCTCTTTTTTTTTCTTACCTAGAATTGTTTCCCATTTCTTTAACAAATAGCACCCTATTTTCTATCTACTCCTCCCTTCATTTCATATACTCTTGGCCCAGTAATGAAAAGGTGACCCATCCAAGACAATCAAATTATCTCTCCTGAGAATTTAAATCTCAAATGCATACTCATACTTAGTACCACCTAAGTTAGTCCAATGGTGGTAGTATTAGGAGTGTACTTGTATTAATTCTTGTTTACCTAGCCCTTGAAACGCCCTTATTTCTCTCCTCTCAGAGGTCTGTCATGGGGTTTTTCCTTTAAAATAATCATACATATCCAATAAATTCTTTTTCTGCTTAAATTTGACAGAATTCACTTCTGTGGCACACAACGGACCCTGATACATCCAGAGTGGTATAATGAGCAAAGAAATAAGATGCTCAAAGATGAAGCCAAAAGCCAGACAAGAGCCAGCTCATATAGAAGCTTGCAGGCTCTACAGGACTTTTGTTTCATCCTACTGAAAAGCCATTACAGCATTTTAACCAAGAAAATGGCATGATCAGAATTATGTTTTTAAAAGATCACTTTCGATACAATGTGAACAATGCCTTGAAAAACAATAGAAGAGTAGAACCGTGGAAATAACGTAAGTAGCGATTGCAACACTTTAGACAAAAAGATTTTAAGTAGCTTAAATTTGATGAGAGTTATGGAGTGACAGAAGCAGAGGCTTAGGACTGAGCCCCAAGGAATTTCAACACTAAATTAGGATAAAAGAAAATCTACCAGAAAACTAAAAAGAAATGGTCAAAAGAATAGGACAACCAAGCTAAGTATTATATAATGTTGAGAGGGAAGGGGAAGGAAGAGGAGAGAGGAGGGGATGGAAGGTGGTTATGGTAAGATAAAGTCCTCAACAAAAATAAATATGCTAAGAAGTTACCTAACATGAGGACTAAAAAATATCCACTGGGCTTAGCAATGTAAAAGCTATTCCTGACCTGAGTGGAGTAGTTGCAGAAGCCAATATGAAGTGATTTGAAAAAAATCAATCAATGGGAGAATTTCTGCTTCTGGCAATGAGGCAGACTAAACAAACTAAAATCCTTCCTAATTAAAATGACCTAAGAATGAATAGCTAAGTCCCCAGAAAGTAAGGGAAATCCTTAGGGGTCAAAAATGAAGAGGAAAAAGCTTTAACAGGTTGTCCTACAGGAGCCAGCCTGTGTCAGTAACCTAGGAGCTGTGGCTTTAATGCCGACCTTGAAGAGACCTTGGGCCTTCAAGGGATAGAAAGTTGAAACTGATGTAACCCTGTTTACATAGCTTAGACTTTCCAAAGGCTACACTTTTAGAGAAAAGATAAACTATCCTCTTCCACCCTAAAATATCCCTTCCACCCCCCACAAAACAAAACATAAACCACAAAAATCACAGCATAGTGAGAAAATAAGGAAAATAAGGAAGTTCTGAAGAGGGGATGAATAGTGTGCCCTGAGAATGTATAGCCACAGCCTTGCCTTCCAATAATAGGTTTTGGGCTTGAATTTACACTCTGTGCCTGCCTGGTCTGGTAAATCCCAAACATTAAATTAACATAAGAATGGGTCAAGCGGTACTGTCACTTGAGTACACAGCAAAAGCAAACACAAAACCTCTCTAAAGGGATATATCCTCAACCTAGGCTATAAAATGAGTTCAGAATCCAAAATTTAAAAACTTGGAAGTTGGGCCAGTCTAGTGGCTCAGGCAGTTGGAGCGCGGTGTTCCTAACTCAGAGGTCGCCGGTTCGATTCCCAATCCCTTTGATCACAAGTTAGCAGCAGATACGAAAGCTGAAATTTGACCATACTCCAATAATCTTAGAAAATAGAAACAGCAAAGAAAGATTATGAGAAATATTTTAAATGATTAAGAATCTAAGAGAAGGAATCAAAAATATGAGGAAAAAAATAACGCTTTATATAAAAAAGAGAAAGCTGGGATATCCTACCGTGATAGGCAGGATTCTAAAGATGTATGTCCCCCCAAGTTTCCCGATTAAACACTAATCTAGGTACAGCTGTGAAGAGACATGGCAGATAGAATTAAAGTGCTGATCAGCTGATCAGCCTAAAATGAGTGGATTATCTTGGATTACGATGGTGGGCCCAGTGTAATCACAGGAGCCCTTAACAGCAGAAGAGTCACTGGGAGATGCAGCAGAAGAGAAAGCAAGAGAAATGCAACAAAGGGGAAGTCTGAGAAATTCTAAGTGTGAAAAGGATTCAACTCAACTTTGCTGGCTCTAAAATGTAGGGACACATGTGCAAGGATGGAAGAGAAGCCTCTAGGAGTTAAGGAAGGCCCTCAGCTGACAGCCAGAAAGGAAATGGTAACCTCAGTCATACAACTGCCAAGAATAAACTGGATTTTGCCAAAACTTGAATGATCTTGGAAGTGGATTATTCCCAGAATCTCCTGGTAACAGCCCAGCTGGCCACACTGATTTCAGTCTTGTGAGGCTCTAAGCAGAGAAAGCAGATAACCCAACCTGGGCTTCTGACTGTGTGCTAATAGATGTGTGGTTTTAAGATGCTAATTTTGTAATTGATCACTTGTTATGGCAGCAATAGAAAACTAATGTACTTGCACCGCCAGAAAGTAAAGAAGTGTTCAAAGAATGAGGGCATATTAAAAAGAACACCGAGTCAGCTTAAAGGGGCTCCTACTGACTAAACTGTGAACAATTTGAGCATCACAATAAATGAATTATATAACCCCTAGGATTCCTTAAGTCCACAGTGATTTAAATAGAAAGTTTGATGAGGAATGGGAGATTTATATAGTATCACAGTTTATTCCACAAAATACTTACTAATTATAAAAGGGAAAAACCTTTTCACTGGAAAAGCCTGATTATGTACCGCCATGTGATAGATGTAATAGAAAGATCATTTCTATGATATCTTGCTCCAAAAACAACTTGAATCTAATAATGAAAAAAAACAAACCAAATCCAAAATAAGTAGCCTGTTATCTTCAAAAATTTTGAGACAACTGTCAAAACTTGAATGGCCATCTGAAGACTAGATGGTAGTAAGACAGCAATGTTAATTTCCTGTTCTTGATAGTGGTACAGTGATTTTGCAGGAGAATGTCCTTGTTTGTATAAAATACTTAGGTATTTAAGGCCGATGGAGCACTACGTCTGCAACTTACTCTCAAATTGTTCAGGAAAATAAGGTTCTCTATACTATACTTGGAACTTTTCTGTAAGTTTGAGACTGTTTCAAAATTAAAAAAAAAAATTAGATGAGAGAAAGGAGCTACACATTCTGAACACTAGAAAGAAAAAACAAAACCAGACCAGGTCCATTTTAAAAAGGTTCACAAAGAATTTCTAAAATTGAAAAACACGTTCACTAAAAAATTCTTTACTCAATATCAGGTAAAACAATAAATTAATAGAGCAAAAGAGATGATGAGTGAACAAAAAAGATCACAAGCAATTAGCCAGATAGAGCACAGAAAGATTAAGAAATGGAAATTCTAAGAGTGGTTAAGGAACACGTAGGACAGAACAAAAGTCCAAATATGTCTACCAAAAATTCCTGAAATAGGAAGAAGCAATATTTTTAAATATAGTGCCTACAATTGTGTCCAGAATTAATTAAAGACATGAATTTTCTCAAAAAGGAAACCCAAGAAGTCCCAAAAAGAATAAAGTCACACCTAGACAGATATACTGTCCCAAAGAGAACACCTTAAATTACTGAGTGGGGTAGAACAGTTTGAGGAGTAGGCACACCAATAAGAATGATGGACCTAAAAAGTTTGGGTTTTTCTCCAACAGGAGAAATACTACAGCATGCTTAGATAAGTGAGGTGAACGAGAGGGTATGAACACTAAAATGAAGAGGTCTCTGAGGGGCCGGAAAAGGATGAGATCCAGAGCACAAAGACTAGCCTTTGACTGCAAGCAGAACTGGAGAGAAGGAAAGAGGATGGATACAAATCAAGTTGGTTTGCAGAACTGGGTATTGAGAAGATGAAGCTTTTTTCTGGGAGTCAGAGACATAGTCATCTAATATATAGCAGATGGGGAAGGGGGAGGAAGAATTAAAAAACAAAACAATCATGGCAAAAAAGGAAAGGGGATTTCCTAGAGATGTGTATTAATTAACATTGTCAAGCAATTTAAATGTCAGTCGAGGCTAGTATCATGAATCGAGAATGATATGAATTTGTACATGGTGATTTTTTTTCTCTAGAAACACTAAGCTCATATGAAGTATAAAAACATAGGTGATCAGCTTAATGAAGGAGAGTATTTCAACTAAGAGATGAGACACACCTAAATTAGTATCAGTCATAAGCCTGGATGAAAAACATCATGCAGTACATTACACGGTGATATATTTTTTTGTTTCTTTAGCTTAAGGGAATTAAAAGGAAGATTTAGTAGAAAAAAATTGTCAATTAAAATGAAGAACATAATCTTATTAGATGTGGCAGCTATTAAAACAATTTGCCAATCTTCATTAAAGGTTTTGTATAATTTAAATAAAAACATAAAAGTAAAGACCACATTCAATTTTAGAAAACGAAGGCAAGAAAAAACTATTCTCAAACCCATAATTTTAACATAATTACTATAATTTTTTCTAACATTTTATTCTGTAATTATTCATTCATATTTCTGACTCTTCCAACTAGAACCTGAGCACCATGAAAACAAGAATCATATAATAAGAAACTGACAGTCCTTTGCCATGTACGTATTATTTTATGCATAATACATATACAATTTGTTGTTCTGGGCTTGGTGTCTGAGAAAATATATCACAGATATATTTCCAAGTTGCTAGGTAAGCTTCTTAAATATCACCTGATAATCAAACCCAGAGATCCTACAAGAAATATGAGTGTAATTTTTACATTTCTAGTACTTCCAATTTTTTCCTATGATGAATATCTGTGTAAGTCTAACCTTTTCCTATTGTGTACCATTTCCTTAGGACAGAAGTCACTTCCATTTAGTCCTTTTAGATTTCTCCCCAAGAAGCATTTCATATTAATAGTATATATTTTAGAATTCTTTCCTTGTCTTTGATATTTCAAAATTTCCCTATACTGTGTCCAGAAGAGGTCTTTTCCTTCCCCGTTTTTTCTTCGGCCCTCTATGGGCCATTTCAATCTAAGAACTCTCATCTTTTTAAAGGGAGTTTACCTCCATTATTTCTTCAGATTATTTCCTCCTCTCCATTTTTCTCTCTCTTTCTGAGGTTCCTGTTACCTGGATTCTACTTCTATCCTCCAAAGTATATAGTTTTTATTTTGTATGTGTGTGTGGGTGGGGAGGGGGTCGTCTTGGTCCTCTCCTCCTTTCTAGGAATTTCCTTAATCTACCCATTAATTATTTTGTTCCTTACCTGTATCCATTGTGCTATTTATCCCAATTATTGTGTTCTTTACTTCGGCTATTACAGTTTTTCCATACTTAAAATTTCTACTTGTTTCTTTTTAATATGTTCTTTGTTTCAAATTATTACTTCTCTCATGTCTTTTATATGTTTATTACTCTGTTTTCTTTCCATAGTTCTTTGAGGACTGATTTGGGTAAAAACTCAGATTTTCTATTATGGCCAACATGGATTAAAGATTTTGGGTTTCCTGAATCTTGACATAGCCAGAAACAACTTTCAATATAAGCTTCTTACTACACCTTTTGAATAAAAATACTACTTGCTCCTAATATTAAAAGCATGATGGAGAAAGTCTGAGAAGTATAATTCCAAATACCTAGCTGTTATTATATAAATATACTATTCTGTCAGGAATTAATATATATAAATATTTATGTGTATTTATATATTTATATATATATTTACACACACACACACACACACACACACACAGTGTGCCAAAAAAAATGTATACACATTTTAAGGAAAAAACTGTATTAAAGCTATAATACTCAATATATACCGATAACAAAAGATGAATACAAGTCACGTTTGACTTCTGCAATTACAAAAGGTGCTCAAAGTGGTTACCATCAGTGTCCAGACACTGCTGATTACGGCAAACTACTGCTTGAGCAACACTGACCAAAATGTCCACTTGTACACATTTTTTGGGTATAAATATCCAGAGATCCTAAAATAAAATGACCCTCTTGAGTGTTAAACAAGTAATATCAGCCATGTATAAAAACAGCTCACCATAAAACACAGTCAATAATTCCAGGTTTAATCAAGGTGATTGGGACGTAATTCCTGCAAACACATGACTAGAAATTAATGTGAAAGGATGATGCAAAGCAATTAACTGCATTATAAAAAGGGAAAAGAATCTTATCAAGAAGATGGTAATCTCTAAAACATATTCTAACCTAACTGTCCTTACTCTGATGTCAGATTCAGTAAGCCAAGCAACTTCCCAATTATAATGCGCTTTCCCAAGATTATTTTAAGGAAGAATGAGAAAAACAACATTTGGTATTCTTGACAGCTCTGTTTTTATCATAAATGGCTAAATGACATTCTTCCCTACCATCATTTCTGAGATACTGGCTTGAGTCAGGCCACCTGTTCAATTCTAGGTATCCTGGACAAAACCAAAAGAAGGGTAATATCATAATCTGTGAAAGAGATAATAAGGATCTGAACCAACCCACTTGTTATGAGGAAGAAAGATGGATTTTGAAAGTAATAAAGAAATTAGACATAACAGTCACGTTAGGAAGCTTCCAATTAATTAATTACAGAAAATGGTTTAGAAGGTACCACTTGTTGACACATTCAGTTTGGAGTAGACAGGGAGTAGGGTGAGAGACAGACCAGACCTGCTCTTGCCAAAGAATGTAAGACAAGAGATAATATCTCAGTAGACCGAGAGATTACAGAAGAAAATAACTAGCTCAGAAGCATAATCTTTACATATATAGGTGCCATTATTTATTATTCTATGTAATCATTAAAATGTTAATCTGAAGTACACTAAAAGGACAACACTTTTGTAAACACACATACCTAAAATACCTAAACATACACACCTAAAGAAATAATAAAGCAATCATCATCTTTTTTTTTGGGGGGGAGGCTATTTTTAAAATTTCTAATATAAACATTCATTAATCCAAAATTATGAAGATTTTTTTAAGTTAAGGTTTTCCTTTTTTTTTTTTTCCCCCACTGAACCTTTCCACAGTTATTCCCTCTGTATCCCTTCAGGTTGACTTTTTCTACTTGTTCACTTGATTGCTTCCCACCTGTCCAGATTCTTTCATCCATCAAATAATCCTCTCTTGCATCTTAATCCTTTATCTTTCTCGAGTCCTTCTTTCCATCTATTAAGACTTTCTATCTAAAACAAACCTCTTCGTCTTCTCTATGAACATTTCTCAGCCATGACCAATCTCAGAATTTCAGTTACTTACCCCATATATGGACTCAATTTTCTTTCAAGTCCGAACTCTAATCCCATCTATTCATCTGCATGAGAAACAGCTCTACTTAAATATCTTGTTGGTAAATGAACAGCCATCCTCTCTCAACTATTGCCATTCAATTTATTGATAATTACTACCAGTTCTTCTTGGGTAATATACGAGGTCTGACAATTAAGTTTGCATATTTGTTGCAATGATGTTGGCTAACCTTTTTGGATATCAGAAGGATTATTCATTATGAATTTATAGTTATTAGTTAATTAATAGTTAACCAAGTTTACTGTTTGGAAGTGCTGAAAAGGCTGGGTGAAAAAGACAATCTGAACTTTTCATCCACAATTCATGGCTCTTGCATCACAACAATGCAACCAGCTCACACGGCACTGTCTGTGAGGGAGTTTTTAGCCAGTAAACAACTAACTGTATTGAAACACCCTCCCTACTCACCTGATCTGGCCCCCAGTGACTTCTTTCCTTACCCAAAGATAAAGGAAATATTGAAAGGAAGACATTTTGATGACATTCAGGGCATCAAGGGTAATACGATGACAGCTCTGATGGCCATTCCAGAAAAAGGCCATCCAGAAAATTGCTTTGAAGGGTGAACTAGGTGCTGGCATCGGTACATAGCTTCACAAGGGAAGTACTTTTAAGGTGAACATAATGACATACAGTAATGAGGTATGTAGCAGTTTTTTCTAGGATGAGTTCGCGAACTTAATTGTTCGACATAAGTCCCATCAGTCTGACTTACATTATCTTTATTTGAGTCCTCGATATATTTTGCTACATTGTACAAAAATCTAATCGGTTTCTCTGATCAAACATTAGCTCCTTTCAATCTTATGTGCTACAAAGAGATGAAACTGGGTTTTATCTTTTTTCCTAACTCAAACACCAACAACTTTCACTCCTTGGCCTAACAGCTAAGGCTGTTATTTCTCATATGTTTCCCATCAAATATCAGTATCACCATCAATTCACACAAGCCTGTGTATTCTCATTTATGAGCCACTGCTGGTGCTATTTGTATTCCTGGAATTGGGAGTGGAGCCCTGATCCCTATCTCCACAGAGCTAAATTCTACACATTTTTTATAAGTATCAGTTAAAATGTTACATTTTCTGGACATCTCAATCCCTCAGTTGAAAGTAATTTTTCCTGACCTTAAACTCTTATTGTAGTGTAGATCATTAGAGAAGTTCTAACGATGTATCTTGAAATTTTTATTTATACACACATTTCTCTTCCTTTTAGCTTTTATGTTCCCTAAAGGCAGGATCAATTTGCAGTACAGTGTACTTATTTCCCCAAAGCAACTAACCAAGATCTCAGATATAGAAAGAGTTTAATATATACATGTCAAATGCAAAAAAGCGAAGACACTTTGAGAAGTTCCATATTGCAGATACTCACATCCTGCAAGATTAGTTTTATTAATATGTGAAAATGACATTTTTAGAGGAGAGAAAGGAGTAGAAAAGATGCATATATTAATTCGTTAGGAGTAGTGGATTCAGAAAACACAAGCTCATTCTCAACTGATCTAAAAGTATTTAAGAGATACATTACAAAAGTAAAGAATTATCGTACATCATAGGATATGGTCTCAGTAAGAAAGAAGGGTCACAGATGTAGAAAGTGGTCTTAAAAATCAAAACCTATGCTTTTAGACCGTTACAAGTAAGTAGCTTTAGGAATCCTAAAACCCACCCTACCATGTCTTAAGCAATATGACAAATACAAACAAGTACAACAGTAAGAACATGATAACATATAGTTCATCCCACCAACCATCCAAGATTACGGAGAATTTCTTTCAGTTATCATTTTTGTGACTACAGAGCTCTAATATTGTTTTACAGTATTACCTTTAGAACCATACTTGAGTTTGGTACATACCTATGAATTTAAGTTCCTGCTTTGTTAGTGTAGAACTGTCATCTCTGTCTAAAGAAAAGATACACTTAAATTTTGCAATTTTAATACCCAGTCCCTAAGAACTACCATGATAGACAAGTTGAGGCACTTAAGACATATGAGGGAGAAAAAAAAAAATCAATAAAGGTAACACCCCCGCCACATACACACACACACCAGAAAAAAAGTATGGAAATTTTAAGTCATAAATTTGTTTTCACTAAAAGGCAGCACTCTAAATAGATTATTAATGGCATTACCATTTAATTAATTTAAAAGTTATTCCTATAAATTCATTTTCATTTATACTAATTCCTTCACACAACAGGAACTTTTTAGGTTCTGTCTCTCTTGCAGTTTCAACAGATGCTTATAATTCATTTTGCTTCGTAGTAATTAACATGTATTTTTCTCCTCCGTGGCTGCGTCACTATCCAAATATTAATATCCTTCTGTGTTTATCACTTAAGAGTCTTTGAGAGCCTATCTTCCAAAAACTAACTGTAATTCATGAAACAAAGTAGCTTGGATGCTATGAAATGAAAAAAGTGTTACTGTCTTATCTATAGTGTAGTCTTATACTACTTATTAGCAAGGTTGTATAGTATTAGTCAAATTCCTTCTTACACAGGAACAAACAATGGAACAAATAGTAGCATTTGCTGTATTCTGGAATGTAACAATTTATTGTATAAAAATAAAAAACACATCACTAATCAGATTAAGAAATTAGATCTAGAATGATCTAGATCAGTGGTTTTCAGTCTCCAAAAAATCACAGTGACAACTCCTCCCACCAGCAATATCTCATTACCATAGTCAATCTCAAACGATTGATAGATTGTAACTGATATGCCTGAGAACTACTTATCGTTGTTGTTAGATCTTTACCTTCTGAATGCTTCCCTAAAATCAAAAGGGGACATGTGAAGAACCGAGATCTAGTTTCCTACCAACTATTCCAACAAACCTGAGTAGGATTCTATTCTTAAGGGAAAATCTTCACCCTAAAATCAATTAGCATTCATACTTATTCTCAATCGTACAGCAGGTATCTATGAATAATTGGTTGGCATTACTTTGCCTCTTACCATCAAATGAGATTTGTTTAATGAGCGTGGTCATGACAAACTGTAAGCACCATAATTAAAGGGAATTTAAAAGCATAGTAAATGGGGCACAAAAATCAATTAGCAATATACTGCTGTGAAAATAGATCTAAGTAAGCTCTTTAGCTACTTTAATCTACTATTTCAAAATTATATTAAAAATAAGAATTGCCAAGACAAACAAATGAAGCAACTCCATTACTCCAGCAAAGAACCAAGTTATTACTTTGACAGAAACAAGACTGCCGAATGGAATCTAAAGTTTACTTCTCAGAAGAAATAAACATATTACCAAGAATATATGAAACCTATTCAAGGACTGTTGTCAGGATAGCAACTGACAACAATTTATTTATTCAACATTTATGGAGAGTCTATTCGATGATAACCTAAATACTGATGAAATAAAGATGAATAAAACCCAATTCCTACCCTAAATGAGTTTACAGTCTAATGAGGAAGAAAAACTTGCCAATAAACTATCTAGAAAGCACTAGAGCAAAATCATACCTGAAATAGGATGATGAAAACCAGGTTGATGATATGCTAGTTTCAACTGGACTATGAAACTAAACTATAATCCCAGCATACAAATTACTTGTCTTATCATTGTACTAAGCATTTTAAAAATACCTACTAAACGAAACAGAAAAGTTATACACACAGCTTAGTAGTATCATGAAATCTATATTCTCTTAGTCGAGCTGGCTAGTTCCAAGGCACCACTGTAAAATGTTATGAAATACAAGGCATTTCACTTCCTGGGCATCTATTTGAAGTTTACCCTCCATATATTATTGTTCTTTAAAATAGTTAAATGACTACTTAGCCTTTCCAAATTGGCTTAAAAGTTCCCAAGATTGACTAAAAGACTTCTACATTATATCTTTCTTCTACCTGTTTTTTTTCCTTCTACCTTTCTTTTTCCATTGTTGGGACAATAATTTTAATATTATTTCTTCAACTCGTTAAGTTTCCTAAATTTCTCTGGTCACATAAAACTCATCCCACTGGGATGAATTTGTTGGTTTATATTGGTGAGGTGTTGTCCTAAAAGTATTTTTCTTGTATTGATGATATTCTTACTTCTTTATCAGAAAACACCAATTAACAAAGTTTATGGACTGTTTTACATACACCCAAAACAACCAACATTAAGTCCCAAGATCCTTCTGAGAAACACCAAATCAAGATGTATGCTTAAAACTTAACATCTATGACTATTAATATACAATAATTCCTTGGTCCTTATAAGTATTTCAAAACGTCCCAGTGATCTAATAAATTTTAATTTTATAAAATTCTATATAAAAAAACATTTTGAGATGAATCAGGTACTAAAGAGTAAATTATGAAAATAATCCAGTCCCACGGGGCGGCCGGTTAACTCAGTTGGTTAGAGCTCGGTGCCCTTAACAATAAGGTTGCGGTTCGATCCCCACAGAGGCCACTGTGAGCTGCACCCTCCACAACTAGATTGAAACAACTACTTGACTTGGAACTGATGGGTCCTGGAAAAACACACTTAAAAACAACAACAACAAAACAAGAATTACTGTGAAAAAAATAAATAATCCAGTCTTTAACTCTTCAGAGTATTAACTGTCAAATGGAAGAGATTTTTTTCCAGTTTCACAAATGTGAAACAAATATGAATAAGACATAAATCACAGAAACAAAAACAACTGGAAGAACAATAGAGGTAGACTGAAGAAGGCAACAGACAAGACGTACAAGGACACAGAAGTATTTAAAAAAATTCTAAAAGTAATGATTCTATCAAAGGGTATCAGAAAAAAAATTGCAGGAGATAATAAAACCTGCAAATAAAAATGCTCAGTTTTAATGCTCTACCTTCACTAGATAAAGAAAGAAGGCCATAACAGCAGGCACAACCAAAGTCTAAATTACAGATTTTGCAGACAAGATTACATCACGAAACTACAAATAGATTATACTGATGCAGTACAAAGTTGGAGAGATGAAACAGGAGAGCGCCAGATTATAAAAAAACTCCATATGCTAAGGAATGAATTTTATCCCATAAACACCAGAAAATTCTTACAGGATTTAAGTAAGACAGGACATGGTCTAATTTCAATTTTACATAGACCACTGCTGATGGGAGCACCTACATAATGAAGTGGATAATGGAATGACAGTTGGGGATGGGGGTTCCTGAAAGAGTTCATATGACAAATTATGTTGGGTTACCCAAGCAGAGGCAGTAGAAGCACAAAGGAAAAGACAAGTTAAATGAATAACAGGAAAAACCTTTACAAAACAAATGATGACCAAAAAAATTAGAGGGGAGAGCTTAGTTTAACTCTTCCTCTGCATAATTTTGGTTTTGGTGGCTAAGTATCATACGCCAATTAGGAACACAAAAGAAGAAGCAGGTTTATGAGGTTGTTAGAAATGAGTCTGGAACTCGAAAAAATTCTACACTGGAGGCATTGATTTGCAAATCTAATGAGTACAGATGATAGTTGAATCTGCAGGCACAGATCT
This sequence comes from Rhinolophus ferrumequinum, assembly GCF_004115265.2. Taxonomy (NCBI): domain Eukaryota; kingdom Metazoa; phylum Chordata; class Mammalia; order Chiroptera; family Rhinolophidae; genus Rhinolophus; species Rhinolophus ferrumequinum. The sequence continues at coordinate 6,708,414 of NW_022680355.1, read as the reverse complement.
TTTCCAAGGGAATATGCATATAATGAGAAGAAAAAAGTAGAGGAGAGAATACTGGGAACAAAACAATTAAGGAATACTGAAAGAAATCATAAAAGATACTGACATACTCTCAGAAAGAAATTTGTAACTGTAAAGGCCTACTTTCAAAAAAAAGATCTAAAATCAATAATCTAATCTTCTACCTTAAGATACTAGAAAAAAAGAACAAACTAAACCCAAAGTAAGCAGAAGGAAGGACATAGTCAACAGGAGCAGAAATGCAATAAAGAACAGGAAAACTACAGAGAAAATGAATGAAATCAAAGTTGATTTAGGGATGGCCGGTTAGCTCAGTTGGTTAGAGCATGGTGCTAAAAACACCAACGTTGCCAGTTCGATCCCTGCATGGGCCACTGTGAGCTGCGCCCTCCTTAAAAAAAAAAAAAAAAAAAAAAAAAAAAAAAAAAAAAAGGTTGATTTAAAAGATGAACAAATTGACAAATCTTCAGCTAGACTGATAAAAAAAAAGAAGACTGAAATTACTAAAGTCAGGAATGCAAGGGGATCTTACTACCCATCTTAAAAAAATACAAAGGATTATAAATACTATGAACAATTGTATGCCAACAAATTTAAAGATTTAAAAATGTAGATGAAATAGGCAAATTCTTAGAAACATACAAACTACAAAAATTGACACCAGAAGATACAAATAGATATTTCTCCAAAGAAGATATACATAAAAATGGCCAATAAAAACATGAAAAGATGCTAATATCACTAGTCATTAGGGAAGTACAAATCAAAACTACAATGAGAGACCACACTCACTTGGATGGCTATGATTTAAAAAAAAACAAAACAGAAAATAACAATTCTTGGTGAGGATGTGGAAAAGTTGGAAACTTCATATATTGCTAATGGAATGCAAAATAGTGTAGCCTCTGTGGACAAATCTGGGAATTCCTCAAAAAATTAAACAGTTACCGTATGACCCAGCAATGCTACACCTAAATATATATTGAAGACAAATAAAAACATATGTTCACACAAAAACTTGTACATGAATATTCATAGCAGCATCATTCATAATAGCCAAGAAGTGAAAACAACCCAAATGTCCATCAACTGATGAATGAATAAACAAAATGTGGTGTATCTATACAATGTATATTATTAAGCCATAAAAAAAGAATGAAGTACTGATACATGCTATAACATGGATAAACCTTATGCTTAAACATGTAAAACATTATGTTTAAGAAAAAGAAATCAGACACAAAGGCCACATATTGCATAATTCCCTCTGTGAAATGTCTAAAATAGGCAAATCCACAGAGAGAGAAAGTAGATGAGTGGTTGCCAGGGGATGGATGGTGAGGGAGAATTGGATTATGTGATTTCTCTTTGGGTTGATGAAAATAGTCTAGATTTAGACTAGACAATAGTCACAATTGCACAATATTGTGAATATATTAAAAACAAATTTAAAAAAACCTTCTGAATTGTACACTTTTAAAATGTTAAAATGGTCATTTTTATGTTGTGTGAATTTTATCTCATTAAAAGAATTGGTGGGGGAAAGATAATGAGATCCTGGAGAAGTAGAACAAAAACCATTTACTCGAGAAAAAAGATAAATATGAAAATTCATTAAGGGGCTGTCATTTTATACATACATACATGCCAAACAATGAATTAAAGCAGAGGCACGATAAGCATAAAATTAAGGATAATAGTTACCTTTTGGGGAATGCAGTAGTGAAGAGCATGTGCTAGACTCAACAGTGCCAGTAATAGTCTATTTCTTAAATTGGTGGTACGCTCCTGAATGTTTATTTTATTAGTGTGTTACATAACTTCTCTATATTGCTTTTAATGTATCAAATATAGTAAAATTTGGAAAGGATCTATGAATATATGGCAAAATATTAACAGGTCTTAAATCTGTAATGAATTCATGATGTCTATATTCAAAAGTCTCTCTATTTTTGAAATATTTTATAATTAAAAAAAAGGAAAGCGTACTTTTTTCCAAAACAAAGGGGCCAACAATTTCTCTGAAACAAAATCAAGTATGATAAAAACCCAACTGTCTCCTGAAATTGGCAACAAGAACTGGTCACTAGTAATTTAAGGGAGAAGAACTAACAAAAAGGTGCTAAAGCCAAAATTATTCAATAAATGTGTTTGCTAATAAAATCTAACCCTGGAAATTATTTAAGTAATACGTTCTTGAAGTAAAGCAGATAGGGTAAGCAACATAATGCCTCTCCTTCCCCACCCCCACCCCAAACACATCCATGACTTAATGCCCAGAACCTGTCAATATGTTACCTTATAAATGGCAAAAGGGAGTACACAAAAGTGTTTCAATTAAGGAGCTTGAAATGGAGAGGTTCTCCTGGGTTGCATGGGTGGGCCCAATACAGTCATCAGAGTCCTCATGAACTTTGAACCTTAGAACCAGGCAGACGAAACCCCACCCAACCTTGCTGGCTTTGCAGAGGATGGAGGACCCAAGGCCAGGCGGGCCATCAGCCTCTAGCAGCAGGAAATGGTAAGGAAACATATTCACCCCTAGAACCTTAAAAAAGGAATAATGCCTGCCGAACCTTGACTTTAACCCAGTGAGATCCATATCAGGCTTCCACAAAACTATAAGATAACAAACTTGTATTGTTTTAAGTTTGTGATAACTTGTTACAGCAACTACAGAAAACAAATAAAGGAGAATAAGATGAAATGTAAATTCTTCTTTTTCCTTCCTCTCCCACTAACAAATCTTAAGCTTTTTATTGCTTAATGTCCAACATAATGAAACAAAACAAAACAAAACAATTTTTTAATCTAACATGTGACACCTCCTACCTATTTAAGGATGGTTACTATCAAAACATAAAAAAGTAACAAGTGTTGGCGAGGATATGGAGAAATTGGGACCCTTGGGCACTGCTGGTGGGAACGTAAAATGGGGCAGCCAGGGCGGCCAGTTAGCTCAGTTAAGTTAGAGCGCAGTGCTCATGACACCAAGGTTGCAGGTTCGATTCCCACATGGGCCAGTGAGCTGTACACTCCACAACTAGAGTGAAAACGACTTGACTTGGAGCTGATGGGTCCTGGAAAAACACACAGTTCCCCAATATTCCCCAATAAAAATTAAAAAAAAAAAAAAAAAAGGTGCTCAACATCACTAATCATCAAGGAAATAAATGCTAATCAAAATCACAATAAGATAATCATCTCACATCATCTGTTAGAATGACCATCATCAAAAACACAAGAAATAACAAGTGTTGGCAAGGATGTGGAGAAAAGGGAACCCCTGTGCACCCCATTGGTGAAAATGTAAATTAGTGCAATCACTATGAAAAAGTTGGGAGGTTCTTCAAAAAATTAAAAATGAAACTACCATATGGGCCAGCAATTCCACTTCTGGGTATTTATCCAAAATAAAAAATAAAAAACACTAATTCAACAAGATACAGTCAAACCCACCGTATCCATGGGTTTCACACCTGCAAATTTAACCAACTACAGATTGAAAATGTTGGGAGGGAGGGGAATGTTACAGACTTAAACATGTACAGACTTTTTGTCTTGTCATCATTCCCTAAACAATATAACTATTTACATATCATTTACATTGTGTTAGGTATTATAAGTAATCTAAAGATAATTTAACATATAGGAGATGTCTGTAGGCTACATGCAAATACTACGCTATTCTATACAAGGGACTTGAGCATCCAAGGTTTTTGGTATCCACAAAGGGTCCTAGAACCCATCTCCTGTGGATACCAAGGGACGACTGTACATGTATGTCCACTTCCATGTTCACTGCACCATTATTTATAATAGCCAAGACATAGAAACAACCTAAAGCTCCATCGATCGATGCAGGGATAAATACATACACACACACACACACACACACACACACACACACACACGAATATTATTCAGCCATAAAAGAATTAAATCTTGCCATCTGAGACAACATGGGTGATTCTTGAAGGTTTAATGCTACAATAAATAAGTCAGACAGAAAAAATATATACTGCATGCTCTCACTTATATGTGGACTCTTAAAAACAACAACAAAAAAAAAACCCCAGGCTGATCTCATGGATATGGAGAACAAATTGGTGGTTACCTGAGGGGAGTGGGGGAGGGCGGGGGGGGCCTGAGGGCCATGGGGGAGGGCAAAATGGGTGAAGGAGGTCAAAAAGTACAAGCTTCCAATTATAAAAGAAGGGGAAAAAAGGAAAAATATAAGTTCATTACTTATTTTGTTTCTCTATGTGACTAAGAATATACAAGTATCTGACTACACTATTAGAAAGCTCTCTCAAATAGAATTTTATAAAACTGAAAATTTTACAGAAAACCTGTGTTCATTGCATTAATCTCATGACATTAATTTCACTCACCCATACAGAGAAACATAAGTGTCTTAATTAAATGAACACAACCCAATACTTTGTCAGTTAATAATGGCAAAAGATTTATGTGGCAATTCATTCACAATTGCTTCCCATGTATCTATTTTCTTACTCCAACTATACTCTTCAAACTTCCAGCATGCCTCTAAATTCTAATATTCCAAAATCAAAGAGCAAGTCTAAATTTACCTATGCAAAATGAAAAAGAGGTTAAACCTCTTCACTTTTTATACTTCTCTACCAAAGAAAGGGTAACATGTTTAGTTTATTCTCAAAAATGCTTCCAATCCCTTTTCCTCTAAATACCCAATGTTCAAGAGTTCCTCGTTATCTGGAGTATTCATTATCTAAGACTCTGCAGTTCCAGGTTACATAGGGAAGCAAGAGTTATAATAATAAATGTCCTCATTAATAAAATGATCACTTATAATAAATATATCATGTTCCAACCACCCCCATCATCAAGTCAACATGAGTGTCTATACCAGCACATCATGCCACTATTCTCTTGCTGGCTGTTGCAACCCCTGACATAATACAAACACAATGCCAACTGACTGCAAATTAACCTACATTAGCAAAATATGCAAAATTTTATAAAGTTAATGAAAACGTATTGGAAAACTGCTTGGAATCATATAAACAGCTAAATAAATAAGAGTCATGTGAACCAAAAACTGAAAAAAGGGGGCCAGATGGCTCAGTTAGAACATGAGCTCTGAACAACAGGGTTGCAGGTTCGATTCCCACATGGGCCAGTGAGCTGCGCCCTCCACAACTAGATTGAAAGACAACGAGCTGCGGCTGAGCTTCCGGAGGGGTTGCCGGATGGCTCAGTTGATTTAGAGCTCCAGCTCTCAACAAGGTTGCCGGTTCAATTTCTGCATGGGATGGTGGGCTGCACCCCCTGCAACTAAAGATTGAAAACGGGGACTAAACTTAGAACTGGGCTGCACCCTCCACAACTAGATTGAAGGACAACGTCTTGGAGCTCATGGGCCCTGGAGATAAACACTGTTCCCCAATATTCCCCAATAAAAAATTAAAAAAAAAAAACTGAAAAAGAAAATCAATAAAGTTGACACAAGATTCAAAAAAGTTTTTTGGAACAATAAAGGAATAAGGAAAATTCTTGGAAACTGAAGAAACTCTCAAATATTTTTGCAAAAATGACTTTCATAATAATTACATTACGAAAGTGAAAAATGATAGTAGCATTTGCCTTATATCCTTATCTCAAAACCCAACCCTACAGAAGATGCAACTCCCCTTTAAGAAAACTAGTCCCAAATTAGACATAATTTAAAAGGCTATCTTCCTTTTATTCACTATATGGAATATAGGGGTAAAATAATAAAAGTATTCTATACATTAATTTAAAATCCTAAAACTCAAATTCACATTGCAAGTTGAGGAAGAAGCAGCAAATTCCTGATGTAGGTACCAATTACTAACTGCGCTGGAAAGAGAGAGCTCAAAAGACTTACAAAAACTATTTGCAAAAATAAAAAAAAAGACTTTTATAAAGTTAGAAAAACACTATTATCATTTTGCCTTACAAAGAGACAATAAAAGCCAAACTGATGAAATATATTGACCTATTATTCTTCTATCGGCAGTCTACAAAAAGTTTTCACTAAGGTGCTGAATAATTGACTCACTGCAAAGCTGGATTTCATCTCGTCAATAGAACATGCAAGCTTTCAATCAGGATTCTGTATAAAAGGCAACCTTTGTGATAAATGAACCACCAGAGAAGATTCTAATAAAACTTACCATTATGTATTGCATTCAGCAACTCTGAGAAAGCTTTTAAGTAAGGAAAAAAGGACTTCAGGTTAAGATCATTCTCAAACACACAAAAGAAATACATAGGCACAGACTGAATCAATATAATAAAAATCTCAGTAAGTCTATCATGTATCATTGCTTGAATCACTAAAACTGCAAGCTTGGCTCATTTTTTACATGTTATAAATTTCTAAATATTGTATTTCATTTGTCAATATATTACCTACTAAATTTAAATGTTAGATATATCATCATAACGATGACAAATTTCCTTAGCAATAAACATATATAAAAATCACTTTTAAAAAGACACTTAGAAGTCTAACTATGTAATGTCTTTCTTGTAAAAAATGAGTATAGGATGCAATTCTATATAGGTAAATCCACCTTTGGTCACACTCAACAAAATTTATTGTAAAGAGAAACCTCATTTTATCATCTAACCGGATCAAACAGTATCATTTCCTAGAATTCAGTGTAATAGTCTCAACATATGTAGCAGTCTAAGCAAGAAAGCTATCTAATGCCAATATATAAATATTGAAAAATTTTATTAACATTACAATTAATGGAAACCAAAATACTGAAAATATTACTTCATTGGGGAACAGAAGTCACAATTCTGCAACGGAAGCACCATATTAAACAATAATTAAAATTTGTTCACAATTTGAGTGTAATATGGATCCTGAACACAGGACAAAGCAGCAACTTAAATAAGTATCTCTGTAGGAGAAAGAAATCTATTCAATTAAAAACAAACTGCATTTTGATAAACTAAAATTTAGAGGTTCCAACGTGCATAATAAACTAGAAAAAACACTAGAGTAGGAGTCAAAAAGCCTGGGTACCAACCCAGTTTGACAACTTACTAGTTGTTGGACAAGCTCCATCGTTCCGATACTGCATGGAAATTTCTGTTGGGAGGGAGGAGAAAGGAAATCAGCAAACAGGTTGCCAGTGCCTCAAGAGCAGAAAAAGAAAACAGGCCAGAAAAACAGGAAAACATTTACCTAAAAGTGTAGTTGAGAAGGGCAAACAGAACTGTGGGAACAGAAATTACAAGCCAGTAATTGGGATGTGAGGAGTAGGAGGACTAAACATGATAGAATTGTCACAAATCTTAATGGGTGTGTGTGTGTGTGTACATGTGCGCACGCATGCACGCGTATACATGCACAGAATGAGAAAAAGACATTAACGTCTTACAAATGAATATATATAACAAATGTCTAGGAATAAAATGGATTCACTACTAAGAGAGATACTATAGATAGGCAACATGAGAAACTAATGTGTTTCGTGTAATTTTTAGATGTCAACAGTGTATCAAAAACATTTGAATTGCTGTGGTCAATTAGAAATTACAATTTAAGTACGAAAATTATTTAGTTTATATCTGAGCAGAAATCCATTATGACTTATAGAACAGTTTAAAACTCATTAAACTACACTCCACTTACTTCTTGTAATCTTTCATTTTTGATGACGATAATGAATGAATAAGCCATCACTCTTGCTCTTTTACTCCACCCAAATAAGAACAAGCAGAGGGTGACCTGAGGCAATAAAACACTACTAAAAGCAAACTGCTCAGAAAATGGGAAATAAATTTCTATATGATGTTGCAAAGGCAAAAACAGTTGAGAAAACCAGGACTAAGGCCACTGGCACTCAAAGGATCTGGCCTGTTAATCTTGGAAACAACTGGTGTTCTAACACTGTTGGCCAAGTTCTTTTAAAGGAGTGCTATTTGGGAATTCTCTGGATATTACTAAACCAAAAATGTAACCTCTAGGATAGAGTTTCCGGGTGGGAATTCCCACCTGTTCTCGGAATTCTTTTCACTTTCCTCTTCCCGAATCCCGAGATACAAGCTATTTTCTGTTCTCCACGATGAATCATTTCCACAAAGTGACGGCCGATACTACCAAACACCTGGGTTCAAGGAGCCAATTTTCCCAATCAACTCTTCTTGGGATTCGTGAACAGAAAAGTGGAGGGAAAAAAAGAAATTCCCGCCCAGAAATTCTACCTTAGGAACCATGTGTACAACAGAGCCTTCCAGGCAACCATCACTCACACGTCTGTCTACATATGTACCTTAGAAGTCAAGTCTAATCATGGGCCACTCTAAATAACTTGAAATAATTAGAAAGACAAAGCATGGTAGAGCAGCCACTGCTCAATTTTAATGATTATAATGTTAAAAAACTTTATATTTGATGCTGTTAAAAAAAATCAAACATTTACACCAGCTTGTATCAGTTCTTTCAAGATGACACTCCAAAATGAGACATGGTGAGAGAATTTGCTACCTTAACGCTTCATTAACAAATCCAATACAAGTGAGACTTGAAAAGGCAGTGAGGGCTACTGAAGTGACTAACATGTACATTACAGAGAAATGGTAACTGAATGGTGCTGGAAAATAATCAAAGAACACTCATAGTAGCCAGAGAACTTTCTCAATGGGGAAAAAACTGAGTACGGATATTCTGGCATTTGATTTAGTACTTTTATAGAAAGACAGCCATGGTATAGACCCAAATTTTCAACCAGCAAAGACCAAAACAAAAATCAGAGAATTTTCCAAAAAAGCAAATTTATAGGTATATCCTGTCCTTAGCAGCATCCAATATCTTACACAATTTCCATTTATGACCCAATATAATCAATATATATAAAATCATGAATCTGAGTCATTAAGTTTGAATTATGCTCAATAACTGTATATACTCCTTGGTCTAAAGACTGTATTAGCAACTCTACTCTTGTGAGTTTATTAGATTAATACTTGTATCTTTGTGATTCCCTTATTTGTTTGCAGAATCAGCCTATTCCAGGGAAAGATTTCTCAGTTTCATTTTACCAACCTAAGTAGATATGACATAAATAGATATATAGTTAACAAGAACCCTTTCATAGTTAAACGGACTCCAGTTAAACATTCATAACCTTCATATTTCAGCAGAAGCGACAACAAACTTTTCTTGAAGTGATCTGTTTGTATTAATAACTCGTCTCCGTGAAATCTTTATGACTTTAAAAGTACTTAGGATCACAAACAAAGGGGTGCCTTTCCAGAATCTCCTTTTGTAGCATTTATCACCATTAAAAAATTCCATCACTGAAACATTTCAAGTATCTTAACTTAGAAAGATATGGCATTATACTGAAGAACTAGGGACTAAGATTTTTAAAAACAGGGAACCATATACTTTGAAAGACATAGTACGCCCAGAGGAAAAAAGTTAATGAATGTTAAGACATCAACTTCTTATCATTTAATGAATACCAGATTTTTCTCAGAGGAAATAACAAGAAGTTGATTTTTGTGAAGAAAATAAATCTTAACTTTTTTTGGGGTAAGCATACAATGGAATATGCAGATGTTGTATTATAAAGTTGTACACCTGAAATTTATGTAAAGTTATTAACCAATGTTACCCCAAACAATTTTCTAAAAATGTTAATTTTCACTTTAATAAATCATAAACTCTCATAATGTGATTGAGATAAACAGGAAAACGAAAAGGACAAACAGCATATCAACTCTTTCAAGTGTTGTACTAATTTTCTTTTTTTTAAATAATTTTTTCAAATGCTGTATTAATTTTCAGTGTCTCAAAAGACTGGATGTATCTACTTGTTAAGGTCTCAAAAGAATTTACGTAGGAAAAAATTCAATCAAAAGCTTAACATAATCTATAAACCAAAACTTACAAGCTTTAGTAGTCACTTAAAACAAAACATTAGTTTTCCATTTTGTATAAGTCACTGTAAAACAGTAGGTCATTTATCAGGATGTCCCTCAATTTATTACAATAAAAATCTTACATTCCAAACACTTGATCAGACAAGGAGTTCACCAGTGTTTTTCTGGGTTTCTATTCTGATTAATATCTTGCTACATACACTTTATTACATATCTGAGAGAATTTTGATTGTTAAATTGATGTTTCTAATTAACAATTTTAAGAGAATCACATCGTAAGAACTTAATTTCTACTTCTGCTTTATATCCTACTTGTGGTAAAACAGGAGAAATAACAGCAACAAAAACAGTACATAGCTGTCTTGCCTATTTCACAAGGTTGTTCCAAGGATCAAATGAGATAGTAAAGACCTCTTTAGAAACAGTTAGGTGCTCTCAAATATATTACCATTATTATAAGCTAACAGAAGCAATATTTCTTTTCCATTATAAAATTATTTTAATAGTAAGTTGCCAGAATTAAGTCAAGGATGTTTATTCAAGACCACTAGCCTGTAAGGCTGACTTCTTCAGCCTGGCATTCATCTCGCCATAAACCCATCCTGCCCTATTTAGTCAGCATTACCTCAAACTATCCCACAAACACAAGCTTCTTGTTTCTATTAGGTTTATCTTCCAAATACATCTTTACTTTCTTTTCTGATAATATTTTTGGCCTTCTTTCCTGCCTACTCCAAAGTACAACTCAAATTCCATCTTCTCCAACTTAATTACACATCTTAAACTGGCCTGTAATACTACATGGAAAGCTTTACAAATAAATAATTGCACTTAGAACCTGGTTATAAACACCTGGAAGGCAAGTACAAAATCACACTGGATACTACACATGATATGTTCTCACATGATATGTTCTCAGTGATTACTAGTAGCATTCATTCATTTTTTTAAAAGATGCTTCACATTTACTGTTGTCAAAGCACTGTGCTGGCAGTGAGCAGACGGTGGTGAGCATAACAAACACATCCCCTAACCTCATGGAGCTACAATGTTTCCCCGAAAATAAGACCTAGCCGGACAATCAGCTCTAATGCATCTTTTGGGGCAAAAATTAATATAAGACCAGTATTATATTATATTCTATATTATAGTAAAATATATTATAGTAAAATAATACCGGGTCTTATATTAATTTTTGCCCCAAAAGACACATTAGAGCTGATTGTCCGGCTAGGTCTTATTTTCGGGGAAACACAGTAGGATTGTAGTACATGTGACAGTCTAACATCACAGCCAACAGGTGCTTACAAAGGTCACCTTCATCATTATGGAATTATCAACCTGTCATTAAAGCAAATGAATCTTTTTAAAAGGGCATCATTAAAAACAATTCTTGGGGGCAGCCGATGGCTCAGTTGGTTAGAACACAAGCTCTGAACAACAGGGTTGCCGGTTCGATTCCCACATGAGATGGTGGGCTGCGCTCTCTGTAACTAAAGATTGAAAACGGCGGCTGGACTTGTAGTACACAGTATACATTTTCTCCTTTCTACTTATTTATATGGGAAGAAAGTTTCCTGCTTTTACAATTACTGAATGATTTCTCAATCTAAAATTAGTCCAAAGGAAAACTTAATATTTTTATACTAAGAGATCCTAAATTATTGGCTCAAATTCTCCTGTTGATTCTGTTCCTTCAAGTATGACTAACATACTAGCGTGGTATTAGACCCTCATTAGCAAACATCGCTTGAATTTTATAATTAAGTGTCTCTGAAACCAAGGAAAATGTATATAGCTCCATGACTTAAGAGCTGTGAGAATTCTGTTTCAGTTTCTTCTTCTATATGAGTAATAATACTTGATGCTTGTCAAATGCTTAACACTGTGTGGCACATACTAAGTTTCAATAGTAGCTAGCATGTCTTACCTTATGCTAAGAAGGCATAGTTTCTAAATATTCACAGCATTTAGCCAGCTTCTTCTCAGTAGACTTTCTAGTACTAAGTTTATCAAGAACAGAGTACTCTGATCTAATGCTAAAAACTTTTATTAAAATGTACAAAATTAAAAAACATATTATCTCGAATAGTTTTAAGTAACTAATCTTATCCCATTATTATCGCTTTAACTTCTTTTTTTAGACTTTTTTTTTTTTAATTGGGGAAGGGGAACAGTGTGTACTTCCAGGACTTTTTTCCAAGTCAAGTTGTCCTTTCAGTCTTAGTTGTGCAGGGCGCAGCTCAGCTCCAGGCCCAGTTGCTGTTGCTAGCTGCAGGGTGCACAGCCCACCATCCCTTGCGGGACTCGAGGAATCGAACTGTCAACCTTGTGGTTGAGAGCCCACGCTCCAACCAACTGAGCCATCCGGGAGGCACTCAGCTCAAGGTGCTGTGTTCAATCTTCATTGCAGGGGGCAGAGCCCACCATCTCTTGCAAGACTTGAGGAACTGAACTGGCAACCTTGTGGTTGAGAGCCCACGGGCCCATGTGGGAATCGAACCGGCAGCCTTCGGAGTTTGGAGCATGGAGCTCTAACCGCCTGAGCCATCGGGCCGGTCCTATTATCACTTTAACTTTAACAAGACATATATACATATTGAAGAAAAAAGTTAAGTTTGCTTTTTTAAGCACAGGAAAAAAATCCTGACAAGTGTAAATTTAAGTCATTTATTTTTATGAAATAATATTTATGGGAATTTCTCCCTAAATTTCTGTTTACCAATGGTAAGGTAAAAGGGATACAAATTCTTATTTTTCTGCCATAGATGTACCACAAACATTACTCTCTGAAAGCAATCATTGTGTAAAGAACACTATTTCCCACACCTAAAATCTGTAATGGGTGGGAAAATCTTTTCAGGGATGTAAATCAATTATTTTAATTCCATTAATTTGAGGATATCTGTTTCAAATGGCATCTCAATGCAATTTCTGAAATTAGTAATGATCAGGCTATGCTTCTATGTATAGGAAATCAGTGACGATCTCTTTACAAAAGTAAATTTAGGCTTAATTTTCTCAGTAAGTTACTCGTGTGATTATTGTACCTCTTGCTAAAAATGAATATGAACTCAATTTTTTTCTGAGTAAATTTATCTAAATTTACTTTTTGTGACTAGGGACTAAGGCTAATTAATTACTAAGCCGTTCTGGTCTCAAAGGAAACATGTCAATAAAATATATATTCAAGTGTGTAATATATTTAAAACCTCTTCAATGAACTTACTTCTCAACACAATTTACATTTTTCCCCTCAAAAACAGTGGTTCTCAACCAAGGGAGATTTTTGTTCTGCACCGCCTGGAGGGGCGATTTTTTGATTGGGAGGTGGGGGACCTTGGGTGCTACTGGCATCTAGAGGGTAGAGCCTAGGGATCCTGATAAACATCCTGCAATGCACAAGACAGCACTGCACAATACAGAATTATCCTGACCAAGACGGCAATAGCGCCAAGACTGAGAAATCCTGCTCTAGAACCATCCTTAAAGCTACTAATGAAACAATCCTTCCGCAATTTCCACTCACTTCTCAAAAACAAGCTCTGAAGCTAGTTATGAGAAACAAAGAAATCCTTGGTGTGTGATCGTAGGCAACTTATTATGCCTGTCTAAACCTCAGTTTTATCAGCTGCAAAATAGAGACATCAATAGTTTTTATTTCATAAAACTGTTGTGAAGATTAAACAAGATAATAATTATAAAGCACTTAATAGACCCTGTCACAAAACAAATGGTAGTTACAGCTTCTATTTTTCACACCTGACCTTTTAACATGCTTTTTTTCTCCTTTAGAATGGTCTTTCTTTTGTTTACTTACTGGAATTATTATCTGCAAAATTATAAAACAACTCAAAGTTCTATATTTATAAAATATACATGAACATTCTTCATTAAATTGTGTTTATTATTTTTCCATATCATTTTCCTACCTATCCTCTCCACCAACTAATAGAACTGATAAAATCCATAAGTTTATTTTAGCCAAAATCTCCTTATTCCTATAATCAGAAATGTAAAATCAAAAGAAGGGTGAGGTTTACAATCAACACTTATTTAAAATCATTTACCTTAAACTCAAGATGCAATTTAAAATATAAATGTAGACATTTAACTAACATCTAAACTGTTATGTTTCTGTCGAAAAACATGCAACTGAAAGTTTTTGAAAAATTGAAAATACTATTCATAATATAAATATGCAGGTTAAAGAAGCATCCCAATGGTATAACAACATAAAGTCATTCATACTGTAATAAAGATAATGGTGAAAAAAATTGTTAAACATACTTGAAAACAAAAAAAGAATATAAATCATTTCAGATTATCTCCTAAAATGTAATTGTTAAAAATCCATCAAATCACTGATTCACAAATATTCCAGGAGTAATTCAAACAAAATTTCTGTGAGGAATTTTTGAGAAAATGAAGACTGAAATTTAGAGAAAGGAAACTCAAAAGCAAATACCAATCAAAAACAGTGCAAAAACTTTCACACTTTAAATGTGAATTCTGAGTTGGTTTTTAAAATACTGTGCAAGTGAAGCAAAACAAAAATGGGAAATTAATTCTAGGTGTTTCATAAAAAATGATCAATAAACTATTTAGCCTATATTTAGTTAAGTAACATCAGATTAATGCCAAACATGAAATTGTCTTTTTAAGATCATAACACACTTTGTTCATTAAGATAATCCAATGTCACTTAGCAACTCAAGTATTATCATAACAATAGTTTAATATGAATTTAATTTGGGGGATGATGGAGGTGGAAGTGAGGGAGAAATACAATGGGCAAATCCCTACCTGAACCAACTGGAGATGAGCCAACACTAAGACTTTGTAAACTTCCGTTCCTGAGCAATGTAGGAGATTTCTGGAGACTAGAGCTTGTTATACTTCCTGCAGCTGATGCTACAGATGATGTTGGTGAAGCAGAAGAAACTGAGAGATGAGAAACATTCTCTTGATTTTTGTTTCCTTTGGGTCTACCAGGCCCATGCTTACTTTGTTTATTTCCTTTTCTTTTCTTTTCCTTTACAGTTTCTTCTTCTATGCCAGAAGTTTGAGCCCGCTTATATCCTGCTGTAGGAAGGCTGGAATTACCCAAATCTCCAGGTGAATTTTCAAAGTTTTTAGGCTGTGAAATAACAGCTGAGGTCGAAGGGAGACCAATTATGGAACTAAAACTATTTACCCCCCCTTCCTGGCTTCCAGACTCTCCTTTATGTACATCTTTGGTTGATGATGACTGTTGGGAGTGAGTATAACTGTCATTACGTAGATCTGAGTCTGTAAAGCTCAAGAAATCCTGGGGAGACTGTACTGAACTTCCCGAAGATGATTTTACACTGCCTGGAGTTCCTGAAAAACTGCCTGTAGTAAAAAAAAGAAAAAAAAGGGGGGGATAGGAAAAGAAAAAATTGGATGCAAAAGTTCCCATGAGAAGTAGAAATGATACAATCATCAAAAAGAGAGGGTGAAAAAAACTAACTATAAAACTTAGGACATCACTATGTAACAAAGCTAGATTTCTAAAAAGGTTATTAACTGAAATCAAGTTTACCTACAAAATCATCTTTAAAAAATACTTGTCATTTTATAGTTATTAAATTGAATGCAAACTATTACTTACACAATTACCAAGATATGAGATGTGTTTTATTTAACCTACCTTTTACCATGGTCGCATTCCTCAATTCTCCCCCAAATACTCTGTGTATGCCTGAGGAAGGACTGAAGAAGAGCCACGTCTCAAGGAGACTTGGACAAGACTACAGTTGGACTCTGAATGGCTGGGGGAACTTCCTCTTTTTCAATTACTGAAGATATGATTATAAATGTTCCCAACATACAATGAGAACCAAAAGATGTTGCTTAGGTTGTGTAAGTTCTGAGTTTTAACTTCAAGTTAATGTTAGTGAATGTTGTTATTCAGTTAAAGCGACCCCACCAAAATACGGATTTAATCAAATAATAATCACATGGAACCTAATCTATGTAACCTTACATTTTCCCAGTCCACTTCCCATGAAGCTGCATAAAGAAAGAAACTAGCCACTAACATTCTATTGTTTTCATGAGAGTAAAATCATAGGAGAGGTTCCACTCATGAATCTCCTTCACAATTGCTTATCTTTCCATACTCTTTAGGTAAAGAATGTTAGTACACTATTACGTCATTATGAACCCTCTCTTCATGCTTGCCAAACGAAGGAAGTATTTAGACACCTTGTGACCACACATCTATTATGTTCCATAAAAC
Organism: Rhinolophus ferrumequinum; assembly: GCF_004115265.2. Lineage (NCBI taxonomy): Eukaryota > Metazoa > Chordata > Mammalia > Chiroptera > Rhinolophidae > Rhinolophus > Rhinolophus ferrumequinum. Next base: position 6,692,216 of record NW_022680355.1, on the reverse strand, counting down.
TAAACTATATCATATTGTAACCAATGTTATTTGGAAACAAAATCTCAAAGTTGCAGCGGAAAGCAAATTTCAAGCTAAGTGTTAAATTTTATTGCAGAGCACATTCATAAGCAATCACACATAAATCTGCCTAAATACCTACAAAGATATTTTTCCTCACACACACAAATTTCTTTTTAACTAAAGTCTCAAGGTTTTTATTTTTAAATTTTAAGCTCTTCTGAAATAGCTTATTTTAAAAAGAATATTAAAAGTTTTAAAATTTAACTCTTTCAAGACCATATATGTTTTATTTAATTATAAAAGTATTTGTACTGATGTAAGCATTTTCAGGCTATGTCTATATAGAAAACCATACATATTAAGAAGCCATTTATATTACGTCAATCATTTAAGGATAACTGCAATTTGCCACTTAATTAGCAGCTATAAAGAAGTTCTTTATTATCCATTCTGATCTGTCACCATCTGTCTTTTTTTCTACACATTTTTTGTTTTTACAGCTGGTGTTAAAAACTCACCACAGTCTAGCAAGTACTTTAAAAACATTTAGCATACACAATACTTTAAATGTATATTTCCTAAAATTCACATACTACCTGCAATAAAAAAAGTTATTTTAAATATTCTATCTTTATATTCAACTTTTAGAACTTTTATAGCCTATTACACCACAGATATAAAAAAATAACATTCTCTACCATGGCCAGAAACTAACAGTGGCCAGAAAATACTCTTCAATGTTATGAAACTTAAGAAAATGGAAGATTTCTTTTCTAAATGGATTAGTACTTCAGATAGATTAAAAACTCAAAAAATGCAATTTTAACAGTGTACAATAAGGTCTTAATTGTAGAGAAGAGATGACTGAATTCCACTAATACCACATTTAAAATGTGAATGAAGTTACATTAAAAATTAAGGTTTTACTATCCATTTTCCATAAAAATAACAACATATAGTAACCTCATTAAAATAAAACAACAAATTTGGCATTTTATTTCTTTTCTATTTGTCTAATTTTTTGCATTATAAGGCAAAATAAATAAATAAACAAACAAACCTGGGACTTGAAGATCTGAAGCCCAAAATAGCTATTAGTTTAAAATTCGCAAATATAGTTTGCAATAAGAGGTCAGCAGACCAAGCAATCTCTCTACATATTCAAATTATATCCTGGGAGATTTTGGATACAATTTTTATTAGTAGTAAAAGATGGAACAGAGTAAAGAAAAAGACCAATTTTTCCCCTCATTTACTCCTGGGGGCAAAAGGGGAGGAGGCATTTATTGTATACTTTACTAACGTATTTATCACAATCAGTTTTAACATTTATATTTCTCAAAATATTTATATTCATTTTAAAAATTACACAAAGTGAAAATCTAGAACATAGGGCTAACATATTCTAAAGTTTAGCTGAGTTATTCTGTTCTCTATAAAAGAGGACTACCATGCAAAACACAGAATGCCCAGTTAATTTTAAATTTCAGTTATAGAACAAATTATTTTCCAGTATAAGCATGTCCCATATAAATGCATGGGGCATATTTCTACTGAAAAAATAGTTTGTTATTTAACTGAAATTCAAGATTAACTAGGCATCCTATAAATATAGCAGCCTTACCAAAAGATACGTAGGCTGAGCAAAAATTCTACTTTAAACTTCAAGCTTTATAATGAATGCATTAATAATCAACAACTACTATTTACTGAGAACTATTTAGAGCCACTAAAAATTACCCAGTACTTGTTTACTTACTATAAATATCTTAATTGTTTTAGTGTTTAATTAGGAAAGATAAATAAAAACAATCTGTAAACAAGAATAACTGTTCTACAGAGCAAAAAGGAAAACTCCAGCTTTTATTTTTCTCCCCAAACTTAAACTTTATTCCACATCTATTTAAACATTAAAATTACAGTTCAACTTTGGAAGCACAGCTCATAACATAAAAAGAAAGCAAAGGTCCCAGAAACATTTTAACAACAAACACTAGTCTTTGAAGTAATCTTACTACAATAACTAATCATAAAATAATCTCCAATGATCCATTAGCTATAGGTAAAAAATGAATTATTTTACATAACTACTATTGATCATCATAAGAACAAGTATTTTAACTAAAACATCATAATTAATACCTTGCTGGAAAGGACTAGCTGCTGACACAGTCGTTCCTGGATTTCTTCCACCAGGCTTTCTTCCCCTTTGACCTGAGCTGTGGGCTGAAGATTTCTTGCCTTTGCCCTCTGACCCTCTAGCCTCTGAAACATCTTTTCCACTGGTTGTGTGCGCAGAGACTTCCTGGAAATTTGCATTTGTAAATCGTGCTGCAGTATCTTCCAAGCGTTTCAATGATCCCGATATAGAGTTGCTGCTAGTGCTCGTATAAGTCTAACATTTTGATTGAGAAAGGAAGGGAAAAAAAAAAATACCTGATTATATTTTGGCTACAGATAAAAAATGATGGTACATTAATAATAATAAATAATTATTGGACTTGTAAGATAAACATATGAAAGTTTTCCATTATAAAAATAAGTCAGTCCACCACCTAAGCAACTCATTTAAAAACAATTATTTTGGAGTCTCTTATAAATGCTATTTTTAAGAAGGTAGATAACTTATAGTATGGCTGTTTGAGCATCAAATTGCAGCAATTAGTAGAAGTACATTATTAGTTATATTCACTTAGTGACACATAGTAAATAATACTGAAGATACTTGGTTTTCAAGCAACAGCCTTCTCAACAGGAAAGTACTACTTCCTAGACGTGAAATTCAAATCAGCCTTAGCGCTCAGCACAGGAAGGCAATAATTAGCGAAGTGAGGTATTATAAATTCGTTACAGGACTATATCCATGACATTGTAAGGATCTAGCACAGGTCAGAGCAAGAATTTTTAAATTCAGGTGAAGGCTGCGTTTTGAAACAAAGATAAAAGCCTTTGAGACAGAAATCATTTCTTACAAGTATGAAGGAAACAGTTATATTTTACAGTTAAGATTTTTTTTTTTCTTTTAATTGGGGAATACTGGGGAACTGTGTTTCTCCAGGGCCCATCAGCTCCAAGTCGTTGCCCTTCAATCTAGTTGCGGAGGGCGCAGCTCTCTGGCCCATGTGGGAATCAAACCAGTAACCCTGTTGTTCAGAGCTTGCACTATTAACCAACTGAGCTATCTGGCCGCCCCAAGATGTTTTAAAATTAGACATATTATTATACCCTAAAATTGGTTCTCAATCATCCATTTGATCTAGATATGTTAGGGAAAAGAGCAAGATAAAGATTTGTTTAAACAATTAGTTTCCAGTTTTTAATAATCATTTTAATACAAAGTGTGTACAAATAAGGCAAATTAAATGACTATGAAAATGGGAAAATGTGTTATACCAGAATGTACATTATTAATTAACACGCTTCAAAATGAAAGGTTTATAAGGTTCATAGGGTCAGAGATCTTTGTTGCTGTTGTTAAGTTCACTAAGCACCTGGAACATAACCAGCCTTAAATTTCTGTTGAATAAATAAACATTTTTCTAATATATATATACATACATATATATGTATATATCTGAAATCTCTGATGCAATATAAATGAAAAATCTGAAAATACAGAAAACTGAAATTTCCCACACATAACCCCACCACTCAATACAAACTATCAGATACATTTGAAAAAACAGAAAGTGACAATAAAATCAGGTTTCAAAATAGTTGGCATTATTAGCAAAATCATTCAAAAAGAAGAATAAGACCTCAAAAATGTTTTGAAAACCAAATACGTTTACTACTACTTTTCTGCTATTTCCCTGGTGCTGCCCCCATCCCACATCATCTCACTGCAAACAACAGATTTTCAACATCAAATACGAGACATTATCTCACAAAAACAAACTATAATCACTATGCTAACAAACTATAACCCATAAATAAGTACAAAGGTTTCAATGTAAACTGCAGGAGAAAACACACTCCCATTTAACAAATCAATCCTATTTAAGCAGATTAAACTTCATGGATTATTTCAGAAACATGAACCTTTTCCATGCTGTGCAGGTCACTTTGGAAACCATCTACTTCACTTTTCAAATATTTTTCCCCAATAACTCGAGCTGATCCGGTGTTTCCCCATCCCACATCTAATCCTAGTGAAGTTTAAAAGTTATCTAACAAAAACACAGTGGTGTTCTTCATTCATGTGCAGAGCTTTATCCATGTATCAAACACAGAAATATACTCTTTGCTTCCACATAGCAATCTAAATTAGTCAATTTTCCCATTCATTTAATAGCACATCCTTGCTCACCCTTGAAGTATAAATATGTCCATAAATCTAATGAAAACATGACATCTGTATGACAAGGTATTACAAAAAAAGCAATGAATGAAAATTAAACAAATTCCAGTGACAAGTCTTATTAAATAAAATTGTAACATTTTTAAAAACTTATTTTCAGGCCAGCCCAGTGGCTCAGGCGGTTGGAGCTCTGTGCTCCTAACACCGAAGGCTGCCGGTGCGATTCCCACATGGTTCAGTGCCAGATGGCTCAGTTGGTTGGAGCGTGGGCTCTCAACCACAAGGTTGCCGGTTCGACTCCCGCAAGGGATGGTGGGCTGCGCCCCGTGCAACTAGCAACGGCAACTGGACCTGGAGCTGAGCTGCGCCCTCCACAACTAAGACTGAAAGGACAACAACTTGACTTGGAAAAGTCCCGGAAGTACACACTGTTCCCCGTACACACCGTTCCCCAATAAAATCTTAAAAAAAAATCAAAAACTTATTTTCAATTACATTTGACATACATTATATTAGTTTCAAATGTACAACACAGTGATTAGACTCTTATATACCTTATGACATAACATTTTATTTTTTAAAAACTTTGGCAACTTGTAAGTTTCAAAAATATCATAGATGTCTTAAAAAAAACTTTAGCTAAAGATTTTAACAGTTTGAAAAAAGTATACTTACTGAAAAGGGGGGGGAAGTTTCAAAAATATCATAGATGTCTTAAAAAAAACTTTAGCTAAAGATTTTAACAGTTTGAAAAAAGTATACTTACTGAAAAGGGGGGGGAAAGGTCATACACATTTAACTCAAAGAAAAACCTATACCTTCACTCCATGTTTGTAAGTTAACTATTTGTTCCATACACCTGAAACTAATAAAGTTTAAAATCAATTTTAAAAAAATAAGAGTATTTGTTCCATAATGTCCTATTGAAATAAAACGGCACTGTAGAATTCCATTATAAACCTACAGTCAACTCAAGATCAAGATGATGTAGAAAAAAACAAAAGGAGAAGGTAGTAGGAAAAGGCTGAAAGCCACAAAATGCGTAAGCCTAACATCGCAAATATGTTGTTTCCTCAGATTCACAACCTACATAACTCAAAGTATGAGATTCTCACTGCTCTGAGAGCGATTGTAGTGCTTAAAAATACATATTTTTCATATAAATTGACCCATAAGATGCAAACTAACTATATATATCAACTGACATTCAACTTAATAAAACATAGCTTTCCCCCACCCTCCACTAGAGATAAAACTGGGTGGGTATTTGGCCACATTGAGAGTCTCTAAAGAAGTACATAACTACTTTGGTCTATGTTGTGATTTACAGGCAACTTAATAAATCCTTTAAAATAGACATTTGGAATATGTATGATTCTCGTTTTGTAGCTAACTACAATTATTAGTTCTCAGGTAAGATAAAATGCCATTTTACTATTAATTAAGAACAAAAAAATATTTCCTGCTTCAAATGAAACTTTTAATTAGACTCAGAATTCAACAATGACTCTATAATAGGTAACCAAAGACATAACAGTTATTATTTTTTTAAAGTCCTTACAGTATTCTTCAAGGCTCTGTAATCCACATTTGGGAGAAGGAGGCAGAGGGAGGAGAAATAACCAACAGCTGTGCCTTCCACCAACATGATGAAATAATAATGCTGGCTAAAAAAGTTTTTAATGATGTACTATTCAAATGTCTCATAAAAGCCACCAAGTTTTCACTAGTCCAATTCTAAGAACATAGCACAGAAACTATCAAACATGAAGCACAGAAAGACTTTTAAGAAGGGGATAAGGGAGGTACGGTCCAGTGAGCTGTGGGATAACGCTAAGTACCCTAAGTGACATGTTATTGGAGTACCCAAAAGAAGAGTGGCGGGGGGAAATATCCTTAAAAGAAATAATAGTAGAAACATTACAAAATTTGATGAAAACTATAAACATACAGATCAACTAATACCCAAGCACAAGAAACATGAGGAAAACTCCATGAATGCACATCATAATCAAACTGCTTATCACTAAAAACCAACAATAAAGAGAAAATGATAAAAGCTGCCAGAGGGTTAAAATTTTAAAAAAAGATTCCTTATGTGTTAAGAAACAAAGATAAGGATGAAAACAGATTTCTCATGAAAACTATGTAAGCTAGAAAACAGAAGAGCAAAATCTTTGAAGTACTAAAAGAAATAAACTATTAACCTAGAATTCTATAGTGAGCTAAACTATCTTTCAAAAAGAAAAGCAAAATAATTGCTTTTCAGATAAAAAAGCTGAAAGAACTGATCACCAGCAGATCAACAAAATAAATGCTAAAGACAACAAAGAAAATGTGGATCTACCCAAATTAAGAGCACAAGAAACAGTAATTACAGAAGTAAATATAATAACATTTTAATTATTTAAATCTCTTTATCAATGATTACCGAATAAGATAATTCATGGTTTAGAGCAAAAATAATAATTAATTGAGGTTTATAAAATATGCAAAAAGTTTAAAATATGACAAAAGTAACACAAAAGCCAAAAGGGTAGGAATGGAAGTATATAGCTACAAGGTTCTTATACAATATCTGAAACGGTATAGTATCACTTGAAGACAGACCAACAAATTAAAGATGTATACTATAAACCCTAAAGCAACCAATAAAATGATAAAGAATTACTGCTGATCAGCCAAAATGGAATCACAGAAAATATTCAATGAATAAAAGAAAAAAAGGAGATCAGAAAATGGGCATAAAAAAGAATTAGCAAATGTTAAATTTAAATACAATTATATCAACAGTCACATTATATGTAAATTACCCCATGGTAAGGCAGAGATTGTAACATTGAAAAAAGAAACTCAAGAATATGCAGCCTAAAAGAAACCCATCTTAAATAAAAGACACAAAGATATTAAAAGTAAAAGTATGGGAAAGAAATATAAATCTAATCATCATCAAAAGAAAGCTGAATTCACAATCTTAATATCAGACAAAGTAGATTTCAGACAAGGAATATTACCAAGATAAAGAGGTCTATCCATCAAGAGGATATAAAAATCCTAAATGTTTCTGTACCTAGTAAGAGACCTTCAAAATAAATAAAGCAAAAACTGACAGAAAAAATGGTGAAATAACAAAATCCATAATTACAGTAAGAGAAGTCCATAACCTCTTCTCAATAAGTGACGGAACAAGTAGACAAAACAAAATCAGTAAGGATATAGAAAACTTTAGAATGGCAATCAACTTGACCTGACATTTATAGAGCAATTTCAAACAAGAGCAGAAAGAGTACATTCTTTTGAAAAGAACACAGAACATTAAACAACATAATCCATATTGTGTCATTTTTTTAATCTCAGAAAATTTTAAAGAAATTATATAACACAGAGATATTAAATTAGAAACCATAACAAGAAGATATGTGAAAAATCCCCAGGTATTTGAAAAGTAAGTAACACACTTCTAAGCAATCCGTGGGTCAGAGAAAATGACAAGGTATTGTTCAACTAAGTAAAAATTAAAATACAACAAAAACTCGTACGTGGTGCTTAGAACAAAATTTGTAGCATCAAATGCCTATATCAGCACTTCTGAATTATGGTTCAGCACATGAGGAACTTATAAGTCTTAATTCTGTTCTAACAAGTAAAAGGCTGAACAAACTGAAAAATCAACAGCTCTTCTTAGATCCACCAAAGCAGTGAGATCTGCCCAAAAACTGGAGAAACACAGTAGATGGATATAGAAAATCACAATGTATCCCAGTAGAAATCTCTATGGGAACCAGTATCAGAGTAGCCAAACCTCAAGAATAATTGACAAATTGCTGAAGGCTCAGTGTGAACAAGTCGGAGAGAGAAAACTGCCAGGAGGACCCAGTCATAGGAGAGCCCTCAAACTTTTTTGAGTTTTACCTCCAGGAGCTCTACCAGGTCTACAGTATCAGAAGAAAAAGTACACCCATGTTTCCAACAGGGAAGGGAGAAAGGAACAACTCTAAACTATGCCAAAGTATTCAGTTCTTAACAAGCCCTGCTCACAGGAAAAACTATTTTACCCAAGCATAACCTGCTAGGGTTATAGCAGAGCCTAAAGTTGGTAGGTAAGGGATATACCCAACTCCACTCCCACCCTCCCAGCAGCATCCTATCCCACCAAAGGAGTGGGGGGCGGGGGTGAGAACCACTTGGGAAGTTCACAGTCCAGAAGCAGAGGCTAATCAAAAGACTGAGAACTCATCACAGGACTACAGAATGCTTCCCCTCTCCCCATGCCTTACCACCCGTTACTAAAGGCCTACTTCCCACAGTTCCTTTTATCCAGTACATCATATTCTCCTTTCAACAAAAAATTATGAGGCACACTAAGAGGTAAGTATAGCTTGAGAAGAATGAACAAACATCAGAACCAGAGACAGATTTTTTGGCAGCATTGTTGGAGTTATCAGACCAGGAATTTTTAAAACTATGACTAATATGCTAAGGGATTTAACGTAAAAACTAGACAGCATGCAAGAACAGATGGGTAATGTAAACAGAGAGAAGGAAACTCTTAAGAAAGAAACAAAAAGGAATGCTTGAAATCAAAAACACTGTAACAGAAAGAATTCCTTGATGTGGTCATTAGTAGACCAGGCATGGCTGGTTATCAGAGCATAACTCCTTGGAGTTTGAGGATATGAAAATAGAAACTTCTAAAAATGAAAAGCGAAGAGAAGACTGAAAAACACAGAACACTATATCCAAGAACCATGGGACAACTAACTATAAAAGGTGTAACAAAAGTGTAATGGGAATACCAGAAGCAAAAGAGAGAGAGAAAGGAAAAATGCAACATTTGAAGCAATAATGACTAAGAGCTCCCCCCAAATTAATGTTAGAAACCAAACCACAAATCAAGGAAGCTCTGCAAATGCCAAGAAAGATAAATGCCAAAAAAAACTACACCTGGGCATATCATATTCAAACTGCAGAAAATCAAAAAGAAAAGAAAAAAACTCCGAAAGAACCCTAAGGGATCTTAAAGGAGCAAAAATAAGGATTACATTTGACTTCTTCTCAGAAACAATGCAAGCAAGAGGAGAGTGATGTTTTTAAAGCATCAAGAGAAAAAAAACACAACTTAGAATTCTACACACCACAAAAGTGTCCTTCACTAGTGAAAGACAGACTTTCTCATAGAAACAAAAATGGAGGGAATTTGCTGCCAGCAGAACCTGTCATGCAAGAAATGTGAAAATTTCTTCAGGCAGAAGAAAAATGATACAGGTCAGAAACATGGATTTACATAAAAAATGAAAAGCATCAGAGAATGAATCAATGAAAGTAAAGTAAAAACTGACTTCTCTTTTTCTTACTTTATCTAACTGTTCAAAATGACAATGGTAACAATGTATTTGCTTATAGTTTTATGCATACATATGCTTAGGCATGCTTCCATATATATGAAATGACCAACAGAATTGACAGAAAGAATGGAAGGTAAGAATTAGGAATAATTTTGTATTAAAAGGAATTTGCAGTACTGTGAAGTGGTATAATGTTATTTGAAAATAGACTTGGATTAGCTGTAACTACATATTGAAAACACAAGGGCAACCATGAAGAAAAAAAGTATAATTGATATGTAAGAAATGAGAAAAAATGGAGTCATATAAAATGCTCAATTAAAAACTACAAAAGGTAGCAAACATGTTAAAAACAAAAACAGAAATAAAGAGTAAGGGCTAAGGGGGACAAATAGTAAACAGTAACAAATTTGGCATATTTTAAACTCAACTGTATCAACTGTCTAAACATACCAATTGAAAGACAAATTTCAGAGGGGATCAAAAACCAAGACTCAACTATAGGTTGTCTTAAACCCACATGAAATATAAAGACAGATATTGATTAAAAATCAGTGGATGGGAAAAGATATACCATGATAGCACTAATCAAAACAAAAAGAACAGTTACATTAATTTCAGACAAAGAAAATTTCAGAGCAAGGAAAGTTACCAGGAATAAGAGTAGCATTATATAATTATAAAGGTTTTCAATACTGCAAGAAGACACAACAATCCTTAAGAACAAAGCATCAAAATACATGAGACAAAACTGATAGAATTACAAAGAGAAGTAGATGAATCCATTCCTATAGTTGGAAATTTTAATACTCCTCTATCAAAAAAATGGACAGATCCAGCAAGCAGGAAATCAATAAGGATGTACTTGAACTAAACAGCACCACAAATCAAACGGATATAATTGGTGTCTATACACTACTTTAACCAATAACAAAAGACTATACATTGTTCTAAGATTCACATGGAACACTGACCAAGACAGACCACATTTTGAGCCATAAAACACACCTCAACAAATTTTAAAGAATGAAAATATATAATGTCTACTCTTAGGCCACAATAGAATTAAACTAGAAATCAACAGAAAGATAGCTAGAAAATCCCTGAATGCCTGGAGATTGAGCAAAACATTTTTCCATTACACATGGGTCAAAGAAGAAAGCCCAAGAGAAACTTTAAAATATTATTAACTAAATGACAACGAAAATATTACTTATCAAAATCTGTGGGATGCAGCAAAACTGGTACTTAGAGGGAAATGCGTAGCATTGAATGCATAAAAGAAAAAAAGAAAAACCTTAAATCAATAATCTAAGCTTCCTCTTTAGGAAACCAGAAACTAAAAACAAATTAAATCAAAATAATCAGAAAAAAATAATAAAAATTAAAGCAGAAATGAAGTGAAAACATGAAATCAATAGAGAAAAAAAATTAAACAGAACCAAAAGCTGGTTCTTTGAAAAGACAAAATTGATAAACCTCTAGCCAGGACAACTAAGAATAAAAGAGAGGACACAAATTACTGATATTAGAAATGAAAGAGGGAACATATCTATAGATCTCATGGATATTACAAGGATAACCAAGGAATATTATGAACAACTCTATGCCCACAAATTTGAAACCTAGATGAAATGTACCAATTCCCTGAAAGACACAAACTGCCAAAACTCACACAAGAAATAGACAATCTGAATAGGCCTGCATCTGCTAAAGAAATTGAAGCAATAATTGTAAACCCCAAAAACATAAAAGCATCAAACCCAGGTAGGTTCATTGGTGAATTCTATCAAACATTTAAGAAAGAAATCACACCAATTCTCTACAATCTTTTTCAGAGGACATAAACAGAAGGAATATTTTCTAACTCATTCTATAAGGCCAGCATTACTCTAATACTAAAAAAAGATATTAGAAGAAAAAAAAGAAACCTACAGAACAATCTCTCTCATGAAATAGATGCAAAAATCCTCTACAAAATATTAGCAAGTTAAATCCAACAATATAAAAAGAATTATATACCACAATCAAGTGAGATTTACCCCAGGAATGCAAAGCTGGGTCAATATTCAAAACTCAATTAATGTAACTCATCACATTAACAAGGTAAAAAAGAAAAATCACATATCATATGAATAGATGTAGAAAAAGCATTTGACAAAGTCCAACACTCATGCACAATAAAAACTCTCAGTTTATTGTGGAAAAAAGGGGGATCTTCCTCAAGTTAATAAAGAATACAGTCGGCTTCATCATCCCCAATAAGAGAAAAATACTTTATTATAGGACAACTTATCCAACCTTGGTTGTAGAAGCAAACACAAAGCAGAAACATAAGAGTCAGCATCCCCTTGCTTTTTCATTTTCATACTTTTTCACTTTCCTCTTGATTACTGTGATACTGGTATTCACATTTCATGACTCCCTAGCAAATTTTTAGTTTAAAATTAATAGTAAAATATATATTGATGGGGGAAAAAAAATACAATCATCCCCAGTCTCCGCAGGGGATTGGTTGCAGGACCCCGGAAGGTACCAAAATCCTGGGTGCCCAAGTCTGTTATATAAAATGTCATAGTATTTGCATATTATCTATGCACATCCTCCCAAATACTTCAAAATCAACTCTAGATTACTTATAATACTTAATACAATGCTACATACATAGTTGTTATACTATATTGTTCAAGGAATAATGACAAGGAAAAAAAACTGTATCATGTTGAGTACAGACTCAACCATCATAGGCCTAACTACATAATACTCATCATCAACAACATAACTTTACAAAATATTTTTGATCCACTGATGGATCAATCTGCAGATGCAGAACCCACGGATACAGAAGGCTGGCTGACAATATGTATAAAAAAACTTACAGCTAACATCATACTTAATGGAGAGAAACTAGAAGTTTTCCCACTAATATCAGGAATAAGGCAAGAATGTCTCTTCTCTCTCACCACTCCTTTTCAACATCATATTGGAAGTCCCAGCTTATATAATAAAACAAGGATATAAAATGTACACCATTTGGAAAGGAAGAAATTAAATAGTCTTTTTCCACAGATGACGACTGCCTATGCAGAAAATCCAAAAAATATTTTTTTAAAAAACTCCAAGAACAAATAACAGCAATTACAGCAAGGTTGCAGAAATTTGAGATTAAAATCACAATACCATTTACAATAGCACTCCACAAAATTAGTTAGGTTTAAATCCAACAGAGTATGTGTCATGTCCAGCGCCAACACGGGCAGTGAGGGAACGAGAAGGGGCGGCTTTGGGTTAAGTTTTAAGAAAGAAAGAAGCAGAGACTTAATGCATTTAAATCTCAGAAGGCCAGGGGGTCTCCAGCCTGAACAGAGACTGGAGCCCCGAATGGGGACAACTGGTGGCTTTTATTGATATTCACACAAGTAAGTAGCATTATCTATTCCACGGTCTGTGAATCTCGGACATCTTTTCACAAAAGTGAATCAAACCAATTATCTTTGTCCCCAAGCAGCCGGAGCAGAAAAGTCTTGTGATGACTTAGGCGAGATATGCACCTCCCTGGGGGGCAAGTCTCTCACATTGTAACAGTTTTCCGTTGAGGTAAGTGGAGAGAGCCCATCTTTATTGCCCTCCTGACTTCTCTCACAATCAGGTGAGAGAGGAAAGCCAGAGTCAGCAATGGCTTTTCCCAGGCAGGGGGGAAGGGGAGGCAAGGCTCCTTCCTGGATCTTCTAAGGCAGCTTATTGGGGGTCCCCACTCGGTTCTGCCTGGCTTGAGTTGTTCCCACAGTGAGGAATCTTACTCGTCATTGGCTGCAAACCATCTTTTAGGGACCAGACAGAGAGATATGAGGTGTAAAACATGGAGATAAGCAACATCCCAAAAAGGAACAGTCTCACAGACTTTTCTTTCCTGAAGGAAAGACATGGGGGGACAGTCTCCTGGCTGCTGTGTGACAACAACTATGGACATCTATCTGAGGAAAATAACAAAACTTTGATGAATAAAATCAAAGAACTAAATAAATGGAGAGAGATTCCAACTTCACAGATAGGAAAGGCTTAATGTCATCAAGAAGTCCGTTCCTCCCAACTTCATCTACAGATTGAATACAATCCCAATCAAAATTCCAGCAAATTATTTTGTGGATATGGACAAACTCATTTCTTAAGTATATATGAAGAGACAAAAGACCCAGAATAGCTAACGCAATGTTGAAGGACAAGAATAAAGTTGGAGTACTGACTTTACTCAGTATCAGATCCACTATAAAGCTCCAGTAATCAGACAGTGTAGTATTGGCAACAGAATACAACAGATAGCCCAGAAATATATCCACATAAATATAGTCAACTGATCTTTGACAAAGGTATAAAAGCAATACAATAAAGCAAAGACATGCTTTTCAACAAATGATGCTAGAACTGGATGAACACATGAAAAACATGAACCCAGACACAGAACTTACAACCTTCACCAAATCAAGCCAAAAACCTAAATGTAAAACATAAAACTCCTAAATGATAACAAAGGAAAAAACAGGATAACCTTGGGTTTGGCAATGACTTTTTAGATATACAATACCAAAAGCATAATCCCTAAAAGAAAGAATTGGGCTTCATTAAAATTAAAAACTTCTGCTCTGAGAAAGACACTGTCAAGACAATGAAAAAAATAAGCCAGAGAGAGGGAGAAAATATTTGCAAGACAAATCTGATAAAATAAAGTTATTGAGTTGTTTGGAGCGCGGGCTCTCAACCACAAGGTTGCCGGTTCGACTCCCACAAAGGATGGTGGGTAGCGCCCCCTGCAACTAGCAACTGGCAACTGGACCTGGAGCTGAGCTGCGCCCTCCACAACTAAGACTGAAAGGACAACTTGACTTGGAAAAAGACCTGGAAGTACACACTGTTCCCCAATAAAGTCCTGTTCCCCTTCCCCAATAAAATCTTTAAATAAAAAAAAAGTTATTGAAAATATATTAAAAACTCTTAAAAGCCAACAGTAAGAAAATAAACCTGATTTTTAAAAGGGCCAAAAACGTCAACAGATACCTCACCAGAGAAATACACAGATGGTAAACAAGCAGAAAAGATGCTCCACACCCTGTGTCAGCAGAGAAATGCAAATGTAAACCATGAGACAGATAGCACTACACTATGAGGATGGCCAACATCCACAATATTGGTGACATGAAATGCTGGTGAGGATGTAGAGAAAAAGGAACTCTCACCTATTTCTGGTGGAAATGAAAAGTGATTCAGTCATTTTGGAAGACAGTTTAGCAATTTCTAACAAAACTAAACATACCATATAATCCACCAATTACACTCCGTGGTATTTACCCAAAGGAGTTGTAAAATTATGTCTATACAAAAACCTGCACACAAATGTTTATAGCATCTTTATTCATAAGTGCCAAAACTTGGAAGCAACAAAAATGGACTTCTATAGGTGAATGGATAAAAGTAGTACATGCAGACAATGGAATACAATTCAGTTCTAGAAAGAAATCAGCTATCAAGCCTTGAAAAAACTTGGGAGGAATCTTAAATGCACATTACTAAGTGAAAAAAAAGCTAGTCTGAAAAAGCTACATATTATATGATTCCAAATATATGACATTCTGGAAAAGGCAAAACTATGGAGGCAGTAAAAAGATCAGTGTTTGCCAGAGGATGGGAAGATTCAAGCACGAACAGTTGGAAAACAGAGGATTTTTATGGCAGTGAAACTATTCTGTCTGATACTTTACTGGTGGATACTTGTCATTGTACATTTGTCCAAACCCACAAAACAACATGCACCAAAAGTGAACCCTAATGTGAATTAGTCAATGTAGGTTCATTGACTGTAACAAATGTACCACTCCGGTGAAGGATGTTGGTAACAGGGGAGGCTGTGCGTGTTCAAATAGGGAGTATATGGGAAATCTTGGGGCCTTCCTTTCTATTTTGTTGTGAAACTAAAACTGCTCTAAAAAATCTGAAAAGGCTACATACATTATGATTTCAACTGGTCTATGACATTCTGGAAAAGGCAAAACTATGAAAAAAGTGAAAAAACATAGTGGTTGTCAGGGTTTGGGAGGAAGGAGAAATGAATGGCAGAACACAGAAATTTTAGGGTAGTGAGACTGTTTTGTAGACTATTACAGTGGTGCATACATGTCATTAAACATTTGTCAAAACCCATAAAATAGAATGGACAACACCAAGAGTGAACCCTAAAGTAGAATATGGAATTTGAGCAACAATGTAGTGTCGAGTCACAGGTTGTAACAAATGTCCCATCTGGTGTGGGGTGCTGACAGTGGGGAGGGCTGCATGTGTATGAGGATGTGGGGTACACAGGATGTCTTTGTACTTTCCACTCCATTTCCCTATGGATCCAAAACTGCTCTAAAAAATAAACTTTATTAGTTTTTTAAACTGCCTATGTTAGAAAAAAGAAAGGTCTTAAATAAATTTCATCTCGTACCGTAAGAAATTAGAAAAAAAAGAGTAAGGTAAACCCAAAGTAAGCAGTAGAAAGGACAAAATAAAATCAGAGCAGAAATCAATAAAATACAAAACATAAAAACAACAGAAACAATCAGTAAAATGACAAGTTAATAATTTAAGAAGACTGAAAAAAATTCATAAACTTCTAGACAGTCTAATTAGGAAAAAAGAGAAAAGATATAAATTGCCAAATAGATGATAACCTGAATTAAAGAATTAAAGAAATTAAAGAATTAAAGAAACGGAATTATAGTTAAAAACCTTCCCATTAAAAAAAAAAAAAAAAAACCAACTTAGACCCAGATGGCTTTAGAAGTGAATTCTATCAAACATTAACAATATCAAATTTAGACAAACTCTTACAAAAAAGTGAGTAAGAGTGAATACTTGAAGCTCATTCTGTGAGGCCAGCATTACTTTTGATACCAAAACCAAAGACATTTTAAGAAAGAAAAACTACAGGCCAATATTCCTTATAAATATAGATGCAAAAAATGCTTTGCAATTTCAAAAAGTGCCATTCAACAATACATAAAAATGGCAATGCACCAATGTCAAATAGGATTTATCCCAGAAATGCACGTCTGGCTTAACAACTGGAAAATCAACCAATGTACTTCATCATATTAACAGGTTTTAAAAAGGCAAAAAATCATATCAATGTCTATTAAAAATGTATAGAAAAATTATTTGACAAACTCTAATATCCATGGCTAATAAAAACTCTCAGGAATAGAAGGAAACTTCTCAACATCATATGTAATATTAAAAAATTAAATACATAATACCCCCAAAGATCAAGAACAAAGCAAAGATGCTCACTCTCACCACTTTTGTTCAACACTGAACCAGGGGTTTTAAAGGATGTAGTTAAGAAACAAAACGCATCCAGATTGGAAAGGATGAGGTAAAACTGTCTTATTCATAGTTGGCATAATTATCTATGAAGAAAATCCTATGGAATAAGCTACTGGAAATAGTAAGTAATGCTCATTAAGGTTAAAGGGTACCAGATAAACACACAAAGCTACAAAAATATATTTCTATATATTAGCAAGGAACAATCAGAATACAACACTTGAAAAAAACAGTATAACAACAAATACTTAAGAGATAAGCTGAAAAAAAGATAAAACTGCACACTCATTGCTGAGATAATGACAAACTGTGTTTATAGATCAGAAGACTGATGTTACTTATTAAGATATCAACCTCCCTCAAAATGATTTGTATATTAAATGCAGTTCAAATCAAAATATTAGCAATCTTATTTCTACAACTTGAGAATCTGATTCTAAAATTCTTATAAAACGCAAAAAACCCAGAGTAAGCCAAAACGAATTTGAAAGAGAAAAACAAAGCTGAAGATAGACACTGCCTGATCTAAAAGGCTATTACAAAGCTACAATAATCAAGATAGTGTGGTATTAATGTAAGGGCAGACCAACAGATCAATGGAACAGAAGGGAGTCCATAAATAGATCCCATACAAATATGGTCAACTTGTTTTCAATAAATGCAGGTACAGGCAATTCCACAGAGAAAGAACAGTCTAGTCTTACCACAAATGGCTCTGGAAAAACTGGGTATCTCTATACTCAAATAAGTGGACTTTGATGCATAACTTACATCAGATGCAAAAATTAACGTAAAATGGATCATAGCTTTAAATGTAAAACATAAAAATATAAAACTTCTAAAAGAAAACATTTTAAAAATTATATACTAAACATAATTAAGAATGTTTGCTCAAACCAATGAGTAGGAAAAATATTTACAAATAATGTATCTGTTAAAGGACTTGCATCCAGAAGATACAATGTCTCACAAAACTCAGTAAGAAGAAAACAAACAAGCCAATAAAAAAAGGCAGGTGGTGGATAGATCTGAAAACAGATGCTTCACCAAAGAAAAAGAAAAAAGAAATAGCAAATACACAAATGGAAAGATGTTCAACATAATTCAGTCATTAGGAAAATGTAAATTAGAACCACAATGAGAAACCAACTACATACCCAGTAGGCCTAAAATAATAACAACTGACCATACCTAGTATTGCAAAGAATGTAGAGGAACAGGAACTCTTGTACACTGCTGGTGCAATTGTTAAATGGCACAATCACTTTGGAAATAGTTTGACAGTCTTAAAAAATGAAGGATACACCTACCATGTGACCCAGCTATTCCACTCCTTAGTATTTATGCAAGAGAAATAAAAGTGTATGTCCATACAAAGACTTGTACAATGTTCTAGTAGCTTTATTTACAATAGCCCAAAACTAGAAAACTGAATGTCCATCAATTGTTGAATGAATAAATAAATTATGGTATGTCCATACAATCGTAGTCAGCAATAAAAAAGAATGAACTGTTGATACATAACACGGACGAATCTCAAAATAATTAAGCTGCATATTTCCACTTTTAACATTCTAGAAAATTCAAACTAATTTACAGTGACAAAAAGCAGAACAGCAGTTGCCTGGGCAGGCACAAGGGTCAGAAGACAAGGAGAAGGGGATTATACTGAATCACAAAGAAATTTTACCTAGTGATTATAGTGATGGTTTTTCATCAAAAAATGCACTTTAAATTTGTGCAAATGTCAACTTTACCTCAATAAAGTTTAACAAAAGATCTAATGTATTCAATACAATCAACTTTTAAATACCTTTTTGTCATAAGATTATTTATTGCATGTACATGTGTGTGTATTTCCTTAAAAATTAAGTTTACTAAAAACATTTGTAAGGGTGAGTATTCAAACATGTTGTATTGCTGAATAATACAGGCAAAGAATAAAGACAGTAAAAATAGAGAATAAATCTATACCTGGATTTAATTATAACTTAAAAGTCCTAATGATTTTTTTAAAAGTTAATCTTTAAAGAAACAAAAATTTTTTAATTAAACATTTAAAAATATCAATTAACCTATTTTACAGAAATAATTTTGTTCTACATTAAAAAGTCTTAGAAAAACAGTATAAAATTTAACAGCTAATTTAAAAGACATACTTAGAATTAGGTCCTCATTTACCCTTTCCTAAAAATACTGCAAGGACAAAAGACAGAAGAAAACCTGATCAAGGATCTTTGGTACATGGAAAACCTTTTAAAACAGTACTTTAAGTTAAATCACCCCAAAATTTAAAAGACTAAATAAAGACTTTGAGCTATTTACAATGAGGGTCAGAAACAACCACTACGTCTTCTAGTAATGATAAAAAGTAATGTGTTAAATAAAATGACTTCTAATATGATATCAGGCTCAATTTTGCTACAAATTTAAAAATACAACACAACTGTGACTTACACACATCCAGGAATTTTTTCTGAAACAACACTGACACCAAACAAATCTGCTCACAGTCAAGAACTAACTTATGGGGGGATCACTTTGTCAGTTATATAAATGTCTAGCCACTGTTCTGTACTCCTAAAGCTACTACTGACATATTGAATGTCAACGGTATTTAAAAAGTAAAAAAAAACCAAAAAACTTTTTTTTTAAAGGTCAATAGCTAAGACTGTTTCCCCTTATCTTTCCTGAGTAGTAGTATAACCTTGTACTATATAAAAAAGGAAACAGATTGGAAGTGCTCAGAAAGACTAAAAACTGAGGAAATCAAGGGAAGCAATCACACCATCCTACAGACAGGTGAGCCTCCTACAGACAGGTGCGCTTCCTTTTCTGCCTTCTCAACTTGTTTTCTCATATTAAAGGATTCTCTGCATCAAGTCTGCAGATATCTAATCCCATCTGTTTCCATCTAATCCTCCTTTACCTAAAAACCTAAACTTCCCAATGATAACAACTGCAAGCTATGTTTCTAGGAAAGGCACTTACACACTTATGATCATTCTGGCAATGTTAATGATTAATATGAAATCCTGCTTTGTTCCTAGCAACTTTTATATATGTAAAAGTTGTCTGTTCCACAACCACGGTTATCAAAGATTCACGTGAAAATATTACACTGATAAATTATAGTTGCAGGATGTAACAGGCGACAATAACACCACATTAACATATCAAGGTATTTGTTGCTAATTCCTAGTTTGAAAAACGTTTTAGAGTCAGAAAGGGTTAAAAATTAGTCACAGAAAAAGTGCAAGTGAAAATTTTAAGACCGATAGAGTGAAGTTTAGTAAAGAAATAACTAAAAGGGAATTTTGTATTAAGAATGGCAAATGCAAGGTTCAAAAATGTGCAATCAAGACTGGCTAGGTACTAAAGGTATTTGAAAGCTGAAGTAGTAAAGTTGCCTGATCTGCAATTTAAATGTGGTCTAGTAACATGAACTATGGGTTCTAAAAGAAGCCCTGCAGCTCAGAGTAACACTCAGCCTTGCATTCCCTGACCTATTCCTGTTTCCACCAACAGAAGGTAAACGAGTGTGGGGAACCGACAATAAAATGACACTGTCTTACCATCTATGTACCTATCCCTTTCAAACACTCAAGGCCTCACCACATTATTTGTCTTTAATCTACCAGAGCTAATCTGATTATGACATTACCCCTGTTTAAATCAGTTGGTAAGAGGCGATCAGATTCTGAAACGTGGAAAGCACAGCAGAGTAAAAGGCGTATGCACATGTACATACTTGTACATGTAAATATATGTAAGTCATCCTGGGATAATACAGAACCCTGGTCTTGTGTGATACAACAAGAAATGTATCCTGAGATAAGGGTTACAAATGTCCAGGGCAACAGACTATGAATAACATTCGTATTATTAGCCTGTAAAATATGAATCAATGCAGTCTAATGAAATTCACTAAAAGGTAGGCTGATTTTAATAGATGAGGAGAACAAAAGGAAATTCCAGGAAAATACTCAATTATATATAAATATTTAGCATATGATGAGGAAGGGATTCCAAATCAGCAGGGAAAGAATTAAATTCTTTAATAACGGTACTAGAAAAACTGGTTAATAATTTGGAGGCAAGTATCTCATACAAAATAAAACAAATCCAGATGGATTATTTTAAAGACTTAAAATAATCTAAGAAACTAAAAAAAGTATTTAAAAAATCTTTGTCTAATTTTAAGGAAGGAAAGACTTTTCGAAGTATAGAAACAAAGTAAAAAATAAGAAAGGGAAAAGGCAGGTTTAGCTTTTCAAATTTATACTTCTACATCAATTTTAAAACCATTAAAATGTATTCATTCAGAGTCTAATCGCCTCTCACCACCTCCAAGTTACCCCCATCTCTCTCTGGATTGTTGCAATAACCTTCTAATGGCCTTCCTGCTGTCATTCTTGACTCTCTCCAGTTTATCCACAAGGAAGCAGCCAGAGGTCCTTACAAAACCTAAGTCAGACCGTGTTACGTCTCAGTTCAGAACTTCCAATGGCTCACTTTTCACTCAAACTAAAAAACAAAGCCCTTCCACTGGCTCACACAGCGCTGTGTGATTGGCCCCTCCCTCGCCTGGCCTCCTGTACTTACTGTCCCAGGCACCTGTCCCTGGCTCCACTTGTTTTCACATCACATTAACCAGGTGATAATAACCTTCATAATATTTAACATTTACTAAGTAATACTTACTGTGACCCAGACATTGTTCTAATTGCTTTACATACATTATCTCATTCAATTCCAATCATTATTTCCCCTACTTTAGATGATGAAATTCAGTTACAAAGAGGTTAATTAACTGTCTAAAAGCTCAGTAAGTGGTGAAGCCAGAATTCAAAATCACAGGTGGACGGATGAAGCCTACCCCACAACCCAAATTCTAACCTCAGTGATGCTTCCCACTGGTTATCTTTACTTAACATTCTTCAGAAGTAAGTACAGAATAAACAGAAGGTAGATTAAAAACTACCTTTTATGTAAATGGGCATATCGAAGTGCTTGATGTAGGTTAGAGAGGATGGAAAAGTTAGAGGAACCAGGACACCACGAATGATAACACTTCTGAAAGGTAAAACTCAGCACATAATTGATTATATAAAACAAAATATGGCACTTAAAACTTACTTTTTCTGTAGTAACAGTTAAGGAAGGAACCAATGCAGGTGATGGTTCTGGTTGTTTCTTGTGTTTTTGTTTGTGTTTATCCTTTTCTTTATATTTCTAAAAAATGAATAGAAGTAAAATTCAATTTAACTCATAACAAGTATATACGTTATACACACAAATACACACACATACGCACACGATAAAGATGACATTCATTTATAATTGTGCTTGGAATCTAAAATGTTAACAAATACTTGTCAAAAAATCACTTATAATCATATTTGATATGTAAACAATACTAGTCTTGTACTTACATTATAGCATTACTATATATATTAATATATTTTGAAATACAAAGTAATACTAGTTAAGTTATTTTAAAGTGACTTTAGCTCCCTCATCCTTGAACAACATAAAATAATGTAAAAAATATGAAGCCTGTAATCGTTTCCTACATTTATTTGACAAGCTATATATTTTTTCTCATTAAAAATACAAAATACTTTTGTGTACATTTTATAAATAGCACTTTAAAAGCACTACCACATCAGAATAGCATCAGATTCTCTATCATCATGCCTTGAATTCTATGGCTCACAAACTAGAAACCAGGGCAAGAAATTCTCTCCCCTAGGTTGACTCAGAAAATAGACGATTTAGTTATCACTAACAAAAATAATTTAAAGTTATGGTGTGCTTCACTTTTGAAGTCCTAAAACTGATAAACTGAATTTAAGAAGGAATTCAATTGAATGAGAAATTACATATTAGGAGCCAAACTTTATTTAATGTCTTAAAATTTCAACCAACTTGTTCTCAATTGTTTGAATCAATAGGTAAGAATTAGTATTGGGTGTGAAATTTGCTACTATTTAAAGAGTTAATTCAACTTATTTATTTCTCATAGTACTTAAAACTAACCATTCAGAACACTTCTGTTCAATGTGTGAAAGATTAGTATCATTGACCCTGCCCTAAAAGAGGTTACATACCAGCAAAATAAAAAGTTAAGGATAGATGTTTTACTATAAAACACAAGTACTGCCACTTTTTGCCTTTAATTCCTGATACAATTACATAACACATTTCTTGACTGCAATGTTAATACTTTAGCAACAAAGAATGTAAGACACCACAATAACAGTTTTTATTCGACTTTTAAAGTAAACTTTCTTCCTCTGAAGTTATTTTAATTGTGACTGATCATAATGACCACTAAGGAATCATGTCTCTATTTCTTCGTAATAGGATGTCACTGCTCCTCCCATCATAACATGTCGTCTTCTCCTCTCCCACGAATTGGGTTAGCCTTGGGACTGCTTTGGCCAAGAGGATGTAGCAGAAGGGATGCTGTGCCAAGTTCAGGAGCCTAGAGCTTTAAGAAGTCCTGTACAGCGTCCACCTTTGCTCGCTTGGGTCCCAGCCATCATGTGAAGAATCAGTTCACACTCTCCTGATAGGCCAAGTAGAGAAGACCGGAGGTACCCCAGCCTCCAGCCAGCACCATCTATGCCCAGACATGTTAACAAGACAGTCCTGGACCACCCAGCCAGCCACGGCTGAATGTAATCTCATGAAAAAACACTTTGATATCATGTGGTAAAAAGATGAATTGTTTCTGCTGGTTCTGCCTGTTACAAGCCACTAAAAAGTTGTGGGGTGGGGTGGTTTCTCAAGCAACAGTAGATAACCAAATCAGGACTAGAATGGGAGTTAAAGAAAGTACAAATTAAAAGTAACACACATTAGTTTTCTTTTTGCATACACCAAAATAATAAATATAGTTATACCATCTAATTTATAAATATGAGATTCAAGTGACCCTGGTCGATAAGTTCTATTATCAATATTTTTCTCCCATACAGACAACAAAGCAGCCTTTCTATCTTCGTATTCTACTTCCCATACTGGGCTATATTCGTATAAGAGCTGGGATAATAGTGAATGACCCTGAAAACAATAAGGTAAACAAAGTCTAAAAACTTGGAAAACCCCTGAAGAGTAAAAGGTATATGCACATGTACATGTGTGAGAATGTAAATATATGCAAGTGATCACAGAATAATACAGAACCCTAGTCTTGTGTGATACATCAAGAAATGTATCCTGATATGAGGGTTGCAAATGTTCAGGAGAACAGACTATGAATCAATTACATTCATATTATCGGCCTGTAAAATATGAATCAAAGCAATCTAATGACATTCACTGAAGAGGCTTATTTTAACAGATGAGTAGAATAAAAGGAAATTCCAGGAAAAGATTCAATTACATGTAAATATTTAGCATATGATAAAGAAGGGATTCCAAGTCATCAGGGAAAGACTAAAATTATTTAATAATTGTATTAGAAAAAACTGATTAGTAATTTGGGGGAAAGTATCTTATACAAAATAAAATCCAGATGCATTATTTTAGAGTTAAATAAAAATTACAATAATCTAAGAGGCTGGAAGAAAATATTTTTAAAATCTTTATCTAACTTTAAGGAAAGATAGGCTTTTTAAGTGTTAAAACAAAGTAAAAAATCAGAAAGGGAAAAGGCAGGTGTGGGGGCCCAGATCAAGTCACCCCAAGATGTACCTCGTGGTATGTATATGTTTTGAGCTAAAGGTAACATTAACCTAGGGCTCAAAGAGAGAGTTCTGACCCTCCCTTAACTACCCAGAACTTGAATTATCAGGAGCCTTGCCCATAGCAACGTATTATCAGAGATCACCTCTTTTGACCTATCTGTAGTGCAGGGTAAACTTCTATTTACTAAACATCTGCTCTTACCATCCTGCAATAACCCTCTGAAGCTCCCAAGGCACCTTACCTCATCCCTAGTTCAGAAGGTCTCATATACCCATTTCCCTTTCTATCTCTGAACCTCTTGTTCATGTGGGGTCTGTGACTCTCATGCATAAGGGTTCCCATACATATGTATGTATTAAACTTGGTTATTTTCTCTTGCTAATCTATCTTATATCTATTTGATTATTAGACCAGCAAAAGAACTTTGGGAGCAGAGGAAAGTTTCTTCTTCCCCCACAAGTTTATTCAAGAAATTACCTAACTTATACTAACGCCAATGTCTAAACAGTCTCCCAAGCATGAGCAAAAAAACTGTATGGCAGAGACTACAGCACAAAATAAACAATATAAAGAGTATAACATGCCTAAGAAATAAAAATCTCAACCTATGAGTAAATATAACTCAGCATAAAGTTATTTCTCAAAACCGCCCCATGCTAAATAAAACTTAATTTGAACATAAGTTCAAACAAAGCTCAAGAACAAGATGATAAACAGAAAAGGGTAAAAAAAACCAAAAACAACAAACCAAACTAAACAAACAAAAAAACTCGGGGAATGCAAACCAAAGTAATTTAAAAGCTAAAACAGAATCAGTAAATAAAGTAGAAAAAAACAAGAAAAGAATATAAAAATACTGCTAAAAGAAAGGCATGAAATAATCACTGATACAAATGAAAAACAGCAGACATTAAAGCAGTTACAGAGGAACTAATGCTACAGAAAACAAAGATAACCAAACATAAGGATAACTTGTGTCCTTCAAGTAGAGAATCCATTGAATGGGGCACAGATTTATTCAAATGTAAACGCGCACAAAATAAAAACTGAAAAAAAACAGTCTGAAAAATTCTGTTACAAATGTTTAACAGCAAGACTTATTGTAGTTCAACTTAGGAGAATGCAAAAAGGGAAAATATGAGTGTGTGTGGGAAGAGGGATTGCCCTTAGTCCTCTCCATAGCAATATTCCAAGCCCATTGATTAAATTCTTAGGTGAAAGAAAAGTGTAACCCAATGATACTATAAACAGCCAAGATATAGTTCAAAAATTAAGGCAAGAGGAAAACACTTTCCATTATGAAAAAAACTCCAAAGAACATATTCTTGAAAAAAGTTATTTGATAATAAAATTGAACCAATTTAAGAGATGAAATAAAGAACTTCTATGGAGAGGCTGTGGTTAAAGGGACTGGAAACAACAGGGATTTAAATTCAATACAGAATACCTAAAAAATTCTGAGGATTATGTTTATACAAGATAATATCACAGGCCTGAAAAATATAACATAAATGTCTTGAAAAACAAACAAACAAATTGGCTAGCAGGGAATGAGAGGAGCACGGGGGTACTATTGGCCTTTCATAGCAGGAGCTCAGTGCAGCTTTCAAAGCATGTAGTTAAAACAAAACTTAACACAGTTTGCCATCAAACAGTAACTGCACATAAATTCCTTCCTCGTAGACAAAGTCCCTGGTTTTCCTTGGCTAATCACACTCTCATATCCTCACAAAGTGGCCATATACTCCAGCCCAGAGGTGAACATGGGTGTATCTAAGTCAATTAATAAATCTATTATCCTTAGCTTTAGGTCTGGGATACATTTGGGTCAGGATAATAAAATACAAAGGGAAATTTTCTGTTCTCTTTCTTAAAAAGGTACTCCCTTCCTGCTTTTAGATGCTTAAATGTTAAGCCATGACCCCTAGAACAACTATAGTGACCTGGCAGCCATACCGAGAAAAGCCAAGAGAACCTCCAAGGACAACAATGCCCTACTATTGTTGAATTGGCTATTGTTAAATTAACCACTCTAAGAAAAGCCTCGCCTCTGAACTCGGGCAAAACAAATTTCCTATTGCTTTAGCAATATTCTGTTACAGCTAGAAGCATCTAAACTGGGAAGACAGCCTTAACCTCTTAATGTTTTTTGTTTGTTTTATAGTCTCCATTATTAAACTTGAAGATATATTTAAAGAAATCATCTCTTGTGGTAAGGAAATTATATTTAAGTTCAATATTGTTATCTATTTTATTTCATTTCTTTTTTTTTCTACATAGCCAAGTAAATCTGACTTCAATATTTTTCAAAAATTAATAGCATTACATCTTTTTTTAAATTTTATTGGGGAATATTGGGGGACAATGTGTTTCTCCAGGGCCCATCAGCTCCAAGTCGTTGTCCTTCAATCTTGCTGTGAAGGACACAGCTCAGCTCCAAGTCCAGTCGCTGTTTTCAATCTTTAGTTGCAGGGGGTGCTGCCCACCATCCCATGCGGGAATCGAACCGGCAACCTTGTTGTTGAGAGGTCCCGCTCTAACCAACTGAGCCATCTGGCCACCCCGCATTATATCATTTTAACAAGGTAATTTTTATTGCTCAAACCATTCTTTGTATCTCTGCATAGAAAAAACATCTGGAATGTCTATTTAGTAGTAGTGTTGATGGCTATTTCTACCTACTGGATTCTGAAGTGGGTTTTTAAAAAATTAAGTTGTATTTTTAAAAATGATCTGCCTTGGAGAGACAACCAAGATGGTGCAGTAGGTAAACCCTGTGTTTACCATCTCTCACAATCACACCAAATTACAACTAACCTACAAAACAACCATTACTGAGAATCGCCTAAAATCAAGCTGAACTGAAGCCTTTCAACTAAGGTCTTGCAGAAGCCACCTCCAGACTGGTAGGAGGGGCAGAGACGTGGAACGGGCTGGTCCCACACCAGTGTGTGACCATTAAACATCAGGAGGGCTATTTCAGCTGTGGGGATCCCCCATCCGCTAAAAGAGGGAGAGATCTCAGCCCCATTCCAGCACAGGGTTCCAGTGCCGGGGAGAAAAGTCCCCATGATCTCTGGTTGTGAAAACCAGCGGAGACTATGACTGAGTGAAGACAGTGCAGCTGCACTCACAGGTGCTCCTCTTAAAGGGACTGTGCGTGGACTTACCCACCAGAGGAATCACTCACTCTGAGCTCCAGCGCTGGGGCAGCAGCTGAAAAGGTAGCAGGGACATACGGGGAGAGAACTGAGTTGTATGGCTTGGGATGGGTGCTGGAGAGGCAGCTTTCTCCTGGACCAAGGAGCTGGCAGAGGCCATTGTTTCTTTGTTGAGCCGTCCCCCTTCCCTTCGTTCCAACACAGGCAGCCGCGACTTCTGAGTCTCTGCCTTTCGTTCGCCCAGCCCTGGTGATTGAAGACCTGGTCCTGCTCCACTTTCAGGCACACCCAGGCTGCTTCCAGTGGCTTTTCAAGCAGACCACCTGCCTTGGCTAAAGCTGCAGACTATCCTAGGGTCTCTCCAATGTTCGTGGAAACCACACAAGCAGCATCTGGCTTGAGCGTGTCCTGTACCTCTGGCTGAGCAGCCCTACGCCAGCACTAGTGGCAGCCGGCCTCGGTTCATGACTTGGCCTCTCAAAGGAGCTTCGAAGCACAGCATGGGAGGCCGACATCTGCGGATTTCTTTCTGGCTCCCGCTGGGTAGCCCTGGGTGGGGCACCGGCTGTGGCTAAAGTAGACCTAAGCGGATCCCTTCCAAGGTGGTCCTGGGACTGGCGCCCCCAGAGGCCAGCTTCAAAATGAGGTGGAGCATCACCCAGTCACCTCCAAATACAACATATCCACGGGGCGGATTGGGCAGGCACCAGAGTCCTGCTGGGGCAGATCCTGCTCTGTAGGGTCAGCCCCTGCACAACAACTCTTCCACTGTAGTCAAGGCCAGTCTTCACAACCAGTGAGCCCAAGGGTCAGTCCCTCCCATTGATGTGCAATTATCAACCAAGGTTCAACTATAAAAGGAGGGCGCACACAACCCACACAAAGGACATACCTGGAGTGCGTGGCTCAGGTGACCAGAAAGACTGCACCACTGAACCCCACAGCACACCTACTACATAAGGCCACTCTACTAAAACCAGAAGACATAGCAGCCCTACCTAATACATAGAAACAAACACAGGGAGGCAGCCAAAATGCAGACACAAAGAAACATGTCCCAAATAAAAGAACAAAGCTCCAGAAAAAGAACTAAGTGAAACGGAGATAAGCAATCTATCAGATGCAGAGTTCCAAACACTGGTTATAAGAATGCTCAGTGATCTCAGGGAGAACTTCAACAGAGAGATAGGAAGCATAAAAATGGAGATGAAAAGCATAAAAAAGAATGAGTCAGAAATAAAGGATACAATAATGGAAATTAAGAATATATTACAGGGAATCAACAGTAGAGTAGATGAAGCAGAGGATCCAATCAGCGATGCAGAAGATAAGGTAGCAGAAAACACCCAAGCAGAACAGCAAAAAAAAAAAAAAATAGAATCCAAAAAATTGAGGAGAGTTTAAGGGGCCTCCGGGACAACAACAAGCATACCAACATCCACATTATAGGGGTACTAGAAAGAGAAGAGAGAAAGCAAGAAACTGAAAATCTATTTGAAGAAGAAATGACAGAAAACTTCCCTAACCTGGTGAAGGAAACAGACATTCAAGCCCAGGAAGCGCAGTGAGTCCCAAACAAGATGAACCCAAAGAGGCCAATACCAAGACACATCATAATGCCAAAGGTTAAATACAAAGAGAAAATCTTAAAAGCAGTAAGAGAAAAGCAGTTAGTGACCTACAAGGGAGCCCACATAAGACCGGCAGCTGATTTCTCAACAGAAACTTTGCAGGTAAGAAGGGAGTGGCAGGAAATATTCCAAGTGATGAAAAGCAATGACATACAACCAAGATTGTTCTCCCCAACAAGGCTGTCATTTAGAATTGAAGGACAGATAAGGAGCTTCCCAGACAAGAAAAAGCTGAAGGAGTTCATCACCACAAAGCCAGTATTACAAGGAATCTTACAGGGACTTCTTTAAGATGGGAGGGGGTTAAGGATGGGTGAAAGGGGAAGGGATTAAGAAGTATAATACAAATTGGTTGTTATACAGTAGTGATGGTGATGTAGGGTATAGCGTAAGGAATATAGTCAACAATATTGTAATAACTAGGTATGGTGCCAGATAGGTACCAGCTCTATCAGGGTGATATAGATGGGAATGGGGTTCGGGGCAGGGTGAAAAAGGTGAAGGCATTAAGAAGTACAGTATGGGGAATATAACCAACAATGTCGTAAAGATGGTGTAAGGTGCTAGATGGGCACAGGACTTATCAGGGGGATCACGTCATAGACCGTGTAAATGTCTGACCACTGCGCTCTACACCTGAAGAGCTGAAGTAGAATAATATTGAATGTCAACTATAACTAAATATATAGGTATATATAGTCACGGGATGTAGAGTACAACATAAGGAAGACAATCGATGGTATTGTAACAGATATATAAGATGTCGGAGGGGTAAACTTGAGGGGTGGGTTATCACTTTATGAGGGGTTTAAATACCTTACGTTGCTTTATACACCTGAAACTAATAAAAATAATGAAAAAGCCTTTAAAAGATAAAACAATAAAACCAAAAACCCCTTCCCCATACCATGGAACTGGGACAACTATTGGGGTTTCTGTCTGAATCTGTGTCCCCAAATTTAAATTCTTTGATTCCCCAAATATGCTTGTTACTCTCCTTTCTGCTTTTTAATTCCAAGTTAACAAATCCAAAGGACATACATTTATCCTTATATTACTTGACCATTCATATGCATCTAAAACTGCTGAGCACTGACCTTCCTTCTTGAAATATTCACTTCTCCTGGATTCCAAAATACCAGCCTCTCCTAATTTCCTTCTTTATATATTGCTACTTCTTGATTCCCTCTGTAGACTGGCCCCTTCCCCATTATGAAGAAATATGAAAGGGAAAAAGGGAGAGAAGCCCTAACTTTCCATAGAATGCCAACTAATGGATGTACGCGTATAATGAATGATAGAATTAGAAAATCACTTTGTGTCAAACACTATTTACTTCAGGTAAAATCTTCAATGAATGCTAAGGCTTGTGGGTGAAAATGTGGTAAGACACAGAATATTTGCCCAATTTTCAGGGTGTGGCAACCAGATTTCAAGATAGTTCCCAATGACCTCTGCCCCTGGGTGGTATCCACCCAGAATAAACAGGCTGCACTACGTAACCAATAGAATATAGCAAAAATGGTGAGTCTTAAAAGTGGTTAAAATGGCAAACAACATTTTATATATATTTTACCACCAGTAAGTAATTTATATTTAAAAAAGGCATTCAACTAGGGGAAAAAAGACAGTATGTGACATCTAAGGCTGTCACAAAAAATATTGCAGCTTTCACCCTGCTCACTTTAGGAAAAGGTAGGTACCATGTCACAAGGATACTCAAGCAGGCCTATGGAAAGGTCCAGGCAGGAAGAAACTGAGGTTCTTGCTCAGCCAGCACCAACTTGCCAGCCATGTGAATAAGCCATCTCAGAAGCACATCCTCTAGACTTAGTCAAGTCTTCAAATGACTATAGATAGTCTGGCCAAAATTTTGACTGCAATCTGATGACAAACCGAGCTACAAATACCTAGTTAAATCCAAATTCCTGATCTACAAAAAATATGAGACAATAAACACTATAGTTTTAAGCCGCTAAATTTGAGGGTAAATTGTTACGCTGCAATAGTAGGTACTGATCCAGATTTTGTTATGAGGAATAGGATGCTACCATAACAACAAAATAAGAAAACTAAAAATATGGAAGTTGCTTGGAATTAGATGGTGGGCAGAAGCTGGAAGAACTTTCAAATTACTGTGTTTCCCCAAAAGTAAGACCAGGTCTCATATTAAGTTTTGCTCCAAAAGACGCATTAGGGCTTATGTTCAGGGTATATCATCCTGAAAAATCATGCTAGGGCTTATTTTCCAGTTAGGTCTTATTTTCGGGGAAACACAGTATGAGTGATGCCTAATAAGCACTGAAAAGACTGTTACTAGAAACCTTAACGGCCTTTCAGGAAGCTGCAATGGCAAGTTTAAAAAAAAAAATGTTTAAAAAAAAAGTAATTGAAAATTAGACACAATGGGATTTATAGATGATGTAATACAGAATTCTACACCTGAAATCTATGTAATTTTACTAACAATTGTCACCCCAATAAATTAAAAAAAAGAAATTAAAAAAACAAATTAGAGGAAAGGGAGTTCTCTTTTTATATAGTAACTGAAAATTTACCGACATTGTTGCCTATGGTGACATAGAAAATAGAAAATGTATTTAATGAATTGTATGATTTAACTGAGGAGATTTTCTAGGTAATATGTTGAAGGTATAGTCTGATTTTTTGCTATTTATAGTAAAAAACAGGAATATAGAGGAATAAACTAAATTAGAACTCTTGACAAAAAGGAACCAAGGTTTGCTAGTTTCGAAAATTCCCAATCTCTGCAGAGAGCACATAATGCTAACAGTAAGGAATGGTTTTCAATGAAAAATCTAAGCCACTGTCAGAAAATCATTGTATAAAGAATAAAACAAGGGTGTGTGACTGTAAAATCCATTGTTAAGATCTAAGGTAGTGCCTCAGAGAAACTGAAATAGGGGTTCAGAGATGTCAAGGTCATGAAAGACAAAGAATGAGGAACTATTCCACACCAGAAAAACTGAAGAGACATGACAACAACTAAACACAATGTGTGATCCTGGATTGAATTCTGGACCAGTAAAAGTTTCCCCCTTTCAGTATAGAGGACATTAATGGGTGAAATTTGAAAACGATCTACAGATTAGCTAATAGTTCTATAAAAATGTTAATTTACTGATTTTGATAATTATACTGTAATAATGCAGGGCTTTAAACATATTGAGTAAAACTACACACTCAAGTACTCAGGCTAAAGAGCATTACATTTGTAATTTACTCTCTCTAATGGTTAGAAAAAGATGGGGGGTGCCGAAAGAGAGAGATGGAAAGACAGCAAGAGGGTAGAGAGGATATGATAAAGCTAACAAAATAAAATGTTAACGTTTGGGGAATCTGGGTGAATGGTGAAGAGAAATAATGTGTAGTATTTTGTAAATCTTCTAAAAGTCTAAAATTATTAATCCTTCTCACTGGCTGCCCAACGCCCCAGGATGAAGACTAAAACTAGCATTACTTATAAAACTCCTCATGAAAGGCCCCTTCTTAACGAAATAGTCTCATCTCATATCACTCTTCAGTTCACCAAACACACACCCCAGACATTTTACATCAGTTGTTATTCCTGAAAATCCCTGCATTTCTTAACAATCTGCACATGTCACGGCTTAAAGCTTTAACTTAAGTGGAAGATTTCCAAAAGGAAAGTACACAAAAAAGGGAAGGGGATGACAGGTAACTCTCAATGTTGAAAACTTTCAAAAAGATACAGAGAAATAATGACAACTCTGTGACTGAGAGTTTTATTGCTTTGAGGGACACAGAAGTAGCCAATTCTCTTTCAAGAGATGAGTTGTCCTAAACAAAAGGGAAGTCCAGTCAATCCCTGAGATTCACTATACCTTAACAGTATTCATATCAGTAATAGCTCTTTTATCTGTTGCCAGCTATTAATAATAGAATGAAACTAACGGCAAGTAAGGGGGGGTGGGGGGGGAACAAATCCTTCTAGCTATAGTAGGGGACGGATGGGTTTCTGGCATACTTACTTGGAGTTAAGCGCATTTCCATATAATACGTTGTCACCAATGGTAACTCCGCGGCTACAAAGTGTTATATTAGGTTGGTATAAAAGTAATTACGGTTTAAAAGGTTAATAACTGCAAAAACTGTAATTACTTTTGCACCAACCCAATAAGAATAGTATTATACTTGTGATACATTACGGATTACTTAGCAATGAAGAGTGGGAAGAGGATGAGTCTAAGGATCAAATGAATTGGAACAAGATTACCTCAATGAAATAAATAACCACTGATATGTCTAAATAATGACCTACAACTCAGCTTTTTAAAGAAATCCTTTCCGAACTGGGAGCCTCCCAATACAACCACATTACCATAGATGATACGCTTCTCCATTTCCTACCCTTGCCCACATCTCACTCTATGGCAGTGCTTCTGTAAACATAAGGATACTAAGGCATAAAATAAAATTCTATTATATAATAAACATTAACTAACATTAACAGTTTTATAAGATATTCTTCTTAAATAATTCATGATCCAAACTGTTTCATAATTGAATTAATCTCCTCCTATACATATGGCTGTTAATTCATGTACTTCAGATATGTGCTTTGTTTCTTTTAAAAATATATGCCAATTTTTCCATTTATATAGGAACTTATTCAAAGTCGTATTTCACCATTAACTTTTCTTCTCTCCTTGCTGGCATTTCACAGTGACTATCTAACCACTATTAATATATCTTGGGCCACACAGAAACTCTCTGAAAAGCAAAAGGCTATGATTTTTTTATTTTCTTTTAATTGTATAAAAAGTTAACTTATTGATTCATTTTTTTAAGTAAGTGATTTGGATAAGACAATATTTAGTATTAAATATTCCTTATCATCACTTATGGTTTAATAAATGGTATTTTAAAATATGTGCCAGAATGAAGGCAGATAAAAGAATTCAGGAGAGTCCCTGTAATATATCTTATGAACAATATCATCAAAATGTAGCTCGTAATATATAGTATTTTAAAATAATAAAATATGAATGAATTATGAATGCTACCTTTCAATGCAACATTTTATAACACGATAAGCATATTTTCGAGACAACCCTACTGGATGTTAAAATATTAAAAGAGGCAAGGAGGAGAGAAAAATAGTCTATAACACCCAATCTTTTCAGCTACATTATCACTTAACATCATACCATAATAAAGAAAGTCCCTTCCCAAATATTACAAAGGCAATCAAACAAGTCTAACAGTAATAATAAATTTATAGTATGTTACCTCACAGCCTTTACAGATTATCATAAAATCTCAGTTATTACAAAATAAAATGCACATATGGATTTTAAGTTTGACAACAAAATCAAGTTGTATTAAAGTTATATATGCTAAAAATAAGATTCAGATAGTATTACATACAATGAAAAGACTGTCAACAGCTAAAATTTAAAGCTAAACAAGTCTAATTAAATACACTGTTTTATAATCTAGTATTCAACAACTGCAAAGAAAACCATAAAATAAAAAATCTAGTTCATTCTTAGAGCAAAACAAAGATTAATAAATAAAGTCCTCAGCACTGGTATTTATTAACACTTACTACATTTAATAACTATCCTTTAAAAAATAACATGACAGGGCATATATTAAGATAAAAATGATCATACAGTGAACACTTCTTTAAACAAGATAATGCTCACGAAATGGCAGAACAGAAGAACATCATTGGTAAGAATTCCCTCTTCACAATTTATGAGCCCTACCTAAGAATCCATTGTTCACAGATTAAAAGGCTTACATAAAATCTCACGGTGCTTCTTACTAAAACCGCTAATTAAACCAAATCTGCCATTTTTCCATCGGCAATCCAAACAACAGTCAGCAAGACAGAACCCTACTATTGTCACCATCACAAAACCACCTCATTAAAGAAGTCAATATGAATACGTACACTTGCTGCCTAAGACCTACAAAAAATTATACAAAACCAACCAGTGCTCTCAAGGTGACTATAAAGTTTTAATTATTATTTTACTCATAACTGGGAAATTAATCTCAAAATTAAAAACATGAGCTTTTAAAATGTTTTACCTTGAAAAAAGGCACAAACATAAATTAAACCAAATTAGTTTTTAAATAACATTAGCATTTCAATCACCTTCCCAGATCCTACGTATTTACGAACATGAAAATGTTAGGCAATTTAGTTTTTAACACAATCTATAGAAATATTTTCCAAACTGATTTATAGAAACTGTTTAAGAATAATATTCTTTTCCAATTGAGCGTGTCCCTTGTAGCCTCACTTTGTTAAAAACAATTCATAGTAATCCTTTTCCTATGTTGGTAATATGTCCTGTAAATGATTCTACTTACTATTAGTTTACTAAAAATTACACATATCCTTTAAAATATGTAAAAATGTAAGCAGAAACAGGTAAGTCAGAAGAAGAAAGATTAGTATTAGGCAAGCTTTTAGTGTTTTAATTAAAAGACAAAATATTCTCAAACAAATGGTATGATATTTGGCCATTAAAAAAATAATAAACCACTGAGAGAGAAAAAAACAGTCAAGAATATAAGAACTTCCAAATTGTTCTATTATAAAGAAAAAAAGCTGAAGAGATTTTTACTTACATGTGAAGTAATCAGTTAATTATATAGCAACAAACTATTATTGCTGAAGTCACCTAAAGATTTCACAAGATGACCACAGTTACACATGCAAGAAATCCCTCTCATGTTTTCAATCAAGTTGTATTTCAAACTTTCAGTTGAAATTAATATAGCCATATTCACAAATACGGCATTATTTTAGACCTACTCTTTGACTTAATACTCTTTTATAAGTTAAAAATTTTCAGTATTTCAAAGTCTCCATACAGCTATCAAGAACTTAACTTCATCTAAAAAAGAAAAATATCTATTAAGTCGATGTGCTACATATTTAGCAACAACAAATCCACTTACTTTTTTCTCTTTCTCATGATGTTTATCCTGAGAGTGAGAGGAAGAATCACTTAAACTTTGATCATATGACCTATTAGATCCCCGTTTGCTCTTTTTCTAAAAAAGAAAATATATATACATATATGTATATGTATATAAAACTTTTTAAATAATCTTTCTGTTAGGCTTAAACGAATTCAAGTGTAAAGTATTTAAAAATGTTTAGCGAAGTAAAAAAAAAAAAAGCCTCACTATTTTAAACTATATAATCCAGTTTAGACACCATCCATATATAATCTATTGCATTATAAAGAAAAAAAATCTAACCCTAAGTTAAACATTAATGCCATATTTTTGTACATTAAAATGTATGCAGATAGACTATATTTTCAAACAAGCAGTAGCTTATTTGTCACTTTATCACAAAACCACCTCGTTAAAAATATCAACTGTAATTTTCAATGTCTAGTTTAAAAAAGAAGTTTCAACCCAAATAGAGAATGCCATGTTGAAGAAGGATGCCAAGACTAGAAGAAAAGAAAATATTTGAAGAGTTACTTTATGCCACTAGGAAAAGCAAGAAGCCTTTAAATTTCATACAGTATTAAGGTATACAGTTTTCTAAAAACTTGTTTCTGCAGTTAAGAAAAAAAGAAAATGTCAGTGTTAGATCCATGCATTTTTCAAAGCATTACTAAAAGTACTACACATTTCTGTTTAAAATACTTACACAATTTCATAATCAAGTATGATGGTGAGAGTTATTTAAGGTGTTTAAAACTTGGTGGTACCATAATTAATTAAATAGATAAAAATGACTATAAAAGATGCTCAAGTTCCATGTAAATGCAGAGCTTATACAATCTTATTAAATTACTAAAGAGACCTTTCTTCCCCAACTAGCAAGTGGGAGAACAGCATGTCAATAACTAGCAATGAAAAAATTCTGTTTACGCAAACTTCAAAATCCATTTTAATTATTTCTACATTTTATCTGTATCATCTCTCATTGAGAAAATGAAAATTCGAATACGCTTTTAACATCTAAGTAGTAAAATATCTCAAAATTTTTCTTAAAACACTTCAATAATATACTGTCAATCATTAAAATAAATCAGTCTTCAATATCAAACAATATATACACAAACTCCTAAGTATTTTATATGCATGAATCAGAATATTGGAGTTACACGCTCCATAAATCCAATCTTTCAAGAAAAAGGAGCCCCTAATGATATTATTTATTGTTTTAAAAAGGAAGGAAGGAAAGAAAGAAGGGAGGGAGGGAAGATAAAAGAGGAAAGCCCCACTCACAAAGGAACCGTAACAATAAAAAACAATAAAAATTTTTTAAAGATACTAAAAAGAAAACAAAGCCTTGAACTTGCAGTATACAAATCTGATTGTTATCAATGACAAGTGAGAAATAGACACTTGAGACATTAAGAAATATTGATCCTTCAAAGAAATATGGACACAAAATATATAACAGTGAATCAAGTATTACTAACTCACTCAACCCATGCTAACTGTGCAACTTACCCATGCCACTGTGTAACAGTAGACTGACCAAATCTAAAATATTCCCAAGGTTGTATTTAAATACCGTGTTTCTCCGAAAATAAGACATAAATGGACAATCAGCTCTACTGCATCTTTTGGAGCAAAAATTAATATAAGACCCGGTATTACATTATATTACATTATATATTATATTATATTAGACCCGGTCTTATATAAGACCCGATGTTATGGTATGTTATGTTATATTAATTATATAACACTGGGTCTTGTATTATAGCAAAATAAGACTGGGTCTCATATCAATTTTTGCTCCAAAAGACGCATTAGAGCTGATTGTCTGGCTAGGTCTTATTTTCAGGGAAACATTGTAAACTTCTCTCAAGATCTTTAACAAGTTACAAAACAGTCTTATTTTACTTTTACTACCGACTAGTAAATAAAAATATAAATAAATAAATAAGGGGTAATAGTAATAAAGCAAAAACATGAGAAACAAATGACAGAGAATCTCAAAATATATGGTCAAATGTCAAAAAACAAATTAACTGAAAATAGTGTTGAATTTACAGAGGTTTTTAAACATTTGTTTTTTTCTACTAAATGTATACCAACATTTACTATTTACTAATATATATTCTAAATTACAACATTTTAGAATATTCACCTTTATAAATGAACTGAAGCAAAGTAAAAATCTTTAAAAATTACTAGATCTTTTAATCCCCACAAAGAAAATGCTAAGCAAACTTACGCAAAAACCAAACAAAAAGGAATAGCTATTATGCCTTTTTTATAAGAGTCACCTCTATTGTCAAAACTAATCACTTATTTTAATATTAATTTCTTACCAGCTTACTAAAATGGTATTTACAGTAGCCACAGTATTGGACGTTATCTGCGCCATTACCTTCTTCTTCACAAAGTAGTCCAGCAAACTGAGCACTGAAAATAAACGCCAAGTATGTCAATTAAATTTCAATCCACAGCATACATACTATAAATAAATCAAATTCACTTCCAAGCATGTAAGGTAGACCTCCTAAGAGAAAAGGGGAATATAAAAGGCTTTATTCTGGCTGTAACCAGGCACATTTTACTCCAACCTGCGATTGATAACATTTTTAAAAGTTATATTTATAATTTAATATAAACTTTTCATTCATCTGTAACAAGGATGAAGATTTATACATGTTTTACATCACAAAAGAGACTGAATTTCTTTAAGAAATCCCCCACCCCAATAATTAACACTTCATTTTACTTTTTCAATCTGTACAAGAGGTACAAATGGAAAGGTCAGGCCTCTAAAGGGCTGAAATGACATGTAATAGTGTTTGCCCATGGATGCAGATTGCATCCTGTTAGAAGGAAAATGCTTCAAGTCATAGCACAGTACAGTGGACAAGAAAAACAAGTTATGTTTTTCAGTCAAAAATAATGGAAGAAATGGAATTGAAACCTAAAGTTATGATAGTCATGTTTTTTAAAAACTAAGTGCTAAAATAAAGTTAGTCATCTTCTCAATGTGACCTTCCACTTTTAACATTCCAAAATTACAGTATTAGTATATATCTCATACCCCCCCAAAAAGGACTTTCATCTTTGGAAAATTAAGTACAGTATAAAGAGAATTTATAAAAACCAAAAATCTTTTCTATTCCCCAAGTGGGGACTTCATAAATCCACACAGTAAGAGTTCAAGAAATAAAGCACATGTCTATATTGACTGTTACATATAGACTGATTCTTTTTTTGTTTTGTATTCTCAAGAAACAAACATTTATTCACAGAGTTTTGGAATCAAAGATATAGACTGATTCTTAAAATTAGTAAGTAAATGGATTATTCCCAGATTTTTATTTTGAGCTATTGTCTATTATGTTGTATTTTTTTAGGATAATTTTTGCTCTTGAAATTTTATGCTGAAAAATATCTAAGTAACTTTATAAGAAGTTGCCACTACAATACTAAGATTGATGATTCCCTGCCCCTTGAAACAGAGACAATGACGAAACACTATCATTCATTATATCCTTACTAATATTTCAGGCACTACACTAAATTTACTGACATCAGCTCCTTTAATTCTAATAAGAAATCAAAGTGTAGGTAACCAACACCAATATTTTAAACAAAATGAAACTAAATTAAAAACATTAGAACCAGGGTCCACCTACTGAAAATTCACTCTGGTAAGTACGTTCAATTATTGGAATTATCTTTATTACAAGTAAGTAAATCTAAACATATAAACTATCCCAATAAAATTTACTGTAAATAATATTTGGGTACCTAAGTCTTTAATTTACAAGATATCCCCAGTTTTAGTTCTATATAATGATGGAAACAAACTTACCATGTCACATGGAAAGCCTGTCTACATCCGTGTTTATTACATGTCATGCAAGCACCAGTGGCCGCTTTGCTTTCTCTTCCTTGTTCATCACAAATGTAGCAAGTCTTAGGGTAGAGAAATGAAAAGAAAAAAATGAAACAAACCTTGCAAGTGCTTTACAGGAATATGAATTTTACACTTATCTTCAGAAGTCATGATCAGATTTACTATCTAACCTACTGTGTTTCCCCGAAAATAAGACCTAGCTGGACCATCAGCTCTAATGTGTCTTTTGGAGCAAAAATTAATGTAAGACCAGGTATGATATGATATATGATATGATATGACATGATGTTATATTATATTATATAAGACCCAGTCTTATATTCAAATAAGACCCACTATATTATATTAATTAAATTATATATATTATATATCATGTCATATTATATACTGACCTGATCTTATATTATATTACAATAAGACCGGGTCTTATATTAATTTTTGGTCCAAAAGACACATTAGAGCTGACGCTGTAACTAGGTCTTATTTTCAGGTAAACACGGTAGTTTATTTCAAAACACGAATTTGCTTTTTTTCTGATAGTAATCAAATTTTTACAAACATGAAAACATAAACAAGGACATACGAGTATAAATAGACCTAGTAGGATTTCAGGAAGGCACTCTCTTCCGTAGACTCAAAAACCTGGTAAGATGAGAAGAATCTTCACAGGCACTGAGGCCAGGGGCCAGGAGACAGCCCAGCACACCTTGGTCTAAAAATCTCCTCACCAATATACAACTGATTCTTGTAACAAGGGTGTAAAAGAGGTTTTTTGTCTTTTCTTTCTTCTGGAAGTAAGCATATCTAAGGGAGTTTGATACAGGGAGCTGAGAGCTAAAAGATGAGTGAGTCCTATGTGAATGAGCAAGGTCTAGGCCATTCCAACTGTCCACAAGAATCCCCAGTGGCCAGCTCATTCAGCCCTCCGCACCTGACAGACTACACCTGAAAGAGGAAGACACTTTAGACGAGGAGATGCTCCTAAGAGGTATTGGCCAATGAACGTTCCCAGCAACTTTAACATCTATCTGGGTCCTTTTCCCAGAGAAAATAGCTGATAGTTAGTAGTACCACCTTTCATGAAAGACTTAAATTACATAAATGGCAATCTACAAGTATCAGTGTATGATGAATAAAATTAATAGCTGACTAGAAGTTTACAAAAATTAATGTTTGTCTACATATAATCAGGTGATACACTTCTAAAAAGAAACCTATTTCTGAAGGTCTAACCTAGCCAGTTTCAATAGGAACACATGAATTTTTAAATCTAGAAAGATTTCTCCCACTATGCACTGTGTTACCAACTAACACCATTCAACAGTGTTTACCCAAAAAAACCTAATATCTAGTCAGGTAACTGGATTTCAACTCCTCTGTTGAAAGTAAGAGACTGAAATGAATTACAAAATTATTTTATACCTATAAAAAAGTAAAATCACAAATCATAACAAATCCAACCTAGACACACTGAATAAGAGCACCTTTAACTATTCAAATGACAAGAAGAGAATGTCAAACAATTACAATGAAATTGTAAGAATATCTCAAGGAATACCTCAGTGACTTCCAAAGTGCTGACAGTCAAAAGACACCATCATTTGACCATTCAATAAAACTAAAAATGACAATGGATATTTATTATAAAAATAAAGAGGAGGTAGGACTCCCAGACTACTGGAATGGCAGAGGAAAGAGCTCCCTGGATCTTCTCCTTAGTGAATCAGTCATTTAACAAGTGAAAACAATTTAAAAGTCTCTAAAAATTGTCTTAAAGACAAGCAACAAATAGAGCAAATTTTATTCAAGAATATCTACTAAATCTCAATAAGAACAGTGAGTGGGTCTGTTAAATTTGAGCTATAATCTGCTCCCATCACCACCACCACCCCCCACACACATATACACCCAGCTCCCTTTGAGGGAAATTCCCCTCTGGGTGGGTATTGTCAAGAAAATGAGGGCTCCCTCTCCCCCAGCTCTTAGTCCATGGCTGTAGTTTTACCCTCGGAGGGCCAGGTCTCCAGTGATCTTTCTCCCCCTCCTCCTCCCACTCACAGACTCCCACCCGAACAACAAGCCCAGAATCCTGGGGCCCTGTCATCCTTTCCCCAGCTTGCTAGTAGAATGGAAGTTCCAGGCCGGGAGAGACAGGTAGCCAGGGGCTACAATACCCTTCCCTCCTCCTAGCACCCTGTCAGAGTACTGGTGTCACT
The DNA here is from genome assembly GCF_004115265.2 of Rhinolophus ferrumequinum. NCBI lineage: Eukaryota > Metazoa > Chordata > Mammalia > Chiroptera > Rhinolophidae > Rhinolophus > Rhinolophus ferrumequinum. The sequence goes on along the minus strand of NW_022680355.1, from coordinate 6,649,636 downwards.
TCTGGAGAAGCAGGGTGCTGTCCCCATCCCCAGCTCCAGAGCAGTAGCACAGAGGTTCTACCCAGGTGGGCCTGAAAAACAAACAGCTCAGCAGCTCTGCCTGAGAGGCTTTATTTGGAATAGGGCTTGGAGAAGTTCATGCCTAAGGGTGCTGTCAAAAACACTTTGGTGGTGAACAATTAAGACAGGACTGGGAGCTCCAAGACACTAGTAGAAACAAGCAAAGCGGCAGGCCAGCCAGAAGATTAACAGAGAGAACCAGAGAAAGACAGCAAATAAGGGTGCTCCTAGGATCACACTTCTCTCTGGAGGTCCAGAAGGCTATGTACAAGAACTAGGTTGTACCCAATAAAGAGAAATCAAAGTGGGATTTGGGGCATTCTCTAAAGCCATACACAATGCCATCAACCAACAAGGCTCCATGGGCTTCAGTACAACCTATGATCAAAAACTGGCTGAACAATAAGCTGTTCTGACCCAGGGGCAACTCCTAAGAATCCTGACTTGAAAATAAAATCACACTTATACCTGATGGTCTGAAAGACTGTGCATGCTCAAGGCTGCACACTCTCAGAAACAACTCAAGAGAACCTTGGATGATCTTCCTGGAAAATAATCTCTAAGTCACATATACATCAAGTGGCAAAGGATTAAAATCTAACTAGCTAAAGGGGTAAAATCTTTGACTAATATGTGGGTTTTGTTGACTCAAAGGCAAACTAAGAAGTCAGGCTTAAAAGCAAAAGAAAAGACATTAGAAAAGGGCCATCTGAGGCTATATACATTGTTGGGAAAACAGACATCAGAGAACTATTGCAACCAAGTCATTAAACAAATAAATGAGCAAACAACAATAAAACTCACAAGGGGAAGGAAGAATCAGAGTGGCTATGTTATCTAAAATGTCTGTTTTGAATAAAAAAATTATAAGACATGCAAAGACACAGGAAAGTGTGACCCATACGCAAGAAGAAGAAAAAATGTTGGCATTCGAAACTGTCTTTGAGGGGGGGCTCAGATGTTAGACTTAGGAGACCAACCAAAAACGAATTCTGGAGTTTAAAGGGGCTCAACAGATTTGAGCTGGCAGTAGGGGGGGAAAAATCAACAAACTTAAAAAAAGAGGATCAATACTAAAGAACAGATTTTTTTAGATTATACTACCTAAAGAACAGTTTCAGAGAAATGTGGGACACCATTAAGTGCACCAACATATATATAGTAAGAAAACCAGGAATGGGAAAAAGGGATAGAAATCATACTAAAAAATGATGGCTGAGAACTTCCCAAAATTGATAAAAAATCCAAAAAGGTCAACAAACACCAAACAGGATAAACACAAAGAGATCCACAGTCAAAATGATGAAAGCCAAAAATAAAGAGAAAATCCTGAAAACAACATGAGAAAAATGGCTCATCACATGCATGGAAACCACAATAAAATTAACACCTGAGGTCTCACCAGAAACAATGGAGTACAGGAGGCAGGGAAAAAACATATTCAAAATGCTAAAAAAACAAAACTATCAACCAAGAATCCCATATCCAGCAAAAGTATATTGCAAAAATAAAGGTGAAATAAAGATATTCTCAGACAAACAAAAACTGAGATACTTTGTTGCTCCAAACCTGACTAATAAGAAATACTAAAGGAAATTCTTTAGGCTAAAATCAAGTGACACTAGACAGTTACTGCAATACACACACACACACACACACACACACACACACACACACACAGAGCTCCGGTCAATTATACCTCAGTAAAGCTGAAATTTTAGAAAAATAAATAAAATAGACGAATTAAAAACACACACAAAGAGCCTCTGACAAAGGTAATTATTTAGGAGATGATAAAAAACCATGTGATTAGATACTTCTCTCTCATTCTTCTCTTAATTTAAAAAGCAATTGCATAAAATAATGTCCATAAACTTTATTGTTGGGACTATAACATACAGAATGTAATATATTTGACAATGACAACACAATGAAATAAAGCTATATTGGAGTAAGGAAATAACACCATATGATAACTTGAACCCACAGGAAGAAATGAATAGAAACAAAAACGGTAGATAGGATCTAAATAAATAAATAAACAAACAAACAAATAAATAAATCTTAGCATCTTTAAAAGAAATAAGATTACATAAAGCAATAATTTTAGCAATATATTGTTGGGTTTATAGTATATATAGACATAATATCCATAATAATAGCAACACCAAAAGGAGGAAAGGAATGGAACTACAGAGAAATGGGTTTTCTACATCTTACTGGAAGGAAACTAGAATGTTAAGAATACTGTAAGCCCTTGAGCAACTACTAAGAAAACTCAAGAAAATATTTAAAAATCATGAAAGGAATGAAAATGTTACACTAGAAAATACCCACTTAAGATAAAAGAAGGTAGTATAAAAAAAAGAAAAAGAGAGGATTAAAGTAATCATAAGAAAAAGAAAACAAAAAGTAAAATGGCAGACATAAATCCAACCACATTAATAATAGCACTGAATGTAAAAGTATTCCAATCAAAAGGCAGAGATTAATAGATTGGATTAAAAAAACAAGTTCCATATGTTGTCTACAAGAGGCATACCAGTAATTTAAATTTGAAGATACAAATAAGTTAAAAGTAAAAGGAGAAAAAAAATTTACTATGCAAAGGCAAGCACAAGGCAGCTGCAATGGCTATCATTGTATCAAAACAACAACAACAACAAAAAGACTTTGAAACAAAAAGTTTCAAACAAAGAAAAAAAGTTTCAAGACACAGGGATATTTTCTAATAATGAAAAGGTCAATCCATCAAGATATAATAATTATAAGCACATACATGCATCTAACAGAGTCTTAAGACACACGAATCAAGATAGAAAAATAGTAATTTGATAATTTTGAAATTCTCATTAAATAGCTATTGGATCAAGAAGAAGAACTGTAAACTGAGGATTACTGAGAAAAATACTCCCAAACAACAAAAATCACATCTAAATAAAATGTCAAGTATGTGAATAAAGCTATACAGAGAGGCAAATTCATAGCCTGAAACTTTTCACTTTTTCAGAAAAAAAAATCATACTTTGACCTAATTTTTTAAAACAAAACAGTGTTCATATCAAAAGGATCCAAATTCCAACCTTACCTAAGTAGTAGAAAGCTTAAAGACCATCACACCAAACCTAACAGAAAAAGCCATTTAAAACTATACAATTACAATTCATCTTGAAACTATATAAGATTTGCAGTTGCAGAGAAACCAAGTAGCCTAAACACCAAGGAGCGATGCACTCTCCCCTACACTCAGAATGTCCACCAATGACAGAGCAATGGAAGAAGACATACAAATAAGAAATCAGCTAAAACTTTAACAAACTGCTAAAGGCTGATTGTGGCCTAGTGTGACAGTATAGAACCACAGACAGAAGAAAACTTCATACTCATTCACAGGCTCTATTCTATGAACTTTTACAAGGAACTCTTGGAGAAGACTGGAAGCAAGGAGACAAAACAACCAAAACGAACCGCCTGTGGTGCTACAGACATGAAGGAAAGAATCAGGCACCACTGAGGGAAAGATGAAATCCCACCTCTTGCCCAGACACTCCTTTCAAAATCTTTAAGCATCTGGAGCATTGGCAGCAAACCATCACACCCAGGGCATGAATAAAGACTGACCATGGTTTGGAGGACAAAGGAAAAATACGTCTTAATTCTAGGCAAGGGTCAGAAAAAATTCCTAACCCTAGGTAGGATCTGCTAACAATACTATTAGAAGTCTTCCAGGCTGGAGAAGCAGCAGGAAGCTCTCATCCTCACAAGTCCTTCCACAGACACAAAGGATACCATAAGAAGGGAGGGAGGGAGCGGTGAAACCCTAAAGCCCAGATATACAAAGCCTACCAAAGACTGAGGCTGGACCAAAACAAGTGACACACCATGCCCAAAACATCAAAAAACATACAACACCAAGGGAGGGGCAAAAGTGTGGTAGAGGGAAGAGCAGAGAGAAACCATCTTCTGTGTCACAGTGAACAGATACAGCTGAAAGCTGAGGGTGGAACACAAACACTGTGGAACCAAAACCCCAATACTCCAGTCCTCAACCTATATGTAAAGAATCATTAGAGGAGGACTAAGTGGCAGGGCCCCCCAAGGGTTCAGAAGATCGATCGTCAAGCCACAGAGAATTATTCTCAGGTTTCAAGAACCTGATGGAATTTGTCCAGCTGAATTACAAACCTGCTTTAGACCAGTAACCCTTTTTCTCCTTCCAATTTCTCCCTTTTGGAATAGAAATGTGTACACTACACCTATCCCACCATTGTATCTTGAAAGCAGACAAATTTTCTAGATTTCATAGGTTCACAGATGGAAAAAAACTTTGTCTCAGGATGGACAACACCCAGAGCTCACCCATGTCTGATGAGATTTGAAACATTTGAATTTATTATATTTTGATAAAATTTTTGAGTAGATGCTGGAATAGATTAAGACTGAGAGCCGCTGGTATAGAATGAAAGCATTTTTTGCATGTTGTAAGGACATGAATGGGGGGCAGAAGGCAGACTACTATGGGTTGGATTGCATCCCACTAAAAATGTTATGTTAAGTCCTAATAAGCCCCCAGTACTTCAGAATGTGACCTTATTTGGAAATAGTCATTGTAAGTGTAATTAGTTAAGATAAGGTCATAGTGGGGTAGGATAGGCCCCTAATCCAATATGATTAGCATCCTTATAAAAAGATGGCCACATGAGAACAGAGACAAAGGAAGAACACCATCTGCATGAAGGCAGAGATTGGGGTGATAAATAAATCTACAAACCAAGGAATGCCCAGGATTGCCAGCTGTCACCAGAAGCTAGGAGAGACGCATGGAACACATTCTCCTTCAGAGTTCTCAGAAGGCAACCCTACCAGCACCTTGATTTTAGACTTCTAGCTTCCATAACTTAAGAGAGAACAAATTTCTGTGGTTTTTAAGCCACAAAGTATTTGTGATACTTTGCTATGCTAGCCCTAAGAAATTAATACAGAGGCTGTATGAAAACTGGCTAAGAGTTGGTAATGTTTTGGAGTTGGGTGATCAATGGCAGGGCGGGGGGGTGTTGGTTAGTTTCATTATATTATTTTATACATATGACAATTTCCAAAATAAGTACTTCAAAATAAACAAAAGAAACAATGTTATGTAAGTAGGATAAAAATTAAACCTTTATAAAAGCAGAAGTAAACAAATTAGAAAACATCTCAACAATAAAATTAGAAATAAACCCCAAATGTGTTTATATTAGGCACAAAAGAAATCAACAGTTTAGATAAAGGTAAAAACCCCAATCAAATGTTTATATGAAGAAAACTAAACAGAGATGAGGTGATACACAAAGTATTCAACACTTTCGAAAAATAAAATCAATTTGTAAAGAAAATATCAAAGTTATTTTTTTATATTCTTCTAAAAGTCTATATGCTCCTACTATCACACAGCACACCAATCCCATGGTCTACACCTCAACACAGAATTTTCTGCATTCCTTTATTTCCTTATCATTGTGGGGGAAAGGTGGCAGGTACAAAAGGTACTTGATTTATCCCCTAAAAAAGAGGTCACATGGTTTGTTATCTGGGAACTTGGGTGGTCACAGTTTCAGAAGAAGTCAATACTTTGAACTTCAAAGGAAAAAAATTAGACCTATCTATAATGGGAAAAAATGGCAAACTGTGTATACTACAATTTGAGGAAAATACTTACCAGCAGTAGTAACCTGATCAATATTGGAAGTTGTTACTCTGCTCCTACTTGACACTATTTCATAGTATTCTATTACCCAGCACTGCTGAACATTGCTGTTGAAGGATGAAACCTCGGTATTCCAATTTTAGACCTAAAATGTATCCTTATCATTTACTTCTTAGATGTCTTGTTTTTTCCTCTATCTGGCACCTGTGATCATCCTATTACTCCTTGTAATTACAAATACAGACATGATATTTATATGGCCCTGTAAAATAAGACTTCAAATTTTCTTCCTTTTAAAATACTAATATAAGCTCTCTGTCTCCCAACCTATGGAACACCTCCATTTCTATCCCCTCTCTCTGAACATGCATTGTCACCTTGCCATTTTTTAACCTTCCTAACAGGTTAATCAATTATGATTTACATTCAATATAAATTTATCTAAGAAAAAAACCAATCTGACAGAACAGAATGCCTATACCAGCAGTGTGGAAGATGACAGGAAGGAACCTCCATACTGCAGGACAGATGAAAGCAGAGCCATAACCTGCTGCAACATGTTGTCAGCGTCTTCCCACAGATACGAGAAAAACTCTGTCAACATACAAGGTTATCTGGTTCAACAACTATTTTCTTCATCAAAAAAGAATAGACCATGTGTGTACTATGGCACAAGACATTAACTTCTGGTAATCCTTACATGTTTAATTTCAGCATTTTGGTTTTTTGTACTACAGGTTCACCATTATGGCAACTGAACTTTCCCCTTAAAGATAACTTCTGACAATGAACAAAGTCATTTTCATCTTCCATGTAACTTTGATAACTGCAAAAGTTGTATCATTTGCCTTCTAGATCTCACAGCAGGCAGAAAAAGCATCCAATTTGCCATCTGTGGAGAAAGAACCAGAGGAAGGGTTGTGGCTATCCCTCTGCCCATTTCCTCAAACTTGGCTGAATGGTGACGCTAATGGGATCTATAACTTCCTAGTCCTGCAAGGCTGCTCTGTGCTTGTGTGTAGAAACTATTCACACAGAGAATGATCTCTGTATTACAAGTGCAGGAAAATAAGAATGACACTATAATTTGGTATTTGCTATATATCCATATATAACCTAATTACTTTTAAAACTTTTTAAGCACCCTGTATATATCTGACATCCCTCCCTCCAAAAAAACTCTGAAGCATAACTGTGTGTCTATGAGCATTTTCTTTAAGTAACCAAAACAAAAAGGCAAAATGGTTTATACACAGACAAAAATTTAGTATTATTATTTAAACAGTTCATAACTTGAGAAAACCTAATAGTTTAAGCGATAAATGGACAAAAACCACAGACAATTCACAAGAAGAAATACCATTCTGATAGCCTGACAGGTAATCAAACAAATGAAAATTAATTTTCAATTATCAAATTAACAAATATTAAAAATGGTGTTTAAAACTTATCAGTATAGGCGATGCGGTAAAAATGGTATTTTCATAAATTATTAGCTATAAAAGTTTTGGAAACAATGAGACAATATTATACTCATAAGAACTTCAGAAACAGGTATAGTCTATGACACAATTCTAATTCTAGATTTCTAGCCAAAGGGAATAATCCAAAACACAGGAAAAAAAGGCTTGGTGAACCAAGATTTTTGTCACGCTTTTGTTTATAACACAAAAATAGTTCAATAAAACCACAATATTCAGTAATACAGGAACGGTGAAGCAAATTATGGCACAAATATTATAGGCAGTCATTCAAAATTAAGTGAAGAGCCAAGTATAAAAATCTGTATATTTGGCATAATTATAACTCTTTTCTTATTTATAGATCAAAAAAACAATTAGAAAAAATGCCAAAGTATTAAAAATGTTTATATATTTAATTTAAAATGTATTATTTTTAAATACATCAAATATTTAATTATTTAAGTACTATTTGACGTAATCTAAAATTTGGCAATCCTCACCATGATTGGGAGGTACAGAGTTTGAGGATCTATCAAGGGGTATTCCTATGATCCTTGGGTTAGTATATGTAAAATGTTTTATGTTATATCATATTCGGGGTGTTCAGTATTCTGGGGAAAGATTCCTTATGCTGTATCAGACTCCTGAAGAGTAAAAAAGATAAAGAATCACTAGTTTAGAAAAACATGACGTTTCAAAGTCCGTCTCCCCAGGAAACTGACACACTTTACTGAGATTTATTCCTTTAAAATCAAACAACTCACACAGATCACAGTTTACTCAATTATATGCAGATGGATTCCAAGCTTAAACAGAGTAGACTAAATAAAATTTTATGCCTTAATTCAATGTGCTAGTGTTACATAGTGAGAAAAAAATAAGACCCAATACACAATTATCCCTGTATCTGTTTCTCATGAAATCATCAAATGACCTAAATCATCTCCTTTAAAAGTTGTGCAAAAACTCGCTTGTGAATTATTACTTTTTATTGTTTTTTAAAAAAAGACAAATCTCAAGTTTATGCAAAATACTAAACTATTTTATTAAAGAATCAGCATATGCAATTTGGCGTATGTACATCAGGAACAGTTTATAGGCTTTTTTACAGTTGTTTTAAACAGAACATTTATGGGACAGGAAGGTAAAAAAGAACACCTACACATTATCTCTTTTGTAGAAATTGTCCTCTATATTCAATCAGTTTCTAATGTTAGAATAGCATCTAGGTACCCATGTTTTTCCTAGGTGAAAATGCCTTATTCTAAGCCCAAGTGCTTAGACCAGAGTTGCTCTGTTAGAAATTCAGAACTAGGACATTGAGTCAGTTATCTACAGGGAATTCAGATAAAATGGGAAGCAGAATGAGAGATTACTAAATGGAAGCAGAAATAGACTATAGACATAAGAGACAAGAAACTGTAGGACCCTAATCAAAGATGGAACGGACACTATCCATTTCTAGTCTCTGGCTTTGTAGTTCCAGATCCAACTCCCTATGTATGCGCATGTTGAGAGACTACCTACTATACAGCCTTTCAACCAACCCCATTTGTAGTTCAGCTAGTTTTAGTAAGTTTAATTTCTGACTGGAATAAAGTCTTTGGTCTTAAATCTAACCCCCTGTTATAATATTGGTTCAATGGAAAAAACTAAATTTGTCAAATTTGACTTTCCTTGTTTTATCATATTGCCCAGCAATGTAATCTCTCTTAAAGTATGAGTTTTTATAAAATCTTATCTCTTAATCAATTATACTTGGCAGACTATATTACATAAACATCTAAGAGTACTCAAGACACCAAATAAACATGAAAAAAACTGATAAAGGCAATTTACATGTTGGTGAGATTTTAATCCCATGAAATATTTAAAGTTAACCACTGTGTATTGCCATTTCCAGAAAGTTTAGATTGGACTGCTGCCTTTCGAAATAAGAGCAACAAAGAAATAACGCTAAAGGAAATTATACTACCATTCTTCCACAGTCCTTAGTAAACCCTATTTAATAAAATAACCTCTGAGCCCTAGAGTTGAAAAAAAGGCAATTAGAAGTGAAGTTAAATACAAAAGCACAAAACACACAAAAAACAAATACAATAAAAACTAAGAATGTGGGGGGCCGGCCCGGTGGCTCAGGCGGTTAGAGCTCCATGCTCCTAACTCCGAAGGCTGCCGGTTCGATTCCCACATGGGCCAGTGGGCTCTCAACCACAAGGTTCAACTCCTCGAGTCCTGCAAGGGAAGGTGGGCTGTACCCCCTGCAACTAGAAACGGCAACTGGACCTGGAGCTGAGCTGCACCCTCCACAACTAAGACTGAAAGGACAACAACTTGAAGCTGAACGGCACCCTCCACAACTAAGATCGAAAGGACAACAACTTGACTTGGAAAAAAGGCCTGGAAGTACACACTGTTCCCAATAAAGTCCTATTCCCCCTTCCCCAATAAAATCTTAAAAAAAAAAACAAAAAAAAACTAAGAATGTGTATATGCATGAATTGGGGGGAGGGAGGGAGACAAAGACAACTGAAAGAAGCCAAATAGGGAAATTCAAATTTAGAATGAGCTGTAGTACCAAAAAAGGTAAAAGGATGTTTTCATAGATACAGTTGCAAGATTGTTTTGCTTTTGCAAATGATTCAATTGTCCATAAAAGAAAAAAGGTTTTAAGTGTTCAATTGAGCAACTAGGATAAAGTGCCAAGCAAAAACAAACATATATTACAGTGTTTCCCCGAAAATAAGACCTAACTGGAAAATAAGCCCTAGCATGATTTTTCAGGATGACACCCCCTGAACATAAGCCCTAACGCGTCTTTGGAGCAAAAATTAATATAAGACCCGGTTTTATTTTCAGGGAAGCAGGGTATATGACTCTGACAATTAAGTTCGCGAACTCATCCTAGAAAAAATGCTACTTACCTCATTGCTGAATATCACTATGGTCACCTTCGAGGTACTCCCCTTGGGAAGCTATGCACTGATGCCAGTGCCTAGTCCACCCTTCAAAGCAATTTTGGAAAACAGAGCTGTTGTCGTATTACCCTTGATGTCCTGAATATCATCAAAATGTCTTCCTTTCAATATTTCCTTTATCATCAGGTAAAGAAAGAAGTCATTGGGGGCCAGATCAGGTGAGTGCGGAGGGTGTTCCAATACAGTTATCTGTTTACTGGCTAAAAACTCCCTCACAGACAGTGCCCTGTGAGCTGGTGCGTTGTTGTGATGAAAGAGCCATGAACTGTTGGCAAAAAGTTCAGGTCGTCTAACTTTTTCACGCAGCCTTTTCAGCATTTCCAAATAGTAAACCTGGTTAACTGTCCAGTTGGTACAAATTCATGATGAATAATCCCTCTGATATCAAACAAGGTGAGCAACATCGTTGCAACAAGTTCGCAAACTTCATTATCTGACCTCTTACAAAAGCAAATATTTAATGTTTTGGCAGAAATGTGAATTATATCTTGGGACCTTATTGTCATATTGTTACTATATGCTAGAGAAAAACTTGTAGACAAAAGACTTGTTTTACAAACAAGGTAGTAAATTCCACCAACATATGCCAAGAATTTCAAACTTAGTGTCTCTGTTCTATGAAATTAGTTTACTTGACTCCTCTATGTATGCTCTATCTCCGGTGGTGATGATGTACCTAGTACTTATTATCTTCTTGAAACTGAAAACCCATTCTGATTTTTCTTCCTCTCTCATCTTCTGTCACACTAAACTGATCATGAAGCCTGATCAATTAAACCTCTTACACATTACCTAAATGTCTTGTCCCTTCTTCATTCCTACCACTCTCCTACTTCAGACCCTCAGTATTACCTCTCTGGAACACTGTGAAAGCCTAAACAGCTGCTACGTAACTATTCTTTGTCTCTTTCTATTCCCCTTCTCTCAATCTTCCTTTCACTACCCAATGGAATGGTAACTATATGTGAGCATATCCTTCCCAAGTATAATATAAAAGCCCTTCAGTAAAGTTCAAGCTTCTTAAAATGATACGTGAGGCTCTTGAAAATCTGGTCCTGACAACCTCTCAGCATTCCACGTATCACAACCAAGGTCCTAGCAATATGGCCCTTCTCCCTCACTACCATCCCCTCCACCTTCCCCTTACCCCCTCTCCGATTGCCCACTTCAAAGCTTTCGCTCCTTCAGTTTGTAAAATTAATGGCCACTCGTGTGCTCCCTCTTGTTTCCTCCCCTCACAGCCAGCACCTGGAGGCCTCTTTTTAAAATTCAGAGAAGCTATAACCTTTTCTAAGACACTTCCCCTTTCTTTCTTCAGCTCTGTTAGGCTAGTTAAGTGAACAGTCTCTATTGTAGAAAGCTTGCACACGACTACACTGTTTAACAAGCACTGATTTGTGCATGTCTCTCCTACCATATCGGACCGTGTATTCCCCATGCTTCCAGCAGTGCCTGTACACATAAGAGGACGTGCCATAAATGCTGGCTAGATGAATGGCGGATGTGTGGAATGTTTAGCTCCACAAGCACTAACAGGAGTCCTAAAAATCAGAGAAAATACTTAGTACTTTCAAACTTTTTCACCCAAATGCTAAATATATTGATTAAAAACTTCTCTTAATAGCTATCCACCACTACTTTTGAAAAACATTGAAAGGAAGTTGGACTAGCAACTTCTAAGTTTTCCTCTATCTTAAAGCGTTTACAGTTCAATGACACCGTGTTTTATGGTGTTTTTTATTTACTTCTTTGTTTGGTCTGTTATGATTCTTTCTATACTTATTAAACAAACACTCATTCCTTCATGCACGTCCAATAAATAAAGACTGTTCAAAAAGATATATACAGGACACACACATCATTTGCTAACTATTCTCTATGGAAATTGCAGCTTTCTGAAACAAATGCTTCCTTGACTCTAACGAACACAAGCCCCCACCTGAAAAAAGTTCACAAATCTCCATGTTGCCCCAATTTTGACATTTCTTAAAAATTACCAAAAGGTAATTTAAAGGTAACATTCATTATGCTTACTAACAAAATGTATATATGTCAGTGAAATGAGGAATTGATACAATACAAGAGATCAAAAAATAAAACCACAAATCTGATGACAAATGGTACAAAAGCTGGCCATTATATATTTAATGGAGAAAATTTAACAACATAACAGGTCAACACAGTGAATTCTCTGCAATTTAGATGTTATACAGATATTCTAAAAATTTCCTTTCCTATCACTCACAAAATTTCCTTTTATTTTTTTCTAAATACAACAATGTTTCAGCCACAAAATAATTTTTATTCTTCTCTGAATTGCCTACTACCTGCCCTTTGCACCTACTACCCATTTTATTTTACTTTCTCTGTCTGGAATTATTATTTGATCCTTTTTTCACACGTCAAATTCCTAGTTATTCTGCAAAGCTCTTATTATCTCTTTGTATGCCTTATTCAATTCCTTAGGCAAAAATAATCCCTCCTTTTATTATGTTCCATAACAATTCATTCAGATTTTTTATTATTTATAATATATATTATTTTCATACATTGTAATTACATATTTACTTGACTAAGAGTGTCACATTGAGAAAAACCCTGTATTTTATTTATCTCTGAATTCCTAGCATCTAGCACAATGCCTGATACAAAGTAGGTCCATAGTAAGTGCCTAATACTTTAATAAATGCTCTCCAAATTATTCTTTACTACCATCCATTAAGGATTGTTGCCTTCCAGAATTCAATAATCCATTTTCCAATTGTTCCTGTAATTTCAGAATTTACATATACCCTATTTACTATGATCAGAATATTAAAAAATTAGAATGAATCCTGTGTAGTTAGATTTGGAGAAGTTACTAAAAGTTTATGGTTCTCTATATACGTATACAGATTCATCAATAGAAATACATATAGATATGTGTGTATGTATATATATATATCCATATATTGAATCAGAAGTATCATTGTGACCTCCTACTCTTTAATATATAGACATAAATATTAAAAATATGTAGATGTGAATGCGTGTATAGCTGTGTATCTATATACACAAATCTATTTCCTAGGTATTCCCACTAGGAGGGTCTGGGAGCAGCAATATCTAAGTAACAATGAGCACACCCAGTGCCCACTTTGGTTTCTAAGTACCATTCTCACCTAAAAGGAATCAAGGCTTCATTGAGAAATGGTGATTCCAGGGCTAGAGCAGGAATGATACCAGATGAGCCTGGAACATACTATTGTGTCAGAGGTAAGAAAGTGCTCACAGAATGTAAAAACATGTCAAAAGACACAAAAGTCACCTTGAAGGGGTCCCATCAGCCAAACCTGAAATAATTATGAGCATCAAAATAAATGACAATAATGAGGAATAACCTCTTAAAATAAAATAGTAACACACAGTCCATATTAGTTCATACTAATATAAATAAATGGAGAGTGAAGAAAGTTTTTTTTTAAAGTGGAATGCCAACTGATGAATGTAAAAGAAATGATGGGGTTAGAAAATCACCACTTGCCATCAATCACAGTAATAAATTAAGCCAAGAAACAATAATGGATGCTGTAATTAGCAGGTAAAAGGCACAAGAAACAAGATATTTACAAAGTACTTCCCTCATAAAATGTTTATTGATTATAAAGGGAAAAAAAGAAGATTAACCTCCCAGTGGAGAAACCTTGCAGGCACAACCTTCACCAAGCGATCAAGGTAACATCACCAGTAATGGGAAACCTGAAATCATGTACCACCTGATAGGATGCAATGAGAACTCAGCATCACTTCTGTGATATTCCTACTAAAAACACATAATCTGAATTTAATCATGAGGAAACATTAGAAAAATCCAAACAGAGGGACATTCTACAAAAACATCAGGCCTGTAATCTTCAGAAGTATCAAAACTATAAAAGTCGAGGGAAAAAAATGAATTACTATATCAGATTAAAAGAGACTCAAGAAACAAAATGCATCCTGTGATCCTTTGGCTATGAAAGACATTACTGGGAAAATTGGAGAAATTAGGGAAATAATGATGAGGTCTGTGGAGTAGACGGTAATAATGCATAAATGTTAATTACTTGATTCTGATGGCTGCATTCTGGTCATGTAGGAGAAATCCTTCGTTATAGGAAATATATACTACGGTAAAGAAGTCAGGGGTGCCAGTATCATATTGATAAATTACTCTCAAATGGTTTAGGAGACGAACAGCTTTTTGTACTATTAATGTAACCTTCATTTAAGTTTCAAGTTTCAAATTATTTCAAAATTAAAAGGAAAAACAAGTATTTTTAAAATGAACGTTGAAAGTACTAAGGAAGTATTTATACATTAGTGTAGGGAAAGATTTTCTTTATATGGCATCAAAAGCAGAAACAATAAAGAGTAGTTGTGTAAATTATGTAAAAAATTTAAACTTATGAACTAGAAAAACTGACCTGTTAGAATAGTACCAACAAAAATAAAACCAGGAAGACACAATGAAAGCCAAAAAAGAAAATGTTAAATTATAATCAAAGGCACACACAGCAAGTATATAAGAAAAAAAAAGAATAGTATCTCTAATATAAAAAAACTTTGTAAGAAAAAATAAAAACATTGCAACTTTAAAGTGAACCAAGAGCAATTCAAGTTCAATTAACAAACACGAATAACCTTTTTTAAAAAAATCTTTAAAATATTTAACCTTACCAGTACTCACAGAAAACCATTCAAAAGCTCTAATATTTTTACTAAAAATAGCAAAGATTGTTTTAATGTTGATACAGTGATAATGTGAATAAGAAGATATAGGAGTGTAACAGATATACGGTTATGAGCAATCTCACTTATTACTAGTGCAGTATAAATTAGAAACTGCACTCTAAAGGTCAATTTCACACAACAGACATCAAATGAGGTGCTTCAATGATAATACAGTTCATCAAATCTAACAATACTCTGTATTACATGCTAAGTAGCCACTAAAAATAATGGCAAAAGTAAAATTTACTGACACAAAAAGATGTTTATAACTTACAACTTAATAATTTACAAAACACAGACAAAAAAATATAAGCAATATATCCAAATCTTTTACAAGTATATAGTATATGTAAAACTGCACACACAAAAAAATCTAGAAAGATCTGAACGAGAGTATTTAGGATGATTTTTGTCTTGCATTTTTATTTTTCTGTATTTCCAAATTTTAAAAATAAATATTGATCTGCATTATAAACGTTTAATACAAAAATATTTGAAATCTTAAAATTGGCTGCAGTGACACTCTCACACAGATGGAATAAATCAACAAGGTACCTCAAGTAAAAGATAACACTATATTGAATGGCACATTAGGTAACAGAAAATCATCTAATATGCGAAAAGAGAATGAAATAAAAATACATATGTACAAAATCAAGAAAAAAATATATGGAAAAAAAAGCAAACATTAAGGTTTATAAAAAGCTAACAACAAAAATCCTATCTTGGGGGGAGAAAATAATATGAGGAGGAACAAATAATATTCTGTAACAGGATTTTTTTTTAAGAAAGGATGTATGATAACATACTTATCATATGATATATGATAACATGATATCATGTGATAACACAATATTACGCAAAATAATAATTGATTCAAATTTAATGGAAACTTAATGTTTTAAAGAACAAAAAAAGGTCAGTAATTCTTAAATGACAAATCTATAAGAATTAAAATGTCATGTAAATGTTAGAATATTAAATATCTAGGTTAGCATTAAAAATTAGCATATCTGAGCGCATGTGTAGGTGTGACAGCCTTCACTGGAGTTGGACCAGGCCAGGTGCTCAGAGTTGGTCATGTTCACCAATAAATAAAACTAGTACTTAAAAAAAATTAATATAGTTTTGTTTTGTACTCCTGTGGCCTTAATAACATTATTTTCGTAATTGTAGTTTACCACAGTAATTATAACTTTTTCAAAAACTCTGGAATTTGATTGGGGCCTATAATTCTTTTTTTTTTTTTTTTAAGGAGGGCGCAGCTCACAGTGGCCCACGCATGGATTAAACCAGCAACCTTGGTGTTATTAGCACCACGCTCTAACCAACTGAGCTAACCAGCCACCCCTGATTTAAATTTTTTAATGTAAGCCTATAATAAAACAAAATACAAAACAATTCCTCTATACTTCCCAGTTTTAAAACAAAAACATTATATTCAAACATCAATAAGATAATATCCACTGTACCTTATTGTAACGATCATGTGGAACAGACTGTAAAACAATTGGTTCCATTGTAGAAACATTGGCAAATTGTACCTCTGGAATATATAGGGCACAAACCACATGAGCCCAACCTAAAAATAAATAAATAAAAATAATGTCATTTTTCCTACTGAATTAAGAAACTGTGGTACACTTACACAATGGAGTATTATGCAGCCAAAAAGAAGAATCAAATCTTACTATTTGCAACAATATGGATGGACCTAGAGAACACTATGCTAAATGAAATAAGTCAGACAGACAAATACCATACGACCTCACTTATATGTGAAACCTAAAGAAAAGAATAAATAAACAAACTAATCAGAAACAGTCTCAGAGATACAGAGGAAAAAACTGAGGGTTAATAGATGGGGGGTGGGTGGGGATGAGGGAGGTGGTGAGAGGATTAGAAAGCACAACCGGTAACCACAAGATTGCCACAGGGATATGAAACTCAGTTTGGGGTATATAATCAATAATGTTGTAAAGATTTTGTAGGGTATCCAATGGACACCTGTCTTATTAGACTGACCACTTCAGGGACGGTGTAGATGCCTGATCACTGCGCTGCACAGCTGAAGCTGAAGCTGAATAATAATGAATGTCAACTATTATTTTATATATATATAGTCACAAGAAGTGGAGTACAGCATTAGGAATAGAAACAGTGGAAATGTAATGGCTGTGTGCGATGTCAGAGGGGTAGGAGATTGGGGGAGGGGAGTTATCACTTTGTGAGGGATATAAATGATAAATATCTATTACATTGTTTTGTACATCTGAAACTAATAAAATAAAATTAAAATTAAAAAATAATGTCATTTTCCAGTTTTCAATTAAGCTTTTCCAAAGATCAGTAAAATCATTAACTTTCTAAAGAGATCCCTTAAATGTCTACCTAAGCAAATACACACCAAAAATTTTGACAAATTCTCTGAATAGTCAAACTACTACTGATAATGCACCCTTAATCATTTCTGTAGTTATTATGCACAGAAACACAAATAAAGGGAAACATTTTAAAATTCAGATTCTGGCAAGGACTGACACTTCTTATAAATAATTCAGATCAACACTACTATGGGGAATCCACTGTTAAAATAAGATGTTTTATAGTGGAATACCTAAAATGAAAAAAGTTAATACTTTAATCTTAAATGTCAATATTAATTTTTTTACTTTTATATTATTGTCAATATTTTTAAATTGATATTTTTACTAGTTCTAACATTCACTATTTTAGTATTTCAATATTTCACTTAAAATACGTTAATAATTGATATGAAATGTTAATGCTTCTTTTAATTTTCAAAATGTGCCTGAAGATATCAAAAAGCTGAAGTGATAGTGAGGAATTACTAATTCAAAACTGGAAAAGGAAGAAAGTCCAGGGTGGTGAGTACAGCTTTTGGCCACTTCTGCCACCCAGGGGACATTTGCCTACTTCAGAGAAAGCAGCTGAGAAGGTGAAAGGTACTTTTAACAAATACAGAAGGCTAGAAGTATAGGGATGTTATGCTCACAGACAATCAGGGGAGAAGAGGAACTAGTAAACTCCTCATCCCCTTTCAACTACAACACTGAAGGGCTGGCAAGTTGTAACAATAACTTGGAGTAACAATAAACTAAAAATAAACTAAAAGGAGTAACAATAAACTAAAAATACGTACAGTCTCAAAGAGACTGCAGTTGGGCTTTGATCATCTTAAACTCTGAAATCGGACTCATTTAATCCTAAATTACAAGCACCCCCAGGCACCAGACAGAAGTAAATATACATCCTTTATGAAGGAAAACAATGTCATCTTGGCTACACATAATTTCTACTATTAGTTCATTATCAGTTTCAGCACACATTAAAAAGTATCAAACACATTAGAATCAGGACAGCGTGAATGAAAACCAACAGAAAAATGCAAATAAAAACAGATATGTATTTTGGAGTTTCAGACATAGGCATCCAAGTATGCCTAAGTATGCTTAAGCAAAGTAAGTATGCTTGTTACAGTATGTTCAAATAAATGTAACACAAAATTGAAAATTTTTTCAAAGAATTGGAAACTATAAGAATAAACCAAATAAAACTCCAGAGGTCAAAAAACTTAAAAAAGAATCAATGGGTAGGATCAACAATGGTTTAGACATAGATTAAACCAGAATTAGAGGGCAACAACAAAATAGGTCAGGAGAAAATACCCAGAATGTTAGCACAAAATTCAAAAGTATGAAAATACAAAAAGAAGACAGGAGACATGAACAATATAAGCAAGCCTAACACACAAGTCAGAGAAATACAAGAGAAATGGCACAAAAGCAACATCTGAAATGATAATACCTAAAAACTTGCAAAACAGAAGAAAGATGGCAAGTCATAGACAGAAGAACCAAAATAAATCCCAGGGTAAACAAAAATAAATCTATACTTAGGTATATTAGTACAACTACAGAAAACCAAAAGAAAAGAGATAAAAATCTTAAAACCACCCAAAGACAAGTTATCATCAAAAGAACAACTGGATAAATAAAGCCTCGAAATATCTTTAAACAAACTTCCATTAAAGGGAGCACCAAACAATTTTCCTCAGGCAACAGAAAAAAATGAGCCAAGAAGAAAGTTCCAAAATGAAGAAGAAAAGGAAGCATAATAAGCATGTTGATACTTTCAATGGATACTGGCTGGATAAAACAACACCTTCTTTCACTTAAAATACATATGACTGCTTACATCAAAAATTAAAATGTTGGCTGGAAAAGTTTTCAATGTATGTAAATTTAACACATATTAAACCTATAACAAAGACTGGGGAAAGAACAGAGAAAAGACATCTATATGGTTTCAAGGTTTCTACATTTTGTGGTACACACAGTAGACTGAATTTATTGGTATAAAAATTATAATCCCCAAATCAACAACTACATAAATATTAATATTTGTATATATGGGAAGATATAGCCAAAAAAGGTAACTTAATGCAATTAAATTTAAATGCAATACTAATTAATTGCATTATTAAACTGATTTAAATCAATGCTAAAAAATATTTATATAATCACAAAGAAAGAAAAGGAACAGAGGAACAATGGAACAATAAAATAATACAATCAAGATTAAGAAGGAAATATAGGAGACTTCCACTTCTGGTCAAAATGGATTAAGAGGGTCCAAATTTAGCCTCCTGCACGAAACCCTCTTCCCAATCCAAAAAAAATAGACAAAATAATTGAGACAATGGTTCTTAAGACCCTGGTACCATCAGATAATTAAGGACAGCAATCCCAAAGAGACAAGAAACAAAGGAAGAGAGCCCTTGGTTTCCCCAGCTTAATGTCCTGAGAGTTCTTCCAGGCCAAGGCACAGGGAAAGGATCTGAAGCCAAGCCCAGAACACTCCGAAAGTTAGGGAGATCCGGTGAGACCAAGGCAGCTAAAATTGGCAGGACAAAATACAAGAAATGAAAGCTGTTCACAGAGACAAGACCCACAGAAAGAGAGACGCAGAGAGCACCACTTGAGTATTAAGCAGAGAACATATATGAATGAATAAATTGCATGAGGTTGGGAAAAGAACCGTACCAAGGACTAGTGGGAATAGTATCCAGCAGGCACAAACGGCCAGGAACAGTGCCGGTTCTCCTAGCCAGACTGGAAAAACTAGTAACTCACAGGGCAGTGGGAAGAATACTCAGAAAGGTCTTGCCTCAGCAGTGGGGCATAATAACCCCTAGAATGAGCACTGCTCTGGAACCACCTAATAAATCATAAGAGCAGGACTTTAAATGATCAAACTGCTTCCAAGGAACATAACTACTTTCAGAACAAAACTCAAGATTTTTTAGAAATGCAAAAGTATCCAGATTTATGTCAGCAAAAATGATGAAGTAGGCAGCTCCAAGGGCACATTTCACTACAGAAACATCAAAACATCAAGCAGGAACTGTCCAAACCAATTTTGTCAGGACTGTGGAAAAGAGTGAAAGGTTTACAGCAACCAAGCAAATGCTACAAAAAAAGGCAACTTAAAAATGGTAGGAAAGCTTTGGGCATTTTTTTCTTTCCCTTGACCCATGCCTACCTACCCTGGGTTCAGTGGAGGTCCTGAAGACAGCACCTTCAGTTCCAAGCATCAGAAGGAGCCGAGCAGATTTTATCTACAAAGAACTGTGTTCTAAAATACCTGCAGCTACTGAAGAACTAACACAACAGCCTTACTCTTCTTTTAACAAGCTCACAACTTACTCAGGACAGAAAAGGGGTAAGGCTACTCCTGTAATCACTGTCAGGTAGATAAAAAACCCACAGATGTCTGGGGCAAAAGAATAGTGGTTCAAGCATACAATCGAGGGCCGAAAGCCTGGGAAAAATCAGAAAATCTGAGGACAAAGTTTCTTGGAGAAATTGGGGCATTAGAGAGCAACACAAGCCAAAAAGTGGAAATAACCCAAACATCCACTAACTGTAAAATAAACAAAATATGGTGTATCTATACGCTGGAATATCATTTAGCAACTACCACAAATGAAGAACTGATACATGCTACGTGAAAGAATCTGGGGAAGAGTATGCGAAGTCAAACAAGCCAGTCACAAAAGACCACATATTATGATTCCATTTATATGAAATGTCCAGAATAGGCATGAGAAGTGAATGCTAATGGTTATAGTGTGTCTTTTTGGCGTGATGAAAATGTTCTAAAATTTCATTTGATGATGGTTGCACAACTGTGAATAGTCATGTGCCGCATAATGATATTTTAATCAACAACGGACCACATATATGACAGTGGTCCCGTAAGATTATAATGGAGCAGAAAAATTCCTATCTCCTAGTGACATCATAGCCTTCACGAAGCACTGCATGTGATGCTGTGTAAACAAACCTACTGTGCTGCCAGTCATACAAAAAGTGTTAACACATACGATTAGGTACAGTACGCAATACTTGATAATGGGAATAAACAACTATTACTGGTTTATTGTTTACTACACTATACTTTTTATCATTACAGTGAACTCTTTCTACTTATAAGAAAAAAAGTTGCTATAAAATAGTAGGATGTAGTATACTAGTGTCAGCCTCATACATTTTATGTTTATCAGGTCTCTTCATTGTGTCATCTTCTCTTGTGCTTCATTTAATCTTGCGTTGTTCTGTATAGTAACAGGCTGTACAGACTTGTAGCCTAGGAGCCATAGGCTACACTATCTGTGCTTGTGTAAATACACTCTATGATGTTCACACAACGAAATCTCCCAACAACACATTTCTCAGAAGATATGGCAAGATTTAAGATACCCTCAATGATGGATATCTGACCCATAAAATACATGCCATGACTATATTTTAAAACCCACTGAATTGTATCATATAAATGGGTCAGTTGTATGGTATATGAATTAAGCTGTTATACAAAAAAATGAACAATAAAAAACTCAATTTTTTAAATGGGTAAAAGATTTGAACGTATACATCACCAAAAAATATAAAATGGCAAATAAACACATGAAAAGGAGTTCAAATTTATCATTCATTAAAGAATAGCAAATTAAAACCACAAGGATACCACTATATACCTATTAGAATTAGATGGTCCGGCTAGGTCTTATTTTCGGGGAAACACCGTAGTATATACACATAGGAGCTGAAAACTTATGTCCACACAAAAATCTGCACATAGCTGTTTATAAATACCAGCTTTATTCATGATCGCCAAAACTTGGAAGCAACTAAGAGGTCCTTCCACAGATGAATGGATAAATAAACTGAGGTGCATCCGGACAAACAACAAATCAATGCTAACAATAAATCAGCTGTCAAGCCATAAAAAGACATGGAGGAAATTTTAAAGCATGTTACTAAGTGAAAGAAGTCAACCTGAAAAGTCAATCATACTATAGGATTACAACTATGACATTCTGGAAGACGCAAAACTAGGAAAACAGTAAAAAGATCCGTAATTGCCAGGGATAAGGGGGGAGTGAGGAATGAATAGACAGAGCACAGAGGATTTTTAGGGCAGTAAAAATACTCTGTATGATATTATAATAGTGGATAAATGTCATTAAAATTTGTCCAAACACACAATCTACAACACCAAGAGAGAACACTAATGCAAATAATGGATTTTGGATGATAATGATGTGTTGTTACAAGTTCATCAATAGTAACAAAAGTTCCGATCTGGTAAGGGATGCTGATAATGAGAGGCTGTGCCATGTGTGCAGACAAAGGATATAAGGAAAATCTCTGTATCTTCTGCTCAATATTGCTGGGAACCTAAAACTGCTCTAAAAAAATAAAGTCTATTAAAAAGAAAAAAGTAATCCAAACGAAGGTAAGAATGAAAAGGTCCAAAGAACAGGATAAATAGAAAACATTTAGTAAAATGGAAATTTTAAATCCAAACACACACACACACACACACACACACACACACACACACACACACCGAAATGTAAATGGACTAAAA
This sequence comes from Rhinolophus ferrumequinum, assembly GCF_004115265.2. Taxonomy (NCBI): domain Eukaryota; kingdom Metazoa; phylum Chordata; class Mammalia; order Chiroptera; family Rhinolophidae; genus Rhinolophus; species Rhinolophus ferrumequinum. Next base: position 6,626,738 of record NW_022680355.1, on the reverse strand, counting down.
TTTACTTCAATTAAAGACAAAAACTTTTAAACTGGTTAAAAAGGCAACTATCTGCTGTTAACAAGAGAAAACTAAAACATGAGAATACGGAAAAATTAAAACTAAACGGAAGAAGGTATGCCATTTGAAAACAAAAACTAATAGAAAGCTGAGATAGTTATGATACTATCGGTTGAAACATACTCTGAGGTGGAAAATAGTACGGGAGAAAAAGAGGGGTATTTCACAATGATAAAAAATCAATTCGTAAGGAAGAAAGATACAGTAATTCTAAATGTGTATGCACCTAGTAACATCATCAGAATATATAAGGCAAAAATTGAGACTACACGGGGCGGCCAGTTAGCTCAGTTGGTTAGAGCTTGGTGCTCTTAACAACAGGGTTGCCAGTTCAATACCCACATGGGCCATTGTGAGCTGCGCCCTCCACAACTAGATTGAAACAACTACTTGACTTGGAGCTGATGGGTCCTGGAAAAACACACTTAAATAAATGTTAAAAAAAAAAAAACAGACTACAAAATCACAATGAGAAATATTAACACACTTTCCTCAGTAAATGACAGAATAAGTATTCAACAAATCAGCAAGGATACAGAAAATGTTAATAACCCAAACCTCAACTGCAACCTTATTGGTATATATGTAAAACACTATACTCCAAGACTATAAAATTTTTTAAATTAATTTATTTTCCAATTACAATTGACACACAACAAATCAGTTTCAGGTAAAACATACTGATTAGACATTTATATACCTTATGAAGAGACTACAGACTATTTCAAGGCACTATAGACCTTCTTTAAAAACCAACTTCATCCTAGCCATAAACCAAGTCTCTTAACACACCCCATAGGACTGAAATCAAAGAGTGTGTGTTCTGATAAAAAATGAAATTAAACTAGAAATTAATAAAAATCCCCGTGTATTTGGAAATTAAGAAATAAACTTCTTAATTAACAATGGGTCAAAGTAGTAATTAGAAAGGAAATTACAAGAGTTTTAACTTAATTAAATGAAAATTAAATCTAACTTGTAGGATAAGCTAAATTTCTCCCTAGAAATACAGTTTTAAAAGCAGATATTAGAAAGACTGCAAATTGCATTACTCACGGTAGCCAAGACATGGAAATAACCTAAGTGTCCTTCAGTGAATGACTGGATAAAGATGTGGTACATATACAACACTACTCAACCATGAGAAAGGATGAAATACTGCCATTTGTGACAACATGGATGGAACTTGAAAGTATCATTCTAAGTGAAACAAGTCAGATGAAAAAGGACAAGAACCATATGATTTCACTCATATACGGGATATAAAACAGAAAACAACAAACAAAGCAAATAAACTCATAGACAGACAACAGTATGGTGGTTACCAGAGGGGAAGGGGATTGGAGGAGAATGGAGAGGGTAAAGAGGGCCAAATACATGGTGACAGAAGACTAGACTTTGGGTGGTGAGCACACAATGCAATATACAAATGATGTATTATAGAATTGTACACTTGAAACTTATACAATGTATTAACCAAAATCATCCCAATAAATTTAATTCAAACTGATTAATTAATTTTTAAAATGGGAAGACTTGCCACTCCAGTGAAGCATAAGTGCTGAAGGAGGGCCCAGCATTTCGTTATAAGAACCCATGGAGAATGCCAGGTCTGGAAAAATAAAGGCGATTTGAGGAAATGCAAAAAAAAAAAAAAAAAAAGACTACAAATTAATGAGCTAAACATGTTTCTATCTTAAAATTTTAGAATATAGCTAAATAAACACCCCCCAAAAAAGTAGAAGGAAATAAAAATATTTGCAAATACTAACAAGAAGCAACAAAGCCAAATGGGTAAACCCATTGATAGACAAACTTAGGAAAAAAGAGATGACCCAAATAGCCAAGGTCATTTTAAACTCTACAAATACTTAACAGATTAAGAATGAAGAACTTTTTGCCAATAAATTTTAAAAGTTAGATGAAACAGATGAATTCCCCAAAACTACAACTTACAAAAACTAACAATAAAAAAAAATGTTAAATAGCCCTTTAATCACTAAAGAAAATAAATGCATAATTATAATCTTTGGAAAACTCTAGACACAGGTTTACTAGAGAATGGTAACAAACACTTAAGGATAAAATAATGCCCTCAGTATCCACATGTTTTGCATCCACAAATTCAACTAACCTCATACTGAAAATAGTAGTTTCCATCCTTGAATGTGGAGGGCCAACTGTATGTATTTTTCTGCACCTTTTATATAAGGGACTTGAGCATCCTCAGATTCTGGTATCTGCAGGAGGTTCTGGAACCAATCCCCCGCAAATACAGAGGGATGACTATATCTCCATTACAGATTTTTTTTAAAAAAAGAACAAACTATTAACAAGATAGGAATAGAATATAATTTCCTTAATCTGTTATAGTTACCCCAAAAAAATTAATAAACAGAAGCAAACAAAAAACCAAAACAAACAAAAACTATAGTTATTTACATAACTAATGGTGAAATGCTCAACAAAATCCTTCTGAAGTGGAGAATAAGAAAAGAGTGTCTGCTGTCACCATTTCTATTTCAAAGTTGTGCTGTATGTAAGTCCTGACCAATGTAGGAAGGCAAAAAATAGGGCATATAAATTTATTTTTACTGTGATTTTTTTTAAAGCACATAACAGAAAATTCAGCACATTGACCATCTTTAACTGTACAGTTCACTCCAGGGTTTGCTATGCATCCTCTTCTTTATCTTTCTCCATAAGACTATATATAATATACTATATATTTTACTTACCTATCTCATTTAGTGTTTATCTTTCCTCACCATAATGTAAGCCCCGTGGGCACAGACTTTTTATCTGTTTTGTTCATTGCTGTATCTAGAACACTGCCTACACATAGAAGGCACACAATAAATGTACTGATGAAAGAATGTCTATTTTCCCAAAGCTAATCTATAAATTTAAGACAATAATAAAAATAAAACAACCTGATAACATCATCAGCAATGTCATGTGGATTTTTTGTACCCCCAGATGTCAGTGATGAGAATAGGACTTAACCTTTGCAGCATTCTTTCCCAAAACCCATAAACCCAATCTAATCTTGAGAAAAACATCAGACAAACCCAGATTCAATAGGTAACTGGCCAGTATTCCTCAAGATTGTCAAGGTCATTTTAAGAAAAGACTGAGAATCTGTTATACATTAGAGGAGACATGAGATATGGCAACTAAATGCAAAAAAAAAAAAATTAATAAAAAAAATTGGGTGAAAAAAACGTTTTTTTAAGTGTAGAATTCAGTTAGTAGTAATGTACCAATATCAGTTTCTTAGGTTTTAGTTTTGTTGTTTTGGGTTTTTTTAGTTTCAGGTGTACAAAACAATGTAATAGTTAGAAATGTATACTCCTCAAAAAGTGATAACCCCCCTCAGTTTCTTAGTTGCGACAGATGTACCGCACTATTCTAAAAAAATAATGGGGGCCGGCCCGGTGGCTCAGGCGGTTGGAGCTCCATGCTCCTAACTCCGAAGGCTGCCAGTTCGATTCCCACATGGGCCAGTGGGCTCTCAACCACAAGGTTGCCAGTTCAACTCCTCAAGTCCCGCAAGGGATGGTGGGCTCCCCCCCTGCAACTAAGATTGAACACTGCACCTTGAGCTGAGCTGCCTCCCGGATGGCTCAGTTGGTTGGAGCGCATTCTCTCAACCACAAGGTTGCCAGTTGGACTTCCGCAAGGGATGGTGGGCTGCGCCCCCTGCAACTAGCAACGGCAACTGGACCTGGAGCTGGGCTGCGCCCTCCACAATTAAGACTGAAAGGACAACAACTTGACTTGGAAAAAAAAGGCCTGTAAGTACACACTGTTCCCCAATAAAGTCCTGTTCCCCCTTCCCCAATAAAATCTTTAAAAAAAAAAAAAGTTAATAATGGGAAAAACTAGGTGAAGGGTATATCTGGAACTCTATACTATCTTTGCAACTTTTCTATAAATCTAAAATTATTCCAAAACAAAAAGTTAATTAAAACAAATTAAACTGATCTAAAAGTTTCTAAAGAAAAATTAAACAAGTAGAAGCAAGACGACCACTAGCACTTAAATTTTTTTTTTTAATTAAAAAAACAAGGAGGGAGGAGAAGAGGCAAAAGAGAGAGAAAGAAGATAGTAATAAAGCAGGACTATCCCTATAAGACATCAGAAAACTTAGATAATTAAAACAGTGTGGTACTGGGCCAAGAAAAAACATAATGAACAGAATAAACAGTCCAAAATTAAAACTAAATCACAAGTTAGTATACAATTTAGTATACAAAAGGTGTCCTTTGAAATCAACAGGGAAAAACAGATTATTCAAAATAGGTATTTGGAACAAACACAAACAGTCATCTCCAAGAAAAATAAATAGCTTCATACCTCATACATTATGTTAAAATAAATTCTGGATGGATCAATAATCTAAATATTTTTTTAAAACACCTACTAGAAGAAACCTTATGAAAATTTTTAAATAATCCTGATGTAGAAATAGCCCTTCTAAGTACGCTACAAAATCAGGAAAGTATTTTTAAAGTTAATGAACATGATTACATTTTTTTTTTTTTAAAGGAGGGCGCAGCTCACAGTGTCCCATGCAGGGATCAAACCAACAACCTTGGTGCTATTAGTACTGCCCTCTAACCAACTGAGCTAACTGGCCACCCCACAAATGTTATTTTCTGTATGGCCAAAAGCAAAATCAAAACATAAACAACCATCTGGGACGAAAAAATTCTTCAATTCATACCATAAAGGACTAATTTCCCCAATACATCAAGAACTCTTATAGAATAATCCAAGAATGTGAGTGCCACGTGGAATGTACAATGCAAAAAATGAGATAAAAATATGAATGAATACTTCACATAAAGGAAATACAGCTTTGAAGCATATGAAAAGTTGCTCAACTTCTCTCATTAGAGAAATGCACAATTAAAGCTGCATTGACATAATTTTTACCTATGAGACTGGAAAATTTGCAAGATTCTTAATATTGATGGATAGAAAAGGGTTAAGAGCTGGACGTTAGGCTCTTGAGGAAAATATCTGACAGTTTAACTTCTTGCAAACAACATCAACCCTGCAGATAGATGAGGGTCCTGTAGGGTCTGCCATGTACTAATAACTTATCCAAGAATGCTCTTTAGCCTGCTGTACATGGTTGTTAGGAGTGTACACTGCATGACTTATAATTTATGGTCTACAACTACATTAAAATAGAAGAGCTAGTCAGTTACAAATACAGAGGCTATTTGACCAGTAACCTGATAGTCCCCAAACCTGACAGCTTCCTTCCCGTGCCCATGCTTGTCAACCTTACAACAAAAATGCTGGTACATCAACCCTGACTCAAATTTAGAGGCCTCTGTAATACTGCAACTGAGTATGCCTTCCTTTGTAAGTATATTTGGTATTGGAAAAGCCAATTGTGAGTTGTGAGTTTGACTGATGATCTAAAACTGAAATCCACTCAGGTGGTCATGCAACTATGCTGAGGAAAGTCTGATGAAAACAGGCTCTTCTCATGTACTGTGAATAAAGTGTGAATTAGTACAATCTCAATAGAGAGAAATTTGGCTGAAATTACAGATTTCAGAATTTACAGTGAAAATCCACTGAAATTACAGGTGCACACACCCTAAAGCCCAGCAAATCCACTTCTAGGAATTGTGGCCAATAGCTAATCACCCACATATCTATGATTACATTGTACAAAGTTATTCACTATTTTTAAAAAAAGACTAATAACTAAATGTCTATCAATAAAAGACTGGTTAAATTATGGTTCATTTATACAATTAAATATGCAGGTGTATATAAGCAAAAGAGAGAGTTCTTTATTACTTCTATGGAATGATCTCCAAGATGTATTATTAAATGAAGAAGCAATTCATAAAACACTATATCCTACATTTGTGTAAACAAATGTTTACATATGCAGAAAATAACTGTGTATATAGATATCAAGAATGTGGTAGGTTCCCAGAAGGAAACTACATGACAAAAAGGCAGGAATGGTAAGAGCCAAAAGCTGGCATTATACCCAATTTCCTGACATACACATAATTCAGCTGTCTCACCATGATCTTAAACTCAACACATGAAAAGTGCATCTCAATATTCTTTATACTCCTACTAAACAACTCTCCACCCAACATTCTCTAACTCAGGTTAAGACCATCTATATTCAGCTGTCCACACAGAATCTGAGCAACTCCTCTAGCTCATCTCAGTCCACATGCATTGTTAATACAACACTATTGTAGATATCTATGATTTAAGTATGTTCAGTATACAGTCCCTCTTCTCACTAGAACACCACTTGAAAAGACACTCTTAGTTTCTGGGTCTAGTCACTCCAAAGTTCTCGCTATTCAATTTTCCTTTTAAGTCTGTGAGTTATGTCATAGCCTTTCATATATTCTTTTTGCTTAAGTTGTCCAGAATCTATTTGTTACTGGCAACCGCAATAATATACTACTATTTGAAAACTGGTAAATAAAGATTAAGAATGAAGCATTTAGAGTAATGGCAGCTCCAAGGACCTGTACTGTCATAGAAACACTGGGAAATGGAGCAGAAAAATATCAGAATCTACTTTTGTCAGAACTCTGGAAAAGTCAGAAGTTTACACAACCCAGTGAGCACTCAATAAAAAAGGAAGCAACTTAAAAACAGCAAGAGTTTTGCGTCATTTTTACTTGCCCTCGTCCCACCCCTCCTCAGTTTGACAATGGCTTTAAAGACAGCATCCACTGTTCTTAGTGTGGAACTCTGGTCCCTGGTTCCAGAAAGGGGACATACAGCAGAGCTTGTTTTCAAAGAACTGTGTTTTTAAGTTTTGACAACTAGGGGGAGGGGAGAGAGAGAAAACCTGAAAGATTGAGTCAAAGGAACTTGTCTTTGTTTCCCTAACTTGGGTCTTTCTCAGGGTATTATAAGTTTTAGATGTTAATTGCTATCCCCAGGATAACTACTAAAAAAAATATATGAAAAATGAAATAAGAATCAAAATCTGTTATAAGGGACAAAGAAGAACATTGTGTGTCAAAAAACAGGTCAAAACATTAAGGAGATATAAAGATCTAGGCACCAAACATCAGAGCTCCAAAATACATAAACAGAACTGAAGGGAGAAATAGACAATTCTTCAGTAATAGTTTAAACTTCAATACCCAAATTTCAATAATGGATAGAACTTAGAAAATCAGTAAAGAAATAGAGGAATTGAATAACACACAAACCATCTAGACCTAACAAGATATCTAAACAGTACTAAAAACAGCAAAATATACATTCTTCTCAAATACACATTCTCCAAAATACATCATAGGATTAGGCCACAAAATATAGGTCAATAAATTTTAAAAGATCTGAAATCAGATCTTATCCAATCACAAAAGAATGAAACTAGAAATCAACGACAGAAGAAAAACTGGAAAATGCACAAATATATGGAAATTAAACGACACATTCTTACATAACCAGAGTCAAAGAAGAAACCACATGGAAACTGGAAAATACTTTAAGATAATTGGAAAAAAAACAAACACACAACATACCAAATCTCATGAGATACAGAAAGGAGCACTCAGAGGTAAATTCATATCTGTAAACACCTATGTTGAAAAAGAAGAAAAGATTCTTGGATGGATGGGGTGAGGTAGGATAGATTGATAAGTGAAAGCTTAAAAATACAGGGTTTCTTTCTGAAGTGATAAAAATGTTCTAAAATTGATAGTGGTGGTAGCATATATTTGTAAATATGGAAAACTATATATTGTACACTTTAACTGAGTAAAATATATGGTATATAAACTATATCCCAAGAAAGCTGTTTAAAAAAAAGATCTCAAATCAATAACTATATACCTCCCTTAAAGAGCTAGAAAAAGAGCAAACTAAACCCAAAGCCCAAAGAGGGAAGGAAAGATTAAAGATTACAGTGGTAATTAAATAGAGAATAGAAAAATGGGGATAATCAAAACGAAAAGTTCTTTGAAAATATCGACAAAACTTTTAAATTGACTAAGGGGAAAAAAACCTCAAATTACTAAAATCAGAAATGAAAGTGGGGACATTAGCCCTGGACCTTACAAAAAGAAAAAGAATTATGAGACAATACTATGAACAACTGTATGCTAACAAATTAGATAACTTATATGAAATGGGCAAATTCCTAGAAATACACAAACTAACAAAAGTGACTTGAGAAAAAATCTGAACAGATTTACAACAAGATATTGAATCAATCAGTAAAAAAAAATCTCCCCCCAAAAAAAATCTCCGAATAAAGAAAATCCTTTGACCAGATGCCTTCCTTCACAAGTATTAGGTTGGTGCAAAAGTGATTGCGGTTTTGGTAATTTTTTAACCTTTTAAACCACAATTACTTTTGCACCAACCTAATATATTGTACCAAATATTAATGACACATTAACACAAACCCTTCTCAAACTCTTCCAAAAAACTGAAGAACAGTTCCTAAATCATTCTGTGAGGTCAGCTTCACATCAAATTCCGTCAAGCCAGACAAAACATAAAACAAAATTATACACTAATATCCCTTATGAATATAAATATAAAAATCCTCAACAAAATACTAGTGTGTTAGTGTCCTACAGCAGCCATAAAAATTACAACAAATTTGGGAGCTTAAGAAAGCAAATTGATTCACTGACAGTTCTGCAGGCCAGAAGTCCAAAATCAACACACTTCTCTCCTAACTTCTGGTGGCTCTGGCAAGCCTTGGCATTTTCTTGGTTTACAGATACATGACTCCAATCTCCATCTCAGTCTTCACACGAGTCTTCACATGGCCACCTCCCCGTCTTTTACAAAGACATCTGTCACTGGATTTAGTGTCCACACTAGGCCAGGATGATCTCATTTGAGATCTTTACCTTAATTATATCTGCATAGACCCTTATTCCAAATATGGTCATATTGTAAGGTTCTGAATGGACAAACCTTTTGGGGGACATCGTTCAACCTACTACAATTATTAAACCAATACAGAGGCCTATTAAAAGGATTTTACACTACGATCAAAGGGGATTTATGCCAGGAATGAAAGGGGCTTCAACATAAGAAAAATCAATCAATGTAATATTACTACATTAATAGAACAAAGGACAAAATCACATGACAATCTCAATACGGAAAGAGCATTGGACAAAATTCAACACCTTTTCATGATAAAAAACATTCAACAAAGTAGGAAAAAAGGGAACTTCCTTAACAAGATAAAGGGAATTTATAAAAAACCCAGCAGCAACATCTAACTCGATAAAAGACTGCAAGTTTCCCCTTTAACATCAGGAGGGTGACGAGGATGTGCGCTACTGCCACGTCTATACAACGCTGGGCTGGAGTAGCTACTAGAGCAAAGAGGCATTCAAGTTGGAAAGGATTAAGTAAAACTATCACTATTCACAGTTGACATAATCTTATATATTAAAAACCCTACAGAACATACAGGAAATTATTAGAACAAATGAATTCAGCAAAGTTGCAAGGTACATGATCAACACACACAAATCAGTTGTTATTTCTATACATTAGCAATAAACAATTCAAACAGAAAATTACAAAAACAACCCATTTGCGCTCAAAAGAATAAAATACCCAGGAGAAATTTAACCAAGGAAGTGAAAGACTTGTACACTGAAAACTTTAAAACAGTGCTGAAAGAAATTAAAAACACAAATAAATGGAAAAATATCCCATGTTCATACAATCGAATACTTAATATTGTTAAGACAGCAATACTACCCAAAGCAATCTACAGATTCAATGAAGCCCCTTATCAAAATTTCACTTGCTTTTTCTGCAATCCGCAAATTCTATTTTTTGCAATAAAACCCGAATAACCAAAGCAATATGGAAAAAGATGAATAAAAACAACCAGCACAGTCAACTTTATTTGTGAAACAAGGAAAATAAAGGCTTACTTCTCTTTTTTTCAAAAAAGAAGAAAATTGGAACACTCACATTTCCCAATTTCAAAACTTGAAATGCAGATGTAATTAAGGTAAAGTGTGCACTGCATAAGAACAGACATAAAGACCAATGGAATAGAGTCCAGAAATAAACCAAGTATCTATGACCAACTGATTTGCAACAAGGGTACCAATACCATGCGATGGGGAAAGAATGTTCTCTTCAACAAATGGTGTTGGGACATATGGATATCATATGCAAAAAAATGAAGTTGGATCCCTAACTCTCACCACATACAAAAATTGATCTCAAAATGATCGACAACCTAAAAAGAGCTAAAAAAGTAAAACTCTTAGAAGGAAACATAGGTGTAAATCTTTATGACCTTGGATAGCAATGGATTCTTAGATATGACACCGAAAGCATGAGCAACAAAATAAATATTAGGTAAATTGGACCTCCTCAAATTAAAAACTACTGTGACTCAAAGGACATTATCAAGAAAATGAAATAAAACCTACAGTGGGAGAAAATATTTGCAAATCATTTATCTGGTAAGTGTCCAGTATCCAGAGGATGTAAAGAACTCTTACATCTTACAGCTCGAAAACAAAAAGAGAAACAACCAAATTACAAAATGGACAAAGCACATGAACAGACATTTCTCCAAAGAAGATTTACAAATGGCCAACAAACACATGAAAAACTGCTCAAGATCATTCATCATTAGGGAAATACAAATCCAAACCACAATGAGGTACCATTTCACACCCACTAGGATGACTGTAAATCAAAAAATTCACAGAACACTAAGTGTTGGTAAGCATGAGAAGAAATTGGATCCCTCATATTCATACACTGCTTGTAGGAATGTAAAAATGGTAAAGCCATTGTGGAAAACAGTGTGGTGGTTCCTCAATGCCATTCCTCATATATACTACCTCACCCCCCAAAAAAATGGGGCTAAAACATATACTTTGTACACCAATGTTCACAGCAGCATTATTCACAATAGCCAAAAGATTGAAACAATCCAAATGTCCTTCACCAAATGAAAGGATAAACAAAATGTGGTATACATACCAACACAAGGGAATATTATTCAGCCATAAAGAGAAATGAAGTACTAACATAGGCTGCAACACTGATGAAACTGAAAAACATTATGCTAGAAAGAAGATCATATGCTATGTGATTATAATTATGTAAAATATCCAGAACAGGTAAATCCATAGAGACAAAAGCATGTTGGTGGTTGCCAGGGGCTGGAGGAAGAAGGATGGAATGTGGAGTTTCTAATTAAGGGTGCTTTCTATTCAGGTGATAAAAAACATTCTGGAAACTGACAGTAGCTATTTTGAAAGTAGTAAATGCATTGTGAAAGTAGTAAATGCCACTGAACTGTATACAAATGCTCTTAGACTTCCAATGGGATTACATCCCTGTAAACCCATCACAAATTGGAAACATCTAGGTCAAAAATGCATTTAATACATCTAACCTAACAAACATCATAGCTGAGCCTGGCCTACCTTAAACATGCTCAGAACACTTACATTAGCTTACAGTTGGGCAAAATCATGGAACACAATGAATACACTGTAGAGTATCGGTTATTCACCCTCCTGACCAAGTAGCTGACTGGAAGCTGCAGCATCATGCGAGCATCAGACCAGACATCTCTACCCCAGGGCAAAGATCAAAATTCAAAGTACTGTTTCTACTGAATGCAGATAGCTTTCACAGCTTAATTAATTCAAATGTTATAAATCAGGGACCACCTGTACCTAAAGATGGTTATTAGGTTGGTGCAAAAGTAATTGTGGTTTTTGCAATTATTTTTAACTTTTTAAACCGCAATTACTTTTGCACCAACAGTAATTTTATGCTATGTGAATTTTACCTCAATTTTAAGAGAAAAAATACTTATCCTATCCTTCCTTCATAAACTGCACTTCAGGGTAACAAAATAGTTGATAAAGAAAAGGTTCTCTTTATAGAAGTAATCCTGCTAATACATAATGATAGAATTATCACTTTATTAAACCTCTATTTAATAAAATAATGGATCTAAGTACTAATCAACAGCTGCTAATATTACAAAAAAAAAAAATCATATGCCTCCTGAAGGAAGTACACAACACTGTCTATGAAGTATTCTTGCCTGCCCCACAATACACTGAATATGATCAAGCCTCTACTTGGACAGAACTACTGGACAGAACACACATGGAACCAAGTTAACATGTTAAAACACAGACAGACACACACACATCTAAGGGGCAATCAACAAAATCTACTGTGGGAAACTATACATGGCAAATGATCCAGATTTTTCCATAAGCAAATTGACAAGAAAAAAAAAGAAGGGGAGATTACAAAGAGTAAGAGATATATCAAGCAACTGCAATTTTTTTAGGTATGATCATATATTGTATAGTTTTTAAATATCCATTTATGTTAGAGATGCTCACAGAATTCAAAATAATCAAAAGAATGGGGTAGGGAAGGATATAGATTAAAAAAAAAAAAAACGACCAGCCATAACTTGATCACTATTAAAGCTAGGTATCTGGGGATTCTCTCTACTTTTATGTATGGTTGAAATTTTTCCATAATAAAAGTGTTTTCTAAAATCATACCTGTAAAATTTTACCACACTAATATCTCTGATGTGTATTCCCTCATTTTTATCCCTCCTACTTCTTCTGTTTTCAACCTGTCCCTCATCATCTCTCCCCTGGACTTACTGAAATAAAGCAGTCTTATCTTTGTGGATTTTAAATTCTAACATCAGAACATAGAGCAAAAAATAAGTATAATCAAAACAATCCTTGAAAAATTCCTTAAAATTCCAATAAAAAAAGTGTATTATGCTGTACATCATTTTGAATGTAAAACCCTATTGGATTTTATAAGTTCTTCTAATTTTTCTGATTTGTCAGAAAAATAGTATCAATGGCCCTCAATTCATTTTAAAATTTCTTCTTCAAGAGTGTAAGTCAGCCATCACACTACCTTTTGCCTGGCCCCCTCAGTAATATATTTTACATGTCTGTCAACTATGGAAGTTCACAAGGAATTTCCATATAGGTTTGTCTAGAGCATATGCTCAATGAGTAAAATGGCAAACTAAATTACCTCTATAATTCCAATTATTTTTTTTTCTGTATCTCCCCCCACTCTCCCAGCCATATAGCTGATTTTCAAAAGTGTACTAAATGCACTTATGATTCAACTCTACTTTTTTTTTTTTAACAGTTGGTCTGGACTCATACCCAGTGCTGTCAGAATGATCTTTCTAAAATAGAAACCTCATATTATTCCTCAACTACAGTAGCTCCCCACAATTAATAGGACGAAATCTTTAGTATGAGAAAAAAGGGAGGACAGGGACAGGCCAGGGGCTATGAAAGCAAAGAGATGGGCAGGAGAGAGGGGAAGGCAAGAAAATCTTGTCTATATCATTAGCTTCACCTCTCAGAAAGCCTTCCATTCAAACCTTCCAGTCCAGCTCCCGATCATTTGCAATTCTGATATACCTGTGTCTTTGTCACTTGCTTCTCCCTTTGCCTATAATACCCTACTTTTCACACACCAACCTATGTTAAAACACTTACTTTTAATAACTGAGAACTGTAGAGACGTTGAAATTGAAGAAAATTAAAAGTTGAGTTGAGAAAATCCTAATTCTGATTGCCAGGTAAAGAATACCTAAACTAAAACTTGGAGCATATTTTCCAGCATGATAGATAGGTATTAAATGTTAAAAATTAGTATTACCAATATTGTATATCAGGAACATCGTGGGGCTCTGTTAACTAGTTTAGAAATATAATTAGCATTTCTTTAGGAAAATGCATTCCAGGTTCCCAAAATAACTTACAAATCAATTTTAGAATACAATTTAGTCAGAATTTTTTAAATACACATCAAATTTAGACTATAACATAGATGGTATTTCCAATCAGTGAGGAAAAGATGAACTATTCAATAAATGATAAATGGACAAATGGTAGCATTTCAGCATCTAGGAAAAAATAAGATTGGATCCATACCTCACATTGTATTACTTCGATACATTCCAAATATATCAAAGATTAAACTATAAAAAAAAAAAAAAATACTAGACGAAACTGAAAAAATTCCTTTATAACCTTGGAGTAGGGAAAACCTTGCTAAGCAATGGTTACAAAAGACAAAATTAGTAAATTCAACTAAAAAATAACCAAAGACTTTTGCATGGTAAAAAGCTCCATAAGCAAAGACTAACAACTGGGAAATAAACTAGTTCAACTGATACCAACAAAAGCCTACTAATATGTGATGGACTCCTATGAAAACTCCAATTAAAAAAAGACCAACCAAACAGACCAAACAAAGCATACGAACAGACCACAGAAGAGAAAATACAAATTGCTCTTAAAAACAGGAAAACATGCTCAGCTTCACTCATAATAAGACAAATACAAAATAACTGCTCAGCAATACCAATTTCCACCTACTGGATTACCAATGGTATGGAGAATAGCTTTTTAGTTCATTGTTGCTAGGAACATAAATTGGTACAACCACTAGGGAGAATAATTTGGGAGTATCTACCAAAATTAACTGCAAAATCCTTCTGACCCACCAGTTTCACTTCTGGGAATTAATAATCCTACAGATGTACTTGCATACAAGCAAAATAACATATACAAGCATTTAGTCATAAAAGCAGAAGATTAGAAAAGTCCATCAACAGGTGACTGATTACATAACATGGTAAAAAAGAAAGCTCTATACTGATAATAAAGATAAATTGTTCTGTAAAAAAAATTAAGATGCAAGAATATGTATTCATCCATTTGTATAAAAATTAGAGAAAATATTTGTCTATTCATATGTATTTGCATATGCAACAAAACTAGAAGGATATGCAAACAGGTAATAAAAGAAATTATGTTGTTGGCAAGAAAGTTGTTGAGAAACTAGGCAGATGGTGGTAAGGAGGGTTAATATTTTTTTTACAATTTAGACAATGTGACTGTACAACGTAATCTAAACATTAAATTAATATATATTAATTTAATATAGCCAAAAACATTGTATTTTTTCCTTTTCTCTACTCATGCCATTACTGTACACCATGCCAAAAATACTTCAGAACTGGCTGCCCAAAATGGAAGCATATACTAACAGTAGTTATACCACTACTTTTTTGAGTTTCTTCACCAGTAAAACTTGATTTTCACAGTATGCTATGGTTTAACAAATTTATGTCTACATATTTAAAAATGGCACTGACTATAAAGAAACAGACTTCTCTGAGTCTGTTTCAACTAAAAATTGAGATGAAATCCCAACTAAAAATTGAGATGAAAATGAAATTAAAATACATAAAGGTCCTCAGGAAAGCATACCAAAACTTAGACAGAAGTCAGCATCTTTTTATTAAGCAAAAAGATCCTCAAGGGTGTTAAAATGAACATGCACTAGAAACATCATCTGTTCACCAATACACAAAAGAGAAAAAAAAGAGTCTAAAACAACAGATTCTAACTCTAACAAAAAAATAGAAAAGTGGCTTATGTTTTCAAAAATAATTTCTAATATAAGAAACTGTATCCAAAAACAAATCAAGATTTTAATTTAAAGTATGTGGATCATTCTACATTAAGAAAAAACAATACTTAATTTTGTCCACAAAGTAGTAAAACTGTGTTTCAATAACAAAAGTATTCATAAATTATATCCATTGCTGGTAAAAAATATTTGGGTGATAAACACTATTTAATTTGATATAATATGAACCAACAAGTATCTTAAAATACTTCCCCACTCCAGCTTTCAATAAAATTTTTTTCAAGAATCTCTGCACTTACCCCCATTATCTGTTCTTTTTAAAGCTCCATCCTTATGAGGACACAGTTCACATCTCTATTAAAAAAAAAAAAAGGAAACAAAGAGATTTTTCAGATTACGAAAGCAAAACATCTTCCCTGTAACTTCAAAACTATTAAAAATATGGGAACGCCATTTGTACTAGTTGCCACCAAGAATAACATTTCAGAACATTCCTCACAAAATAAGTCTTGACACAGGATCTTCCTCTGAGCACCAGATAACTTTTAAAGAGTAAATTCTGCTTAACTTTTAAATTCCTGCCATGATTTTTTTAGCACTACATGAATAAAAACAAAAAGATTCTCTAAACATAGGACTAGGACACGGATTTTACCATTTGCCTCCATCCCTTTACTTTCTACCTAGGATCAGCTAGGATTATTCTAGTCAATTAGGTTTGGTTTGTCCTAAAAGAGCCAAATTCAAAAATTCAGAATTTTGATTTAAGTGGGAAGGCATGATCTGACATGTGCTGACCTGCCTTCTGGAAGGAAGGAACTGCTCTAATTATTCTAGTTACTCTTATCAGTCACAAGCAATGTTACTCAGAAATAATTACGGATCCTGGTCCCTACCACTCCCCAATTTAAAACCAGAAATAAACATAGAGCCAGTACTAACATTTCTTTTCACTTTTGTCAAAATGACAGATTACAATTATAAAAATAATAAACAGTAAGTTTCAATGGCACTGTCTTACTATGAGGAATATGTTCCTGGAGGTCCCACTTGAGTATTTATTATTTGTACCCTACCATGCTCCCCAAAGAGCTTTTGCAGCACACAATATACTAGTATGAATAAATTACAAAGGAAAACAAGAGCAGGAAATTAAGATAAAGTAGTAAATAAATACAAAAACATAAGCCATATTTCTTGTCATCCAGTATTTCACTCTCCTGATTTTCCTCTTACCTCTTTGGCAGCACCTTTCTGCCCACTTTATCCAACTTTTAAATGCGGTAGTCCCTCAGGGCGCTTTGGCTTAAGATGCCTTTTTATTTCATGTTAAACACTAAGCAATCTCATTCATTTTCCATATATCTATTACTAAATAAATTACTAGGATATGCCAGTGACTCCCAAATTTTACCTCCTATTCAGATCTGTCCTTGGATCCATAATAGGATCCATTCCTATTGCACACTGGCACTTTCAGCTCTGTCCAAAACTTATGACAACACTTCACTCTTCCTGCAGTTTTCCCTATCTTCGTAACGATACTCTTCACCACATATTATTGCCCACACCTAGACATCATCTTTTGACAGCTTCACCCTAATTCCTAACCTCATATTTAATCAATCACCACGTTTTGGCCATTCTTCCTCCTAAATACAGCACTGGAGAGATTTGACTACCTCTCTCCATTTACACTAGTACTAGCCAACAGCAAGCCAACATCAGCTTTGAGTAGGACCACTTCAGTGACCTTCAACTAAATAGTCTCCCCATATTCACTCTTACCTGATCCCCACTTCAAAAATGCAAGTCCAAATACATCATTTCCCCACTAAAACCCTTCAATGGTTTCCCTACATGATCAACCCACAACTTTCTCTCTTTTCAACATTTTCACTCTCTGAGCAATAGTGCCTTTTCTTCTTTCAGTTCTGTAAATACTCCAAAGCTCATTCCTGCCTCACAGCCTTTTAATGTGTTCTTTTTACTCCATCTGAAATACTGTCCATCACCCCAACCCTCTTCCACAACTGAATAACTTCTATTCATCCCTCAGGTCCTTGCTTAAAACACTTCCTCAGAGGTTTCCCTAAATCCATACATTAGGTTAGGTGTCATATTATAATTACGTATACTTTCCTTCTTGTCATATATTTCAAACACAATTAATTATTTATGCAATTATGTTTATCTCCTCTGCTAGGTTATAAACTCTATTTCGTGGCTGTAGCCCTAGTATCTTTCACAGTCTCCAGACATGGTAACTCAAAATATATATGATGGATGGATGGAAGGAGCAAAAAAATACGAGCACACTTGCAAAAAGGCAGGCAATAATTTGGTTCTAAGTTATCCTTCACTCACAGATGGAAACACTATTAGCTGCATGATTTACCTTGTGGGAAAGAAAGAGTTGCTTGTAGACGTATAACTAAATCTAATATAAAGACTACAACCAGTGATAAATTACTGTTTGGCATGATTAAGTGTAAGAGCAATTGTTGAGCAATTGGGGAAAAGAAAATTCAGAGACCCTTAAAAGTTACTGATCACTAATATAAATTCAAAATGTTTGAAAAACAATTTCAATATAAGAACTAAAATTAAAATTAATTAGTAATCAAATCTAAGGAATTAAAAACTTCTATAAAAGAAAAACATTAGAATAGACAATTCAAAAACTTTTAATATTGTTAATTAAAGTAGATGCAACAAATATATGAGAAAACATTTAGCCTCGCCTATATCCACAGAAATATGAATACAAAAATCACAAAAAAATCATAGGCATTTTTGCCCACTAAATTAGTAAAGCTTTTCTTAAAAGGTAATACCTAATGCTTAGAACATTTATTTTCATATACTGCTGATGGCACCAAATCAAATTCTTTTGGAGAGTAACTGAGCAATATGATTCAAGAAAAATACTAATTCTGTTACTTCACTTCTAGAGAGCCAAGGGAAATAATATGATGGAAATTGCATTTCTTAAGTACTGTGTCATTTTTGTATCATTTATATACTATAATTTCAAGACATGACAAGAATGTGTACAAAAATATTTCATACGGGGGACCGGCCCGGTGGCTCAGGCGGTTAGAGCTCCATGCTCCTAATTCCAAAGGCTGCCAGTTCGATTCCCACATGGGCCAGTGGGCTCTCAACCACAACGTTGCCGGTTCAACTCCTTGAGTCTCGCAAGGGACGGTGGGCTCAGCCCCCTGCAACTAAGATTGAACAAGGTACCTTGAGCTGACCGCTCAGCTCTCAGATGGCTCAATTGGTTGGAGCACATCCTCTCAACCACAAGGTTGCCAGTTCGATTCCTCGAGTCCGGCAAGGGATGGTGGGCTGCGCCCCCTGCAACTAGCTACAGCAACTGCACCTGGAGCTGAGCTGCGCCCTCCACAACTAAGACTGAAAGAACAACAACTTGAAGCTAAACGGCACCCTCCACACAACTAAGACTGAAAGGACAACTTGACTTGGAAAAAAGTCCTGGAAGTACACACTGTTCCCCAATAAAGTCCTGTTCCCCTTCCCCAATTTAAAAAAAAAAATTTCATACGGCTCTTTATAAAAATTTTGTCAAAAGTCTAACTGCATAACAATGAGGAATTAATGCTATATTCATAAAGATTTTAACTGAATTAACAAATGCATAAAAGAAAACTAACACAAAATATAACAGGATTGTGATAAGAATGGGAAGATGAGTAAATTGATTTCTTTATTCCGAAAAATACTTCATTTGTTTTATAATTCAAATTTTTATAGAGATACATTACTATATGCTAAGTAAAATACTCATTAAGTATAACTGTGTCTTCCCACTAAAGATAAAAATAGATACTAGAAAACGTGAGAGAAAAAAATGATTACAGAAAAAGGTTACATTATAATTAGAAGACTGTACCCTAACAGCTTAGGGAGAAAGGATCTGGTATGAGGGACCCTGGACAACAAAGACTCCAGATCCTACAGTAACCGATTCAAGCTGAAAAGTTTCATGGGGCAGGCTGAAGCTGTACAGGTTACTGTTAGAATTCCACAGATTCATTCTTATTTTAGTAAGTGAGAGGTAGTGTTAAAAGGCACAAGTAAATCCTGTAAAATGGTACACAGAGTATAAGGAGACAAAAAATATAAAATCATATTAAAGATCTCACCACATTTTACCAATAAAAAACACCCTTTAATTGGAATGGCCCAAAGAAGTAAAGTTATACAAGGTGGTTCTTTCTTTTCTATATCATGTAATATAGTAAGAAAGCATGCAACTATTTTCCATCTTTATACTGTAGACAACCATTTCTAAATATTTTTCTACTTTACATTGGATTTTTTTGCCAAATTATATACTTCACTAAGTCAAGCTCACCCAAAATACTGACCTTTAGGAGGCTGTGGCTATGTAACAACGTATTCAGCTATACTGGTTTACCTAGACTATGATCACCATTATATTATAAAAAGCAACAAGATAATAACTGAAAATAGTATTACGTTAATAAGAAGAAGGATAAATTCAAGTTTTAAATTTGTTCTTCCTCACATAAAAGATATAATTGTGGCATGAAAAAGTACCTGCAGGATGAAACATTTACCATCATTTCTTTATTTAAGCAAAAGATAAATCTAAATTAACCTATCTTTTCTTGTGTTTCAGAAAAACTCATGGCTGCTACACTAGAAATGAGTGCCCAAAGTGCCTAGGCTGTGATCTCCAAATAGCATTTCCCAAAGGAGCCAGGACTCCTAGGAAAAGTAATGATTCCTAGTCTAGGTCAAAGAAACCCCAAATACCTTTTTCTATCAGATAACAATAAAGCTATAAAAGACTACATTAGTCATGTCAAAAGGACTTATGGGCCAACCTAAAGAGGCTCTGATGAAATCACTCAAGGCCGATGAACATAATAATTGCATCGAACTGAAATGCTTGTAAGAGACAAACCCTTACACAGATAAGCAGCCAGATTCTGGTTTCCACCAGAAGTCAAAACTTGGAAGGGATGCTTTTAGCCTAAAGATGAGCTAGTCCACCCGTAATAAGACGGAAGAACCAGAAGATAAAAGTTCAGAGCAACCAAGAAAGTGAGGTCTGAATCTGGAAGAGGAGAACCAGGGTGATGCTCCCAAATTTTATGTACAAAATGTGCCCAAATCTCTCACTGACCTTAAACCATTGATGCACAGGGCAGGCTAGAGCTCAGTTAAGGAAAGAAATAAAATGAAATGTAAGCAACTTCTCAAAATATATAATAGGCAGTTTGAATCCAACCAAATCAACTGCTGATGAAAACAATATCAATTTCTTCAAAAGAATATAATGGAATCTAGACTCCCCACATATAACACTCACAATGTCTAGGAAACGATCCAAGTTACCTGATCTATGAAGAAACAGGAAAATGTTAATCATGCTCAAGATAAAACACAAACAGTGAAGGTCAACCCTAAGATGACCCGGACATTGGAATTAGGCTTTAAAATAAATAGCTATTAGAGGGCAGCCAGTTAGCTCAGTTGGTTACAACGCAAGCTCTTAACAAGGTTGCCAGTTCGAATGATTCCCACATGGGCCAGAGAGCTGCACCCTCCACAACTAGATTGAAACAACTTGAGCTGAGTTGCCAGTGGGCGGCTGGATGGCTCAGTTGGTTACAGCGCGAGCTCTCAACAGCAAGGATGCCAGTTCGATTCCCGCATGCCATGGTGGGCTGCACCCCCTGCAATTAGACTGAAAACGGCGACTGGACTTGGAGCTGAGTTGCGCCCTCCACAACTAGACTGAAGGACAACAACTTGACTTGGTGCTGATGGGTCCTGGAAAACACAATTAACCCAATTTAAAAAAACCAGCTATTATAACTAAGTTCTATGAGGTAAATGAAAATGTACCTATAATAAGTGAAATAGGAGATCTCAAGAGCAAAAAAATAAAATAAAAAAAATAAAACCTATAAAAAGAACTAAACAAAAATTCTAAAAACTGAAAAACACAATATGTAAAGTAAAAAAATTCACTGGATAGGTTTAACAATGGGATCAAGCTGACATGACAAAGGAAAGAGTCAGTCAGCTCAAAGCAATAGTGAAAAAAATAAAAAGGGGTTCGGGGACCTACTGGACAGTATCAAGAAGTCTAATATGTAAATAACTAAAGACCTAGAAAGGGGAGAGGACTATGAATATGAGAAATTGGCAGGAAAGAAAATTTTGAAGACATGATAGATGAAAACTTCAACTTGAAGAAAGACAAATTTATGGATTCAGGAAGCTCAGTGGACCCCACGTAGCCAAACTACTTGCTAAAAAGCAAACGGGAAAGTCTTGAAGCAGCCAAGAGAAAATGACCATCCAATACAGGGGAACAGTGACTGGATAAACGGCTAATTTTTCATCGTAAACTATGGAAGCCAAAAGAGAACAAAACAACATCTTTACAGTGTTTGAAGAAAAAAAAACTCAATCCAGAATTCCACATCCAACTAATATATCCTTCAAAAATGAAGGTGAAATAGATATTTTCAGATAAAAGAGAGCAAACAGAATTCATCACCAGCAAACATGAACTACAATAAGGTCTAAAAAAGTCTTCAATATGAAGGAAAATGGTACTACATGAAAAATGCAAATCTTCAGGAAGCAAAGAGCACCACAAATGGTAAATATCTGGGTAAATACAAAAGACCTTTAGTTCTTATTCTTAAAAATACCTATTATTGAAAGCAAAAATTATAATATGTTCTTCTAGGATTTACAATACATATAGATCTAATACATATGACAATAGCATAACTGACAGCAGACAGAGTTGATGTAAAAGAATCTCTTAAGGATACAAGATTTTTATACTTCACAAGAAGTGGTATAGTATTAACTATAAGTGGTACACTATATAAGTAGACTAAAAAGGTAAAGAAATATATTGAAATTGCTAGAAGAATGCTAAGTAACCAATGCAAAAAGAAAAAGCTTTACAAAAATGATATCAAAAATTCTTATCTATATGCAAAAAAATTATTATATAATTTCATATTATATAAAAGTAACTTGAAATGGATCATATGCTAAACATAAGAGTTAACACTATAAAATTCTAAGAATCAAACAGGAGTCAATCTTCACGACATAGGGTTGAACAATGGTTTCTTAGACACACCAAAAGCAGAGGCAACAAAATAACAAATTAGAATTGACCAAACCTAAAAAGTTTGGTACTGCAAATGAGTCAAGTAAGACCATTCACAGAATCATGGACCTAGAGAACTTATGGGAAGTAAAATAAGTCAGACAGAGAAAGACAAATACCGTATGATCTCACTTATATGTGGAATCTAAAGAATAGAATAAATGAATGAACTAATCAGAAACTGTCTCAGAGACATAGAGGAAAAACTGCTAGATGGGAGGGGAGGTGGGAGGATTAGAAAGACAGTCAGTAACTGCAAGATTGCCACGGGGATACGAAAGTCAATTTGGGGAATGTAATCAATAATGTTGTAAAGATTTCGTAGGGTATCCGATGGACACTTGTCTCGTTAGGGAGACCACCTCAGGGATGATGTAGATGCCTGATCACTGCACTGTACACCTGAAGCTGAAGCTGAACAATAATGAATGTCAACTGTAATTATATGTGTGTGTGTGTGTGTGTGTGTATATATATATATATATATATATATATATAGTCACAAGAAGTGGAGTACAGCATAAGGGATAGAGTCAGTGGAAATGTAACGGCTGTGTGAGATGTCAGAGGGGTAGTAGATTGGGGGAGGAGGGTTATCACTCTGTGAGGGGTGTAAATGATGTCTAACTATTACAGTGTTTTGTGCAAATGAAACAAACAAACAAATAAATAAAAGACCATCCACAGAATGGAAGAAATATTTACAAGTCACATATCTGATAAGGGGCTTATATCCAGAATATATAAAGAGCCCTACAACACAATAATAAAGATACATAACCAATTAAAAATTGTGCCAAGGATCTAAACAGACATTTCTCCAGAGAAAACATCAATGACCAACACAAGCACATAAAAAGATGTTTAACACCACTAGTCATTTAGGAAGTACAAATCAACACCATAAGGAGATACCACTAGGATGGCTAAAATCGAAAAGAGAATAGACATACATATCCTGTTGGCAAGGATATAAAGAAATTAGAACTCTCATATATCGCTGATGAAATGTAAAATGATATAGTTGTTTTGGCAGTTCTTCAAATGGTTAAACATAGTTATTACATGGCTCAAAAATTCCACACCCAAAAAAAAAAACACATACATCTACATAAAAATCTATACAGAAATGCTCTTTTCTTTTTTTGTACACAAATGTTCTTAACAGCATTATTCATAATAGTCAAAATGTAAATACGACCTTAATGTGCATCAACTAATGAATAAATAAAATATGGCATATCTAGACAATGGAATGTTATCCAACAATAAAAAGAAATAAAGCTCTAATACATGCTACAGCATAAGTGAACCTTAAAAAGATTATGCTAAGAGAAAAAAGCCACTCACAAAATACCACATATTGTATGACTCCACTTATATGAAATGTCTAGAATAGAGACGGAAAGTAGATTCGTGGTTTCCAGGGAGTGGGGAGGTTGGGTAATGGGTAGTAACTGCTAATGGGCAGAGTTTTGAGGTGATGAAAATGTTCTTAATTGATTATGGTTATGGTTGCACAATTCTGTGAATATACTAAAAAACCACTGAGTTGTACACTTTATATGGCTGAACTATGTGATATGTGAACTTTACCATTACAGCTGTTTTTTAAATATTAATTTTCAAATATATTAAAAAGAAAAAGACACAGAAAAACTTACTAAAATGGTAGACCTAAATCCAATCATATAATTACATTAAATCTTGAGACCAAACTTAAGAGACTCATAATGATAAGAATCAAATAATGAAGACATAATAATCGTAAATGTGTACCTAGTAACAATGCTTCAAACTGAGGCAAAGCTATCAAAAGTAAAGGGATAAATACACAAAAATCCACATAGTAAGATATTTTAACATCTCTGTCTCAGTAATCTGTCTCTAGTTTTGTCTAAAACAAAACCCCCCCAAAAAAATCAATAAACACATGGCTAACCTAAGCAGTATTATAATATAAATAACTACACACATTCTTTTCAGGTGAACATGGTACATTCCCTATGAAAGACCATATACAACACATACACAAAACGAGACACAATGAATTTAATACGGCTGAAATCATAGAGAATATGTTCCCTGACCACATTAGAAAAAAACAAAAGTGTTAAATTAATGATCTAAGATCCCACCTAAAGAACCTATAAAAGTGCAAAATAAACCCAGAATAAGTAGAAGAAAGGAAAAGTAAAGATAATAAGCAGAAAAAAATGAAATAGAAAAGAAACAACAGAGAAAATTTAAAGTCAAAGTTAAATCCTTTGGAAACATCAACAAAGTTGATAAAACTCTAGCTAAAACTGATTTTTAAAACACACAAATTACCAATATCAGGCAGATGGAAGGAATTATCACTACAGAACCCACAGGTATTAAAGGGATAAGATTATTAATAAGTTTATGCTAACCAAATTAACAACGTGGATGAAATGGAAAACTTCCTTGAAAAATACAACTTACCAAAACTGACAAGATGAAACAGAAAGTTAGAAGAACCCTTTCAGTTGAATTCATTATCAAAATCCTTCCCCAAAATAGAACCCTAGGCTCAGATTTTCACTGGTAAATTCCTTCAGATCACCAAGGAAGAAACAGCATCTCACACAAACACTTTCAGAAAATAGAGAACCCTTCCCAAATAATTTTCAAGTTCAGCATGAATCATACTAACGAATGTACCAATAATACTGAAAAGAAGCTAAAAAAAAAAATCAAAATTCTACAGACCAACATCCCTCATGTACATAAGATGCAAAATATTTAATAAACTATCCAGCAATATATAAAAAGGATAATACACTATGACCAAGTGAAGTTTATCCCAGAAATACTAGGTTGATACAACATGTGAAAATAAAACAATGAAATTCACCATATTAATTTTTTTAAGTATACCATATAATCATCTCAACAGATACAGAAAAAATATGACAAAAAATATCCATTCATGCTATAAATTGCCAGAAAACTAGGAGATCTTACTCAACCTGTATATTAATCATATCTTTTCATTCTGATTTTTGGTACTTTGGGGCCTTGCAGACTCTAGAGGGACTGCCGCTCCCAACACTGGCTAATTCCTGGAGATAGCAAACAACTACCCAGCTAGCTTTCATATGCAAACCAACCAACCCAGAGCCCACACCCCAAACCATCTTTATTTGTTTTATACTCCAGCCATTATATTCTCCTGCCCTAATCACCTCAGGGCTAGGTATCAGACAACTAGGGAAAGTCCTTGTGCCCCAAAGTCCCTGAAGTAATTCAAACTAGACAATTCTAAACCTGATAACCATTCCTTGCCTATTCCTACCCCCGGAAACCAAAATAATAGCTCTTGCCTTTACTTTTTTCCCTTTTGGCACCCTTTGCCTCCCAACTTACCCTGGTGCTTACCCATGTGGCTCCCTATGTCTTGGTGGACCTCTTCCTCTGGGGCTCTGTGAGAGTAACAAACTATCTTTTCAATGGAAGTCCTCTCCTGATCTAGTAACCCCGACTGCCCTACTCAAATAATAATAAAACCAATATTTTTAAACAAGCTGGTAACAGTCATCAATTAAAAAAAAAAATCCTACTGCTGACATCATCATTAATGATATAAAACTGAATGGCTTCCCCAGTGAATGGGAAAAAGATTTAAGTACATGCAATAAAAGAAAATAAAAAGAACACTAATTGGAAAGAGGTAAAGTTTTATGACATGATCTCTACTAGAAAAGTCTAATTACCTACCAAAAATCGCATAGAATTAATGTGTGTTAAGTAAGGTTTTTAAACACAAGTCAATACACACAAGTCAATGCTAGTTCCATATACAAAGGACAAATAATTAAAAATTAAATTATTTATAATACCACTTACAATAGCATAAAATATTGAAAAATAAAAATAACTTTAAAAACAAAAGACATGCAAGACCACAAAATACTGCTCAGAAAAAAATAAAGATGACCTAAATAAATGGAGAGATATACCATGCTAATGAATAGGAAGACTCAACATTGTTAACATGTCAATTCTCCTCAAATTGATCTATAGATTGAAAGCAATTGCAATTATAATCCCATCAGCCTTTTTGGAGAAATGGAAAAACAAACATTAAAATTTATATGGAAATACTAAAGACTTAGAATTATGCAAAACAATCTTGAAAAAGATGAAAAATGTTGAAGGACTTGCAAATCTGACTTCAAGACTTATTATACAGTTACAAATAATCAAAATAATAAATAATACAAGGATAGACAAATACATCAAAAACAGAAAAAAGATTCCTTAAATAGAGCTCACTTATGCAAACATGTTATGATTCACGAAGCAATTCGGTGAAGAAAGGAGACTTTTCAACAAATAGTACAGAAACAACTGGGTACCCATATGCAAAAAATAAAACCTACAAAACTTAATTTGAGATACATCACAGGCCTAAATATAAATTAGCAAAAACAAAAAGCTTTAGAGGAAACAAAGGAAATTACCTTCATGACTTCAGGGTTAGGCAAAAGTGTCTTAGCTCACAGTAAGCAATAACTATAAAAGAAAAAACTGATAAATTAGACTTCATCAGACTTAAATATTTCTGCTCATCAAAAGGCACAATTAAGAAAATAAATAAGAAACCACAGACTTGGAGAAAGTACTTACAAAATATTTATCTCACAAAGCACAGGTATATCCAGGACATAGAAGGACCTTCTCAAATACAAAATAAATAAATAAATAAATAAATAGGTGAACAAACAGATTTAGAAAGAAAAAAAAAAACACAAGAAAAAGAAGGAAATGGGGTAAAGGTTTGAACAAACTCTTCATAAGAGAAAATACATGGTCAATAAGCAAATCAAAATGTGCTCAATGTCACTAGTCATTATGAAAATGCAAAATAAAACCACAATGATACCACTTCCAGTCAAGACAGAGTAAAAGGGACCAGATTTACCCTTCTTCATGAAATAATAAAAACCTAACAAAACGTATGAAACAACAGCACTAAAGATTTTGGACAACAAGTAATGAAAGACAGTGATCCCTGGAAGACAAGAAACAAATGACATGAGCCATACATTTGCCCAGCTTACTGCCTTGAGAGTTTCCAGGTGGTGGAACAGGGAGAAGGAACCCAGGCAAAGCCTGTCTCCCCAAGTTGAGGAAATGGAGCTGCGAATCCAAGGAACCCAAGGTGGCTAGAGCTCACAAGGGAGACCAGCACTGAGTAGAGAGCTGGGGAGAGAGAGAAACATGAAGAGATCTACAGAGGCTTATCCTAGAATATGTTGAATAACTAATCAGCACGTGCATGTGAGAGAACTATTCAAGGCCAAGGACAGAATCACCAAAAGATTTAGAAGTAACAGCACCCAGAACTCACACGAGGATCTAAATAATACCTGTTCCCAAAAGCCAGACTGGAAAACCTAATAATTCATATCATATCGGAGTGCTAAAAAGAGTAACACCTCAGAAGTAGGGAAAAATTAACCCTAAACATAGCTCTGGTCCATCCAAATAAAATATAAAAGCAAAACCCAAAAGTAACAAACTGTTTTCTAGTAACTTAACCATGTCACAAAACAAAGTCCAAAAATATTTGTAGGCATACGAAAAGGAGAGAACCTAACAAGATAAAATTCACAGTGACTGAAAGTCAATAAAAACTTACAAGACATGTACAGATGCAAGAAATACACCCCAAAATGAAACAGAAACCAGTCAAACCAGTCTTAAAATGACATAGATAACAGAATTATTACCCATCATTTAAGACAATTATTATGAATACATTCCATGTGTTCAAGAAGCTAAAGGAAACATTAAATATGTTAATTAGAAACATGTTAAACATGTTAACTAAACATGTTAATTATCAAAGAATAAAAAAATTTGAACATTTAGAGATGAAAATTACAAAGTCTAAGATGAAAAACATACTATATGAGATTTACAGCACATGAAACCGAGTAATAGTTACTAACCAAAATGAAACAGAGAAAAATTTTTAAAAATGAACAAAGCATAACTTAGCTTTGAGATAAGTTCAAGAGGCCAAAATACTTGTAACTGGAGCCACAGAGGAAATAAACACATTAAAAAAAATCTGAAGAAATAATGTCAATAATTTGCCACATTTGATGATAATTATAAACACATAAAACAAAGTACTCTTTAAATATATACCAAGCAACAGAAACATGAATAAATGCAAACCAAAACATCATGATCAAACTGCCTAAAACCAGAGATAAAGAAAAAAAATCTTTAAAAAGCAGCCAGAGAAAAAGGTCATGTTACATACTACAAAGTAAAAAGAAAATTGAAATGGTTGTATTAATATCATATAGACTTGAAAAATCAACAGTATTATCAAAAAAGGATCATTTTACAACGATAAAGGGTTTAACTCTAGATATGAAAATTCTAAACATTTATTCACCTAACACATAAAGTAAAAATAACTACAAGAAGAAATTTAAAAACCCACAATTACATATAGAGATTTCAACAAACCTCTTTCAATAATTGATAGAACCAGTAGACAGAAAATCAGTAAGGATACAGAAGCCCTGAACCATACTATCAACCAGAATAACAACAAAGTTGTTAAGTAACATTTATAGGACACTCTACACAAACCAGCACAATATACATTCTGTTAAAGAACATACGGAATACTCGGCAAGGCAGATCATACTCAGTCCATGAAACAAGTCTTAAAAAAATTTTTAAACTTTTAAGTCATACAAAGAATTTTCTCTGACCACAATGCAATTAATTTAGAAATCAATGTAAAATCCCCAAATATTTAGAATCTAAGTATACTTCTAAAGTAACCAATGGGTCAAAGAAGAAATCAAAAGAGAAAAGAGAAAGTATTTTTATATGAATAAAAATGAAAATAAAACTTACCAAGATTTGCAGAAGGAAGTTAAAACAATAATTGAGAAATGTATAGCACTACATGCCTATATTAGAAAAGAAACAATTCAAATCAATGACTTCATCACCTTGCACCTTAAGAAACTAGAAGAGAAAAATAAAGATCAGACCAAAAATCAATGAAACAGAAAATAGAAAAACAGAGTAAAAACTCAATGAAATCAAAGGCTAGACTTCATTTCTGAGAGGATGGAGCAGATGTACTTTTCCCTATTCCTCCTAAGTACAAACAAAACCTATGAACATTATAAGTAAAAAACATTCTAAGAGGTGGTAAGAAGGCAAATTAGCTAGGGACCACAGAACTCAAGGAACAACATAGCAGTGAGATTCCTGAGTTTTCTTTTTGCCTAATTATACCCTACTCTTGGAATGGAAGTAGTCAGCAACCCGAAAGCATCAACAAGAACAGACCAAAAAGAGGCCAAAAAAGGCTTCTTTGTCTAGACAAAGGACTGGGAAGGGGGCACGTCAACTAGAAAGAAAACTTTGTAGACAGTAGCTCCTCTACTCCAGCAAAATATCACAGAAAAGAACTGACCCTACCTACTCCTGCAATGGTCAAGTAGGGAACTTAGACATCCACCCTCGTGAAACTATGAGTCATCCCAAGACTCCCACTGTGGTAGTGTAGGAGGAGGTCAAGTAGGGAATCAGAACTTTCATCCTCACTGGCTGGTAATGAGAACCTCCCCCCATGGTGTCAACAGAGACAACCTGGTGTCAACAGAGGCAAGCATGGACTTCCACCTCCATCTGACTGTAAAGAGAGAACCCAACCTGTCCCCCGCTGGGTGATCTCAGAGAAGGTCTAGCAGAGTCAGGACTTTCACCAACACACAGCAGTAAATGAGATCAAGTAGGCAGCCGTAACTCCCAACTCTGCTCGGCAATAACAAAAGGGTTCCCTCAAATGTCAACAGAGGCAGTAGGAAACTTGAACTTCAACCCCTACCTGGCATAAGGAGACGGCACCCACACGCTTCCCTTGTTAGACAAGTGTCAAAGAAAGCCAACTGAAACAGGTTTATATTAGATGCCAAGTCCGAAAAATGTTCAGGTTCAGTCAAAAATCATTTGTCTTACTAAGAACCAGAAAGATCTCCAACTGAACGAAAAAAGACAATCAGATGACAACACTGAGATATTTGTTTTGTTTTTGTTTTTTTTTTAATTTATTTTTAATTTATTGGGGTGACAATTGTTAGTATAATTACATAGATTTCAGGTGTGCAATTCTGTATCACATCATCCATAAGTCACACTGTGTGTTCACCACC
This sequence comes from Rhinolophus ferrumequinum, assembly GCF_004115265.2. Classification (NCBI taxonomy): domain Eukaryota; kingdom Metazoa; phylum Chordata; class Mammalia; order Chiroptera; family Rhinolophidae; genus Rhinolophus; species Rhinolophus ferrumequinum. Next base: position 6,595,766 of record NW_022680355.1, on the reverse strand, counting down.
CAGAGTCAGCTCCCCTTCCATCACCATACATTTGATCCCCCTCACCCTCATCCCCCCCCCCAACCCCCTTACGCTCTGGTAACCACCAAATTACGTTCCCCAGATTAATTTTCAAACCCCGTGGCCATCCTGTGGTCACCGACTGCCCTCCAATCCCCTCACCCTCCCCCCCACCCCCCACCCCTCCCGCCCATCTAGCAACCCTCAGATTTTTCCTCATTGTCTCCCAAACTGTTTCTGATTAGTTCATTCACTTATTCTTTTCTTTAGAATCCGCAAATAAGTGAGATCATATGGTACTTATCTTTCTCTGTCTGACTTATTTCACTTAACATAATGTTCTCTAGATCCATCCATGTTGTTGCAAATGGTAAGATTTCTTTCTTCTTTATGGCTGCATAATACTCCATTGTATAAATGTACCACAGTTTCTTAATCCAGTCATCTACCGATGGGCATTTTGGTTGTTTCCATGTCTTAGCTATTGTGTATAGTGCTGCAATAAACATAGGAGTGCATAAAGATTTTTGAATTGAAGTTCTGGATTTCTCCGGATAGATACCTAGGAGTGGAATTACTGGATCATAAGGTAGTTCCATTTTCAGAATTTTGAGATACCTCCATACTGTTTTCCATAGCGGCTGCACCAGTCTGCAATCCCACCAACAGTGCACAAGCGTTCCCTTTTCTCCACATCCGCGCCAGCACTTGTTGTTTGTTGATTTATTGATGATAGCCATTTTGACTGGGGTGAGGTGGTATCTCATTGTGGTTTTTATTTGCATTTCTCTGATGGTTAGTGAGGTTGAGCATTTCTTCATATGTCTGTTTGCCATCTGTATGTCCTTTTCAGAAAAATGTCTCTTCAAGTCCTCTGCCCATTTTTTAATTGGATCGTTTGTTTTTTTGGAGTTGGGTTGAGTAAGTTTTCCATAGATTTGTGATATTAATCCCTTATCAGATATATCATTGCAAATATCTTTTCCCATTCAGTAGGATCCCTTCTTGTTTTATTGATGGTTTCCTTTGCTGTGAAAAAACTTTTTAGTTTGATATAATCCCACATGTTTATTTTTTCTCTTAGTTCCCTCGAGCGAGGGTGTATATCAGTAAAAATCTTACTCCGGGTAATGTCTGAGAAGTTTCTTCCTATATTTTCTTCTAGGTATTTTATGGTTTCAGACCTTACATTTAAGTCTTTAAGCCATTTTGAATTTATTTTTGTATATGGTGTAAGGAGGTGGTCCAACTTCATTTTTTTGCATGTGTCTGTCCAGGTTTCCCAGCACCATTTATTGAATAGACTGTCATTACTCCATAGTACATTCTTGCTTCCATTGTCGTAGATTAAATGGCCATATAGGCGTGGATTTATTTCTGGACTCTCTATTCTGTTCCAATGATCTATGTGTCTGTTTTTATGCCAGTACCATGCTGTTTTGATTACTGTAGCCTTGTAGTATAATTTGAAGTCAGGTATTGTTATACCTCCCACTTTGTTCTTATTTCTCAAGATTGCCTTTGCTATTCGGGGTCTTTTATGGTCCCATATAAATTTTAGGATTATATGTTCTATTTCTGTGAAAAACGACGTTGGCAGTTTGATATTTGTAATTTTAACATCTGACAGAGATGTTAGACTTATGTGATAAGATTTTAAAGCAGCCACAATAAAAGTGATTCAACGAGCAATTATGAACACAGAAATGAAAAACAGAAAGCCTTAGCAAAAAATTAAAGACAAAGAAGAACCAAATGGAAATTTTAGAACTGAAAAATACAATAAGCAAAATAAATAACTCAATGAATGACCTCAACAGAAGAATAAAGGAAAGAGAGGTAAAGAATCAATGAACTAGAAAACATAACAATGAAAGTTACCTAAACAAGAGATAAAACAGACTGGAAAAAAAAATGAACAGAACCTTACAGGACTAAAACAAAAAAGCAGCCATGAAAGTAGAAATAAAGCAGGACTGAAAAAGTACTCAAATAAATAATGGCTGAAAAATTCCCAAATTTCGCAAGACATAAAACTACAGATTCGAGAATCTGAACAAAATTTCAAACAAAATATTTCCAGAGACATCCACTTGTAGACACACCCTAATTAAACTTCTGAAATCCAAAGACAAGGACAATATCTTGAATGCATCCAAAGAAAAACAATACTTTATAAAAGAAAAATAATTTGAATGAGAGCATATTTCTCTCCAGAAACCAGAGGCCTGAATGAAGTGGCACAATAATGAAAGAGGAAGCCTCAAGGAAAATGAAAAAAATATACTGAACTGAATGAAAATGAAAATACAACATACTAAAATTTGTAGGACACAGCTGAAACAGTGATAAGAGGGAAATTTATAAAAATGTATAGAAAAGTTTCAAATCAATAATCTAAACTTCCACCCCAAGAATCAAAAAAACAATAAAACAATGGCAAAAGCAAGCAGAAGGAAAAAATAAATACAAGAGCCAAAATCAATGAAGTGTAAAGTAAGAAAAATCAACAAAACAAGGAGCTGGTTCTTTGAAAAGATCAGTAAAATTGATAAGCCTCTAGCAACACTGACAAAGAAAAAAAGGAAAAGAAAAATTAGCAGTGTCAGAAATGAAACAGGATATCACTACCGATCCTGCAGACATCAAAATAGTAAGGTAATGATACCAACAACTTCACATACATAAATCTGACAGCTTAAACAAAATGGATCCCTTCCTCAAAAATCAAAAATACTCTAACTCATCAATTATGAAACTGATCATTTGAATAGCTCTAAAACTATTTTAAAATTTTAATTTGCACTTTTAAAATTACCAAAAAAGAAATACGAAAGCCCAGACAGTTTCACTGGAGAACTGTACCAATCGTTTAAAGAAGAGCTGACACAGGTTTTATGCAATTATCCAGAAAATAGAAAAGAAGGGAGCATTTCCCCTCATTTTACGAAGCTAATATTACTCCAATACCAAAACCAGACAAACCGAGAAGAAAAAAACTACCAACCAACACATCTCATGAACAGATACAAAAATCATTAACAGGGGACGGCCCGGTGCCTCAGGCGGTTGGAGCACCGTGCTCCTGGCACCAAGGGCTGCCAGTTTGATTCCCACATGGGCCAGTGGGCTCTCATCCAGAAGGTTGCAGGTTCAAGTCCCACAGGGGATGGTGGGCTGCGCCCCCTGCAGCTGGCAGCAGACCTGGAACTAGGCTGCGCCCTTCCACAACTAGGATTGAGGGAGCAACAACCTGACTTGGGAAGGGTCCTGGAAGTGCGCACTGTTCCCCAATAAAGTCCCATTCCCCTTCCCCAATAAAGTCTTTAAAAAAACAGTAGTTTAAAAAAAAAATCATTAACAAAATATAAATAGAATCCCTTAACATATAAAAAGAATTGTTTGCCATGATCAGGTGGTGCTTACTCCAAAGGCAGGGCAAATATTCAAAATCAATTAATGTAATCTACCAGTTTGACAGGGTAAAAAAAAAAAGACATATATAAATTGATGTACAAAATGTACTTGACAAAATTCAGCACCCAATCCTGATAATTAGAAAAAAGCTAAGAAAAATAACAATAGAATATAGGTAAACTCAAATATATGGTGATGGAAGGAGAACTGACTCTGGGTAGTGAACACATAATGTGAAATACAGATGATGTATTACAGAATTGTACACCTGAAATCTATGTAACTTTACCAACAATTGTCACCCCAATAAACTTCAATTAATATCTAAAAAAAAAAAATACAGGTAAACTTCCTCAAGTTCATACAGAACATAGACAAAAAACCTACAGCTAACATCCTACTTAAATGTTTTTCATCACTGAGTGAGTATTTTCCCCCTAAGGTCAAAAAACAAGACAAGTATGTTCACTCTCACCAATCTTAATCAAGATGGTGCTAAACTTTCTAGCCAGAACAATTAGGCAAGCATAAAAGGCAGACAAATGAGAAGAAATAAAAACAACCCTATTTGCAGATGCCACAATTATTTGCATTGAAAATCACAAGGAATCTATAAAAAAAAACCCTAGAACTAATAAGTGAATTCAGCAAGGTTGCAAGATGCAAGATAAATATAAGAATCAACTGTTATTTGCATTACAGGTAACCCCGTATAACACGTTTGTTAGGTACCTTTAAAATGCAGTGTTATGTGAATCCGTGTTATACGAAACAAAGAACTAGTATAAAAAAGGGGGTTATGTTCCAAAAATTAAAAAGCATACTATTATATTTTCATAATTAAGAGAAATATCTCTGTTAAAGCCATTTTTCACCAAAAGTATAACATATGAACATGTTTTAAATGTTTTCTTCGTCATCACTACTAAGCACCATTAACTGAGAGCGTTTTCTTTTTGACACGATATCTTCATCCTCTGAACTTTGTTCAGCATTATCTTGACTTCTAGTCTGTATTTTTTGCAAAAAGTCTGTTATTTTAGATTGTTTGCTTTTAGCTGAGAGATTGTTATATGGTGCTAAGCACTTGTGAAGTTCTCTCTTAAACTTTGTGCTTCTTTCAGTGGAAAGATCTTCATTCAGGAAATTCTGCAGTCAAATCTGATACGACATCCATGCCCCGAATGAAAAATTTCAAATGAGGTATCTTTTGCTCTTAAAAGCTTTTATCACGTTCCATGTTGTTCGGGGATTTCCCTAATTTTGAATAAGATATTTTTGCTCTTAAAAGCTCTTATTACGCTCCGTATTGTTCAGGGATTTCTCTAATTCTCAAACCGTGTTAGAGTGAAATTGTGTTCTAGGATGCCGTGTTGTACGAGGGTTTTCCCCAACTCATGTTATAGAAGTGCCATGTTATACAGGGGTTACCTGTACTACCAATAAATACGTGGGCATCAAAATTAAACATACAATACTCACTGTATGTCAACTGTAATTGAAAAATAAAAAAATTATTAGAAAAGGAAAAATACACATAAAGTACTATTTATAATTGCTTCCCCAAAAATTAAATACTTAGGTCTAAGTCCACAAAATGTACAGAACTTGTATGCTGGAAACTACACAAAAATGACAAAAGAAATTTAAAAAGACCTAAATAAATGGAAGCACATAGCATGTTCATGGATTAGAAGGCTCAACATAGTAAAGAAGTCAATTCTCCACAAACTGACAGTTTGGAATACCTATCAAAATTCTAGAAAGAGTTCTGGATAGATACAGACAGGTTATTCTAAAATATAGGTATTTTTTAAAACCAATAACACAAAGGAACTAGATATTTTTTAAAACCAATAACACAAAGGAACTAGATAACCAAAATGATTTTGAAAAAGAATAAAGTAGAATGAATCATCTACTTAATTTCAAGAGTTATTATGGTGTTTCCCCGAAAACAAGACCTAGCCTGACCATCAGCTCTAATGCATCTTTTGGAGCAAAAATTAACGTAAGACCTGGTATTATATTATAGCATATCATATCGTATTATATAAGACCCAGTATTATATTATATAGTATATTATATTATACCTGATCTTATATAAGACCCAGTATTATATTATATTACATTACATTACATTATATTATACCTGGTCTTAAATAAGACCAGGTCTTATATTAATTTTTGCTCCAAAAGACGCATTAGAGCTCACGGTCTGGCTAGGTGTTATTTTGGGGGAAACGCGGTATATAGCTATAGTAATTAAGACAGTGTCATACTGCCAGAAGATAGATACATAGATAAATGGAACAGAACAGAAAACCCAGATATATACTCAAACAAAGACGCCCAGCTGTACAAAAGTGTAAAAGCAATTTTTCAACAAATGGCATTGGAGCATCTAGACATCCACAGGCAAAAAAAAATATTTTAAAATAAAAATAAAAAACCTTCAACCTGAGTCTCACACCTTATATAAAAATTACCTCAAAATGAATCACAAATTTAAATGTAAAGCATAAAACTTTTAAAGGAAAACAGAAAATTTGGGGGAATTTAGGGTTAGATAGAGTTATTAGATTTTAAAACAAAGGCATGATCCATAAAAGGATAACAATCAGTAAATTGGACTTCAACAAAGTTAGAAACTACATAAAAAAGCCCATTACGGGGATAAAAACACAAGCTCCAACGTGGCAGAAAACAATAGTAAATCACATATTGGACAAAGCACTCGTATCTAGTCTATAAGAACTGTCGAGCTTTACATTTAAAAAAAAAAAAACAAACTGAGCAAATAATGGAAAAATCACGTTTAGGAAAAAAGTGACATAAATAAAGGAACCACTGAAGCACCAGAAGGCCAAGGGAGGAGAAATGGGAGGGGGCAGTGAGGGCAGCAAGGACAGAGGCTTCCTTCTCCACCCCGGGCCTGATGGAGAGAAGAGGGCATGTTCCACTGGCTCCTGACTGTGATGCTTTGAATGTTACCAACAAAACTGGAATCAACTAAAATAAACTGAGTCCAGCTCACTAAATCTCATATTATGTTAGATAGAGATAGATGGAGAGATGGATGGTTGGATGGTTGGATGGATGGATGGATGGATGGATGGATGGATGGATGGATGGATGGGCAAGCAAAGAAATTAGAAAATAGACAAAAGTCATGAATAGACAGTTGACCAAGAGGATATATAGAGAGTAAATAAGCACATAATTGGCCATTAGGTAAATGTAAATTAAAACCACACGCGGTATCAGTGCACAGCTATCAAAATTACTAACTAAAAAAAACAGTTACAATGCCACATATGTTGGCAAGAATGCTTAAAAACTGGATTGCTCACAGATTTCTGGTGGAAATGTAAAATGGTACAGTCACTCTGGAAAACACTTTGGCAATTTCTTTAAAAAAAAATTAAACATGCAGCCACCCATACAACTCAGCAATTATACAACTAGACATTCGTTTCAGAAAAATGAAGACCTATGTTCACACAAAAATCTGTACATAAACGCTTATAACAGCTTTATAACCCCCAAGTGGAAGTATCTGAGATAACTTTCAGCAGATGAATGGTTAAACTGTGGTATACCCATAACACAGAATACTAAGCAGTAAAAAGGAACAAACCACTGATACATTCAACAACCTAGATGAATCTCCAGAGAATTATGTTGAGTGAAAAAAATCAATCCCAAAAAGTTGTATGTTCTATGACTCTATCTAATGACCTTGAAATAACACAATTACAGAACTGAAGAAGATATTAGTGGTTATGAGCGAATGAGCATCCTGAACACCATGAGGGATCCTTGTGATGATGGAATTATTCTGCATCAATTTCAATATCCTGATAGTGATACTGTCCGATAGTTTTTCAAGATGTTAGCATTGGGGAAATTAGGTAAATGGTATGCAAGATCTCTTTGTGTCATTTCTTACACCTACATGTGACTCTACCTTTGACTCAAAAGATTTAATTAAAAAATAATTGTAAATGAATAATCCAAAAAGAAAATTAAGAAAATAACTGCATTTACAATAGCATCAAATAAGAAAAACTTAGGAATAAGCTTATCCAAGGAAGCAAAGAACTTGTACACTGAAAACTACAAAATGCTGCTGAAAAGAATTATAAACAACACAAATAAACGTAAAGACATCTGTGTTCATGGATTGGAAAACATGCTGTTAAGATGTCACTACTATACAAAGTGATCTACAGATTCAATACAATCCCTACCAAACATCGTAACATTTTATGCAGAAATAGAAAAATGCATTCCTAAAATCCTTGCAGGACATTTGGTCCTGCCCAAAACGTCCACGGAGATAATTTGGTCTTCACCAAAAAAGTCCTTCATATTTAGGCCTAAACCAAGACATCCATGGAGACATTTGGCCCATGCCTACCCATCTACCTAACCCTATGTGCCATTACCAGCTAGGTTACTGAGGAATGAAGGGTTATTATTGGCAATACAACCACAACACAATTATTGGACCAATAAAACATGACAGACAATAAAGTGTTTTTTATGAATTAATCTGTAAACCAAAAGTATAAATAAACGTTATCAGCTATTTGAACCCAGGGACGTTTTCTAAGTGTGAATGTTTTTGACCGGACCAAAATATCAGGGACCTTTGCCATGGACCAAATATGCTCATGGATACTTTGGACAGGACCAAATATCTCCATGGACATTTTGGACAGGACCAAATGTCCACTAATCTCCTAAAATTCATGTGGTATCTCAAGGGACCCTGAATAACCAAAACAATCTTGAAAATGAAGAACAAAGTTGGAGGACTCACACTTCCTGATTTCAAAACCTACTAAATAGCTACAGTAATCAAAATTGTGTGGTAACTGGCAAAAAGACAATCATGGAGAGTGATGCAAAAGAATGGAGAGAGCAGAAATAAATCCCTGCATATATGGTCAAAGGATTTTTGACAAGGAGAGTCAAACCATTCAATAGAGGGCCGGCCCAGGGGCTCAGGCGGTTAGAGCGCCATGCTCCTAATTCCGAAGGCTGCCGGTTCGATTCCCACATGGGCCAGTGGGCTCTCAACCACAAGTTGCCAGTTCAATTCCTCGAGTCCAGCAAGGGATGGTGGGCTCTGCCCTCTGCAACTAAGATTGAACACGGCACCTTGAGCTGAGCTGCTGCTGAGCTCCTGGTTGGCTCAGTTGGTTGGAGCCCGGGCTCTCAACCACAAGGTTGTCAGTTCGACTCCCACAAGGGATAGTGGGCTGCACCCCCTGCAACTAGCAATGGCAACTGGACCTGGAGCTGAGCTGCGCCCTCCATAACTAAGACTGAAAGGACAACAACTTGACTTGGAAAAAAGCCCTGGAAGTACACTGTTCCCCCAATAAAGTCCTGTACCCCTGCCCCAATTTAAAAAAAAATCTTAAAAAAAAATATATATGATGGGAAAAAAAGCTACAAAAAAAAAAAAAAACCATTACAGAAAGGACCCTTTTATCAACAAGTGGTTCTGGGAAAGCTGGATATCCACAAGCAAAACAATGAAGTTGGACCTTTACCTTACTTACACCATATACAAAAATTAACTCAAAATGGAGCTAAACATAAGGACCTAAACATAACTCAAGGACGTAAACCTAAGGGCTAAAACTTAAAAAACACTTTAAAAAACGGGGGAAGTCTTTGTGACCCTGGAGTTGGCAATGATTTTTTTAATATGACACCAAAAGCACAGCCAACAAAAACCAAAAGTAGATAAACCGAACTTCATAAAAATTACAACTTTCTGCATCTGAGAGTGAAAAAACAACCCACAGAATACAATATTTACAAATCATATATTTACTAAGAGTTCAAACCCAGAACTAGGTAAAGAACTCTTAACAATTCAACAACAAAAAGACAACCCAATTACAAAATAGGTAAATGACTGAAAAGGCATTTATCCAAAGATGATTTACAAATGGCCAAAAAGCACATGACAAGATGCTCAGCATCACTAATCATTACGGAAATACAAATCAAAACAACAAGGAAAGATCACTTCACACCACTGCCATGGCTATAATCAAAAAAAAGAAGAGCTGGAGAACATGTGGAGAAATTGAAATCCTCATGCACTGCTGGTAGGAATGGAAAATAGTGCCACCTCTGTGAAAAACATTTTGGCCATTCTTCAAAGTTGAACACAGAATAACCATATGATCCAGCAATTCCACTCTAAATATATACCCAAAAAACTGAAAAGGGACTCATATGTACACTAATGTTCATCGCAGCATTATTCACAATAGTCAAAAGGGAGAAACAACCCAAGTGTCTATCAACAGATGAATGGATAAACAAAATGTGGTATGTATCAGCCATAAAAAGGCAGTTAATTTGAACACACCTACAATATGAATGAACATTCAAAACATTAAACTAAATGAAATAAGCTAAATACAAAAGACATTATATGACCCCACTTACATCAGGTATCTACAGGAGACTAATTCATAAAGATAGAACGTAGGAAGTATGGGGGGAGAATGAAGAGGGTAAAGATGGAAGGAGACTAGACTTTGGGCGGTGAGCACACAATGCAATATACAGATGATGTATTACAGAACTGTACACATGAAACTTATGTAAATAACCAATGTTAACCTAATAAATTCTATTTAAATAAAAAAGAATCAGTCAGCTGGGGAGAGGGTGGAATGGGGAGTTACTATTTAACAGGTACAGAGTTTGGGATAATGAAAAAGTTCTGTGTAATATATCCAATAAGGGGTTAATATCTAAACTATATAAAGAATTCATGCAACTCAACATCAAAAAAACTACCTGATTTGGGGCGGCCGGATGGCTCAGTTGGTTAGAGCAGAAGCTCTTAACAGGGTTGCCGGTTCGATTCCCACATGGGACAGTGAGCTGCGCCCTCCACAACTAGATTGCAGACAAGCTGCCACTGAGTTGCCGGAGGGTTGGCAAGATGGTTAGAGCGTGAGCTCTTAACAACAAGGTTGCCGGTTTAATTCCTGCATGGGATGGTGTGCTGTGCCCCCCGCAACTAGACTGAAAACTTGGAGCTGACGGGTCCTGGAAAAACATACTGCTCCCCAATATTCCCCAATAAAAAATTAAATAAAAAAAACTATCTGATTAAAAAATGGGTAGAGGAACTGAACAGACATTTCTCCAAAGAGGAAATACAGATGGCCAATAGATACATAAAAAGAGGCTCATCGTCACTAATCATCAGACAAATGCACATCAAAACCACAAAAAAGACAACAAAGATTAAGTGTTGGCAAGGATGTGGAGAAAAAGGAACCCTTGTGCACTGTTAGTGGGTTTGCAAACTGCTTGCTGCAGACACTATGAAAAATAATTTGAAGATTTCTCAAAAAATTAAAAATAGAATTACCATATTACCCAGAAATTCCACTTGAGTACTACTTATCCAAAGAAACTGAAACCACTTAATTCGAAAAGACACATGCATCCCTATATTCACTGCAACATTATTTACAATAGCCAAGATATAGAGCCAACCTAGATGTCCATCAACAAACGAATGGATAAGTAAGATGTGGTACATAGGTATATACAATGGAATCTTACTCAGCCATAAAAATGAAATATTGTCATTTGCAACAACATGGATGGACCTAGAGGCTACTATGCTAAGTGAAGTAAGTCAGACACAGAAAGACAAATACCATATGATTTCACTTATATGTAGAATCTAAAAACAAAGTAAACAAGCAAAACAAAAACAAACTCATAGATATGGAGAACAAACTGATGGTTGCCAGACAGGGGTAAATGGTGGGGAGATGGACAAAAAGTGAAGGGGATTAAGTACAAACTGCCAGTGATAAAATTAGTCATGGAGATGGAAAGTACAGCATAGGAAAATACAGTCAACTGTAATAACTGCATGGTGGTAGACAGTTACTAGACTTATTAGGGTGATCACTTCGTAAGGTATATAAATGTCTAATCACTATGTTGTACACCTGAAACTAATATAATATTGCATGTCAACTATATTTTTTAAATAATTTTTTAAAGTTCTGGATATAGATAATGGTGATGGTTATACATCATTATGAATGTACTTAATGCCACTGGATTGCATACTCAAAAAAGGTTAAAGGTTTCAATATATAATAATAAAGGTACAGAAAACAAAAAAAAAAAAAAAGGTTAAAACGGTAAATTTTATGTTTCTTTTTTAAAAGAAAACCTAATACTTGCAGATTATCATGTGCATAGATGGAAAGACAAACTGCAAAAAAGTCTCAAATTGATTTACAGAATCAATGCAAAGCCAATCAAAACACTAAAAGGATTTTTTGTAGAATATAATACTAAATGGTTATCAAATGCAAAGAGCAATAGGCAAGATACTAAAAAAAGAGAGAAAGAGAAAAGTAAAGGACTAATTTTATCTGATATTTCATGTCCAGACTCATAAGCTAAAGTAATTTGAAAACTGTGGTATTGGCACAAAGATAAGACAAATCAAGAACAGAACATCCAGAAACAAATCCACACATGTATGAACTGCTGATTTATGACATAGTGCCACTGTACAGCAGGAAAGAATGGTGTTAAAACAAATGGATGTTTCTATTTAATATAATATGCAACATATATTACAAATTAACATAATATTTATAAAATAAATATATAATATGTATAAAATAAATACATGTTTTTCCTATTTCATGCCAATCACAAAATCAAATCCAGATGGGTTGGTTATAGAGCTAAATGTGAAAAGCAGGAAAAAAATTATTTTAGAAGATTATATAGGACAATAATTTCATGACCTCAAGTTAGGAAAAGCTTTCTTTAACAGGTCACAAAAAGTACTAACCGCAAAAGAAAAAAAACCTGAATATTTTGACATTGAAATTAAGAACTTTTCATTAAACGAATAAAAAAATGAACCACTAACTTAGAGAAGCCATCTCCAAGTCACAAATGAGAAAATCCAAACGGCCTATAAATATACAAAAAGGAGCTCACCATCATTAGTAATCAGAGAATTACAAAGTAAAAACCACAATGACATACACCCACACAACTACCAAAATGACTCAAGTTAAAAGATTGACATATTAGGCACCAGGTAAGGATGTAGAACAAAGTAGCCATTCACTGGTGGGAAAGTGAAGTGAAATAACCACTTCTGAAAATACACTGGCCTTCCTGACAACCCAGCAACTCCACTTCTAAGTATATACCCTAGAATTGTGTCTCTCAAACTTTTGACCATGAACCACTCTAAAAAAATGTCTTATATTGCAATCCTGTAGACATACACAGGATACTGAAAAAACTGAATTTTTTCCTGTTCCATTTCCTTTTAATGATGGTTGCTCCCCACTAAATTGACTCTATGATTCTTTTTTGGAGCACACCCAGCAGTTTCAAGAGTAGTGATCTAGAGAAATTCTTGCACATGTACAAGAATATTCACAATAGTGATTGTTCAAATTTGCAAAACACTTACAAAAACCTACATGTTCAAGAACAGCAGACTGGATAGCGGTGTACCTCACATGCTGAAATATTATACAACAATGAAAATGAATCAACTACGGCTACATGTATTAAACAGATCAATCTCAAAAATATACTGTGAATCAAAAGAAATCAAGAGTATTATTCCATTTACATGAAGTTAAAAACAGCCACAACTACACAATGTTTGGAAATAAAACTGAAAAGAACCAGGAACAATTAATATAGAATTCACGAAAGTGTTTCCTTCAGGGAAAGAGTGGAATGCCATCAAAGACAGACACAACAAAGTATGAACAATGATCTACATATTAAGCTTGGTTGGTAAGTTATGTGGATATTCACTTTATTTATTATTTTGTTTTAATTGTCCATATACTGGGTATATGGACAATTACTCCTTTTTTCTTTGAATCATATACCTGACAAAAATAAGAAAATCCTATACACAAAGGAGTAATTTAAAATGCACAGGTTGGTCCAAAGAAATTAGGAGTCTTTGGATAAGAATAAAATATTACTTCTTTTATAGCTTTATATGGTTATTTGTACAAATGACAAAAGAAACATACTTTGACATCTATCATCCACACATCAAAGACCAAAGGATGAATAGTGTTTGGGAGAGAAAACTCAGCACTTCCCAAAAAATCAGTTATCAAAAGCAGTCAAACATCCATAAATATTAATCATGTGTTGCCAAAGAAGACTAAAACAAAAATCTTCTGGAAAGTCTAAGTAAAATGAAACATTCCTGAACAGAGATACAGCTCATCTAAATATCTCCATCTTAACTTTAAAGAAAAAGGGAATAACATAAGAACAAGGGGGTTAAAACATATACATACAATGGCAAAAACTAATAAACCTCAGAAAAGATCCAAACATGAAGAACAGTGTCCTTATAATTGATGACACACTCAATCTTACCACATTGATGCTATTTTCATTTTCCTCCTATTCTTAAATAACATCAAGATGAAGATATTCATATATACATGTCTTAACCCTTCTAGTTACTTTGCTCAAACTATAATCTAAAGGACAGCATAGCACTTAAGAGAATCATCTCTGGAGAATAGTATGCAGAAATCTTTTGGGGTTATTAGTCTGTTCACAGCTATGCAGAAGATGGAGTGGGGAAAGTGAAAATAGAAGGGATAGGGACAGATAGATGGAAAAAGATGAGTTTATATTGCGTTAGGGTAGCTGTAATTTCTATTTGGCTCTAGAGTATACTACCATAAATTTCTGACGCCACTGAATAACTACAGAACTAGATTTTTTTATACTGTTGGGGGCGGCTGGAGGGGGTTACTCAGCCATACTCTATTCAAAAATTAAATGTGTAAGGGTGAAATACAACACTTTTAGTGAAAATACTGTGGACCTGAAAAAAATTTTCCCTGCACCAATAGTTACAAAACTGTACAGGAATAAAGAAGATGTGGTACATATATACAATGGATTATTACTTGGCCATAAAAAAAGAATGAAAGCTTACCATTTGCAATAACATGGGTGAACCTAGAGGGTATTATGCTAAATGAAATAAATCAGACAGAGAAAAATAAATACCATATGATCCCGCTTTCATGTGGAATCTAAAGAACAAACAAACAAAACAGAAACAAACTCATAGATACAGAGAACAGATTGATGGTTGCCAGATCGGAGTGGGGTTGGGGAACTGGGTGAAAATACTGAAAGGATTAAGAAGTACAAATTGGTAGTTATAAAATAGTCACAGGGATGAAAAGTACAGCATAGAGAACATAGTCAATAATATTATAATAACTATGTATGGTACCATGTGGGTACTAGACTTATCAGGGGATCACTTCATAAATTACATAAATGTCTAACCATGATGCTGTACACCTGTAATGATATAAAATACTGAATGTCAACGGTTAAAAATTTTTTTTTAATTTTAATGAAAAAACAGGATTAGAGAAAATAAAATTTTATTGCTTTGCAGAAGGAAAAACACACTATAGGAAACTGGGAAACAACAATCATATTTGCTTTGTAGGAAATAATCTTGAAACAGAGGGAGACCATACTGAAAAGGAGAGAAGATAAGGGAGAAGTTCACTGTAGGAATAAGTATGTGTTACCCTGTTGAAGAAAAAAAAAAAAAAATAGTCTGTACATGTACTAGGTTGGTGCCAAAGGAATTGTGGTCTAAAAGGTTAAAAATAATTGCAAAAACTACAATTACTTTTGCACCAACCTAATATTATATAAAGTATTCACTCGCATAAACTATGTTATATAAAGTATGTACACGCATAAACTAGGAAAATGAATGAGAAACAAACAACAATGGGAAGTTGGGAAGCAAAATTGGACAAACAAGAGATTTAAGAGAAAGAACTTTCACTGTATATCTTTTTACATTTTTTGCACCATATTAATACATCACCGTATCAAAAATTAAGTAATTTAAACTTACAATAATGTAGACAAAAAACAGGGTTTAGATTATGTCAGTGACTAGAGAAGTAGATTCAATTTAAAATGCCGACACCTAGATAGATATCCAGAAGGCAATTGCAAATACAGATGTAAAGGCGAAAACAACTGTCAGGTGATCCTGATGCCCAGAGGCATCCACAGCAGGCATAAGTCTACCTCAGGTAAGGTAGTGAAATAAACAGGCCAGAAAAGCAATCGTGTAAATTCAATTTTAAAGAAGTAAGGAAGTGATGCCAAACAGGAACCAAGAGGCAATGTTTAAAGAGGTAAGAAAAGAAAGTGGCTTCCCAGAAGTCATGAGAGAGTTGCAAGAAAGATGGGGTGATCATAGTTTTAAATGCTGAAAGTAGATCAAGTAGAATGAAAATTGGAAAAATTTTACACATGGCCATTTGAAGTTAACAAAATCCAGAGTGGTGGACTTAACAGCCAAATGCAATGGTATGAAGGGTGAATGAATAGGAGTTTGTGATATTTTATGTACTTATTAATACCTAAAATTTTTTCAGAAAACGATCTGAGGCAGCCTACAAATAAAGGACCTGCATTATAACAATAAAAAAATAGAAAAATGAACATAAAATCAACATGAGGGACATCCCCCTGATTCAGGGAAACTCTCTTACCCCTGACTCCAACTATGTAGTTCTAGTGAGGGTTGCCATTCATAGTACCCTCCCCACTCCAGCCACAGGGATGGTGGGTACATCATCCAAGACAGGTCAATCAGAGTCCTTCCCAGGCTTCTTCAAGAGAGCCCCTTCTTCTGGTAGAAGGGGCTGGGAAGATGAGAGCCAAGAGCTGCCAGCAGTCATGGTTCCAGCCTCATGAAGTAGAGAGTCTGTAGTATGAGAGAATGAAATCAACACGCAGAGAAACAGAGATAAGAGGTGAAGTTCTAAACCCCACAGGAGGAGGAGGAGGAAACAAATATACTAATAATCAGATTAATAAAATTGATGTAACTAAAGACCAGATTTGGTTCTGGGCTGCCTGGTAGCCAGAACAAAAAGAAAAACAGAATGTGCTATGAAAAAGGAGGAAGTATACCAGATCTGCAAGGGAGACAATTTTCCTGATGCTAAATTATTAAAAGACTTTCTTGTACACGGATATTTATATAATAGTCACTGAGAGACAACATGGACAGTATCCATGATCAGAGTGTTATAGCAAATGCAGATTTCATATGCTATTGTTTAAAATGAAAACTAAGTAATACCTCAATCATTAAGCACAACTAAGAGGCTGGACTATAGTAGACAATTGAAAAAGCAGAGATATCAACTAAGGTTTTATTCTTTCAGAAAGTGAAAGGGGAAAGACAAAAAGGTGAAAAACGTAAAGAGAAAGTAGAATCTATGGGAAGATTCAAACGTTTGTGAGCTGAGTGGGGGCAAAAAATCAAGTAAAAAAGACAGACTAAAAGATAAAACAAGATCCTGGGAGAAATGGGAAGAGTATATCACAAGCACAGGTACTTAATTCTACTTAAAAACTGCATCTTCTCCTTCCTACAATTCCACTAAATGAGATTAAAGGGCATAAAGCCACAAAGACAAAAAGAACATAAGGGAAGACAACAACTATACAATTTTGGAAGCTAGAAAGGAGACAAGTAGTAAATGACTTAGATCAGAAAAGGTTACTGCAGTAAGACAAGCCCAAAAGCAATGTGTCTGAGACCACGTAGCATCAGAAACTGGAGGAACTTTAGGTCCCAGGCACGGCAGGCAGGGAGTTGCTGGTGCACAGTGGTGGTATATGCATCTGGGAGGAATGGGTTCAGGTGAAGCTAAGAACAGGAGGGACTGGGTAGAATCTGAAAAACAATCAACACCACCCCCTCCCAAGCTCCTTCTCTACTACACATTACCAGGTACCTGGTCTTTCCGCCATCCTAAAAACTGCAGAAAGGGTAAACAAGAAAATTTGGACTTGGGGACATCAGGCAGAGCTGAGGAAAGGGGTACCACACTGAAAAAAAAGAATTAACTGAAAATCGAATTCTAAATAGTAAAATTACAGCAGCCACCTGGATCAAAAAATATTGGTAACCCGGTCGGTCAGTCCCAAATGGATGACTAGAGGATTTTTTTCTGAATAAATTAACCAGTTGGTGGTCTCCTAATGAAAGAACCAAGCTAGATCACCTATAATGAAGCCAATCAGCCAACAATCCCTGCCCACACAGAGATCTTCCAATCAACTCATTAGGAGCTTCATAGCTTCATGGCTAAGAGTAACCAGATTTTTAAGCAAAGTCTTTAATAACACAGACCAAAACAAACAGTACAAAGGAACTGAGGAAAAGAGTCCCAGGAGCAAAAGAAAACTTCAGAAAACTGAAACAAAACAAAAACTCTCTGATTAATAAACTCATAGTTAAGAGAAAATACTGAATCCAAGAAACAACAAAAGATAAAAAATGAGCATGTAGAGCATAAAAGAGCCCTTGGGGGGCAGCCAGATGGCTCAGTTGGTTACAGTGTGGGCTCTGAACAACAGGGTGGCCGGTTCAATTCCCGCATGGGATGGTGGGCTGCGCCCCCTGCAACTAAAGATTGAAAACGGAAACTGGACTTGGAGCTGAGCTGCGCCCTCCACAACTAGATTGAAGGACAACGACTTGACTTGGAGCTGATGGGCCCTGAAGAAACACACTGTTTCTCAATATTCCCCAATAAAAATTTTAAAAAAAAAGAAAAAAAGAGCCCTTGGAAATTAAAAGTGTAATAAATAAGTTAAAGGTTGAAAGATAAAGGAACTGCCTAAGAAAGTAGAACAAAAGAAACACAAACATAAAAAAAAAAATCAGAAGATTAGTTCAAAAGGTCCAGCATCCAGATAAAGAAACATACAGAAAAAACAAACAATGACAACAGAACTGTGGGAATCATCAAAGAAATAATTCAAAAAATATTTCTCTTAGCTGAACTCAGGTTCTCCAACATGATTCACTAAATCAAAAGGCCACTGTGTGCCCAGTACAATGAGTGAGGGAATGCACGCTACCATGAAAAACATCACAAATAGATGGATAAAGAAAAAATACTAAATCCAGAGAACAATCACATACAAAGGATTAGAAATCAGAACTCCATGGGACTTAACAGAAACACTGAACGCTAAAAAGCAATGGAGAAATATCTTCAAATTCTGAAGGGAAATGATTACCAACCAAGAATTCTATTCAGCTAAACTATCAATCAAGATGGTAAAGCTACCAATTTTATCAAACACGCAAAATCTTTAAAAAATTGACTTCCCACACACCTTTTCCTACGAAGCTGCTACAAGATGTGCCCACCAAAACAAGAAAATAAACCACTAAAGATAAAGAAATGGGGGAGTAAGGGGTTAGAAAACAGGGAATCCAAAATAAGCAGGAAGAAACTCCCAAGGTAACAGTGAAGGGAAGCTCCAGGCTTAAACAGAAACCAGCCCAGATGGCAGCAGGGAGATGGTACCCAGAGGAAGGTCTACTGGTTTAAAACAGAAAGGAGGAAGAGGGAAAGGTCGAAGAGGAGGGGGAAGAGGTAGAATAGGGAAAAGAGAAGAAGACAGGGAGAGGAGAGGAGGCAGAAGAAGAGGGAAAGAGAGAAGGAAGTGGGGAGGAGAGGAAGAGGGAGAGGAGGAGGAAAGAGAGGAGAGGTTGAGGAGACTGAGAGGAAGAGGAAAAGGAAAGGAGAAGGTAAAGAGAAGAAAAGGAAAATTGAATTTACAGACTACCTAATTTTACTAACCAATGGAAGATTACATGAAGAAGCGATTAGAGTGTAGACAAAGATTTAGCCTTAAATAAAGAACACAAGGAAAATGAAAATATAAGACAATTATTAATCCCAGGACAAAAAGAAAAAAACAGAAATTAACACAAGAAAATAATCATAGTAAAAATAACCATCGTACACTTGGCTCAGAAATTAACAAAATATTTAAATACTTATAATCATGTAAATATTACTATTTAACACTACTGATTTAACCAAAATTTGTGATACACTGAAAGGCAACATCTAAAAATGATTTGTCAAAAATAGCTAGCTGCTTACTCATTCCAAAAAGGGGTTGCCTCTGGGGAATGAGATGAGGGTTCGAGAGTCAAGCAGCAAAGTACTATTTTGTGTGTGAAAGATTTTGGTACTACACGACTTTGACTATGCATTTATCACTTTGATAAACATAAAAATTAAATCTTAACCAAAAAAATGGAATAAACAGGTACCATATGCCGGGCAATATATCAAGGTACCCTTATGTTCCCATTTCTCTTACTTGTTACCGTAGGCAGATTAGAAAAGGACACAAACGAGTATTAAGCACCTAAGTTGTGGTAGGCTTTTCTCACAGGAAAGAAAGGAATTCAAGAAAAGAGACAAGGGAAATTGGCTATTTGCTATTTTATCTATGGTAGTAAACACTAAATGTTAACTTTTCAAAATCTCAAAGCTATAGGAACTTAGGATGCTATACTGAATTTTTTACAAGCAAATATTAGATATGAAATCAGCAGTAAGAAAAAATGTTAGCAAACGTTTAACCTTGAAGCCACTCTATTTAAAGTATACAGACTAAAAAACTATACAGAAATAAAATGGAAAAAGTTATACCATATGATACTAAAAAAATCAACTATAGCTACCCTATCCTGCCTTCTCGCACACAGATCAAAGACAAATAAATCTGAAACAATTTTCAATTATGTAGATAAAGGTTAATCTCCAGATGATAGACATTTTTAAAAAGCACTTAAAAGCTAAAACAATAAACATTCGTTGAAGCTGAGGCAATCACTGACAGTACTGGATCTAATGCATACCCTATGGTTGGGGTTGACTATGGCAACAGCATAGACCCTAAAAGTGCAGAAGAGCTCTAACTGGGCTCCCTGCAAGGCCAGGAGCTGGTAAGGGCCTAACCCACCACCAAAGAGAAATCTGTCCTAGAAAAACACGGCCTGGACCACTAAGACTGGAGAAGCTACACTCAAGTGAGATGCCTATTCTGGACATGAGGAGTCACCATAGAAAAACAGGAAACTCAAGCAGATGCTGAGAGAGTGTGGGGCTCAAAATCCATTAACTAAAGGGGCTACGAATCCAAGCCAAGAAACAAACAAAAACTGGTCTGCAGGCTTGAACCTCACTGGGCAAATGGTGACAGAATCTGCTGGTTACCAACCCAAATTCATTTTCCCCTTCCTGCCTACTAAGAGAATTCCAATTTTATTCAGTTCATCGATGGGCCTATATTTTGCAGTCTAACAATTAAGAGACAGTAAAATTAAGCATATATTGTCGAGTGGGGCTTCTAAGAAAACTTGTTTAAGAACATAACTCAGCTGGGAGATGAATCACTTTTAACCCTCCCTCTTTCCCCTTCTTTCTGCAGTCAGTGACTACAGTTCCAGCTGCCACGCTATGACTGTGGGACAACCCTGAAAATGGAAACCATGTGCTAAGGTTTGTACAGTAGTCTGATCCCTAATGACTTCACAGAGCTGTCCTAAAAGCTTTAAAATGCATTTCTGAACTTGAATAAAAGAATTTGTAAATTTATAAATTCCTAATTTGTAGAAGCCATTATAATCTGGTCTTTGTTACCAGCAGCCAAAGGCAATTCTTAACAGTTGCAGAACAAATGCAAAGCTCCCCACAGTAACATTTTCACAAACTCAGGTTAGAGGAAAAGGAATCTTAAGGAAGACAACTCCTCCTGAAGATTAGCTCACAGTCAAAAATTACAAAGTATATGAAGACATCTACCACCAGAGTTAACAAATAAAACAAATGAAAAAATTCCAAAATCCCTAAGGAGTTTTAAAGTATGTGTATGTTAAATGTTCAAGTAATAAAGGAAAGAATATAATCCTTAAGGCAATAATAGCAAGATACTATGAAAAAAAAGCAAATTGAAAAATAAAAATAGAAACTCTGCATATGATTCACACAGAAAAAGAAATTCACAGATTAAAAATGAGCATAAATTTGAAGGCAGAGATAAAGAGATTATCTGTAATGCAGCGATAAGGCAGAAAATATGAAAAGGAAATTAAAAGGTATAAAGAAAAAATGGGAATCCCAAGCATAAACCTAAGTAACAGTTCCAGGAGAAAAAAATACAATGGGAAGGTGATAATATTTGAAAACACAGAGCAGAAAATTTCCCAAAATGGAAGAAAAACACTGAGTCCTCAGAATGAAAAAGTAGATCACCTCTCTCAAGCAGAACAGACGGTCAACAGATTTCCTGTTCACAGAAATAGACACCAGAAGACAAGCTACAATAAAATCTTTAATTACAGGAAAACAACTATTATCCTAGAATTCAAACTAGCATACAAGAAATCAAAATAATGATATTCTTAGACATAAAAAGACTGATACAGCTTACTTACAACTTACTAACCACAAACCCTAAAAAAAAAAAAAAAAAAAAAAAAAAAAAATTTCAAAAAGATAAAACAATCCATAAAGCAGCAAGGGAAACAAAAAACTGAGTTGAACAAAAAAAAAAAAATCAGTAATGTTAAGTCTAAATTGTAGATGATTATTAAAAAAGAACAGGGCCGGCCTGGTGGCTCAGGCGGTTAGAGCTCTGTGCTCCTAACTCCGAAGGCTGCTGGTTCGATTCCCACATGAGCCAGTGGGCTCTCAACCACAAGGTTGCCAGTTCAATTCCTCGAGTCCAGCAAGGGATGGTGGGTGGGCAGCGCCCCCTGCAACTAAAGATTGAACACGGCACCTTGAGCTGAGCTGCCACTGAGCTCCCGGATGGCTCAGTTGGTTGGAGCGCGTCCTCTCAAACACAAAGTTGCCTGTTCGACTCCCACAAGGGATGGTGGGCTGTGCCCCCTGCAACTAGCAATGGCAACTAGACCTGGAGCTGAGCTGCACCCTCCACACTAAGACTGACAACTTGAAGCTGAATGGCACTCCACAACTAAGATTGAAACAACAACAACTTAACTCGGAAAAAAGTCCTGGAAGTACACACACTGTTCCCCAACAAATTCCTGTTCCCCTTCCCCAATAAAATCTTTAAAAAAAAAAAAAAAAAAGAAACACACAACTACTAATTTGGAAGACTAAAAATAAAGTGGAAGGGGGATGGGGCTCAGGGAGAAGGGGAAGGATTAGACAGCATAACTTGGTAACTACAATATTGCCACGGGGATACAAAAGACAGTTTGGGGAATATAATCAGTAATGTTGTAAAGATTTCGTAGGGTGTCAGATGGTCTTATTAGGGAGACCACTTCATGGACGGTGGAGATACTTGACCACTGCAGTATACACCTGAAGCTGAATAATACTGTATGTCAACTATAATTTAATATATATATAATCACAGGATATGGAGTACAGTCAACGGAACTGTAATAAATATATACAATGTTAGAGGGGCAATAGATTGGGGGAAAGTGGTTATCATTTTGTGAGGGGTGAAATATCTAACTATTGCATTGTTTTGCACACCTGAAACTAATAATAAAAAAAAAAGGTGAAATTAAAATACAGAACATAGTAACACAGATTTTGCAAGGAAAAGAGAGAGAGTAAAAGGGATCCTAACCTTGGATATGTTCAAAAGGAGTACAGAAATTAGTTTTAGAAAAATATAAAGTATGAACTTTAAAATTTTAAGGACAAACACTAAAAAGAAATAAAACATATAACCTCCAAATCAGTACAGGTTTTTCAAAAGAGAAATAAAGAACACTCAATTACTCCGACTGAAGGAAAAGAGAGATGGGGAAAGTATGGTAAACAGGTAACACAAAACAAAATTTTAAAAATCGGCCAAGATGTGTCAGTCATTACTATAAATATAAATAAATAAAACTTGCCTATCAATATAGATTCTTAAACTGTATTTTCTAAAGTACCATCCTTAAATTTGTAAGGACGTTCATTTGAGCACTATTTGTGATTGGAAAAAAACTGGAAACCTAAATGACAATCAATAAGGGAATTAAATAAATTGTGGTACATTCTACAACAGAATACTAAAAAGCAGATAAAAAGAATGAATTAGATCAGTCTGCATCAATATACCTATATCACAAGTGCAGAATACATATACAGTATGGTATAGTCCTGTAAAATAACACAATACTAAATGGTGTTTATGAATATAAATGTGTAATATTAAGTACTAAAAACATAGATGTTGGTATATGTGTGTGTGTACACACACACACACACACACACACACGGAATATTATTCAGCCACGAAAAATAAGGAAATCCTGCCATTTGCCACAACACAAATGGACCTTGAAGGCATTATGACAGAGGAAGTCAAATGCTGTATGATCTCACTTATTTGTGGAATCTAAAAAACCAAACTCAGAGAGAGAACCTACTGGTGTTACCAGAAGCAGCAGGTGGTGGCTGGGGGAAATGAGTGAAGGTAGTCAAAAGGTAACTTTCTGGGGATGTAATGTACTGCATGACAACTATAATTAACAATGCCGTATTGTGTATTTGAAAGTTGCTAACAGAGCAGTAAATCTAAAAAATTCTCATCAAAAGAAAAAATTTTTGCAACTATGTGAGGTGATGGAACTTAACTAAAATTACTGTGGTAATCATTTTGTAATATATTCATACATCATTATCTTGTATACCTTAAACTAATAGAATGTTATACGCCAATTATTCCTCATTTTCCTTACATTCCTCATATATCTTATATCCCAATAAACTGAAGGAATTCCAATAAACTGAGGAATATATTTCATATATTTTATATTCCAGTAAACTGGAAAACTGTATCTATAGAAGGGCCCAACGGACACTAAAGGATAATGGTTGACTCAGAGTATTGAGGAAGAGTACAGAAAATACTTTAACTTAATTTTTTAATTTGTTTTTTTTGTAAGTAGAAGAGAACAATTGAAGCAAATATGAAGAAATAACATTTGTTCATTCTGAGTGCGGAATATATATGTATTCATTTTACATGCTATATTGTTCAAAACTGTGATAATTAAATGTATATGACTATAATTTTAATTACAATTAAATATAATTGATACAGTTAAGTATACAATTATATGGTATTACAGATTTATAGTGATTTGTTAGCATTATGTATCTTCATTGAGCAAAAATCTAAAAAATAATACAATCCTAGATCAATCCCTAAAACCTCACTTTTGATTCCATCCAGCAGTTCCTCCTGTAAGAAACCAGGAAGAACTGCAATAAAAACAGGCAGAGCAGTAGGAAAAAATTACAGCTCACCCTGTAGGAAAGGAATAGGCTTTCATTTAACAATTCCTAAATAATGCAAATTCGTAATGGGCTTTTGGTCATTGTATTTTTTTTGCATGATCCACTCTCAACATGTTTTCAAAGTAGAATACTTAAAATATAAAAATATCCTTCCTGTATCTCATTAAAATTATCTATGTAGATAAAATTTCTATAAATCTCTTCAGCCTGTGGTAATTAAGAACAAATACATGTTAAATACAAAAACAGTCATCAATATTTTAACATCTAACCACTATGATAATGATTAGTAAATAGTTTAAGTCCACTAAAAAGTTTTCAGCAAAAATACATATTCACACTTGAGGTGAATAATGCCACTGAAGTGATTTTTCTGAACAATGAATACCCAGCTACAAAGAGCTTCCCTTAAAAACCAAGCAGGGGCCAGCCACCTCCGGCTTAGGCGGTTAGAGCTCCATGCTCCAAACTCCGAAGGCTGCCAGTTCGATTCCCACATGGGCCAGTGGGCTCTCAACCACAAGGCTGCCAGTTCAATTCCTCGAGTCCCACAAGGGATGGTGGGCAGCGCCCCCTGCAACTAAGATTGAACACGGCACCTTGAGCTGAGCTGCCACTGAGCTCCCAGATGGCTCAATTGGTTGGAGCGTGTCCTCTCAACCACATGGTTGCTGGTTCGACTCCCGCAAGGGATCGTGGGCTGTGCCCCCTGCAACTAGCAACAGCAACTGGACCTGGAGCTGAGCTGCGCCCTCCACAACTAAGACTGAAAGGACAACAACTTGAAGCTGAATGGCACCCTCCACAACTAAGATTGAAAGGACAACAACTTGACTTGGAAAAAAGTCCTGGAAGTACACACTGTTTCCCAATAAAGTCCTGTTCCCCTTCCCCAATAAAAAAAAAAAAAAAAAAAAAAAAAAAAAAAAAAAAAACCAAGCAGGGCCGGCCCAGTGGCTCAGGCAGTTAGAGCTCCATGCTCCTAACTCCGAAGGCTGCCAGTTCAATTCCCAAATGGGCCAGTGGGTTCCCAAATGGGCCAGTGGGCTCTCAACCACAAGGTTGCCAGTTTGATTCCTCGAGTCCTGCAAGGGATGGTGGGCCCCCTACAAGGGATGGTGGGCCCCCTGGAACTAGCAACAGCAACTGGACCTGGAGCTGAGCTGCGCCCTCCACAACTAAGACTGAAAGGACAACAACTTGACTTGGAAAAAAATCCTAGAAGTACACACTGTTCCCCCAATAAAGTACTGCTCCCCTTCCCCAATAAAAAAAAAAAAAAGCAAACTTGCCCTCAATGCCTATTATTTTCCTCTTTCTTTACTTTTGCAACATTCAATCTAAGCCTACAACCTACTCTCTTTGATGCCCTATAAATGAGCGTTCTGCCCAAACCAGGGAACTATAATTGCTGTCTCAAGAACTTTTCTTAGTCCAGCATCCTTGACAACACTATCAACTATTCTTTCCTAAAAAACCAACTGACTGTGTTGCTACTGTACCTGCAGGTTCTCCTTTCCTGACAGCTCATTATCCATCCTTGGTAACCTGTTCTCTTACTCTCTCACATTTGGCTATCCACCATAGTTCTATATTTACTTCAAAGAAAAAATATTATTTGGTTCCCAGTCTTCTATGTAGCTCCAACTTTAACTTGACTCCATTATTTTAATCCTAAATATCCAATGAAAAATCCTAGCAGCATCAAACCAATGTGCCCAAATCAAAAATTTTCTTACTCTTCAAATTTCCTCTATTACTATTATTCTATTAATGGTATCACTATTACAGAATGATCAACCTTGACATCTCAGAATCATCTTTGATTATTTCCCTTCCTTCCTTTACCCAATATCCATTTGTCATGTCATCCTTCAAAATGCTCCCTCCCTTCCTTTCTATTCCCTCCCTTTCTACTCACAGTTTTATAGTAATAACATCCTAAGTCTTTCAGTTTCTAACCTCTCCTTTCAAATCCATTCTATAAACTATCCAACTACTTGTCTAAAAATGCTACTTTATTGTTCTGGATTTTTATTCTTCAGTGTCTGTCTAGGTATCACCAGTCAGTAATTCCCCCTTCTCTGAGAAGTGAGCTATCCGAAACCCAGAGATCACCCTAACTGTGTCTAAACAATTCAGTCCTATTGTCTAGCCATGCCTAATCTCTTCCAAGCAAAGCCAGAGGTTTTTTTGTTTTGTTTTGTCTGAAAGGAAGATGAGATTCAGAGACTGAGATTTAGTCTTTTGAGATAGGAAATAAAAAATATTAGGAACTGAAGTATGGCCATCTTTCACCACAGGACGCAACATACAACATGGTAGTTGACAGATTAATCACAGCTCAGACTCCAACTAGATATATATTTCTCTTAAAACTATGATGTCCTTATCCATAAAATGAGAATAAGAGAATGTCTACCTCATTGATTTGATAGAATAATTAAAGGAGATGATGGGTATTGAACATTTAGCACAGAATCTGACAGTAAATAGTCAAAAAAGTTAGCTATTGATTGTTGAAGTCACAGAATAAATCTGCAGAAAGGAAAAGAATGAAGCAGACACAGAGAAAAACAGAAATAAGATTAAGAGTAATTCAATTCCCTTTCTAAGTCATGTATACATTTCCATGTTCGGGTTCTTAGTTTCTGTATCTTCATAATAAAATGTTCTTTCTTAAGCTTGAAATAAGTTTTTGTCTTACAAAGGTCCCTATCTTTTATAATTTATACTATAGTAATTTAGAAGAGCTTGTGCCTCTTCTTCAAAACCTTTAATTGCCCCCACATCTCACCAAATAAACCTGAAATAAAATGCATCCTCCAATATACTTTTTAAGATAACCACATTATTTACCTTGATACCCTGTTTCCCCTAAAATAAGACCTAGCCGAACAATCAGCTTTAATGCGTCTTTTGGAGCAAAAAGTAATATAAGACCCAGTATTATGCTATGTTATGTTATATTATACCCGGTACTACATTATTATCATACCCGATATTTTATATTATATTATATTAGTCCCAGTCTTATAGTATAGTAAAATAAGACCGGGCCTTATATTAATTTTTGCTCCAAAAGACACATTAGAGCTGATTGTCCAGCTAGGTCTTATTTTCGTGGAAACACAGTATGTTGACCATGCCCCCAGTGATAAAGGAAAAGATGCAACAAGTGTGGCATTTGAGACAAATAACACTGGCATTCTAGACTCCCCATTCACAGCATCTTTATCCCCCCTCTCTTATTACCCACCTTTCTGCTTTCTAATTTTTCTCTGACCCTGAATCTACTGTGACACCCCCTGGAACAGCCTCACCTTAACTGTCAGTGTTTACTAATAAATTAAAGCAGAACTTCCTTTGCTTGGTGATCCGATCCATCAACCCCAAAACATAACATGCTACAAAGAGGCGAAAAACACAAAGTAGACCTCTACATTCCTCATCAAGTCCTAAAATTTATGTAATTGATTTCATCCTCCATTTGCTAATTCCCATTATTCTAACATTAGAAAAATAGCTATAATTCTACTACAGTGCATTCTCACACACAAACAAAATATATCAACAGAATATTGTTCCGAATTTCGTTCAGGCATTGCCCACACAAAAATAAGATTCTATTTTTACTATGCATGTAAAGAAGTTGAAATGTTTGTCTTCTACCTTCTGTCAAATTCTCTAGTCAACACCAAAAGGAACTATCGTATTGCAAATGGTAATGCTTTTATATGATTAATGGGAATTAAATTTATTTCTCCCTGATAGTTCCAAAAGTTCAACTGGAAAAATGCTTTTGGCCACAAAGAATAAACAATATCTCCCCTCTTTCTTACAGGAGGTTTACAAAAGTGTTCAGAAAGAAGGTAGCCAGTCAAATAAAAAAGAAAGATCTTTATGTTGCTTTGCCAAACATAAATGTCTGAAAATACTGAGCATTCAAAGTTAAACTATACATGTGCAGATGTAGTAAAAAGAATATAAATCATTAAATTCTTGTGATTCTTTTTTTTTTTTTACTTATTAAACAGAACTTGGCCAAACTATCAGTTTAACTTCCTTATGTCCTACTGCCATTATATTCTAACTATGATTGGCCAATTTAACCTTTAAACCAGTAAGTAAGGCTAATAATAAAGCCCAAAATACAACTTTATATTTTATCTGCTCAAAGTATCCATCAACATATACTTATGTAGTTCAATTTGTTTTTCAGATTTTATAAAATCAGTTTAAAACTGCAAGTCAATATTTGACCCAAATTCAATATTTGAACAAAAGACTGGCAACCCTTCAAACTGAAACATGAGTGTGTAGCATCCTAAGCTACTCAGTGAAGTATTTAATGTTTTTGATAAATATTCCTTACCACTCTGGCTGCTCTCTCCTGAGATTCACATTTCCTGCAAAACCATGGTCCAGTGGGTACTTGAACAATGCCATAGCAAGCTGTTGGGAAGTAAAAATGTTTTAAAATATGTTAAGATTAAGGAATTATGGAAAATCAAATGCGCGTTCAAGCCCTATTCAACTAATTACCTCTCAAACTATTCATGTAAACCACCTGCTTTGTAGAGAATTAAAACATTTTATATTTATATTTATCACATATATTACCTAGTTGAAATTGTATATTGTAATAAAAATGTTACAATGCCAATCTTTTATTTCATTTAAATAAGTAAAAACATTATAAATTTTAATTATTTGTTCTTTTACGATGGGACAAATACTGGATAAAATTTAACACATAGATTTTTTACATAGACTAACTCAAAAATTCATTCATTCATGCCTATATCCTGCAGTTTAAATAGCAAGTATTTTAGATAAATCTAAGGAAAATATTTCCAAATAACCTTTCAAAATGAGCAACAGATACTACAGAAAAGAAAAATGAAACGTAAGAGTGAAATGCTTCCATTTGTATAAAATGTCCAGAATAACTAAATCTATAGAGACAAAGAGTGGTTGGGGAGAAATGGAGTAACTGTTAATGGGGTCCAAGGTCTTGTTAGGGTGATGAAAATGTTTGAAAATTGATTGTGGTAAAAACCCATGAATTGTACACTTTAAGCGGGTGAATTATATGCTATGTGGATTACATCTCAATAAAGCCATTATTTAAAAAAAAAAAGTGCACACTTCTAAATATATAATGTGAATGTTCCAACAAGTGTTCTGAGTATATATCACATATCTAAGTCTAGTTGTTTAAAAAAATTGTTATATTAATATTTAATTAACCTAAAATTGCAATTTTCCCCAAAACCTAAAAACACTAATATCCAATTGATATCCTCAAATGATCTTCCTCGGAGGAAACTTGAAAATATCTAAAACACTGGAAGGCAATTGAAGAATGTAAAATCAGCACAAATTTTTAAAACCCCCAAAGCTAAGCTTCTAATCCCTTTTAAAATTTGTAAATATGTCAGAGTAAAAACATTCCATCTGCCAAGAAACATAACATCAGTGCCCAAAACTTATATTTTATTTCAGAAGTATATTTTATACTAATAGAGAAAAAAATTAAGACTTAAATGAATATTTTCTATTTTGAGATGGGATTACTTATCAAAACTTGATAATTTTTCATCCAACTCGTAAGAAATTCCTCCACAAATACCAACAAACACTGTAATAGAAATACTATATACCTTGTTTTCTAAGGCCTTAAAATCAGTATGTAGTTTGGACACACATTGTTTTTATTCTTTAAAAAAGATAGCTTTATTTAGGGTGGCGGGTTAGCTCAGTTGGTTAGAGCGTGGTGCTGGTAACACCAAGGTTGCTGGTTCGATCCCCGTATGGGCCACTGTGAGCTGCACCCTCCTTTAAAAAAAAGATAGGTGTGCAAATTTGCTCTTCTTTAAAAGAAAATGGGAATAACTGCATTCTCAGATTAAGTTAAATTCACTACTTCTGAAGTCTCCCTTCCCAGTTCTGAGATTCCCATTCTATAAAAAAGAAAGCACTTTAGCTCCTGACATCCATCACTCAATGCCAGATTCAGAAATGGGAAGGGGGCGAATTGGTAAATAATAAAAAGAGTATAAGAACCACCAAAAAATTATCAAAATTGTTTCAACCTCAACTCCTTACCACATCAAATGGAAAAGGTCAGAAACTTCCATGTCCAGAAAAGTATCTTATTAGTGTCCTCGGCTTTTTGTAAATCAAAAAAACTCACCGATTGTTAACACCCAGAAATAAACTAAGATGATCCCCAAGTCACTGGTGGCACCACCAACTCCTCTTCTCTTCAGTCACTAAAGCTGAGGAAGTGGCCTGAAGCGGCCACTGATCAGCCTCATCCAGCAGCCCAGGGCAGCTCAGCCAACCCACTCCTGCAGCAGCACGACTGCGGCGGCGACCTTCCGCCGTCTTCTCCGCAGGAAGTTCCCCGTCCGCAGTAGCAGGGTCTCCGCCAGAAAGCTTGGGGTGCAGCAGGGGGCTCCTCCCTCCCTAATCTAAAGCGGCAAGGCGACCCCTTGCCCCCCACTCCCCCGCCCTCGCCCCAGCGCAGCGAGTTGCGTTCCGAGCCTGATTCCTTGCCACAGGAAGTCCTCTGACACACTGCGGCAGAAGGGAGCGGGCATGAAGGGGGAGGGGTCTCCACGTGCCCAAACCCACCCACAGCCACCATGACACGACCGAGGGGCGCACACCCAGCCCCCCACACGCCCCTCGGAAGCCCCGCACCCCCCTCCTCCAAACACAGCCTCGGAAAGTCTCCAGACCCACGGCTCCGGGCGCAGGCTGCAGCCAAATGACACTTGAGAGAGTGAGCGCCGAATCACATGACAGTCCAGGCCACACGCACTTTCTCCCACATGCACAACGCACACCCCCTGCGCCCCGCCGCAGACCCTCGGAGTCAATCCCGGGCCGCAGAACGGGGCGGGGCGGGGCGGGGGGAGGGGCGAGAGGGAACTGGCAGTTGCAGCCAAGGTGGGGGAAGCGGTGACTGTTGGAAGCAGGCCGGGTTCGGCCAGGCGGGCGGTTGGGTGTTTACCTTGATGCACCGCGACGCTGCAGCCGTGCCCGTCGCAATAAACCAGCGGGTTCTCGGCCCAGCCTCTCTCGTCTGAGCAAACGCAACAGCCTCCAATCATCTCCTTCATACTATGGGAGACCTCGTCCTCCAGTGACACGGGCCGGTCGCTAGAGACCATCTAAGAGGGAGTTGGGGGGACCATTAAAAAACACATGCAAGCCAGTTAGTGCTGCCCCCCCAAACACACACACACACACCGCAACCCGCGCCCCCGCTCCCTCCCGGCGCCCCAGGCACCCGCCCGCCACTCGGCCGCTCGCTCACTCGGGCTTTGCCGCTCAGTCACTCACGTTCCGCACAGGAGTCAGGAGCCATGTCCTTGCTGACTCCCCCCACCTCCCCTCCACCGCCTCCTCCTCCTCGTCTTCTTCCCTCCCCACCTCCACCCGGCCGCTAACGCTGGAGCCCGAAGAGGGCACACATAATCAAGTAGGCCTCCGCACAGGCGCACTGGGGGAGCTCCCGCTGGGCCAGGGGCAGCGAGGGAGGGGAACGGGCCTGCGCTTCCTCCTCCGAGCGTCACTCGGCGTGCGCGCTCGCCCTGAGGCCGGCGTGAGGGAAACTGCCCGGGAGAGGCGAGGCCTGCGTGCGCGCCGCCGCGCCTGGCCCGCAGCCTCGGCCTACCTCCGGGCGCTTTCCCCTCCTCTGCGCCGCTCGCCGCCGCTGAAGTGTGCTGGGAGGTGGGAGCGAGTGTGGCCGGCGGCGCGTCGAGGCCGAAACGAGCCAACGGGAGGGCGCGGGGGCGCGCACGCGGGGGCGTGGACGTTAAGGCTGCCTCTGCAACGCTAGTCGCGCGGGTTGCGTGTGCACGCCGTTAAGAGGCCTCAGGGGCAGGGGAGGAGAATGCCGAAGGCCTGAAGGGAGGGCGTCCTGTCAGAGTAGCTGGAGGGGTCTCCCGGGGGCATCTTCCTGCACTGAGAACCTACCTGCCGGCCTTTTCTTCCAGAACTAGCCCGTGGGTAACAAGGCTAGGGCAAGTATGCCAGCTCACATGAAGGGTGCAATGAAGCATGGCCTTCTTCAGTTGGCGGTGCTAACTTCACTGTACCGCCCCGGCGTCTCCACCCATTAAATTCACATCCTGGACTCGACCCAAAGTTCAGCCAGTGGAAGGGCCACCAAATCTGCCGCCCATTTACACAGCACATTGGCCCCAGTGACAAATGGAAGTGCATCAGACTGACGGTCAAAAGCCTGGGTGCCGGATATACTCCGAGAGGGAACACCAAGGCTACCCTCACCTTGCCTTGTAGGAGTGCAAATGGAAATATAATGTGATGATCTGGAAAATGCAGTTATATGATACTAAAGAACGAAGGAACGCAAGTTCTAGTCAGTCACCAAATCATATTTAACACCAGGAGACTGTAGTCCAATTTAGACTGAGGATTTCTCTGATCTGGCTCTGTAATACAAATCTACTCTTAAAAATTTAAGGTCATCTTTTTTTCAGGTCATTTAAGTGGCAGAAAGATGGGGGCTCACTCCTCACATACAAATAGAAAATGGATTAGGTCTGTCTGAATAGATTAATTAGCTGGATACTGAGTAGTTTTGAGCTGTAAAAACTTCCACAGTTGGCCTATCTCCTGTGTATCCTTGTAAGCGCAATATTGATTTTAGGCAAAAAGTGCCTAATTGTAAAAGTTTAGCATGAAATAGAAATATACATTGTTTAAATGTATAGTTATAAGGCAAATTCATGGCTTTGGTTAATACCTTGCAGGTACAAAATGGTTGCTTATCAGGAATTAGCAATATAAAGCGAAGATCTTGAAAAAGAGATTATATACAATGCCACAGGATGAAGGAAGTTCTCCTGGACAGTCACCCAAAGAGAATGGTTTAAGCTTTAAAAACATTCCAAATGTTCTCATAAAGGAAAAAAATGGTAGCATGACTTTTTACTATTTCAAATTAATCTCTAGAAATATATTTAAGAATTACAGATATAATACAATGCAAACATATATTAGCAAATATATTCAAGCATTCCAAAACTCAGTGAGAAACCAACAGTAATGGAAATCTATTAAAAGTTTAAGACAGGGAAAATACGTACACTAAAGAGACACGCAAAAATGAGAATTCTTTTTTAGCTCTATTACTGAATTTAGAAAATATGACTATAAGATTACATACTTATAAAATGCAAATGCTTTTGGGGGAATGGCCATGATTAATAAATTTCTGAACATATAATGATTATGTTCTTAAAATGTCATTGATATTTATAAAACTAAAACTGCCTTCAAACAAACCTATATTGTTTTGCGTATCTTAGCTGTGTATTTTATCTTTACCTTTTACAAAGGATACCAGTTTAACATCCAACTCCTGCTCAAGTTCAGACTCCTAATGAAGAGGAACTCTGAGTTAAAATCATTGTGAAACTTCCCTTCCCAAACACTGCAGTCAAACCTTAATGAACTAAATTATTTAAAAATACATTCTTTTTGTTTTTGATGCATTAGAGCTTACTTCTTGTGATGGAATTAATTTATATGTAAAGAAGGATGGGTATTTTACCCTGTTCTGTAATACTTAATAAAAGAAATGTAAGTAAACACTTGCTATTTCCAAAACAAACAAAAAAATCATTTGTAAGCAACTTTTGAAATTTAGAAAAATAGAGAAAATACAGTTTCGTAAAAACAGGCCTATATATAAATAATAGCATCAGATGCAGAAATTTTATCAAAGATGTACATATAAATATTGACAAAATGAGTCAAATTATTTAAATCTGATATTTAACATATTAAATATTCAGTTATTAAAATTATAAGAAAAAACATAATGGGTATAAATGGGTCATTCTAATTTTAACTCATGTACCAGATATAGAACTTTTTCTTATGCTATATATCAGAAACTTAATATATTTCTATAAAATATTAAGTGAAAAGGAAGAATAGCAAATATTATAAAACAGTTCAGATATATGACTATGTATTCATTCAGTAAACATTTATTGAACATTTATTGTGAGCCAAGGACTCTTGCATACAGGAAATAGAGAAGTGAACAAGTTATATTTATCCTTTGTGTGATATATATGCACATATATATGACAATTGGCTAAATATGCTAATTCTCAGACCTCGGAATGGATAAAACTTATAATTAAATTGCCACAATTGTTAAAGTTCAAGTAAGTTTTTAAACATACATGGTAAAGAAAAAAAGTCCAGCGGAATTATAGACTAACTTCATAGACAAGGACAATTTCAATCTTAAAATAATGTTACCCTTTAAATCTGATTCTATATTTTCAAAATATCTTATGAAAAAGTGTATCTAGTGCCTGTAGAATAAAACAAAAGCCTGTTGTCTACAGTATTCTTCTTTACATAACAGCGGCTAACTCTGTACTGGCTTTTCTATTTCTCTGAACTAATCATCTGAGGCAAACCACAAAAAACTCGAGAATTTTATGATGTAACCTTTAACACTACTATAATGGGAAGCTGTATTTTTTTTCCTCTATGGATATTTTCTTATAATTTTCTTTATCCCTCAACCTAGGCACCAAATTTTTGGATTTGCTTTTCCATAATCATTTACATAAGTAGATAACTACTACATAAGTAGAAATTATGAAACACAAATTTGGTTCATGGGTTAGTATTGGTTATATTTATCTTTTATACTAAAGTTTTATTTGCCTTCTGTTTGTGCACATTATATTCTGTCTATATATCCATTGTTGAGACATATTTCTATAATGAGGTATGGAAATTGTGATATATTCCTATAAAGATTAGATGCACTTTCCTTAACTCAGGTTGTTGACTTCCACAAAGTATTTAAAATTTTGTATTGGTTCCGATACTAAGGTTTTTTAATAAAAAGCAACTATTAGAATTAATTCATCAGAAACTATAATCTTGTTTCTTAATAAATTAGTTGGAAAATGCAAAAAGGCAATTTCTTATGATCTGTACAAACTTTCGAATACATCCTCTTTTACATAAAGGAATCTCTGAATAAAATTTTGTTTTGCTCAATGGGTACCCAAGGTTTAAGTGAAAAGTTTATTATCAGCCATATATTTATGCTAGCATGATTAAAATATTGAGGTATTTATGCAACTACTTTTATTTGTCTTACAATAAGTGAGTACTGTGTCTTTATAGATATAAACCCACACATGGCACCTATAGTATGGAGTACTATTAGAGATTTCATTAAAAAGTATTCATTTCAATTATGTTTTCAATTGATATTTCATTAATGGCTTTTGGGAAATTACATTTAATGAAGTGTGCTAATCTTACTAGGTGATTTTTTTTTTTTACTCACCATACCATCTAGCAAGTGTTTTACACATAGTAGGCCCACAATAAATATTCATTAATGTACAATATTGAAGTTTAATGGCTTATTGAAGACTGAACTTTATTCTTCAAAGTAAAGCAAGACTTTATTTTGTATGTACAACTGAACTAATATTTCTAAATGATGATTAACAGAAATGTTCAGCTAAATTGGTTTCTGTAAAGATTTTCAATAGTTGAAATTAATATAGGTGAAAAATTTTTACTTGACAAGTAATTTAGAATTGTCTGTAAATAACCCTCAAATATTAACCACCTTTTCATATAAATGTCATCATTTTCTTACAAAACAAATTCTTACTTAGAATCAATCATAATTAATATTATTGTTAGATACCCTTAATTGTTGAAAAGTTTAGTTAGGTAATTCTAAAATTTAAATTGTGTGTAATCTAAATTTTAAATCTTTTTAAGAATCAAAGCTTAATATTTACTTTAAAGAGTTTGGTTTGGTTACTCTTGTGTTTGGCTTCAGAGCTACTCCTTTGCTATAAAATTGATATATATTGGTTTTGTTTACATTTTTGGGTAAAACACCATGTAATTACCAGTAAAAAAATAGTATCTAAAAGATGCCTTTAGATCTTCAAAGCATTACATAAACCTCAGTAACATTTCAGTGTTGGACTATTGTTTTTTCCATAATGCAACAATACTTAAAAGTGTCACGGTTTGACTTTTCAGAGTATCATCAATATAATGTAAGAATAGAAGTGTAAGGTCCATGTTCCCATTTTTTTACTGACACTGAGGATTTGCATTTCTGTTATAATTAAAGTGTGATTAAAGTGGCATATGTAGGTATCTGTTTATAGGATACATAAGGTTATCTAAGTGAGAAGGTTCTGAACATGGAAAAGAGGAAAATCAGTTTTTAAAATGGAAGAGAACCTTGAAAGAAACGAAACATATCTTGAACCGAAAAAAAAAAAGATATTAAACTAAA
The DNA here is from genome assembly GCF_004115265.2 of Rhinolophus ferrumequinum. NCBI lineage: Eukaryota > Metazoa > Chordata > Mammalia > Chiroptera > Rhinolophidae > Rhinolophus > Rhinolophus ferrumequinum. The sequence goes on along the minus strand of NW_022680355.1, from coordinate 6,558,739 downwards.
TTGCTAAATACTATTTGGACCAAAAAAAAAAAATCAGTTTTTAAGATTTAAATGTTTTCCTCTCTGAAAGGGGCCACTGCTTACCAAATCCAGAAACAAGCCCAAGAATATGTTAATTAACTGCATTGTGTCCCAGAAAGAATGAAGTTGACAAATTCATTTTTTTATTCCTTCAATTAATAAACTGTTTGCCTAGTACTCCTTAGATTTTTAAAAACTATAATGTGTATATTTACCTCTTGAAATTGTACAGTAACAATGCCAAGGACCAACATGGACCCATAGGGTGAATCTTATGAAGCTTACATTCCTGGTGAATTAAACACACAAGCCCCCAACACTTTTTGTCAGCCTCACTTTACTATGGTGCTTAAGAGCTAGAATGTAGGTAATTTTTATATGGTGGCACTTTACCTCAATTAGAAAAGCAATAATCTTTGGTGCAAGCAGAAGTGGAAAATACAATGACATAAAATTAAAGAAAAGTATTTCAAACACCGACCAGGAACATTACATGTCACTCTCCATCCCTACCCCCATTCATGCCCTTTTTTCCGCCCATTTGTTGTTTTTCTCCAAAGTATATCATGACTTGTAACATATTTACTTTAAATGAAACCCAAAAAAGCCAGAAACACTAAAATGTGTAAAAAGATGCACCTTCTACTATCAACTACATAACAAATAAACTTATAAAGCTATTCTAAATATTCAGACTTATAAATAAAAAATGTAAATTGAATCCAAGTAGTTAGGGAGGAAGGACTATGGGAGGATGAGTGTGTAAGGAATGAACAGATTGAGAATACTTAATTTTCAACACCAATTTTTTTTCTGTTCAAACCTTTCCATAGTTACACCTCAAATGATTTCTTGTTTAAGAATTTCTCCGTATACCTCAAAATACCCGAATGATTTCCATGAGAAAATGCAGGTTTTGGAAGAAGATTCAAAAAAATTAAAGTGCTAAAAAGCAAACCACTTCTATAGCATTTCAAATGCAAAATCACAACCACCACTACCTTTAACGGACTCTTAAAGGTTTTCTGCAAACATGCTATTTATGAGCATCATCTATTAACTTCTTTCTTGTAATTCAAAACTCTTGTCAAATGATGTTTTCATGATGACGTGTAAATATAATATTCCATTAGAGATCAATTCTAATTGGTTTTTTAAAATCCACCTTGGGAAACAGTGCTGCATAATACACAGACAAGTAATGGGTATTTTAGAAGGAATTTCCGCAAAGTCTATTATAAATCTAAGTGTAAATTGCTCCCTTGCCCTAGCAAGGTTTGGGCCAAAGGATTGAAATTATTTCTTCATGAGTTTTCACACACGATGACTTTGGTCTTGTCTTCAAGACGCGCCATCACTTGTTGGAAATCTTCATTTTTTTGAAACTGTGACGTTTGCCAGAAATGTTTTCCACATGCCTCACAAAGGAAAAGAGGTAGTTTCGTACGTGGGTTATTTATTTCCAAAACAGAGTTTAAAAGCAAATGACACGTTTTTCCCTTTTGAATTTCACTGTTATTTTGAAAATGCATTTCACGTTGAGAAATCAAGCCTGTTTTTGTTAGGGGTAGCTCAGCCCTTTTAAAATTAGAGCTCTTGCTCACAACAAAGAGCTGAATAATAACAAATAGACAGGGAAACGTGCTTTTCCGAACTCCTTTGAACCCCGACATTCATTTTCGAATCCATACATTAAACGATATTTAAAACATGATCGAAACTACTCTAACTCTCCGGATCCAGAAAAAAATTGCCCACATTGTCTCTACCTAGTTATCACTTTATAAGCATATCTAGGCTGCTTTCCCTCTTCTTTAATGTGAGTTGCAGGCTTGCTCAGCTTCCTCCAATTTAGCCGCACGTTGTAAAGCGTCCTCTCTATCTGCTCTGGAGTTAGGAACCCCTCGCTGGCCGTGTCTGAAGCTAAAACTTGCTGCGCCGACCCAACCCGAGGGTTGGAGTTCGGGGAAGTGGGGGTGGGGGACGAGTTGGATCGCAATACCCCTCCCTCAAGAAGGGCGCGTCCGGCGAACAGCCGCGTGAGGGCCGAACAATAGGGGCTGCCCGGCGAAGGGAGCCCGGCTCCCGCTTCCTCTGCTGCGCTGGCCGCGCGCCGGACCCCCGCCCACCGCGGCCCTCCCCGTCCGCGTTTCCGCGCTCGCCCTGCCTGCCGCAGCCGGCCTCCCGAGCGCCGCGGCCCGCGACAGGGCCCGCTGCCTCCGTCCCCTCCCGGACAGGCCCTCCTTCCTTCCTCGGACTCCGACACCGAGGCGCTGCCTTCGGCGACTCCCCAGCTTCCACTGCGGCCGCCTTCCCGCTATTTCATTTACATATTTTTTAAATTTCCCCTTTATTTTCGGAAGTGGTTTTGATACCTCACTTTCACCTTAATTTTAATTTGCCATTTTCTGCCGGAAAATATTATAAAGGAAAACCCAAATCTAGAAGGAAAAACAGCAAATCCAACAAAACCTTTACGTTTAAATACATCTAGTATTTTTTTTATTTTAATGCTCCGATTAAACTGCAAAACAAAACTCCCCTCTCTTTTTAAAATACTGTTATTTTAAACTCTCCATCAAATGTTTTTCGACGAGAGGGCAGAGAATGTCTCCGGCAGCGCGCAGCAAATCAGAGGTTTTATCTTACGCCTCTTGGGACGGAAAAAAGTGGAAGGTGGACGAGGGAGCTTCTAGGGAAGAAAAGCAACACAATTCGCTGGGGACGCAGCCGGGCCAGGCCGGGGGGAGGCGTGGCGGGGCGTCGAGGGCCCGCGTGCTCCGAGCCGGGGAGCAGGTCTGGGAAGGAGAGGAGGATTTAAATACCGGGGCCGGGTGGGCGTTGGGCCCGCGCATGACGGTACTTTATGAGCAAAGATGGGACAGCGGAGATTACTTTGCTTTCTCATCCCCCAAGAAAAAAATAAAGTTGGAAGGAGGCGGAGAGAACAGCTATCCTCATTTCCTCCCTGGTTTCCACGCAAGGACCCGGGCCAAGGCGCGCAGGGAGAGGGCGCGGGACGAAGCGGACCAATAGCAGTCAACAGGTCCAGGCCTTGGCCCGGCCGCCGGGCCCCCTCCCTTCTTTCCTCCCCTTCCCCTCTGTCCCCAACCCCCTCCCCTTGATCCCCTCCCCCGCAGGCCCGGCCCGGCAGGGGAGGCCGGCGCTGCACTCCCCGCCTCACCGGCCTCACTGCGGCCGCCTGGGCCCTGACTCTCGGGCTGGGGGTGGGGCGGGGGTTCCCTGCCGGAGAATCCTCCCCCGGGGCTGGCGGCGGGGGGGAGGGGATGGAGAACGGGGAATGGAGGATTAAGGAGGACTCGAGCGCGGCACGAGCGCGGCCCGCGCGAGGGATCCTGGGTAAAAAGTGGCCGCGCGGCACCGGGAGAGCGCGGAGAGGAGCCGGGGTCAGAGGTCAGGTCCCTGGAGCCCCGCGTGCAGAGCCCCCCACGTGAACGCAGCGAGCAGGAGGAACCTTTTTGTTTTCGATTGCGCCAGCATGCTCCCCTATTGACCGACCTGCTTTTCCCGGGCCGCTGGAGAGTAGCTCCATCCCAGATCTCCTAACCCCACCCCCCTGCCACCACCAACACAGAACCCAACTCTACCCTTCCTCTCAACTCACTTCCCAGCCCCCCGTACCGGCTTGCAATAACGCAGTAAATTTGCTTTAACAAGTGGGGGTGGTTGCATTTACTCCTCCCTCTCCTCTCTCCTCCCCCTCCTCTCGCTGCGGCTCTTGACACTACTACAAACCAGGACTATAAACATAAACATGTGTCACTGTAACTGGGCAGGTAATATACGGATTTGGGGGTGGGGTGGAGGGGGCTAGGTTGTCGCTTGGGGGGCAGTAAAAAATGTGTCTTTCACGTGCTGGCCGGCTTTGGGGGCTTCCCCCACACACCGATTCATTTATACATTGCCGTCGGCACTCGGTCACTCATTCAGCCACACAGACCCACAAAGGCAGACTTGCCGATAACCACCAAAGCAAATACATTTAAAAACGAAGCCCTCTCCTTGCCCAGCTACCTCTGCCATTTCTTCTATCAGCAAAAAGTAGCGTCAATACTTGAATCCCCTTTCCTTTTCAAAAATTATTTTCCAGATAGTAATAGAGAACATTTTCGACCTAAATGGTACACCGCTCTCTTCCCATAGACAGTACCTACACATTTTGTGCGCCGAAACCCTTTCAGACAGCAAGACAGGCGATTTAAATGCCTGAGTTCGAAATCTGGGGTGTAAAGGTTATTTCTTGGGCTTCCCCTTTCTGATGTAGCAACTTCTGTTGTAAGTTACTGCGACCAGCGCTGTAGAGTCGCCACAGCAAGCCTTTATTATTATTGTTGTTGTTATTGTTATTATTATTATTATTTATCTATGTTTACACTGCCGCTCAACTTTTCTCTAATTCTTAGTTCAACAAGCCTAGCAGCAACTACTTAAGATAGACTAAAGCGAATCCCCTGACGAGCTTTTTGGCCTGAAACGGAGGGAGATACAGAAAATGTTCAGATGGAGAAGTGGTTCCCTTTGTTCTTTCATTGTTTCTCTACGAACTGGTGAATACAAGGACAAACACTTACCTTCTCTTCTTTTTGCTCCAAAAACCAGACGTTCCCATCAGCCTTAAAATACACAATCCACCTTGAAAGTAACTACGAATGTCGGGATAGTTTGTATTCCATTCTTTTTCGCTCTCTGCCCTCTTTTAGCGTAGGATTAGGTTGCCGAGCACGTTGCTGCAAGCTGTAGCCCCCCGCCTTAGTGAATCGGTCACGTTTAGGACCCTCTAAGTCCATCCTAATTCTGCCTGTAGAATTGAGGGTATTGGCGCTCTAAACTTTCAAAAGGAAAGGGGCCTGCAACTACCCAGCAAGCGCACAAATACCCTGAAATTTTTTACCACTGTATTTTTGTACCACTTCTCCAAATAGAATTTACCAAGAAATGTTAGATATTTCTTTGAGGAAAATTTCTTTTTAAGTTTATACTTAGCAACGCGGTACTTAGATGGAGTAATACCAAAAAAAAAAAAAAGCAAGTTTATATGGACATTTAACGGAATGAGTGCATTTTTTATCATGTTTGTTATGCCATGTGTTTTTAAAAAGCAAACAAAACACTACTAAAACTGAGAAAGAAAGAAAATAGAAGTTTGAATTATAATGTTGAGGAATGATTTAAAGAGAGGCGTTTATTTGACATTTATGACTGTAAAAATTGGCCTCAAAAGTGAAAAGTAAGCTTTTCAAAGTTAAAGACTTAATTTTCACTCTATGATTCCAAAATAAAAAAAGCAACTTTTCTAGTTGCTTTTAGTGTGTGATACTTGTCAGTGTGTAGTGCCCAGCCTGGTGGGCATTCCTGCCCAAACCTTGTTTAAATCTGATTATGCTGTGATTTGTTGAAGCCATGAATATGAAATGGTCCTGTGTATCCATAAATGTGAACTTGGGATTTTTTGATCTCCCGCTTTTTTGTGTGCGCCCAGTAGCTGCAGCAGTGAAAGACAGTGATTGGCTCCAGGGCTCCTAGAAGGATTTGGGCTGAAGCCAGAGGAACAGAACCAGAGGATTCCCTATATAGAGGCCATCAGGCCCCACATGTCTTATCTGTCCCCTCTCCCCTCATGGGTGCTCAGAATTTCAGCATGGCTTCAGCAGCCCATAGGTAGGCCTCAGGACTTAGTGTCATCACTTCAGTTTCTACACATTTGGCCCTACTGGAAAATAAACAAAAATTGGGGCAACACAAATAAATTGTGGCTCTTGATATTTGTGTGTTATTTCATATATCAACATTGAACTCTACTTTCTCAGGTTTCTTTTCTCCACATTCAGGATCAATTGTGAGAGGCCCTGGTGTCTCATAGGAAAATATGGCAACAAAACAAGATAATTGGGGGGAAAGATGGTTGTAGTAAGGAAAGTAGCTTTTCTTTGATAGAGTTTAATTGGAATTAAAAGATTCTTGAGCTGTAAACATTCTTTATTTATTCAGCACACATAAGCAGGCATTGTTTTATCACCATCATAATTATGGTGTCCTTTAAACTGGCTGATAGAAAAGATAAGGGAATGGGCCTGTAGATTCAGATCAGGTCTCCCTCCTTTCTTTCTTTCCCTTCCTCCCTCCCTCCCTGCTCTCTCACTACTACCCCCCCCCCTTCCCCATTCCTTTCTCAGTCACTAGGGTCCCCTACAGCCCTCGAGATGAGGAGAGCAGGAAGATTGTGGCCTAACCATTTCTTACATCATGAAAGTGATTTGTACCACACTCTAATTTGATGCCATCTATAACCTTCTTGTCTCCCATGTTTATAATTGCTTTTTAGCTTGCAATATGTGTTATTTCAGGAGTTGCCTATTGCTTACCTGTATAAAATCTTGTCCACTAGGGTTTGTTGCTTTACCTTTTTGTCTAATTTAGAAAGCACACTCATGGCTTTTCAGAACAAAGCCTCACAAAAACCCCTTTACCTCCAAGGATTTGCAAATTTATAAAGGCTGCATTGAATTCAAGATGGGTCAGGGGGCATAAAAAGGGTAGAAGGTCACTGCATTTTGATTATGGGTCAGTAGACAACATGGCATATACTCTGTGTCCCAAACTTCTGTTAAAAACAGGATTTTTAAATGCCTTAAGAACAGAAGGATGTGCCCTTTTGGAGACTTGCCCTGATTTGTGTGGATGAGACAAAAAAGGAAAAAAAATTAAGGAAAATATACTAAGTTATAATTTAAGTTGTTCCTTAATTTAGCCATTTCCTCCTCCTCCATTCTCATTTTCCCCTTCCAAGAAGTAGAGAACATGTGAGATTAGATACATTTAAGTAAGGCACTGTTGACTATCACACAAGCTTTTAGTGTCTTATATCTTCAATTAATTCAGCCATATGAGACTTAAATTATTATTATTTTAGTCTTTGTTACGTTGTATTACAGTTACTTTTGGCTAACACACAAGGGGCTTCTTTTATTCTTCTAACCAGTATACTTACATTGTTGAGGCCTTTGTGATGTTCCTTGGTCTTTTCTGTCTGAATTCACTTTGAACAAAATGTGGCCAGCAGTCACTAGAACAAATGTATATGGTGAAGAGTTAGGCAGTGGGGATGGTGATGGGGGTGGGTGATCTTCATTTAAATTACGTATGTATGGATGAAAGCTTGGAAGAAAGGATTATTTTAATGCTCTTCAATACTTTAATTATATGACAGTTGTAGTGTAGAAATGCAAAAGTACTCTTAGGCTTTCCTTCAGGTTTTCAAAAGAACTTTCCCCATTAGTAAACTACTTCTGCAAATTGCTATTGCATTTCCCAGATAACCATTTAAAAGACTGTAAATGCCGTGTGCATTACTTCGCTCCAGAGGAAAGAGGTCAGACTGAATTGTAATGGTATTTAAACATAAAATATGGTGAAAATAAATCAAAACAGAACATCTGAAGGTAAATTTAGCACATTCACACAGGATAAGTAAAGACAAATATGTTCATATCTTCATAGCCCATCACTTTAAAAACTGAAAGTGCTGACTTTTTTTACAATAAATGCAGAAGTAAGTGGACATTAAGAATGTATTTCTATTTGTATTTGCCACAGAGGATTCTCCTTTAGCAGGCAGCTTTGTTTTCAAAGCTAAAATACTTTTTTCTGATAGTGTGTAGATTATGCGTTCCTCACTGAATAAATAATCACATTTAACTAACAAACTCAATGTATTTCATGTATATGCCTAAATTCCCAATAAGTAATTCCCGGGGCCCTCAGAGATGGATATACACATAAATGTTAATTTGGGCATATCCACCAACATATATATGTGCATTTGAGAAACAGAGAAGTTGATATATCTTTTCTTAAAAAAGAATTTAAATACAGTCCATCATCTGAATTGGGTTCATCTTTGATTGTAGAGGCGGCTGACATGGTCAACAAATTTATCAAAGAAACCCCCTGGCTTTTGAAGAATAGTACTTTATACATCTGGATCTGCACATCCAGGCAAAGTAAGTAAATTATTGCATAACTTTAAGCATAATTGATAACAGACACCTTTAATTTTTCATCCCCATTCTTTTGGCCAGCTTTCACATTAATAATCTAAGCCATAAATGTTGGTAGCTATTGATCGAAATCCCCTGTGTGCATGCAAATCCATCTTAAAGTCCCCTGCCTTTCATGTGTGAGCGCTCAGGGGCCTCTGCTAGATCTTTTTATCGGGACCGACCCCCAATGTGCCTGCAGAAGACCCCGGATATGCAACGTGTGCTGATGGCCACAAGAAAGCTGTCACATTCCGTGTGTGTACGCGTGATTGCAAGCACTCACGCCTTCACAAACACACACACACACACACACACACACTCGAAGATGAGGAAGTTAAAGGAACAAAAGAATGTATTAGACAAGAAGAAAAATGTGTAATAGAAGTATTAAAAATGTATAAGTGTAAAGGTGTCTGAGTCCACATACAAAGATACTCCCATAAATTGTATATATAGACAAATTCCCAATTCCCCCGCCTTTATTTTTCTGTATTTGACCCAAAAGATTGTACCCTTAGTTTAAAAATAATACTTAATATTCTATTAGTTTTAAAAAAACCACCCATATTGCTAGCATTTTAAGGGTGGAAAGAAAGGAGAGGGAAAGAATGTAATTTTGAAATGGTTACTAAATCATGTTGCCATGTGCAGGAGGAATAAGTATGTGTGTGTGTGTGTGTGTGTATGCAAATCTAAATAGGAATGGAGAACAACTAGAACTACCTGCCCTTTTCCCCCCAAAGGACGCTCTAGCCAACCTTTTGTAATGTCTTCTCAAAGGCTTTTTCTGAGTTTACTATTTCTTGGCTGTTTGACTCTGGTGGAAATCTTAAAGCTGGGGGAGGGGAATTGGACGGGGGTGGGGTGGAAGGAAGAGGGCTGGCAGTATATAAGTGCATCAGGAGGAATTTTAAAACGACATTATTGTCGCTGGCAGTAGAAAGACTCTGGTCATTCTACTTTAAAATACAAATACCAGCATCTGTTTTTCCTGGAAACTTTGCTTTCTGCTTAAACCTTTTGCATTTTGCCTCCGGTGAAAGTGAAAGAGAAAAACGCGGTATGATGGATCCAGATGCAAGAGAAAGCCAACTCGGTGGATGGTATTAGCTGTGACGAGGCATTGTTCATTGCTGCCTCTCGGTTACGTTTAAAGCCTGAAATATCACGAGATCTATTCAATGATCCTTCTCTCATTCAAGGGACAAAAATGTAATTTGCTGTAGCTCTGATTTCTTGGATGGAAATGCTAGCCTTAGATTTCAAAGGCAAGAACTAGACATCGCGGTTTGTACACACATTGATTAAGTTGAAGAGCGGCGATTACATCTGTGCTGAGTGCAACAGTAGTCCAGGGCTGACTTTTCAAATCCCAACCTCTGAGTTACATACTCTCTTAAATAGACTTCCTTAATTTCCGGATGCACTTCTTGAAATTCCCAATTCTCTTCAAAATTCCTGGGAAATTACAAGGGAGGTGAGGTTGGGGGTGGGTAACTATGGCCGAGATTTCATGCAAACTACATTTTTGTATGTGATTCCTCGGTTTTTATCTTTCTTTCTTCTTTTTTTTTTTTTTTGAACCATAACTGCTTGTGCTAGCCAGACCAGAGGAGGGGAAGCTGGAACTTTTTAATGTAAAGGAAGAAATTGTTCTACAGTTTTTTACTTGCAGCCTCAGAAATATCCGTTTATTCTTTTAACCTCACGGATGTGTCTATTTTTGGAGGAACAGGAAACATATAAATGCCTGGGTTGCATTTATGTTGTAGTTGCAAACACCGAACAGTTAAGAAGATTTTGCCGAATTGTGCAAAGCAGCCAACAAACCGCCTTGGGATCGTTTGGTAACGCGACTGGAAAGACCTTTGCTCTCATTTGGCAATATTTTGGACATCCTTGAAAATGACACCAAAATATGCCTTAATTTGACTAAGAAGAGGTTAAACAATATTGAAATTCATCCAAAGTGCTTTTTTTAAAAGCATATGCTTGGCTTTCATGAAAAAAGGGGGGGGGGGAAGTTGTGGAAGATTCATTTGAACTACCAACCAAAAGCATCAGAGACCGCTGAAATGGTCTGCATCATATATCAGCACTTTCTTTTCATCGTTATTACGTAAAACCTCTGGTAGCACCTTGGGCGTTTTACGTTTTCTTTTCTTTGCTGCAGAAGCTAACTGCTCCTTGGAATTCTGGCCTGCGGTGAACAGAACCCAGGCAAAGGCTGTGCTGGGGACTCTAGGACGATCCCGCCTCCAATCCAGCCTGGTTAATTGTGAAAAGTATACACATTTCTAGCTTATCTATGCTTTGTTATGGGGCCGACGTGAAACTACCTCCTCCCCACCTCACCCCCCAGCAGAGAACCCAAATCCAATTGAATTGTTACAGTGTTTCGGAGCTGGAACCTTGAACTGCTTCCTTGGTCAAAAAACTTTGTTTCTGATTGTAAAAAGGCATTACAGGGGGGAAAAAAAAGGAAAATCGAGAGAAATTCAAAACGTAAGTCCGTTCTGGGGCGGTTCACCTCGCGGGTTTAACTTTGGAGCTCGCAGTCGGTCGGTCTCCTTCCCCATTCCCATAAGGGAAACACCAGGCTATTCTGCACATTTTCACTTAATCTCCATTTTCCAAAGGAAAAAGGGGTGGGGTGTATCTATTTAGGGTTGATAATGTTTTTTAAATGCTTTTCTTTGAAATGATAATAGCTGTAGCGGTAAAATGCAAATAAAGCAAAAAATAGGCAATATTCCTTTAAAGGCGAATATACAGCTTTTTTTTTTTTGCTTTTTTTTTTTTTTTTTAAGCGTACACACACTGGTTCAGATGAAGTCTGTGAGTCAGGCTGTTTCTGAGCTCCGATAGTTTAATGGAAAGATTTATATACCGACTGTATTATTTACTTTGGGAGGGGAGGTGGCAGTATAAGGGTATGCTAATTAGTGGGAGATTTTGGGGGGAAGGGGTGGAATATCAATTTTTATTGCATCACCTGTCAGGAGTGTCCAATCAGCGTTGGCTTTAGGGGAATTAATTGATGAAGGTGTCTCCGGACGAGCTCACTTCACTCTGTCATTTTATTTGTAGCTAAAGCAGCGGCGGGAATAGCAGCTGCATTTCTTTTCTCTTTCTCCCTTCACATTCCATTATCATAGTGCTCCAATGGAGAAGGAAGGAATAGAGGGGCCCAGGTACTGATCTGCATCGGAGACTTACACCAACTCACTGGTAGATCAGAAACCGGATGGTTTTTTCCCTCTTTTTTAAAAAAACGAAAACCAAAAAAAAAGCAAGAATCAAGTCAGTGTAATTTCATGGTTTTGTTTTTTTTTTCCAATAATTTCGCCTAGAGTTTGGCACTCCCTTCGCCGGGAATAACAGTCTTTGTTATTTTATTAGCAGGATGCCTTGAGACACACGCAGCATCTGGTGAAGGATTAACATACATACATGTGTATGTATGCGTCACGTATATATTTGCTGCAAATGGTGGGGATCATTTAGTGCCCGAGATGGGAGACCTGAAGTCAGGTTTTGAAGAGGTGGATGGCGTGAGGCTCGGCTACCTCATCATTAAAGGAAAGCAAATGTTTGCCCTCTCCCAAGTCTTCACGGATCTGCTGAAAAACATCCCGAGGACTACCGTGCACAAGCGTATGGATCATCTGAAAGTGAAAAAGCACCACTGCGATCTGGAGGAGTTGCGGAAACTCAAGGCCATCAACAGCATCGCCTTCCACGCCGCCAAATGCACGCTCATCTCCCGGGAAGACGTGGAAGCGCTCTACACCTCCTGCAAAACTGAGCGGGTCCTCAAGACCAAGCGCAGGAGGGTCGACCGGGCCCTGACCACAAAGGCCCCGCCGCCAGAGCGCGCCGCCGCCGCCGCCAGCCCCCGCCCGGCTTTCTGGAAGGACAGGCACCAACTTTGGCGGGGCCTGAGCGGAGCCGCGCGGCCCCTGCCAATCAGCGCACAGTCCCCGCGCCCGGGCGCCGCCGCCGCGCGCCCCGCCACCCATCTACCTCAGATTTTTAGCAAATACCCGGGCTCGCACTACCCGGAAATCGTGCGCTCGCCTTGCAAACCCCCTCTAAACTACGAAACTGCTCCGCTCCAGGGAAACTACGTCGCTTTCCACTCGGATCCGGCTTATTTTCGGAGCCTCCTGTGCAGCAAGCACCCGGCCGCTGCCGCCGCCGCCGCCGCCGCCGCTGCCGCCGCCGCCGCCGCCGCCGCCGCCTACTACCAGGCGTCGGCGGCCGGGCCCCAGCCCAAGGCGGCAGCGGGCGCGGGCGGCCCGGTGAGCCTGACCTACCGCTGCAAGCGCAAGCGCGGGGGCGCCAAGGACTGCTTGCTTGCGCCCCACGCCGGCGCCCGCCGCCTGCTGCTGCTGCCCAGGTCCTACAAAGCCAAGGCGGCGGCCGCGGCGGCCGCGGCGGCGGCGGCGGCGGCGGCGGCCGCCGGGGCCACTTGCCTTGAGAGGTTCCATCTGGTTAACAGCTTCTGCCCGCCTCCCCACCACCATCACCACCACCACCACCACCACCATCACCATCACCACCACCACCACCGGGCCCAGCAGCCGCCGCAGAGTCACCCTCATCACCACCGGCAGCAGCCCCATCCGGGCAGCTTTCCCGAGAGCTGCAGCAGCGACTCGGAGTCCAGCTCCTACTCGGACCACGCAGCCAACGACTCCGATTTTGGCTCCAGTTTGTCCAGCTCCAGCAACTCTCTGTCCTCGGAGGAAGAGGAGGAGGAGGAAGAGGAGGAGGAGGAAGAGGAGGAGGAAGAAGAGGAGGAGGGGGGAAGTGGGGCCTCGGATTCCAGTGAAGTCAGCTCGGAGGAGGAGGACTCGTCTTCGGAGTCGGACTCCAGCTCCGGCTCCAGCCAAGTGTCCGTGCAGAGCATCCGTTTCAGGCGCACCAGCTTCTGCAAGCCGCCCAGCGTGCAGGCACAGGCCAGCTTCCTGTACCATCTGGCCTCCGCCGCCGCTGCAACCAACCCCGCTGCTTTCGAGGATGCCGGCCGACTTCCCGATCTCAAAAGTAGTGTCAAAGCCGAGTCGCCGGAGGAGTGGACTCTGCAGAGCTGGGCCCCCAAAGCGTCTCCGGTGTACTGCCCGGCCAGCCTGGGGACTTGTTTCACAGAGATAAGGAACGATAGGGTATCTGCGATTACATTCCCACATTCTGAAATTTCCAGTACTGTAAAGAGAACTGACCTGACACTTAACTGCCTGGCGGAGGGGGCCTCTTCACCTAGCCCAAAGACAAACAATGCATTTCCACAACAAAGAATACTCCGAGAGGCTAAGAAATGCCTGCAAGCAACTCCTACTACACCCGGTGCAGATAACAACACAATAGCTGCTAGGTTCTTCAATCAGGATTCTTTACGAGCAGCAGCAAATTCTGAGAAAGATTCCAAAATCCCCCCTTGTATAGAATTTGCTACGGATTTGCCCTCTTTGCAGACTGACCCTGGGGTGGAAGTGGCAGCAGCAACGAAAGCGGAGAGTCCCTGCACTGACACAGGCGACAAGACACTGCCCTTTCTGCACAATATTAAAATCAAAGTCGAAGACAGTAGTGCTAATGAAGAATATGAACCTGACCTTATTATAAATAAGCTAAAGTGCGAGTGCAATGATACAAAGGGTGAGTTTTACAGTGTGACTGGAAGTAAAGAGGAGGACACCTTGCTAACCACAGCCAAGGAAGGGTTTGCATGCCCTGAAAAAGAAACTCCTTCCTTAAATCCACTGGCTCCAAGTCAGGGCCTTTCATGCACTTTAGGTTCTCCAAAACCTGAGGATGGGGAATATAAATTTGGTGCCAGGGTGAGAAAAAATTACCGGACACTAGTTTTGGGAAAGCGACCTGTACTTCAGACACCTCCAGTCAAACCAAATTTGAAATCAGCTAGAAGTCCTCGTCCTACAGGTAAAAGTGAGCTACATGAAGGAACACTGGATGATTTTACAGTTATAAACAGACGCAAAAAGGTAGCCAGCAATGTAGCATCAGCAGTGAAAAAGCCATTTAATTTCATGGCAAATTTTCCTTGTCCACCATCACTCACTATTGGGAACGATGGGGATTTGTGGCCGGCATATTCCTTAAACACCACTAAGGATTCCCAACCTCCTCACAAGGCCCATCCTATCTGGAAATGGCAGCTGGGCGGTTCTGCAATACCTCTTCCACCTAGTCACAAATTCAGGAAATTTAATTCATAAAAGTGTTTTGGAAGATATTTTCTTGAACCCCATTACCTTCCTTTTGTTGTAAACTGCACAGGATGGTTTGTACAAGTCCATTAATGTGTTACACCCCTTTTGGAGTCCTGGTTTATCGCATTTTGAAGACAGAAATCGGATTACTTTTTTTTTTTTAAACATTGGGCCTTTTTTTTTTTTTTTGGAGTAGGGTGGGGGCGGGGTGGGAGAATGGTTGGTTTACATTCCACAGACTACTTCAGGCTAAAGACTCAAGTAAAACTCAGTTATTACGGTAGAGCTGGAACACTTTACTGTTTCAATGCTAATAATGCACCCGGTACCTCAATTCAACTGCTACAAATAAATGTCAAAAGGTTGAATAATAAATATTACAATGAGCCATTAAGTTTATGCACTAGATTTCAGACCTGAAAGTGTAACTTCATTCAGTGAAAGTTTGTTAGGTTACATGGTTACACTGAGGTAGCAAGAAGTTTCTGTGAGCCCAAAATGTTCTTTTCTGGAGCTCTTGTTTGTGGGGTATCTCTTTCTTTTTCTCCCCTCATTCTGTCTCCAATGGTAGTTGCACTTAATTTTTCCTTTTTTGAGTGGAAAGATTGGGGAGTCCTGATTGAATGCTGGTAAAAGCTGCCTCATATATACTGAGTAAAATAAATATGAGATTACTTTTTTTTTCTTTTTGGTAAAAGGTGTGATTTTACTTTTACAGCCACTCCTTGAAATGGAAAAGTCCTTTTTGTGTTCTCATCCAAAGGTTTTAAATAAGGTGACTCTTACTGTTGTCCTGCTTACCTTGTGGTCTGAACATGACTCCTCAGACTTGAAAAACAATTAAAATATTCCACTTAAGAGCAGGATATTTTATGGTCTGACTCCTCATAGTGACAAGGCAGTAAATACACCCAAGAAAAGTAGAATGGGTCAGAGTTGCAAGAATACCCCCAAATGAAAAATAACAGTTGTTTCAGGGCTTTTTGGTACCAGAACTCAGGCACTTGGATTTTGTTACATTTTTGTTTTTCTGCATCTCTCTAAACTTCTGTTTTCAGACCATCCTGTGTATACAGCAGGAGAGTTTCTACTGCAAGTGACAATCAGAGGTGACTATCTATATTTGCACTTAAAGTCAAAGTAGTTCAACATGCAAATGGCCAGGGTCTGGCCCTTGGTAAGGGCTATGCTGGTGTGCTATGTTGTGGTGATGGAAGCAGTAAATCAAAATTATGGAAATTTGCACTGTTGAAAAGCATGCTTTAGCTTTATTTTCAATTAAAAACACTGTTTAAAATTCCTGGTTCCATACATTTCTACTTATTCCAGATTGAAGAACGGTTAACAGGAATGAATGGTTTTGTTGACATTTTCACTTGTAATGTTTTTGTCTGAAAGAAATGCATTTATTGGGTGTAGAGTTTTGTTGTAATACCATGTGATGAGGCCAGTCAGGTTCTGTGCTAAACACTGGTAGATTTCTTCCTAAATGACAACAAGACTTTACAAACTTGTTACAAATCAAGTGCAAAAAGTTCAGGTCTAAAAAAGTGAAGCAGAGATCAACTGGTATTTTAATGAAAGTTAAATCTAATAATTTTAGGTCCACCTCCCTTAGTCTGACAAATTATGTATCTCGGATCTGTGCCATCTTAAACCTAGGAAGTTGCATCTATAGATCATAAATCACAAAACAAAACAAAACAAAACATGAATGTAATGTTTACTGTGTGAATTTAAGTCACTATTTCTCATGGAAATTCAGTCTTTTCCCCCCTTAACCTTTTAATTCCTACTCCCTTTGAAAATTTTCTTTTGTCTATAAATGTTTCAGATAAATCTGGATGGTCTCAGCCCTAATTGCTGTATATGCTCTGTGGTTTGACTATTATTGTAAAAGACAGAGGCTGAGCATACCTGCATCCAAATACATTTGGATGGAGTAAACAGATGCTTTGAACTGCCTCCCTTCCTTTCCTTTTTGAATGTTGCCAGATGTAAGTGCACTGAATCCTTTTTTATTGGCATGATAGATATGGTCAAAGCAAAAATTGGGGGATGTTATCCTTGAATTCATGTTTGTGTGTAATTCCGAAGATCAGTACAAGTTACAGTTAAAGCTCCAGAAAGCTGAACAATTGGCTTCTCAGTCTGAGTTCTTTCCTCTTTGGAAGGCAATACAGAATTTGAGTGCAGTGAGCTGTCCTGCAAAATCAATCTGTAAAAAGTGTGACATACACACACTGGAAATCTGTCATTTCTACTCTTTAATTACTGCTAAGTCAAGAAAGTTCAAAGTATGATGACTACTACATTTAGACTAGTACTTTACTTGTTGGCTATGGAATCACTGTTCCTCAGTTATAAATTGAGAATATATTTGAAGCCTACAGATCTTGGGCGTGGGTGGACCATGAGATGGAATAAGCACACTTTAAAACAAATAATACCCTATGGAATTTCTGACATAAAATATCGGCCTCCAGCTTTGACACTTGGTCTCTAGCCCTCAGAGAATCAATAGTTTCAGTTTATAAGAGCTGGAGAATGAGCAGCATGGAGGCCGAGGAATTCCAGAGTGATACCATCAAAAGGAGAGAAATTAAATAGTCAACACAGATTTCACCCCACAGTACTCCTACAAGCCAGCCAACCACAGCAAAACCTCAGTTGGGGCTTCTGTTAGGAAAGTGTACCAAATAGTATTCAGTAACGTGAAAATACAAAGTATTCCTTCAATTTCTGGTAGCCCCTTAGCTGTTTGCCCATTCTGCTGTGGGAATTATTCTCAGAGCAGTTTATTTCATTTTGGTTGTCTTATGATTAATGACAATAGATTTCCTAAGATACTATAAATGTCCCATTTGTTCAAAAAGTTAAGCCTTATTGTGAGAAAAACAAAAGTTACCTCCATTGACAGATTGCATTTTTACATTTAAATGTTTTCAGGTGATAGAATATTTTTTTAAAAGGCATTATATGGTTCCAGGGTCATTGATTCCTGTGTCTAAAGTTCAACATTCACAGACATAAGGAAAATACTGGGAAGGGCTCTTTCTCTGACTTTTGGGGAAAACAAGCTTATATTTGGTCTTCTAGAAAACTAGTTTCCTGATAAGACTGTGAAATGAAGATTTAATTACTTTTTTTAAGAGATGTGTGTACTCTGTCTTCCACAGCCAGGTTATATCTGCCTTTTTCGTAAATGCAGCTTGCTCTTTTTCAACTATTTACTTTTTAAAGTGGGTGTTCTTTCCTACTGGCTTACTTGATTACAGTGGAGCAATCTCAATAATGGTTGTTTATTTTAAAATCAACAACAGGGAGCCACCACTAAACAGCAATAACACAAACTAGATGGGCTGGTGCATGGATTTTTATCTTATGCGTGTCTGGGTGAGTTTCAATGGTCTAGAAATTCCTCAAAGTTCCAGTCCCAAGAATTGGAAGTTTCTGCTGATATGAGGATGATAGTTTTGTTTGCATGCAGGAAGCGATGTAGACTCATTCCTCAAAAGCATTTTTTTTCCTTTCGAAGCAAACAAAAACCCTCCATGGTAAAATAAATAAATAAATAAATAAATAAATAAATAAATAAATAAATAAAATTTTAAATAAAGCATTAGCATCTACAAAAGTCATAAGATGTGGTGAGTTTTGCTTCACCTTAAAAATAATTCCTGAAAGGATGAAAAGGATGTGAAAAAGGGAGCTTCTAGAGTCAAACTAGGGGTAAAAAGTAAAGGCTCCCCATCAACTAACCTCAGGAAATTGGCAAGGAGGAACAGGGCATCCACCTTAGGGAGTCCACCCTCACCCCAGTCTTCCCCAGGATTTTCCCCATCCCTGGGAGGAAGAACTATTTTTAATGCTAGCTTTGGTTTTGGTTTGCTCCCTAGGCCAAAGGGCATTTTGCAAACTAGCCTGGGGGGTGGGGACGTAGGGCAGATCTAGGAGGTGGGGGAGGGCTGCATTTTACCTGTTTGGCAGGCCCTCTTTTGCTATTTAAAAAAAGAGGGGATAAAAAAGGGAGGGGGCAGCTATCATTCTTTGCCCATGCCCTAGGCCCCCGCTCCTCTCTCGCTTCTTTTCAAACTGTGGCGGCCTCACAAGCTCCTACTTTAAAAGGCCTGAGATGTTTTGCATGAAGCCCTCACAATAGGGGTTGAGGGGATTGACAGTTTCAAAAACAAGGCGTTCAGTCCTTTCCAGCTGCCGGGCCCGTTCTCTCGCACCAACTCCTCGCTCCTCGCTGCTGGTGGCGTCCTCGGGAGCCAGCGGCCTCCCCCACCCCGCCAGCCCGCATTCCGGCCGCCCTACCCCGCCCCCGAGCTGTGTTTGTAAACAGGGGTCAGTGTCCGGGGGCTGTTGGCGCAGGGTTTGGGACAGGCGGGCCTAGAGGAAAGGCTGGGGACGAACGAGCCGGCGAAAGGCTGGCCCGGGAACCAAGGAGGTTTCGGGGTCCCTTTTCCCCTCGCTGTCCCCATGGGCACCGAGCTCTGGCCACCGCGCTGACCCAGGACAGCCCTAAGCTCTCTGGCCTGGGCCACCACCACCACCACCACCACCACCAGAAAGATGTTTAAATGCCGCCATTTTGCAAGGTGGCAAACCAATTTCTTTGTGACTTTTTTTCCCCGCCCAGATCTTGCTCTCCTTTGAATTTGTGACCCTCTCACTCCCGGGGCGGAAGAGCCTGCACCCCTGTGCGCGGCCCCAGCTCCTCTGGCGCAGCCTCACGTCCCAGCAGCCTCGTGGCCAGGCCCACTAGGAGAAGGGGCGACAGGGCGCTCTCCCTCCCCCGCACCCCGCCGGCCCTCCGGGACTGAGCCGCCTCCCCTCACTTTGCGCTCCTTTTGTGTGTTCTGGAGTCTTCTCCCACCCCTGCACTCGCACACACCGCCTAGCCCTTTCTCACCTTCGCGCCCATCTCTCTTCCCCAGTCAAATGGGCCCGGCTTTTTGCACTGGGTGGAGGGCTTGTCAGAGCCTCCAAAATGCGGGTGTGGAATGCAAGTGGCAAAGGGATGGGACTTCACACTGGGCCAGCCAGCAGGGCTGCGAACGCCTCCCGCAGTGGCCTCAGACCAGGGGCTAGAGTCAGGGGAGGGCCAGGCTGAATGCCCCAGTGGGGGAAATGTAACGGGCCGAGGCCTGCTGGCGTTGGCGCCGTGGTTCCTGTCCCTTGGAACCTCGCAATGCATCTGCAAGTGGAATGATGACCTGGAAACGGGAAACGGGAGACAGTGACCTGGAAAAGCACCCCGGGTTGGGGAGGTTGGAGTGCAGCAACGCAAACAAAGCTGCTCCTGGAGGAAGAGGGGAACCAGAGGTGCATCGCAGCTAGGTCACAGGAAAGTGCAACAAGCTTGTTTTCCCGGGTGTTTAAAATGCAGCCCCAGTTGTAAAGTGTGTGAAATTACGCACTGGTCTCTTAAAGAGTGCCTAATTTATAGTAAATAGCAAGGTCTTTGTAAATGGCTTTATTATGTTGTTTCTTGTTAACTGTTGAGAAAATCCCCATTGTTGAGTGTGAAAGGCTTTATGAGCTAACCTGGTCCTGGGCGCAATCAGAGGGCAGTAAATGGCCGCTCGGACGCCGAGGACCGCATGGAAGCGACGCTTGCCCGGAGCGCCGCGGCGAGTCTGCAGACGCAACCTCAGCCTGGGAGGAAAGTGGCCGGGGCTTCCAGGCTCCCATTAAGGAGGCGTGTTTTGAATTCGCGGGGCCCCAAGAGCAGTTGGCCGAGTGCGACAAGGAGAACCGGGCGGGCCGGGGGCGACCCAGGCAGCGAGGGCAGCGGGGAGGCGGAGCGGCCCGGCGCCCCTCTTCGGTCCCAGCCTCGACCACAGGCCGGCGGCCTCAGTCCCGGCCCCGGCTCGAGCAATCTGGGGTGAAATGGGTTCTTGGGCTTTGTCTCCACTTCTCAGCCGCGTGGAGCCCGGTTCCGCCGAGCCCGCGGAACGCCCGAAAAGGCCGGGCCGGGGAACAGGAGAAGAGCCAGGATGAGCAGTCCCCGAAGGAGAGCTCCAGACCCCTACCCGCGCCTCCTCGTCTTTTGTTTAAAGCTTTCTCTCCTTTCCTCTCTCACGCACGATCTCTCTCGCTCTCTCGCTCTCTCTCCATTAGAAACCTGAAATAGACTCAGAAGACAGGAGAAATAAGGGGAAGGGCTTTTGTGTGTGTGTGTGTGTGCGTGTGTGTGTGTGTGTGTTTGTGTGTAACAAGCAAAAGGATTTCTTCTTTAGTCTAAGATAAGGCATTGCAATCTCCTTTTCCCATCTCCTCCAGGTCTCTTCCAGCCAGTTGAGACCCGGGAAAGGTACGGCCAAACCCAGGCAGGCGCTGTGTTCATGAGATTAACTTTGAGGCGAGGACCGGCCGGGTTCTGCAGGCCTGGAGAGGGCGGGCGGAGAGGGCCTCCCCGGGCTCGGCCCCGCGGCCTTTCCAGGACTTAAAACCCGGTGGGTCCGGGGGAAAAGCAGCAGCAGCCTCTCCGTAGTCTCTGAGCTCTGGCAGTGCAGCTAGAGGAAAGAGAATTTGTTCGTGAGCCTACTTTGGGGGGGATAAAACCTGGGGTAGGTGGACTATACGTAAGGGTTGGGACATTAGCAAATGCAAATCACAAGGAAATGTTAATTTCAGTCAAAAAAAACCTATATTCAGCTATCTGCCTTCCTTTCTAAGACGGCCCTCTGCTTGCGCACTCTCGCTCTCTCACCAAATTAGCTATTACGTGTAATCCCCATGGGTTTAAAGCACTTGTTTCGCGGATTCGCGTACAACCCATATTAACCATGCACTTTCTGCTATTCCTCTTGTGACTGTCCCTGCCTCTTCCTTCTTTGCGGAGAGTATGATGCATTTTATTTTAGCCCAATCGATGCGTGCAAATACTGGGATAACACAACCCACACTTCTGCGATGGAGGCTGTTTTCAAAATTGAGTTTAGAGATCAATACTAAGTCGAAATGCTCCAAATTGCACGAATTCACCAAATTCAGGCCTTGGGCTCCCGAAGCCCTTTCCTGCCTGATTAAGGCACTCATGGGCAGTAACCGTGGTTCCACCGTTCCTGCTTTTCAAAACAGGATGTTTCCATCATGTGTATTTGGCTTTCCCTAAAGATTGCTCCGGTTTGTTTGCAAAAACACGACCCCAAAACGTGTGGAGTTAAACCCGTCAATGGCATCCATGCCGGGCTCCTCTCACACTTGCCTTGCTGGCTGCCATTCCTCTTTCTTTCTCTTCGTAGGACCTAACAGCAGCTCCTAAAATTGCCATAGTGGATGCCCAGAAAACGTTTGCCTAGTTGAATAAATATTTTACTGGTCAGGGAGCAGCCCTCTCCTTGGCCATTACTTGATTCCCATGACTTCTTCGCCCAGAGCCGAGCAGTATGGGTTGCAGCACAGGGAGCTCTCTATTCTTCTGTGGCAGCGGCCATGGCTGCAGGGCGTACTGGTGCCTAACTGGGGGAAGGGTAGTGGTTGTCCCCTTGCAAGGGATGTTAAGGCTAGAGAGGTGGAGGAAGAAGAATTTCCAAAAGAGCATCTTAAGAGAGCCTGCTGCCCACAGATATGTGTGTCCGTGTAGCCTGAAAAGAACATCTACAGGAGAAAACAGATCAACCTAGGATGCTAGGGTATCTCTGATTCCTTAGCTCCTGCTGCCTGGAACTTCCTTCAGTTGAGACAACTAGAGCAAGACAGAAAGGGGTGGAGAGAGAGTGGCAGGCAGCCTAGAGGCTCTCCAGTAAGATCCAGTTATCCATCTAATCAGTGTCATCAGTATGTTTGTGTTTGACCCTTTTGGATGGAAGAGGCTTAGCAGTCAACAGACGTAGATCTTAAAATATCGCTAGTTTAGCAGAGAGCAACTGCTCACAGGTCTGCAAAGGCCCTCCCCAGCCAGGATGCTCAGAAGGAAGGGAGGCAAACAGAAGGGAAACCGTCGGAGTGGCTGCCTAGCCTCTTCCCCAAGCCATCAAAACAAACAAACTCAGTTCTCCTACAGACTGGGCTATTGGACAAGCACATGTAGAGCACTGAAAGGTTGGAATATAGTTTGCATTGTTAGTGCTTGCCTTCTTTAAGATCAGTTTAAGTTAGCTCCAGGGACAACACCATCCTTGTGATAAGTGATGAGCAGCAGAGAGGAAAAACTGTAGAAAAGAGACTGCACTAAGCTTGGGCAGCCGCCCTTCCCCTTTCCTGTGAAAGTTAGAAATGACACAAATTTATAAGATCTCAAGGCTACATCAGTAGGCAAGGGTTTCAGTTTCTGAATGACTGGAAAGGACCTAGATTCTTGGATCTCCCAGGAATAAAGGCACATTTTACATTCTTTCTCCCTCATGTACTCTCTCACTTGCTCTCTTTTTCTCTCCCTCTCAAATGAATACCCGGATTGTCAGTGGTGCGAATGTAGGAGATTAGTTTTCTTCCTTTACATTGGATTCAAATATGCAGAGCAGTGGATGGTTAAGCTTTCAGACGCCTAGTTAAGATATCCATTCAAAGTAAAACCTGCATGGTAGAGTAGGAATTGCCATGACCAGGTTTATTTAGCTCCCCCCCTTTTCCTTTATCTTCTCTTTTTCCTCTTCTCCCACCTTTTCAGCTTTTTCTCTTCCCCTCCTCCTACCTAACCGTTGCACCCAGGTGAAGGTTTCACAGGGAAATACCAATAGTTAGCAATCCTTTCTCCAGAGGTGGAAAGAGGGTAAGATCTGCACTTAAACCAGTGCTGATAGCGGCTGTGTGGGAGCCTGCGGTGACCCTGAGCTTCCTTGCTGGGGTGAGGGGCCAGGGCTTCCCAGCCTCTTGTCCTGCATGTGCTGAGCTATTCCGGTTAGGCTATAAAAAACAGCATGTATCTCAAGACTCGGAGAGCTCAACTCCATAAACACATGGCTATGGCTCTAACGTGGAGTACATTGCCAGATGCAAACGCAAAGAAATGCTTTCAATTTTCTTCCAAGTGTTATACATCATGTGGCAAATTTGTCTTCAGAAAGCCAATGTTGATTTCTTTCTGTTAATAATAAAGACTTTATAAAAACAATCTTAAACATATATGATTGAGAATTAAAAGGGTGTACATCACTACTACCAAAGAGTTTCTTATCTGAATTTAAAAAGAGAGGTGGTCCTTTTTCTGCTAAATAAGGGATATTTTTAAGTAGAAGAGCTTGATTAACATTTGAATTGTTCAGTTATTTTGCTCCTCATCTAATTTTAAGAAAATAAAAATATTTTAATCCTTGTGCTCTAAAAAAATCTTTTTACATCTTTATGTATGTAAATTTAAAACTAAACTAGGAAATTGGTTATACATTCCTGCCATATTCTTTAAAAAAAATGACTGCAGAAACATCTTTTTACCTAAAACATCAATGTTTCGTATTATTTTATACATTTCAGTCTGTGGTTTGTGATTTAACATTACTATTAAATAGGAGGAAAACAGAATTTATTTTGTATAACTTAAATGGGAGGAAAATATAACTTATTTTGTAGACTTAGGGAAGTTGCCAAGGCTTCTAAAATCTTGTCCTTTGTATCAATGTCTAGCCGGTTTATCTGAATAGGATACGATCCTACATAATATGTGGGCTTAAATATAATATTCTGACACAATGGAAGGATTTCTAGATGAATTGGAAACATCCTGATTGTGAATTTCCTATCTCTTCCTGTTTTGAACCAATACTTTAGTGTATACTTCCAGGGCGATTCTAAATGTGATCTCCTTCAAAAAAAAAAGTGCAAAAATGATTATGAAAAAGAAAGGTAGGAAATCTTTTATAAATACTGTTAGGACCATTGATCCCAGTTACCTGCTATAATGTGAATGGAATGATTATGGCTGTTCCATTGACACGGTTTCTTCATTCAGGATCCTGGCCAAAGGACTAGCACGTCAATGTGTAAAATTCTAGCCAAAGATAAGCCATTACAATGGAAATCGCAAAGTGCAAATTCTCATTGAAGCCAATGAAATTGAGTGTAATATCCATACCGCATTCTCATCTGCTTGCCCCAGGATTTAGTATGCGGCTCTGCATTGAAATGAGATTATGCATATAAAATGCCAATATAGAATACAATGCCCAATAAAACAATAGAAAAGCAACTTACAGCCCATATACATGGGCTTTACTTAAATTTTAGCTTCATGTGCAAAATAAACCACAGTACCATCAGAACATTCAATCTACAAAATGTCCTCACTCTGGTTTTTCATACTTCTTTCTGCATGATTCCCCCACACTCCCTCCTATCTAAACACAATTCTTTTAAGGACACTCTTCAAATCATCTAATAATTCCCAAAGGGTATTCCAGGAGTCTCTTAAAGTGTCTTTCTAAATTAAAAGGCCCCAAACAATTTAAATGCATTTTTGAACCAAAAATATCACAAAGTATTTGGACTTGCAAACCTATGGGTGTATAAAAAGAAGAAAGGGACCAAAGAGAAAACGCCCCCACAGTGGATTACAAGGTTATGGGACAGGTCACTAGGAAAGGGAAATAAAACTGAATGTTAGGTTGGGCTTGTAAATTATGCACCTTTCAGGGAAAGAGGTTTTAAGGTCTCTTCACTCAAGGGTTTTTTTCCCATCCATTTTGCTATTAATTCTTAACTCTTGGTAGGCAGCTCTTTAATGAGGTTGTTTGTGGCAGGTTAATTTTCTCCAATCTACTGAGCTCCTCATTTTCCCTTTTAAGTGCAGTGCTGCCTAGAGCTTTCAGTATTTTCCATACCAGAAAACAAAATAAACGTGAAGTTGCTGGCCTGGGCTGAGAATTAAAGGCGTTATGTGGACAGCAAAACAGCGGGCCTGGACAGATGGGAGTGGGAGGGTAGAAAAACTGGGCTGAGTTGAGGGCGTGAGGGAGAGAATTCCGTCTTAGGAGAGCAATGACCCTGGGAGTGTAATATATTAAATATTGCAGCGATCGATTTCAATACCCCAAGTGGACACGGGAATAAAAATTCACCAACAAGCTGAAGTGATTAGGAATGCTTTGTTGCGAGGGAAAAAATGTGATTTTCTTCAGATCCTTTTTGTTCAGGTTAGAAGAGGCCTAGACAATCCAAGTAGAAGCCCCCGACTCCTAGTTTGGGATATAACTCTAAAGGTTAGTCATATATCAGTGGTGCTTCTGCTTAGTGAAAAGGTGGGCCTTTGTACTGAGGAGGATTAAATATCAACCGCAATTATGGGCTGGTCACTCTAGGAGCTTGCCTCCCAAATCAGAGACGAGTACATTTTGGAAAGCCTGCTCCTTCCCTGTGTATTAGTCTTTGTTTCAGCTCCGGGACAAAGCAGTTGCTTTTGCACAGTTCTTCTTTCATTAAAATCCAGGG
Source organism: Rhinolophus ferrumequinum (assembly GCF_004115265.2). NCBI lineage: Eukaryota > Metazoa > Chordata > Mammalia > Chiroptera > Rhinolophidae > Rhinolophus > Rhinolophus ferrumequinum. The sequence continues at coordinate 6,533,043 of NW_022680355.1, read as the reverse complement.
GAAAATGCACAATATGGTTTACAGAAGGTTGATTCACAATAGCAGGACCATAAAAACAGCCTTTGGTGCTATGTTGGGGAGAAATATTTCCGAAATGCCATTCTAAGGACAAAAGTAGGAAATCATCACATATACAGGCACACATAGCCACTACCACACATGATTTCATCAGTGATTTCAGAATTGGGTGGGATTTTCTGTTCTTTTCTTCTACCAAACCCAGCTCTTAGACATTCACACTATGATCTGTGCTTCTCTCAGTCCAGGAATCTGTTTAGGGATTTGGGGCAGTCCCACTGCGGAGGCTGCTTGGGGCGAGAGGGGATTGTTTTCAGTCACAGCCTAATGGGCAAGGCCTGGGCTCTTCACACTGGGGACACCAAGTCTGCTGCTAGGGACACACTGCTGGATGGCTGCATGCAGCAGCAGCACCCGCAGCTGCCTGCTGCCTGCCTCCTCCTTCAGTGTGGTCGCCACAAATCTGGGAAAGACATGCAGCATCATACAAAGGATTTCTTTAATGAGGATGAGTTCCTCAGACTGACTGGGGATTGTGGCTGCTGCTCAGGCCTCTCTTTCCTTCTGCCAGATCTTTCCCTACCCACTATAGCCTTCCTTATACACTAGCCTGGGGTTGGAAAGGGCACCCCCCACACTCCTTCTGATAACCCAGAGGCTGATGTCTATTTTACCCTGGCGGCTGAGAGCGTGAGGAGGGACTGCAAGGTCTGAGTACGGAGTACACTGGGATGCCAGGATCTCCTTTCTCCGCCATCAGTTTTCCAGTATTCTTCCATCCTAGCTACCCTTATGATGAATAGCTCCCACTTGGAGCATGGTCCTATGGAATAGCTATATTTCTGTTCTAAGATCTCCTTACCAGGGAATGGTCAAGCCAGGAGAAGGAACTGTATAAGTGTCCCCATTTCCTTTGAATCAAATTTGGGCTGCCAGGGCTGGGTAAAGGCTAAAGTTGGTTGTGCAAAAGAGCACTTAGGCTCCTGCAGCTTGAAACTCCAGGCCCTCTGTGGAATGGTAACTGGCTACAGGGAGGCCATTCTGCCCTATAAAGTTGTTTATCTTCTTAAAGCTACATGACTCCTTCCTCTTTTCAGGTTTGGGAGAGAGGTAGGTTGGGTCCATTCAGGTCCAGGAGCAAAACATCACTCAAAAAAGTTACTTTGGGAAGCTAGAGTTATTGAAACCAGTTATCTCACTTCTTGAGTGTGGGACAGACTGAATTAGGAGGCAATTTGGATAAGAAAGGAGTTGCTGTTTTGCTAAGGTCGCCCTTTGGCTTTCTTTTATTCGTTTATTCTGTATCTCCTGGACTTTCTCCTCATTCCCTTCTACTTTCTTCCTCCTCTTCTTCTAAATCATTTCAGGAAGAAAAAGCAGGTTGAAAGCACGGATAAACTTACACTGTGAGGGCCTACTGAAGCTGAAATGAGGCCTGGCTGTGTCTGGGCAGGTGGCTAGAGTGTAGAGATTCCTGTGCTTGTGCGACTGAGGGGCAATTCTCGGAAAAAGAATCTCCTGGGGGCAGGGAGGTGCGGCTGGGAACTCTCTGTCCCAAGTCACTGAGAAGCACATTCTGGGTCCAGGGCCTAAGCTCTGGGATCCTGAAAGCCTGCTCTGCTGTAGGGTGGGTACCTGTTGCTTGAAGCTGCTTGGGAGCCTTTGGACCCCTGCCCTATTGTAAGTCTGAGGGTTAGGTCTTGCTTCCCCTGGGGCTGCTGGATTCACCTGTCATTCCGCTCACTGCCCAGGGACCCTGACAAACCTCTACAATGTGGGTCTGAAACAGGGTGCTTAAGGTTCACTGATCTGTGTGTAGAACTTTGCAAAACTGCAAATAAGCGAGAAAATTTGTCTATTCTTGGGAAGGGAAATACAAGTTTGCACTTAACATGGAAGCATGAGAAAAAGAAGGGGGGAAAAAAACTTCTCCTGGCTAAAAGCCCCACTGTAATCTCCAGAACAATTTCATTTCCTCTGCAGCACCCTGGCTACCCTAGCCGAGGCCTTGGAAAGGTCAGGGAGGAGATGGAGCTTAAAAGCGGGGGTGGGGAAAAAGCGAGGTGGCTAGGTCCTGGTAAGGTCGCAGGTGAGGGCCAGGCCGGGTGGTGCAGAGTGGACTGACAGGACGGAAGTCCACAGGACGGGGAGGGGCAGAGCCACATCATTTGGAAGGTTTTGGTGTTTCGAAGGGAGTTTTCTGAGGAATTCGCTCGGTCTGCCTCCAGGGCAGCTGGCTCGTGCTCTCCCCCGCCCTTCTTGCAGAGCAAGTCGCAGGGAGCTCGAGTTTCCGCGAGGCCCGGCGCCGCCAGGCCGCCAGCTCCACTAGCCTCCGCGGACAGGCCCGTCCCGCTTGCTGAGAAAGGGAAAAGCGCGCGCCGGGGCTCGTCCCGGCGGGGAGCGCGTTTGTGCCGAGGGACAGCGGGTCCTCCGGGGAGCCAAACTGCCCCCTGCCAGCTTCGTCAGCCCGGCCTGGTTGCGTGGGCGGGAGAGAGTGTCCCTGGGAAGTGGCTCCTGCGATGGGCAGCCGACATCCCTGGTTGTCGCGCGGCTGCAGGGAACCCGCGGGCTGCAGAAAGAAGCCTGTCCTCTACCCTCCAAATGGGAGGTTGGAACTTTTGAACCCTTTACTTTAAAATGATTGATCGTGTCCTACTAGAGAGCGGCTCCACCCCTTGTCCCCATCTCTGCCGCCTTCCCTTGTCACTTCTGCTCTAAGTGTGCGCGGAGACCGCGCGGGGCGCGCGGCTGGTGCGTTTAGAGAGGAGCGCTGCGAACGCGAGCGTTTGTGCAAGAATGCGCGTCCAGCAGACCCAGCTCGAGCGTCTGTCGGGATTTGGGGTCAATCCCGATGTGAGAATCCATAACGGGAGGGGGGGTTCATGCCTCTTTCCGCACAGCCCTCTAGGTGAAAGACGCCAGAGGCAGCTTTTCCCATGAAACCTCCCCGCACGCCTGCCTTCTTCAGTGGAAGTCCTCGCAGGAGCCGGGCTCCGTACAGGGCGCCTTCAGGGAACTGAGGAGAAAGGCTCAAAACCTCTACGAGTAAAGTTGATTATTAATTTTGGCTGCCCGGAACGAGTGATACACTCAACGACTTTGGCTTTGGGAACTGTCCGGGAGCTGGGACCGAGGCCCAGGGCTGCGGGTGGGAAATTCGAGTTGCGGACGATCCCGGACGTGTCTGAATGGGCTGGATAGCGCTCCCGGGGCAAAGGTTGGCTCTTCCTCGCCCCCAAATAAATTCTTGGTTAACTAGTGTAGACTAAACACATTAGTATTATTAAATGGGGGTAAAACAGACGCGGTTGAAAGTGAGGGCACGTCAACTGGACCCAGACCCGGTCATACTTCTCCTCCGGTGACAAGTCAGGGTGCTTCCAACACGAAAATAGAAATGTAACATTCAACTGGACGAATTAATTTTTGACGGATTTACGGTATGATTTTCTTTCAGGCCGTATTCATTGGTTCTTTCGATCCCTAGAGCGGTCCAAAGACAGAGATATAAACAAGCACTTTATGCTTTGCGGAAACCCCTTAACAGTATCTCCCAAAGAAAGATCAAGACACTTTGTGAATTTTCCCCAGATAATGCCTCATATTCCGAATGACTGATCAGAGAACTCTGGTATTGTTAAATAAAATGAGAGGAAGGCGAGTGACGTGGGAGTCGAACAATGGCATTTCTGAATCAGTTTGCTTGATTGACATTTGGGAGCTTCATGACCCCAGGGAATAGGACTCATTACGGTGAATACACCAAAACATCAACCAAGATTAGAACTCTAGATCCTGTTTTAATCCCATTTCAGTCTAAATTATAGTGGGAAAATATAAAATCCAAAAGGAGAGAATTATTCCGTCATATATTGACCTAAAGTTTTAATTGTTCTGATGGGAAAATAAGTGGAAAACCGATATACTACTCTCTTTCACTTCAGCAATAGCCCTGACGATTAAGGAAGGTGTGTTTGGTAGTGTAGGTACTAAGAATATGTAAGTGGTATAAAATATTTTATAGTCATTTGGGGAGACATACTGGAGAAATACACAGGAATTTTTTTTTTTTGCATGTGTGAGAAAAATATAACCCCCCTCCGCTGGATAAAAAGTGAGGGTCATCAGCAAATTGATGTTAAGCAATAGATATCTTAAAGGTGGAGTTTAAATTTCCATTGTTATTTGGAAGACTTCTCTATTTCTTGAGAGCGGGATTTGTTTTTAATGTCAAAAGTTGGGTTATGGGGTGGCGGTTTAGCTCAGTTGGTTAGACGTGGTGCTAATAACACTAAAGTTGCTGGTTAGATCCTGGTATGGGCCACTGTGAGCTGCGCCCTCCTTAAAAAAAAAAAAAAGTTGGGTTAACATGTAAATTTAACCCAGGAAATTGTTGAGAGCTGATCTTCAATTCAGGTTGGAAAAAACGGAATGTGTTTAAGCAAAGTCTATTTTTAACCACAGGAAAGTGTGAGATAATGTGGGTTGTTTTGGTTAGGTGGGAGTATATAATCTATGGCAACTTCACTATACAAAATTGTTTGATTCTTCAATGGAATTTATCCTCAAATCTCAGACACTCCAAGGACTGGAAATCTTAAGTAATATATATTAAATCGAACCAACAGAACACAGACAAAGCTGGTAAAAGATAGTTATATTCTCCTGTTTTTTTAGTAGGTAAATTACAGCAAAGGAGACTGAAACAGGAAGATATAAAAATGAAGCAAATATATTATAAATAATGGACTAGAAAGGGTTGATGCACAATATAGCTTCAAAACCTTATATTTTGACGGGGAGATTTTAATGGGAAGCCTCTGTTTTGTATGGGAACTGGGAATCATAAGAATTATTTATGCAGCAAGAAGGAACAAAATTAATTATTAGGAGCTCGGTAATCACCAAATAAACTCTGAGCTTTGAGGTTAAAAATAGACGACTATCTCCATGTTCAATTACACAGTATCAATTACTAATACAACTGATGTTTCAGCGTCTCAGCGAGACCAGATACCATCTTCTATGGAGATATCTTGGTATTAATTAATGACTGCTTTATTCTCATTATTCACAGGGAAAAATAGGGGTCGTGTCACATTAAAATTAAGATTATCTTAGTTTATCTGGGCTCTTAAACAAAGATTATTCAAAGTAATTATATTTTGAATTAACAGAGGTAGGCAATTTATCTCGTTATTTTTTTGTTCAAAGACAGAAAATAAAGATCAGAAATAAGCAAAGTTTCATTTTGAAGACAGAACCAAACAAACATGTCTTGACTTTTGCGATATTTCCCTTGCTAAAGGGGGAATGAGGGAACTGTGAAAGACGTGACTTTGCAAAGTCAAGTCCTTTTTAAAAGACTCGGATCGAAATTCTTGCTATGCAACAAGGATTCAGGTTTGATTAATTTTCTGCAAGCGGCGTGACAGCGGTGTTTTAAAAGATTAATTAAAATTGAAGTGATATGGAGCAGGAATTCAACCTGCAGGGGTGTCCCTGGCGCCTTGGGGGGGCTTTTTCCATCGAGTCCCAGGCCCAAACTGCGGGCTTTCCCGAGCCTGGGACGCAACTCCGCGTTTCCTGGAGAGGAACGCGGAATTTGGCAGGGCGCCCGCCTGGCCGCCTGGCATCCCGAGCTGGCCGCCAGCTCTCCGGGGTGGGGACGGGGTGTGTCCCGGGGAACCCACTGAGGAGAGAACCGCTGGCGCGGCTCTCAACGTGCCAGTGAGGTCCAGGGTTACGCAGGGAGGCCGAAGGGGACTCTAGAAAGCTTTGAGCTGTCTTCCCCGCGCCGCCTCCACTGCTGGGGGGAGGGGACCACCCCCTTCCAGATCCCGAACGTGCGGCGTGCGTGGATGGCATTATGTGAAGGCGCCTCCACAGAACCGAGGACATAGGGGGCTCGGCCTGGGCGGCGACCGCCTGGGCCGGGGCGTGGGCCTGCCGGGCGGTCCCGCCTCGTTTACTCGGACCCGGGACTCGGGGAGGCCCTCACGGCTCCGCTGCCCGGCCACGTCCTCCTACCTTCCGGCTCCCTTTCCCGCCCCAGCTTCTCCCCTCCCCCCCGCATCTCCGTCCCCTCTCTTCACGTCGCGCCGCCTTCTCCCGAGTGAGAAATTCAGCTGAGCGCAGTTGTAACTGTACTCAAGATACAATCGCGGGAGCCCTCGGGTCGCGCGCGGCGGAGAGGCGAGGCGGGGCGCTCCCGAGAGGTTGGGTGGGGGAGAAGGGAGCGTTCGTTTGCAATTCGCCTCCCCTGACGCGAACTACGGTGTCCCCTTCTCTCCAGCTGGGGGCTCGGGACCCAGGCGGGCTGGGTCGTGAGCCCCAGGGCTCCACAGCGAAGCGGTGGAGGTGCGGGCCTTCCGCCCTGTGGCGGAGCCGGGAAACCCCTTCCTCTGCGGCGGGTCCCAGGGGTCGGGGGGGGTGGTGGTGTCTAAAAGCGTCCCTGGGGATTCTCTGCGCCGCGACGGCGACGTGGTTTCTCCTCCCCCTCGCGTCTACCTCTCTCAGCCTCTTCCCAGAGACCTCAGAGGTGGCGGAGGAATGGGAAGGGAGGAGGGTAGACATGGAGAAGGCCTGGGAGCCGGCGCTCGGGGGCTGGCGGAGTCCGGCTCGGAAAGGTAGCATCAGTACGCGAAGGAAAGGGCCGTTGGGGCCCGGAGGACTCGTCTGGGGAAGGCTGTGGCTGTGGGGTGAGGCGAGAGTCCTTTCCCTTCCGAGTGGCGTGTGGGGACCTCTTCTCCGGGGAACCTTCACCCAGCAGCTCCCAACCTCGAGAACAAAGGGTCTGGGAAGCACTGCCAGGGTCGGGGAGCAGAGGTGGCGGGAGGCAGGAAGGCAGGCGGTGGGGGCAGGGAGGGCGCCTCCCCACATTTCCTCTCGCGGCCGAAGGAAAGCTCCCTCCAGCCGACGCCTCAGTGAGGCCGTTTCAAAATCAAGGAGAGCTCGGGTTCCTTACCTAACGGCTCCACTCGCTCCCTTCCTCCCCTAGCGTCCCCACCCCCTCCCGGGATCGCGGACCCGGAGCTGCCAGGCGGCGGCGGCGGCTGCGGCGGCGCGGGCGGAACCGCGGGACAGCAGCGCCTCCTGCAGGTGCCGGGCGCCTCCGCAGCCACCGCGCCGCGCTGGCGCTTAAGGTGGAATCCGCCGGGTTCCCACCCGCGGGTTCGGCTCTTCTGCAACCCAGATTCCACCGCTGCAAGTCTCCTTCGCAAAGCGGTCCAGAACTGTTGGAGTCTGCCGGACCTGCTGCTATTTCCTTGATCCCTTGGCCCCATTACCTGCGGGACTTCGTCCACGGATGCCCCGGTATCGATTTCGGCAATCACAACTCATAGTTCCCTGCTGGTGTAAAAGGTATCAAAGGATGTGTAAGTCACGCGTCAGGCCGGAAAGACCAGAAAGGCGTTTCTTTAACCTGAAAGCAAACTTTTATTTTAATAAGTTAAAGGCAGGAGGCCAGAAGGAAAGGGTCGCCGAGGGCTGACTTATCTATGGGTGTTTGGGATCCAAGTGCTCAGGATGAGACTGGCTGTCCGGGGAATCTCATTCAGCGCCCACAGCTCCGCAAACTAGTGGGCAGGTGCGGGTGGGTGCAAAAGGCCGGAAAGGAATGGCTGGCGCGCAGGGAACCCCTCCTTGTGCATCTCGAGCGCCTCGAGCTTCAGCCCACTCTCGCCAGGATGCTTTGTTTATTTGGTGAAAGCAGGGGACGTGGAGAGGATGAAAGGGCAGTTTTCATTTCTTTCCTTTTCAGCTATTTAGTTGAATATGCGTATGAACTCATCGTTTCTTGGATATAAGTGTCTTCTGAGAACTCGAGATTCTTGGGGACAAACCTAAGAGCCCTGAGCGTGACACGAACAACGCAACTCTGGTCCCGGTGCCATCTGCAGTCAATTTCTTTCCTTTGCTCTTTCTTGCTCCTTGTCCTGGAGAGGGGGCCTCCCGGAGGCTGCCCTACGACTCCCGCACACGCAGGATCTGGAACCGCGGAAGAGAGCTCCGGCAGGCCCCGGCGCGGGGGAGAGGAGGCGGGCTGCAGCCCCCGCGTGAAGTTTACCAGCATCGTGGGAGCCTTCCTTCCCGGGGGGCACAGACTAGGCTCCACCTTGCCGGGCCCCGCCCCTGGGAAGCCGAGGCCACTGGCCGGGCGGCCGCGGGGGAAGCTCGTCCCGGCAGGTGCCGCAGGGTCACACCCGCCCCGGGGGTTGCAAACCGCAAGTGAAAGTCGAGAGGGGCTGGAGTTTTTCCTCTAATCCGTTTTACACTGTGAAAACCGCAAAGCTGTCGCCTAGGCGGCCACTTTTAATTGGGAGGCAAACAGACGACAAACCAAAACAAACGTGCGAGCTGACTTTCTTTCCCGATGTGTTTCCTTCTCAACAAAAAGCTCGCTCTCTAAAGGGAAACCGATTCGTGCCCCCGTTTGCTCGCTTCGGGGCCTGGGCTGGGGAGCGCAGGGGGGCGGCGGCGTCCTCGCGCTTGCTACAGCCTGACTGTACCCCTTTCCCCCACACCCTTCCCGGGGCTTCTCCGGGCCTCAGTCTCCAACCCTCTCCCGCTTCTCCACCGGTCCTGCGGAGGCCACACGCTCCATGCAAGCCTCATCTGGCACGTTCTCGCTGGGGCTGAAGGGCAGATGTGGGCACTTGGGTGTTGGGGGCTCGGAGCGCGTTGAATTGGCCCCAGATCCAGGTTCCTCCGAAGCCCGGGCTATAAGAGTAGGGCCACCAATCCAGGGGCTCGGAGAGCCACCAGAAGTACTTGCAGACGCGCTTCGAGTCTCGCAGCTTTTCTCGGGGTGGGGGGTGGGGATGGGAAGCACATGTTGGTAGAGACACTGCGTGGCGCCAGAGCAAACTCTCTACTTACTGCGTGCCCTGTCTGGGGTGCTCAGCCCCTCGGGGGGATCCCCCTCCACCTGAGAATTGAGAGCCGAGAGCTCAAATAGGTGGGGGCGGGGGGGCCGCCCGGGTCAGGTGGGCGAGTCCCAGGATAGCGGGAGTCCCCTTCCCACGTTGATGTGTTAAGGGGCCTACGTGGAAAGTCATTATTAGACACACTTGCGGTCGTGGAGGTAGAAAGAGGGAAGGAAATCAAAAGAAAGAAGGAGACAACCTTTCTTTAAAAAGAAAAACTAGGAAAAACGGAGTGGTCAAACTGTGGAGAAGGAGGGAGGGAAGGAAAGATGGAGAAGCCTTTCCTTCTTTGTTCTTTAAGAGCCGCAGCACTTTCTTTCTAAATCAAAATACAGAGAGGCGGTCCTTGGAGAATGTTTATATAACTGAGAGATAACTGCTCATTAGTTCTCTTGTAAAGCATTTGCTGAGTTGAGCAAAGAACCTTTTTAGAAGGTTCTTTCTCAACCAGCCCCTGTTTGAAGCTCAACTCATTTTTATTTAAAGCAGATTTGAGATAAAAATTTCACGAGAGAAAAATGTGTGTATGCATCTGAACATATATGCACATGCAACAGACTTTGTATTCCTTCTAGTCTATCTCTAGCACAAGAGATTCTATAGTAAATTATATATGATGGCTGCTTTTTTCTAGTATTGTATTGTCACCAGAGAGAAAAGTCCTGACTTATCTTTTTCTCCCCTCCCCATTAATAAATCTCCTAAGAGAGATAACTCTCATTATACGACTGTGGCTACCCCCACCCTTTCTGGCCTTCTTTCTTTCCCACCCAGAACACACACACAGAATATACATCATGTTCAGACCTTCCCCTAATCATCCGGTAATGTATGATCTATAAATCTATGACCATGTTTGAAGTTTCTATTGAAGCTGGGAACGCAGTTTAGGACCTACTTTTGTTCTGCACTGTGTGTGCATTTCATCAGGGATCTTTGGTAAACCAGTAAAATGATTACTTTTGCTTTGAATTTATTTCTTTGTGATTAAATGGAAAATAGCATTAATGAACCATTTAAACAGTATTTTTATATCAATATTAACAAATAATACAAACACACCATAATTGCTCCGAATGTTCAGCATGATGGCTTCCCATTTGCAGTCATATTTTGGCAAAACTATTTCACATTAATTGAAAACGACCAAAACAGTGTGCATGCATTCCATATAGAGAGGCTTATTCACTGAGCTTTACCTCCAACAATTTAAACTATCTGGTTCAAATTACTTAAGTAATTCCTACTGAAGGAAGGGTTGGAATAATTTGTGCTTTGGTCTTTCCAGGAAGCTTTAATTAAACCTGATTTTTTGTGAAAAATAAAAGTAAAACAATACAATAGTCCCTTAAGTGGTCTTGTATAATAATATGTGATTGTTATAAAAAAATGTGTGCCCAAAGTATATTTAATGAAACTAGATGAATACAAATATAAATGTTGTTAGGTTGTTTTTCCAGTGTTTTTGTCTCTCAAACGTAAGACATGTAGGGATTGAGAACATGCACTTTAATGTGTTCTGATAATAAGAAAACCATTGCTGGTTTTCTCAGAGGAGCACGGTTATCTAGGGGCAATGCCAAAATCATTAGATCAGCATTATCTTTCCTATCACATCATTGTCTACGTAAAATTCTATCTTAGGCAAGACACAAGAATATTATGTTTGTTACAGAAGCTTGAAAATACAATAGAATTTGAAGTATTGAAAATATGATTCTCAGTTGAAAATGTCATAGAAGTTGCAGAGGTATAATATCTCTTTTTGAGATGGCTTTAATAATGACTGACTTTAATAATGTTGGAAAATATGGAAAAATTTCAATAGCAGGCAAGATGTGATGAATGGACACAAGGAACAATGAAGCTATTGACAAAACATGCTAACTTTTAGAATTCTGTATAAATTATTGTTTTTCCTCCTAGTGCAGAGGATGACACCCAAGTGCATCAATGTTCATCAGACACAGGGTAATAAAAATGTGAGTGACAGTCAATGGACTGTGAATGTAATATGATTGTTAGTGTAGGTGGGTGAGTGCACTGAAATATTTGTTCCTGTTTTAAAAGGTCTGTGGTCCTCAGTTGAGATATGGGAAGTTTGTAGAAAATTGAGGCCAAGAAGGAGAAGAGGGAAAGAAGGCTAAAAAAGGATTCAGTGATTTAAAAACAAAAACTATTTGTTTTCTATTTTAGATTTGACTTTAGTCAGTTGTTCCTGCCAGCTATTCAGATGAAATAAATGGAATATCGCTTAATAGGCAGAGGATCTGATACATTTTCTTCCTAAAGGATTTGATTCCTGGCATCCAAAGGAAACTGGAATTCAAGTTAGTATTAGAACTTGAATTTGTTCTGCCAGAGTGAAAATTGGTTCCATTAGGCGTCAGTCACAGAACTCTTACAGACCTGCCTAGAGCTGTGGATAAAATGTATCCAACTAGCTGAAATAATAAAGTCTTAAGTAATGCTGGATGTGCTTTGGGAAACCATCCAGGGGGTTTTAATTTTTTTTAATGAAAGTTTCCTAATTTTATAGTCCTCATAAATCTAAAACAAGTCTAATTAAGGTGATCAGGGTGAGTGAAAGCTTAATGCCTGACCCTTTAGAGATAACATAATAAGAATAACTTAAAATGTGAAATATTTAATTGTGTGCAATCTTTAGCAAGGATTCATTCCTGGAAATTTTTCTTACTCACTGGCCCATATTTCCTTCTCGTTGAAAGTTTATAATGCTCTGGGGGGAAACCCTTGGAAGAAGTGATGTATCAGACAGATATATCCAAAAGCTTAAAAGTTAGTGTCTGACTATATAAATACAAATTTAAACAACAGCCACAAAAAGGAAAATCAACTGTACCATAGATGAACAGTTATATCCAGTATATTAAAATCAATGGGAAATGTGTGCATGTTATCCAAAAGTTCTTACTTTATTAAATTTAGTATGGTCAAATAAATTCAAGTCATAATACATGGATTTATGTACATAAATGTAATGATCATTCATAAATTAAAACTGGAACCCTGGCATATTCCTCATATGAAAATATTTAATAGCTTTCATTAAATAATTAATTGTACATTATAAGAATTTAAAAGTTACTAATGAGAAATAGAATATTAGATTTAATAGAAAAATTAAAATAAATTTAAATTCTCAATTTATCATAGAAATCTATTTTCTATTTTCCTTTTGAGCAGAAAATTTGATAACTTATTATTTGGCATCAATTTCTCCTATGTATTTTGTTATTTACTTGTGAACAAACGTTATCAGCTAAGTCAATAGTGCCAAATACAATGATCATACAATTTCAGAAGTGGTGTTTTGACCTGAATTCAAATTTAGAAGTATTTATGGGTAACTCAGAAAGCTTACTTACTTTAGTTAATTATTTTCTTATTCTGGGCTTGTCTTATGCCACCAGATTTTTAACATTTTTTGGTCTTGATTTAGCAGATTTTCAAGAAGTGTAAAAACAAATGCTATCTTCAACAATTTTTTGCAATTTGGGACTTGAACTGAGCCTGTCCAAGTTCTTTAACAAATGGTTAGAAGTAGATGAAGGAAGCAGTTTGCATTTCTTTTACTGATTAAGAAAAGAAATTGAGGAATATTCCTCCAAATAAATTTAGTGTTTTTTTTTTTTTTTTCTCTTGCAAGATACCTGTTGGCTCCAAAAATCATTGAACAACAAAAATACCCCCATTAAAAAGTAGTTCTGTAGACTTTACCAGAAGTTGCATGTCAGAGTCTGGCTCTTCCAAGGTTTTTTTCCCCTTCTAGATTCAGAGGAGATTGCTTTGCTCAGTGGGAGACTTGCTATTCCCAACAAGTGTGGAAAAAAATGCAATAGGCTGTTTCAGGAGTGTTGCCTTTGACAGCTTGTCTCAGGGAACTTAATATTCTAGGTGGCAGTTGGCCAAAATAAGTAGGAAACTTAGGTAACTGCCAAGCTACAATACTGATGAAAGTATTGCCATTGCTAACAAGAAAGTGGAAGGAAAGTTTCTATATTAAAAAAGAACTCGAAATTGAATGGCTACTGGTGAGGGAGAACTACCCCTGGTGTGTGTGTGTATGTGTAGGAGGAAGGATAAACATTTGTTGATGTTTATAACCATCTTATAAAGAGGCTATTTGTGAATCAATTTTATAAAAAAAAAATGTACAACAAAGCTGTTTGAAAGTAGTTTTGTTTATTTGAATATTGGCTTCCCGTTATGCTTTAAAAATCAGAATTATATCATTAACAAATATTGGTCTGAGCTATGAAATAATATACAGCGGAATCACAACAATTGTTTTGAGGGCCGCAGGTTGGTCTCATTCCAGAATGCACAGCCCTCTGCAATTGCAACTTGGCTGCTCACGGTGAGGAGCGGAGTCTCTTCTCCATCCCTGGGGACATGGGTTAGCCTTGTGACTTACTTTGACTAGTTCTATATGGTGCAGTGATGTTGTACAAGTTCTGGAATTTAGGCCTCAAGAAGCTTTGCAGCTTCCACCTTTGTCCTCTTGGAATGTCATGTCATGAAGAAGCCTGGGATGAAAGATCACGAAGAGAGAAGGGCCCTGCTGTCTCAGCTATTCGTGCTGAGCCCAGCCCCCAGGACACCCACTGGCTGAATGTTGCTCTATGAATGAACCCAGGCAAAAGCAGCAGAAGAACCAACCACACAGTCAACAGAATCATGAACAACAATAAGCCACTGTTGTTTGAAGCCACTAGGCTTTGAGGTGGTTTGTTGCACAGCAATGGGTAACCATACTTGTCTTGTTATCTGCAATTATTACAATCGGATAAAGTTGAGAGGGAATTTGTTGATAGAGCAAATGTTTAAACTGTGATCAGATTAAAGCACTCAATTTTTAAAGAACCTGAGTTAGCGTTTGCGAAAGCGCCACAGGCCCAAGGTTACTGCCTGTGATTGTTACCGTGATATTTAATTTTCACCCCTGAGGCTGGTGAGATTTAAGGAAGTCATGTGATTTTATGTCATCCACACAGCAACTCACTGAAACAGGCAGGGTGGTTATTATCCACATTTTAAAGATGAAGAAATAGGCTCAGGAAAGCAGCAGAAGTGTTGAGACCAACAAGCGGCTTGAGAAGGGATATCCCTGGGGAGATGTCAATGAACCTCATTTTTCTTCCCTGGAAAACGAAGGGATTGTATTAGAGGATTTCTGAAGTTCCTTTAGTTGTGTCAGAGGTCTCAGGCTGGGCCACATTAATCAGAGCCAGTGGAGAGAAGGGATCTGAGACCAACAGGAACAGAAGCTGAGAGAAACCAGCCTGCATGAGGCCTAGGCATCTGGATTTAATGGAAAGCCCTTCATTCACTTCATTCATTTAACAATAATTTGCTGTGTGTGTTTTTTTAATGTGCCCTGCGTTGTTCTAGGCATTGGAGCTATGATGGCAAATAAATCCCCCTAAATATCTGCTCCTGTGGGATTTACTTTCCGGTAGGGTGCTCGTGACAACAAGTAAACAAACACACCAATTTCAAATAGAAATAAATGCTATAAAAAATAACAGTAACCTAATAAATAATGATGGTAGTAGGTGTAGAGGACACCTTCGAGTAGGTGGTCAGGGAAGGCCTCTCTGAGATGACATTTGAAAGATGACATGGGTTGGAGTCCTGGTACTGCTACTGATTAGCTATGTGACATGAAACAACCAAATTACCTCTCTCAGTCTCAGTTTTCTTATCTGTTATAAGTGGGGTTAATCATAGAAGGTGGTTGTGTAGAATCAATGAAGTAATGCATGTAAGATGTCTGGTATAGATAAGGCACTCAATAAATATTCGTTTCCTTTAACTCTTCTTTCTTCCAATCGGTGTGGCAAGCTCAGGTATGGTCCCTTCAGTGCGGACACTATTGACTGGGTGGGATAATACTTCATTGTGCAGGACTGCTGGTGTACATTGCTGGACATTTAAGAAATCTGGTCTCTAGCATCTAAATGTCAGTAGAATTCCCCAGTCATTTTGACAGTCTAAAACCATCCTGTATCAGTTAGCTTTTGCTGAGTAACAAATCAGCCAAAACGTAATGGCTTAAAATAAAATAAAAATATTGTTTCTCCTGATTCACTGGGTTGAAGTCTGGGCGTCCACTCTGAGCCAGATTCAGTGAGGTTGAAGGGTCTCAAATAGCCTCCCTCACATATCTGGAGCCTCTGCTAACACTGCTGGGATGGCTGAGTCTCTCCCCATGGGTCTCTCGTCATCTAGGAGGTTAACTTGGGCTTCTTTATAAGGTGGTTGCAGCATTCCCAGAAGCAAGAGATAGCAAGCCCCAATCAATAATAAGCATTTTTTCAAGCCTATGCTTACATCACCTGTGCTAATGTTCTGTTGGCCAAAGTAAGTCATATGGCCAAACTCAAATTCGGAGGGTAGACAAATGGGCTCCAACTCTTGATGGGCAGGGAGCTGCAAAGTCAAGTAGCAAATGCACATACATACAGCAATGAGGAAAATTTGTGGCCATTTTTTCCCCAGTTTATCCAAGTCCATGCTCTGGCTACAAATTATTCATGTTCCTTGTTCCTCCCACATGTGAAATATGCTTATCCACATTCCAAGACCCTCAAAATTCTCATGCTAATTTTTGTATTAAGCTTGAAGTTTACTATCTTTTGATCTGTGCCAGATCTGAATGTGACTAAGGCTCTTTGGGTGTGGCTATTCTGTTTTACTTTTTAAAAATTGTCATATATTGGGGCGGCCAGTTAGCTCAGTTGGTTAGAGCATGGTGCTCTTAACAACAGGGTTGTCGGTTTGATCTCCACATGAGTCACTGTGAGCTGCGCCCTCCACAACTAGATTGAAACAACTACTTGACTTGGAGCTGATGGGTCCTAAAAAAACACACTTAAATAAAAGTAAAAAAAAAAAAAAGGTCATACATTACATAAAATTTACTGTTTTAGCCATTTTTAAGTGTACAGTTCACTGATATCAAGTACATTCATGTTGTGCAACCATCATTACCATCCATCTCCAGAAATTTCTTCATCTTGCAAAACTCTGTACACATTATACAACTTCCTATTCCTTCTTTCCCCACAGCCCCTGACAGCCACAGTTTTGCTTTCTGTCTCTGTATATTTGACTGCTCTAAGTACCTCCATGAGTAGAATCATATTTTTTGTCCTTTTGTGACTAGCTTATTTGACTGAGCATAATGTCTTCAAGTTTCATGCATGTTGAAGCATGTGTTAGAGTTTATTCCTTTGTCAGGTTAAATAATATCCCATTGCATGTATATGCCATATTTTGTTTATCCAGCTGTGTACATAGCAATCATTGGTTCATAGCAATTCTGAAATCCAACTGGGCACATGTAGCCAGATCCCCCTACTCTGGGGACAGGGAATGTTCCTTGATTAGTGCCTGGCACTGCTCTGTGGAGTGGCTTCCTAGTCCATTGCTTTTTTTTTTTTTTTTACTGGTAGATAATGTGCCTTTATTAATTCTTTTTTATCACTATGCTATATTCTCTTTAATTAGGGACAAAGGCTCTTCCAAACATGTCACCTAGACATCACTTTAGCCACTGCTCTGTTTGGCTGCCAGTCTCTTCTCTCTCTCTTCAGCAATGGTGAGGCGGATACCCTTTCCACGGGGAAGAGAAATCCATGGTTTGTTGCCTTTGCCAATAACAAAAATGTTGGAGAGCCGGGTGGCAAAGCTGTGGCCATTGGCATCTTTCACGTGAACCACATCAAAAGAACCGGGATGCCTCTCTCTGTTGGTGATCACACCAATTCTTCCCAGGTTGGCACCTCCGGTCACCATGCACAGGTTACCGGTGTCAAACTTGATGAAATCAGTAATTTTGCCGGTCTCCAAATCAATCTGAATGGTGTCGTTCACCTTGATGAGGGGGTCAGGGTAGCGGATGGTGCGAGCATCGTGGGTCACGAGATGCCGGATTCCTTTTGTGCCCACAAAGATCTTCCTCACTTTGCACAACTTGTACTTGGCCTCCTCGGGTGTAATGCGATGAACAGCAAAGCGACCCTTGGTGTCGTAGATCAGACGGAAGTTCTCTCCGGTCTTGTCGATGCTGATGACATCCATAAACCCAGCCGGGTAGGTGACATCAGTTTGGACCTTGCCATCGATCTTAATGAACGGCTGCATGCAGATCTTCTTGACTTCATCTCCTGTCAGGGCATATTTCAGTCTGTTCCTTAGGAAGATGATGAGAGGGAGACATTCCCTCAGCTTGTGGGGACCGGTGGATGGACGAGGAGCAAACACACCGGTCAGTTTATCCAGCATCCAGTGCTTTGGAGCCGCTACGCGCTTCAGATGCTTCTTGGGGCCACGCGCCATGGCTACTCTTTATGCGTATGTTCCTCTCTCCAAGACCTTGCGTCCGCCTCCATTGCTCTTTGAGGCTCTTAGTTCCACCCTCAGGGATCTTGGCTCTACTCTCTGAGATACCCTATTTACTGTAAGAAATGGCCTATGTTTGTAGCTGAGTAGTCTCCTCAACCCGCTTCTAACTATAGAAACATGGGGGCCAAGAGGTCTACTTGTAATTTGGACAATCTCAGTCTCTTAGTCTGAGCTGAAACAAGTCCCTTAAAAACTTGTGGGCTTTCTATGCATCACATGTATAATTCACTCCACTAGGTAAAATCACACCCACAATTCTTTTTATGACAGGCCCACCCTTTAGACTTCTTTATAGCTATTTTTGGATTTGGCCTCTTTGGGACTATGTCCTTAATATTCATTGAAGCCCTTTTGACCACCTGAGAGTATCTACTAGGCACCACCTTTAATGTTTCTGAAGTTTTAGCAAAGGGTCTGATAGCCAAATCCTTGATTTGATATTTACCCTGAGGCTGTTTCTCACACTGAAAATCTTTTGCTGCCTGGATCAGCTGGAGATGTGAAACAGTTTTGTTTTCCAACAGAAGCAAGTACTGAATTTTCCATTTCTTTTAAATTTTCCTTGAAAATGATAGTTCCTTCTTTTGCACCCCTCCCCTCCACAGTACTTTCTCACATACAACTAGCATTAACCAACTGGTACTTTCAACATTTTGCTTGGAAATCACTGTAGCTAGATCCAAAAGTTCATTAGGTACATTTTTTAGCTTCTAAGTTACCACAGGTGACACTGTTGCCAACTGTTTTACTGCTATACAGTAAGTACTCACTTATTATCTTCAATAGATTCTGTGACTTTAAGTGAAACGACATATACCAAGATCAATTTTACCATAGGCTAATGATATAAACAAGAGTTAAATTGCTATGGCATATTATGAACATTATAATAAAATGACATCGAATGAAACGATGTTATGCAAGGACCTACTGTATGACACAAATCACCCTTCCACCCTGCAATAGCAGTTTTTCATCACTTGTAGTCAACCAGGTTGACAATAGCACAGTTCAGCACACACTCCATACAATTTTTCCATGACTCCTGGGGAAATAGTACCACTTTGCTTGAGGTCCATTGTGAGAGGCATAGAACTACAGAAGTGCCATTAGGGTTTTGAATGATTGGTCCAACTCTAGGTTCTGTTGGAAAATAGAATCCAGCCTGATTATTCTTGGTGTCCAAGAATTATCTACAGTTGTGGGTTCCAACACTTGATTTCACATTAACCTTTAAGCCCACTGTCATCTGTCTCCATTAAAACTAGTCTTATCAAGGGGACTAATGACATCCTTGATGTTAAATCGAATGAACACTGTTTGGTTTTTACATTATTTGATTTTTTTTTTTTTTTTTTTGGGAGGAGAGTGAGTGTGAATTGTCGACCATTTCTTCCTTCATATTCTTTCTTTCTGTGGTTCCTAGGGTGGTTTCTTCTTTTGAGATTTCTTTTGTTCTGTCCATCTTTTAAATACTCATGTTAGGGTTGAACGCAAGGCTCTCCTCTATTTAGTGGTGTGTGCTGGAGCTGGCTTGCAACAGCTCTCAAGAACCAACTGGATGCATCTCGTCACAGCTCCATCCATGCTCAGTGATGACAAGTTAGTAGTTTGATATTGACCACAGTGGAAGTATTTACACCACAGACATCAGCAAATGCTACAAATTAGGGCTTCTTTTGCTGGAGACTTGATTGTGAGACACTTAACAGGACATCACTGCTTTTCTGACTCTTCACACTCTCCCTGGATAATCCACAGTTATGGTTTCAAGCACCATCTCTATATTGACGACCATCACGTCTTTCATCTCCAGTTAAGATCTGTCTTTAGGCCCCGCTTTTCAAATACCTTCTGGCTTCCTTTGACTGTTCCACAAGCATGTCAGATTTCCCCTTAAAATAGCTCTCTCTCTCTTTTTTAAGTCTCTCTCAGTGAGTGGCACCATCCTTGTCCTCGTCTCCCCCATTCCTTATTCAAACAATCACCAAATATGCTCAGTTACTACTCCAGTTCTTTCTAAAAATCCATCTTTTCTTCTTTATACCCACTGCAACAACCCTGGATCGAAGACTCCTTATGATAAAGCCCTGTTTACCTTTGCAGCTTCCTGGCTTTCACAACTTCCCCTGACATTTTTCATTCCAGCCCCATCACACCAAGGTCTTTCACCTCTGGGGTTTTAATGTGCAGTGCCCGCTATCTGAAATGTTCATCTTTTAACTTAGAAACCACTTCTTCTCTGTGCAGAGACAATGCTGTTTGTTCACCAAATCATTTCATTTTCTTCCCTTAGCCCAGGACGCCTACATGACCCATCTCTCTTGCATTGAGGTGGGGTCATGTGGCTGTCTCTGGCTAATGGAATGTAAATGAAAGTTACGTGTGTTATTTCCAGGCCCAAGTTGTTAAATATTTCATGTGCTTTTTCCTTTCACACCACCATCCCCCACCCACCCCCACTCCTGCCCCATACGCCCACTGGCTGATGCTGGGATAGCCTTGATGCTGTAAGTTGGTTTGGTCACAACATAGAAACTGCCTCAGTCCCTGAGACGCCTTTAAAGGAGAGCACCGAGAACTCTGCCTGAACTTAACAACAACAACAAAGAATATTCATTGTGTTAAATCACTGACACTTGGAGATTGTTTTACCACCTAGCAATAAATGTTCTGATTAATAAAGTTTGGGAACCTGCTCCTACCTCCCCTTCGACACTTGCTTGAGTACTCCTCTACCTATTCCCATAGCACTCTGTACTTATTCCTAATACAGAACTTCTCTCTATATAACATAAGCGCCTGTTTTCTTGTTTCTTTCTGGCAGCTGTAAGCTCTCTGAGGCCAGAGATGGTACCTTTTTTTTATGGCTGCCTAGCACAGCATCCAGCACAACTGTAACTGGTTTGCCAGCTTTCTACGCTAATACAGCACCACTTTTATCCTTTCTATTAATCAATTGAGGCTTCATATTTGCATGAAATCCAGAATCTCTCTTTTGAAGCAGTCCTCTTCTAGCCAGCCATCCAAGCATAATAGTGGCTTCTTCAGTCCAGAGGGATAAGTTCTGCTCTCAAACATCAGGCAGAGAAAGAGCAAGAGCATTGACTCCGTTCATCAGTGGGCTCCGGTTCTGGGCTGCTGCCCCTCAGTTCATTGCACACGTGTGGTTCAGCCCAGGCCTGGTCCCCATTGCAGGAATGATGCCCCTGCTAGTCCAGATCTCCACAGAAGTCCACATGTAGGTGCCCAAAGAACAGCTCTTCTAGTTCACATTCATGTTCAGTCATTATTCCCAAGGCCAAACCACTGGATAAGATAGCTGGGTCCAGAGAAGCTTGCCATCCTATTTCTATCTATCAGAGTTATTCCTCCTCTGTGGCCTTCTAGGCTCTGATATGGGACCTGGGTCCCCTGTGTAGAATTCCCCACTGTGGTGAGTTCCCTTTTGAAGCCTTTGTGTTCTTTGTTCCCACCAGTTCTCAAGACTTAAGAGTGGTGACAAGAACATTGGCTCCAAGGGAAGGTGTCAGGATTGGGTCACTTTTCTCCCTGGATGCTTCTTGGTCCCCATGCAGTTTTACCCACAGTGACCGTCTCTGTGTACAGTCTTCGAGGGACAGACTTTTTCAGACCACAAAAAGTCTTACCCCTTTTTCCAGAGCACCAAGTGCCTGCTCATCAAATATTTACATAACTAATAAAGGTCACTCACAGATTTTTCCTGAACTAAAAGCAGATCCACTCTCAAGTGACTTTCTCTGCTCAGTTAAACCAAGAGTTCTCAAATTTGTTTCATCTCAGGACACCTTTTTACTCTTAAAAGTTATTGAACTTTTATTTTGGAGGTCCTGTTTATCTATATTTACTATATTAGAAATTGAAATAGAGAAATTTAAAACATATATATTCATCAATTCATTTAAAAACAATAACAAACCCTATATATGTTAATGCAAATAAAATATGTTTTATAAAAATAGCTATACTTTCCAAAATAAAAATGATTTAATGAGAAGAGTGAGGTTGTTTTACATTTTTGTAAATGCCTTTACTATCTGGCCTAATAGAAAAAATGGATTCTCATGTTTGCTTCTGCGTTCAATCTGTTTCGGTATTTTGTTTTGGTTGAAGTAGCTGGAAAATGGGGGAGCATTTTAGTGGCTTTTTAAGATAATTATAGATATTATTCTTTGATACCACACCAAAAGTTGACAAGTGGTAGTTTGTTAAAATTTAGTTGCAATCATATCAAATTCGTTGACCTATTCTGCACTTTGACGGATCTTTTTTCCATACGTAACTCTGTTGCATCATGCATTGGTCAGGTGGAAAATACTGGCTCACCAAAATGTTGACACATCTCCTTAAACAATATTAAAAGAAACCATTTATTATTATCACTGTTGATCTCATCAGAAAACTCGTTTAAGTAATGGGAAGCTGTTAGGCTCACAGTGGCAAATACAAGTTTTCCAAAACTCTAATTTTCTCTTAAAAGCTCAAATTTCATCACTGGCAACCAACACTGTCAGTTGTTTTCCTTGAAGTGACAGGCTCGCTTAATTTATGTTTGAGAAAATGTGCCAAATACCCAAGTCAAAATAATCATAGTATGTCTGTCAGTTTTCTCAAGTAAAGATGGTGTTCCATGAAAAAGCTGCTAGTTCAGCACAAAACTCAAACAATCACACAAATGCTTTGCCCTGGGGCAACCATCCCACTTTGGTATGTAGCAGAAATGTTTGATTTCTATTTGTCACATGGAATAGGAAAAAGATATATAATTAGGATTGAGATTTAATACAATTAATGATTAAGTAAAAATGGTTTTATTTTTATCCGTCATTTATTTATCCATCCTTTTTTTGTGTTTGTTTTTTGTGTCTGTGAGTAAATGATAATAAAGAATACAATGACTACAATACAGTTTGGTGCCAATTCCTTGATTTGTGTGAAGTGGTCAGCATTTTTACTCACCTTTACTTTTATATCATCAGTGCAAATATAATTAGTGGAAAAAGACACATGACCTCTCAGTAATATTACAAAAAATTTTTACCTTCCAGATCTCCTGAAAGGATCTTGGGATCCCTCAAGATTTTCAGAGCACACTTTACTGACTGTTGAGTTAGACAGTAATCCTCCTCCTTCCTCCTAATTAAAAAGCTTTAGTAGGTACAATTGACATAAATAAGCTGCAGACATGCTGTTGGCTTCTTTACCTAGGAAGAATCTTGAATTCCACCTTATCAGACTCACAGCATATAGTAACACTTATCCCAGCTTTACCATGCATTTCTTGCCTCAGAGTTGGAATCGGCTATTTCTCCAAGAAGCCTTGCTTCCATTTAGTGAGGGATGGTATTTAGAATACAAAATCTGTGTACTAGGAATAAAGGAAGAACATGATGTGAAGATGAAGACAACCATTCACAAGCCAAGGAAAGAGGCCTGGAACAAACAGATTCCTCCTTCACAGCTCTCAGAGGAACCAACCCTCCTACCATCTTGATTTCAGACTTCCAGCCTCTAGAACCATGAAACAATAAATTTCTGTTGTTTAAGTAAAAAAAAAAAAAAAATCTGTGTACTAGGCATGCACATTGCCACTGGTGTAAGATTGCTTCTAGGTCTTTGAGTGGTTAGAGCTAGGAGATAGATCAATAGACAGTTAGATAGGCAATGTAAGGGAGGAAAAAATAATATTCCCTCTACCCTCTGAGTTCTTGGCTGAGACCCCTCTAATAAAAGGCAGAGTAATAAGAAAAACAAACAGAAGTATATTCACATGTATATGAGTTGTGATCAAAAGACATGGTGAATGGTGCTGCCAAGTGCCATCCAACGGAAAGGCAGGGATTTTCAAAATGGGAAGCGGCACACTGATCCTTAGTAACAGTTTCAATTTGTTCAGTGCAGTCAGTTGGTTGTGAGCTATAGATGAAAGAAGGTGTGTTTTACAGTGTGCTGTAAATCATCCTCTATTATGACGATGCTCCATGTCACATATCGCTTCTGGTATTCAGCAATTTCTGTCAAATAAAAACATTACGATGTGTCCTCATCCACCTTATTCAACAGATCTGCACCGTGCGACTTCTGGCTCTTCCCCAAAGTCAGAATGATTCAGGACATCCAGGCAGCCACGACAGCACAACTAAAGACACTCACAAAAGAAGACTTCCAGAACTGCTTCAGAAAATGGTAAGAATGATGCAGTTAGTGTGTTTGAAGCAAGGTGGAGTTTTTTGAGGGGGATTAATGGCAATGTGTCTTTTACTGTAATAATTAAAAAATATATATAAACATTCACCGTATTGTTTGATCACACCTTATATCTCATGCATACATGGGAAATACCCAGGAAAAAATGAGTAACTCTCAGAGATGGCTTAGAACTCCAGCTTAAATACCACTTCAGCTAAAGACAAAAGAAAGAAAGGAGTGGGGGATAGCAATTATGGGAAGTTACCAGGAAAAGCATGGTAAAGAAGGGTATAATTTGTTATGCAGCTTTTAGTTGGTGCCTTCTCCATTGATAAGGGTCTAAAGTTGTCTCCAGGATTAATCTTTGTTTTTGGTAGAGAGGAAATGAGATACAACTTTGTAAATTTACATCCTGCTTTTGGGCAAAAATAGAGAGATTTTATTGTGTTTACTTCTTCTCAATTGCTTTTAGCTCAATGTAATGCTTATACCAAAGTGGCATATTTTGGGGTAGCATATTCTACTACCCTTTGATAGACAGGTAGATTTAAAAATCAAGCTTTTCCCCCCAATATTTAAAAAAAGATTTTAATTAAAATACAGCTAACATACAATATTATATTAATTTTATGTGTACATCACAGTTATTCAATAGTACCCACCTGGCACTATACAGAGATATTACCATATTATTGATTATATTCCCTATACTAAAGAAGTGATCACCATGATAAGTCCAGCAACCACCTGACACTACCGTGCTATCACAATATTATTGATTATGTTTTCTATGTTGTATATTACATCCCCATGACTTATTTGTTTTATAAATAAAACTCAAGTTCATATTACTATTTCCAATTCAAATTTAACAAGTCCAGATGTTTATTTACTTCTTTTACTTTATGCTTTTGTCTCCTTTTTCTTATGCTGAAAATCTTGGTACTGAATAATGGTAACAAAATTATTTATTTTCTTGATCCTATAATATATATGAATTAGTTTGTGAATATTTTTATATGATTACAACTGTGAAGTAAAATTAATAGCTGAGAGGGAGGGGAGCAAGGGCATTGGAGGTGTGGGCATAGAAGAGAATGTCTGAAGTTCTTTTCAAGGATGTGTAAGAGAATTTGTATAGTAGGATTGTCTGGCAGTGTTAATTCCCTATTTGAGATTTGTGGTCAGAAATTTAATGTGACAATAATCAGCATGCTGGTGTGACTTTCTGCAATCATGGAAGCTGCTCACTGGCAGTTGTGATTATATATATATATATATATATATATATATATATATATATATACACATGTTGGGGTCTAGCCAAGTTGGGGTTTCCCAGGCAAATGCAAAGAAAGACAGGGTCAAGAGGGTTAAGGGTATTTTCAGGGGAATAGTGCTGGATCACAGACTTTAAGATGAATAAGGAGGGAAGTGAGAACATGATGTCAGTGATGGAAGTTAAAAATCAGTCAGGCCGGTGGATTAAAGCTCATCATGGAGTAAAAATAGCTCGAGTAGGGGATCTAAAGTTAGTAAGTTTGAAGGACAAGATTAAGAGGGAATGGTCAAAAGGTGGGATGACTTGAAAACATGATTTTGAGGTGGAAAAAGCTACATAAAATGACATGTGAGAGGGACTGAGAATTCAGCAGAAGTAGGACAATGAAACAAGAAATGAGCAGACATGTTTTTCCCAAGAATCCCCAGAGATATATGGGATGGCATTTGAGTCATCTGAATTGAAATACAATGGTGGGGAGTAAACCCTGCAGGCTGGGGGACTAGAAGACATTCAGGTGACTGACTTCAGGGTTATGTTTTAGGATCATGGCTAAGCAGTTCTGAACTCTGGTGCAGTACCACCTGCGTGTTGGACTCAGGCATGGCTCTAGAAGTAAGCCAGGAGTAATCTTCGGTTAGGACTACCACATTCAACCAACTGTTGCTAATAAACTAAAGTGCATGGAATATTTGGGTTCTTGAACAAGACTTCAAAGTCAGAAAACTTACTGAAATTACTTGAGATGGTCCTTGAAGCTGTAGTTCAAGAACGGAGCTTTTAGGCAGAAGGGAGCTTTGTGTATGCAACATTGTGTGAGCTTCCTAGAGTGATCAAGGCCAAGGAATCCCAGAAATAACAAGTGAGAGAGGATCCTGGAAATTAGTGTGTAAATCTATGGCCACAGAGTTTCCTGAAAGGGGAAAGGAGGTGCTGAGCAGGCGTTCTTTGATTAACCAAGTGTACTCATTGTGCTGCAGTGGCTGGGAGAGGATGCCCTACAGACTGGTCTTTCCTGTAGGGCAGGTAACTAGACCAGCAGTGGAGCCCCTGGAGGAAGCCATATGCTGCCAGAAACTGTGGGTATTGGATTAAGACAAGAGTTCAGGACTTTTATTTGTGATTCGGCTACACCTCACAGACGCTCAATAGTGGCAGATCTCTGGGGAAAGGGTAGTGAAGGACAGTGATAGGACACTGACACAAGTCGTATGTAGTTTCTTTCTTTTTTTTTATTAGTTTCAGGTGTACAAAACAATGTAATAGTTAGACATTTTACCCCTCACAAAGTGATAATCTCCCTCCTCCCATATGTAGTTTCAAAGCTTCAGATGCCCTGGTGGCTGTGACAGATCGCTGGGATAGCTGTTCTCTATTGTGGAGGTACTGGGACTCAGACATCAAAATTTCTGACTGTGCAATAATTGGGAGAGAAAAGTCCTCGGCATTTGTGTTACTATTAAGGAGGGGTTTGCAAAGAGCTCTAAGACCAGGACAGGAGAGCTTGAAGGAAAAAACGCTGAATTAGAGCCAGTGACTGCTGCTCCTGTTCACAGTGATCTATAGCATATAGAAGAGGCAAGACTTAGAGATGAGCCTAAGAATCCAGCGATGTCAAGATACCAGAATAGGAGGTGTTTTCTTGCTTTTAAAATATTCTTAGGTAATTGCTTATTTTTAAACTTCGCTTATTCTTATTTTATTTTTTTTAAATTGCGGAATATTGGGGAACAGTGTGTTTCTCCAGGGCCCATCAGCTCCAAGTCGTTGTCCTTCAGTCTAGTTGTGGAGGGCACAGCTCAGCTCCAAGTCCAGTCGTCGTTTTCAATCATTAGTTGCAGGAGGTGCAGCCCACCATCCCATGCGGGAATTGAACCAGCAACCTTGTGGTTGAGA
This sequence comes from Rhinolophus ferrumequinum, assembly GCF_004115265.2. Classification (NCBI taxonomy): domain Eukaryota; kingdom Metazoa; phylum Chordata; class Mammalia; order Chiroptera; family Rhinolophidae; genus Rhinolophus; species Rhinolophus ferrumequinum. The sequence continues at coordinate 6,506,274 of NW_022680355.1, read as the reverse complement.
GCTGGCACTCCAACCAACTGAGCCATCTGGCTGCCCAAAACTCACTTATTTTTGAACACGTATTACATACACATGGTGTAAAATTTCAGAAAGTTAAAAAAAAAGGTGAACAGAGAAAATTAGCATACTTCTCTCCTTAGTTTCCCACTCAGGCCTCCATTATTGTCAATTTCTTTAGTATCTTCAAGAGATATTTCAAACATTTTTATAAACATGTAAGTTTATATATTATTTTTTTCCACACAAATGGTAGCAGCATACTTTACATAATCTTCTGTGCATCTTTTTTTCACTTGATATATCTTGAATATATCATTTTATATCACCACATATAGTTTTTTTTAAAAAAATTTGCATAGTATTTCATGGTCAGAAGTACCATCATTTCTTTAACTAATCCTTTTTTAAAGGAAACTTAGATTTTCTAATATTTTGCTTATAAATAAAGCTATAATAAATATATTTATAGTTAAACAATTTTGCAAATGTATTAATATGCTTATAGGATAAATCCCTAAGAGTAGAATTGCTAAGTCAAATATTATCAAGTTGCCCTCTAGATCGGTTGCACCAATGTACACTTCCAAGGGCTAATTTTAATCTTGAAGAACAGATTGTCCCTGGATGATCAGAGTCAGCCAGGCAGCTGAATTTTGGGTTCCATACAAATAACCCGCTGTTCGGTATGGTGTTGGGACCTTTATACTAGTGGCTACCCTTGTAGGTGATATCAGGTGGGCACTGGATATCTCTGCATGCTCTTCATTAGTTTTTTCTTTTGCTGGTTTCATCTCCTCTGTACACCCTTTAAGCTTCTTTCCTTCTTGCTTTGTATGTTTCCCTGAGTGATTTGGTTCTTTCTATGGCTTCATGCTTCACAAATGCTTTCCAGATCTATACCTTCAGATACAAACCCGTATACTCTTTGTTCCCATTTGTATACTATTGCATACATTCTAGGAAAGTCCAGGATGGAGACAGGAGACAATTTTGATGTATTTGAGGGAAAGTGGAAGGAAGGTTCTATTCTCCGTGCGAATGGAGTAGTTGTATAAGCGTCAAGAGAAGCCAAGGACTGGTCAAGATTGAACAGCAACAGTAGTTGTCAGAGTTTGATGTCTCGGTTTTGTATTAGAGGGTAAAAAATCATAACCCCTAAGGCCATAGCTGAAAAAGGAAAATAAAAGTAGCAACTTGACCACTGCCATAGCTTTGTGATGGGCCTTCCAGGTTCCACTTTCTTCCTTTATAATACATCCATCAGCCCACTGAATGAGAATTATCTTTCTAAAATACAACTCATATCCTCAGCTTGAGTGTCTGGCCTTTGTGGCTTCCACAATAAAATCTAAGTGATTTAGCATTAGGTCATTAGACATCCGGAAGCCTGCCTTGCCTCCAAGCTGCATGTTTTTTCCATTCTTTCCTCTCACTCATTCCCAGCTGCCCTCCTTGAGTGCAGCACCTACCCTGAATTTCTTACTGTTTGACACCTCCTTTTCCTTCCTGGTTTACTTATGGAACAGAGTAACCTCTTTTATGAATTACTTTCTACTTTTTCTCAGAAAGAATCCTTGAGACAGAAACCACTCTCTGTACTGCCAGAAAGCGAGTGCACATTTGTATTTTGCACGCATCCCCTACACTATATTGCAGACAACGAACTAGGTCGTTTACCCCGCTTGACACGCACTCCCAGGAGTGCAGGGTCCAAGCGTCCTATCCATCCTTATAGTTCCAACAACTCAAAAATGTCTGGCATGTATTAGGCACTAGATACAAATTAGGTGACTCAATAATTGAGACTCACAGTCTATAGAAACATATATAATTTGGGACAAATCCTTTATTTTCACCTGGGATCAGTATTCTTTATTTGTACACATAGTCCCTTCCTTTCTTAAAATGTTATAATCCTAGGATGATAGATATGTCTCAACTCTTAAAATTAAAAATTAGGAAGTATTACTTTTATTCTTTAAGTGACTAGAATCATAGTTCATTGGTATGAAATCTGACGGTTGGCCTGATTTCTTTCCTTATACTGGCCGGCCTTTTCAGGTTTGCTGTATCACTGAACATGAGATATCTAAACCTGCCATTCCTTAATCAAAGAGCTTCATGCAACTGCATTATTTACTCAAGGCAGTACCAGAACTCGTCAATGTATGTGAACGTCTGCCTCATTTTTTTCTGGTATTTTCCCCCTTGATTTTTTTTATTAAAGTATGATAGACAAATGTATATAATTTAGGTTGCACAGTGTGATTTTGGGGGAAATTTTTTATTGTAGTAAACAAGAAATTTACCGTCTTAACCATTTTTTAAGTGTTCCCTTAAATTTTATTGGCAAATAATTCAAGGACCTCATTCCATTTCTCCCCCCAAACTTTCAATAATATATTGAACATCTATCTGTATCAATATATATTTCCTCTATAGCCAGTGGAAATCTGCATATTGTCTGAAAGGTTCATCACTTAGAATGAACAACTATACCATACTTCAGATCATTTTGTTCATGAGAATGCAGGGGCAACGCACTGCCAAACCTTTATAAAGCTTGAGCCCCATAGGAGGAGGTCTCTACTCAAAGCCAAGATAAATGCTTTGATGAGGAATGAAAGATTAATTTTAAAATGTGTAAGAATAGTTTAAACTTTCATTGGGTTTTAGAAATAGTCTTTTAGCTTCTTTCTTTAAATTTTACTCCTAGTTTCTGGATGTACACCGAGACTGGTAGGAAGAGTAAGTGTAGTAATTCAGTCATGAGTTTTGAGTTTCTGTTTTCTCTCTTACCTGGTATAACCCAAATTTCAGGAAACATACTTTTCTTTTATTTTTTTATAACTTTTTTAAAAATTTATTTAAGTGTGTTTTTCCAGGACCCATCAGCTCCAAGTCAAGTAGTTGTTTCAATCTAGTAGTGGAGGGCGCAGCTCACAGTGGTCTTTGTGGGGATTGAACTGGCAACTGTGTTGTTAAGAGCACCGTGCTCTAACTAACTGAGCTAACCGGCAGCCTCGAGGAAACGTTATTTTCTTAATCAGTTTTATTTCTCATGAGAAGCCACATTCTGCAGAGTGAAACCAGCTTTAAAAGATAAGAGTCAATGATCAAATTTGAGAATGCATTCCAACGTAAAAATGTTCTTGCTCTCTTTCTGAAGTATTGTCATGCTGTTCAAGTTTAAGCAAGGCAGGTTGCTTCATATTTCATAGCTGGGGGATATTAGAGTAAACCAGGTCAGCTGTTTTTGTATAAAATGATTTTTAAAAATCCTGGTGACCTTTTTTCTGCCCTCAAATAACTTTAAGAACAGTTGGACATAAAACCTTCAAACTTTACATATTCATAGCTCTCTGAGGAATATAATCATTGTTAGTTTGAGAAAAAGTTTTAGTATTTTTTTGAGTTGGAAAGCTCTAATATTACATGTTTGCACATGCTTGGTATGTAACTCTTAGTCGGTTGATGAAAATTGATATGAGACTTTTATAGCATATGTGTAGATGCTGTTTTTTTTTTTTACTTTATTTACCATGTCATAGAACTTACAACAGCATATGGAATTTATACTGTAATCTTTGTACTGAAATTAAAACTTTACATCTGCTCAACCATATAAAAATGGAGATCTCACTACATTGCAGAAATCATATAGAAAATCTTACGATGGTGACCCCAAAGAGAACTGATCTCAGCTATGTTCACGTCCCATCACAGGAGGCCTGAGTATTCTGGCATTCCATGGGAAAGGTTTTATTTTTTATTTTTTTTAGGCTCCATAAAAGATTTTCACACATACCCTGGATAGAGCCCTAAGCAAAGACTGTAGATTGCTAGTGTGGTCAGGCTTCAGACAACTGGGATTTTAAAATAACTTTCTTCAGAGTTCCATTTAGAACGCTGAAGGTAGTTCATTCCTCAGTGCCTCGTGCATAACCCCCGAATGTCTGGCTACCATCCAACATGCACGCTCTTTGTATCATCTTCTCCTCTGGTTTAAGTTGCATATTGTTTTTCATTCCCTTTCCCCCATTCATCTTCCAGTTGTTGTACTCTGATCTCTGGACTCTCTTCCATCATGAGCAAACTCCACTGTATCCTAAGCCTCTTTCCAGAATGTTCTTCCACTTACTCAAAGAGACGCGGCTCATTCTTACTACATCTCTTACAGTTGCCAGCAGCATTATTTTCCAGATAGTCTCTATCCCTGTAAAAAACTTCTTAATACCAAAGTAATAAAAGATAATAAAAATAAAAACTTTCCCTAACTCCCAACCAGATTAAGATTGTTATATTTTTGAATATATATTTTTGAATATATCCTTCAGAACATGGTGTGATTATACTATATGTATTTCCCCCCACATAACAATATACTGTAAGTGTCTTTTAAAAAAAATTGTACTGTGAATTATTTCAGATATATATAGAGAAAAATACAAGGAACTCTTGCATATCCATCACTGGTTTTATGAATTTTAATAGGCCATATACTGGATATCTTCTGCTTATGACTCCAGATTCATTCCTTCCCCTTCTGTAGTCTGCAGAATGGCCCAGAAGGCTGGCTAGTATGCACTGATCCACCGCCATGCTCTCTGGTTTGGCCCATCAGAGGAACCAGCAGGAGGAGATTGAAGGGTGGAGGTGAGGGAGGTCAAGGCATTTATTCCTTCCACTCTCTAGCTCCATTCCTGCCAGGTTACTGCTTGTTGGCTGAATCCTTTTACTGAAGACCCTGGTTCCTATATGATAGCTGTCTCCACACAGCTGCTCTCTCTCTGGATTCTGATAACCAATTCATGCCTAGGGTTGAAAAGCTTTCTGCTGTGATTAGCCACTGGATACTGTTCTATCCCTTGTCCCTTTCCTCAAATGCTATCTACAGCTGCTAGGGGCCCAATTATGTTCCCCACCCCAAATTCATATGTTGACATCCTAATCCCTAACACCTCAAAGTGTGACCTGATTTGGAAACAGGATCTTTACAGAGGGAATCAAGTTAAAATGAGGTCATTAAGGTGGGCCCCAATCCAATAACTACTGACCTTCTAAAAGGGACCCATTTGGACACAGAGACAGACACATAGGGGGAAGACGAAGAAAGGCACAGGGAGAAGACGCACATCGACAAGCTAAGGAGAGAGGCCTGGGACACATCCTACCCTCACACTCCTCAGAAGAAATTAACCCTGCCAACACCTTGATTTTGGGCTTCCAGCCCCCAGAACTGTATGACAATAAAATTCTGTTGTTTAAGCCACCCAGTCTGTGGTACTTTTTAATGGCAATCAAGGCAAACTAATACAGCTTTATAAGTAGTTCCTTCATTTAACAATATTTAATCATGCAGTTTGAGTGTGATATCTGTTTGTTGTTGGAACCAAAATTGATTTAGATCTATCAGACTTTCTATGCCTTGTCTCAGACTTTTTTTTCTGTTAAGAAATTGCACACTGCAGATTTACGAACCACTTTCTTGTCAATTCTTGTTTGCACAACACACTCTGAACATATTTGGAAGTGCGATCTACTGTATTCCTCTAACAGACCATGTTTAGGCTATTTCTCCCCACAGGGAAGTAGGACTCCTCTGGAGCTGTCTGTCCCTCCAGGATGTTATGGCTCATTGGTCCCTTTGACCAAATCATCCATGGAATCACCTGGTAACAGTGCTACTTCTGTATACATGAATGTTTTAATCACCTCCCAAATTAGACCAGTGAGCATTGTTGTCTTACTGACAACCAACACATCTGTTTTGTGAAAATCTCTTTTAGTGTAAAAAGGCAACATGTTTGTTTTAGCATCTCATCTCGTGCCTTTTTATTTCCAAATTGCTATTTCTTTATTTGTTCCCAGTAATTCATAAAATCCATTTTTTAAGTAAAGAATAGCATTAAGGAAGAGGAAACTTTTTGTGTTCCTGATTTTCCCCCCATACATTTTGTTTTATTTATAGACTAAACACTAATTATGTTCCTGACTTTTAAAAAGGGAACAAAGACATAAAAAACTTTTTACTGGAAATAGTTTATTAAAAAATAATAAAAGCCTTCTTTGCCAAGTTAAATCATAACAATGTGAAAAGTAGTGAAATCAAGTTTCATACTCATTTGCCTATCTTGGATAATTAGCAAAGCAGGTATTTCAAACAGAATTAAATGAAGAAGAATGAACAATTTAGGAAAAAAGAAATTTAACAGCCTGGTGGAAAATATAACTAGAAATTGAAAATTCAATCCATATTCCATTTTGAGCTACTGAATGTGATTTGACTCTATGGAAGAGCAGCCTGGTATATCCTGCCTACCACCCGTCATCTTAAAACATGGCACTCAAAGCAATGCTTACCATTTAGGCTAGTATTTCACTGTGGCTTTCAAGATAATATGCTGTCCATTTTTAAATAACATTTAACAAGTTCATCTCCCTTTGACTGAGCACTTACAGCAAAATTATTAGTGCTTATGGCTTACTGCAGACAGTATTTATGCTGCTTTCCAGAAGCCACTTTTATCTGTTGAGAAAAAAAGAAAAATCCCACTGTAGGATTTCCAACCTTTTAGGCTAACATCTGACTCTATTAGCTCCTAAAGAGAAGAACCATAAATAATCTTCCCATTTTACATTCTATGCTTTTAGTTAGAGCATTAATCATAGACGTTTTTTTTCTTTGCCTCGTGAGAAAAACCAGTCTTATAGCTTGAAATTTGGTTTCCAAAATATGGTTTTCAGGGTAGGCAGGAGTAGGGGTTGGATATAGAAAGAAGAGAATCTTTGTTGGGCTTTATGGATAAAAACTTGGGGAAGAAATGGGCTTTTTTTCTGTCCAGGGCCAGATAATACCTCAGTGATCTCCCTGGTAATAAATTTGGGGGGAGAGGAGTCATATTAACTCTTTCATGTCAGAAGGATGCTGTTTATCCATCAGAGTAGCAATGCACTTGAGCCATCCTGTGGACCTGAGCAGCTGATGTGACTTCCCAAGAGCTTAGTGTTTAAAGCCAGTGTGTGTGTGGGGTAACGTTAGAATAAGATTAAGGCTGATTAACCGCGTTTCATTTTACATGGGCTTTCTCTGAAATTCACATGCATATAATTGAATTATTATCATTACTTTTCTTGTCATTGAAGTGACAGGTATTCTTGGTATATTTAATTCAGTAAATAGACATTTTCTTTTTCTTACGAGGTGATCATGGCAGAGCAGTTTATAACACAGTTTTTGATCTCTCTCTCTCTCTCTCTCTCTCTCTCTCTCTCTCTCTCTCTCTCTCTCTCTCTCTCCCCAAAAGGCACTACATCATCTTTAGGAATTAGCATGGCAGGGCTTGATGGTGCCAGTTCTGGTTCAACCATTAATTCTCTATGTCATTTGCTTCTTGAACGAGGTTTATGTAGGTCAGTAACTCATTTCTGAGACTTAAAAACTGCTTGTTTGATTTCACTTTTGCCTACTGACAAAATTTGCCTTTTAATTTTGTTAATGCTTCCATACGATTTCTGATTTGACTTAGGTTAGCTTAGACTTTCGAGGAACAATTTCAATTGACTTAGGTTAATAGCAGTAATAGCTTACTAAATGGCAATGTTATTAATTCTTAAATATATAGCTGGTGTTAAAGTCTCCAATTTTTATAATAGCTGTAGGTGGGAATAAAATGACAAAACTACCACATACAAAGTTTCCTACACTTCTCAAAATTGTTTTGAAATAACCAAACAATATATCAGATTTTCTTTTTACTTTCGTGACTCTTGAAGAACTTTAACACGCTGTTTAAACTTCAGTATCTTTTTAAATCTCCATTTAACTGCTATTTTCACCATTTAGCTGCTCTTCTCTCATCATTTAAATATTATTGTCCCCAAGAAACTCAATTTAATTGATAAGTTCGAAAAAACATTCTTTTGCGTTGAGGAATAATTTATTTTTTTCTTTTCTGATAATGTAAACTAGTGATTCCCAATTTTTCTCCTTGCCTTGATTTCTTGGGTACTTAGAACAAAATGTTGTTCTCAATTCTTAGAAACATATTTTCTTCTTTCTTTTTCCTTGATCCTGATTTCCTTTCTTTATGGTTTAAAACTTTATTATAGATATCTTAGGTATTCAAATTATTTTGAGAACATATTGGGTTATGTATAAAACCTTTTCTATAAATAATTATGCATTTTTTCAAAATCAGTCAATCAACAAGTATTTATTGAGCAAATGCAATGTTGAAAAAACTGTATTTAATGATCTGGGGAATAACTCACTTCTCTAATGCTTTGGTAGAAAGTTCCCTGACATGTGGACATAACAGGGAAGAGACTGGGAAATATTGAAAAGTTAATGTTGCCTGTCAGATTAATGGGATAAGGACTCAAGATGAAAATTAAGTTAAGGTATAGGAAATAAAGGAAGTTATATTTCTTAATTGCCTGAGAACGTACGTTAAGATTTGTGCCTGCTATATATATAGAATCCAATAATGTCAGTGCCAGAAGAGGGGACTATAAAGGTCAAATTGTCCCATATCCTCATTCTGTACTGATTCCCCGTATTGGGGTTCAAGATACACTACCCCAAAATATTGAATATTTTAAGCTGAAGGAATTTGAGAAATGGCCGATGCAGGAAGAATTTTTTGACCTCCCTTGTCTTCCCTGAAGCAGGTTATGAGACCCATGTCTGAGAGTTGACCTCTCTACATCCAGAGAAAAGAAATATCCTTATCTCTGAAGACAGAAGGACCATGAGAAGAATTAAAAAAAAAATAGTTTCAGGTGTATAAAACAATGTAATCGTTAGACATTTACACCCCTCAGAAAGTAATAAGCTCCCTCCCCCAACCTATTACCCCTTTGACATCCTATATAGCTGTTACAATTCCATTGACTATACAATTATATAGTCATAAGAGGAATTTGAACAAACAGCCTTGCTAGGCTTTTCCCAGTTAACGACCCTTAGCTCACATCCTATTGTCCTATCATGTTTTCCCACAACTTTCCATTCTTCTTCAAACCTAATATAGAAATGCTCATGCTTAACCACTTCTCTGGATCTTCATTTACTTATGAAGGCTCCCATGTCACATAAAACTCACATTAAATAGATTTGTATGCTTTGCTCTTATTAATCTGTCTTTTGTTGGTCCAATTTACAGGGTCCCAGCCAGAGAACCTATTATGGGGAAAGGAGAGATTTTTCTTTCCCTACGCTACCTCTCAGACATTTTAAACTCTGTTTTAAGTCATTTTACTAAAACAAGTTCTTGGGGATAAATGATCACCCTTGTCCTATCTGCTGACTTGTCCTCCTGGTGGTTTATTTCCTGGAGTGGTTTCTGATTTTTTATTATAAAGTCATCTTTATCAGGGGTTGTTTTGTTTTCTATGAAGTCTCTTGGATGCTAGATTGTTTTTACTGGAATAAGCATATAGTTTGAAATCAATCAGGATTTGGTTCTGACTTCAGGATTTCCACTTCTGATTCTGTATATTTGGACTAACTCTTTGACCTTCTTAAACCTCAAGTATTTTATCTTAGGTGTCTCATCAGCAAAATGGGGATTACTCTGAATTGTTTCTGTGAGAATTAAATAAGGTACCTGGCATCAGTATACTCAACAAATGGTACTTATTACTTGGATAAATACTCATAAGTGGTGAGTGTCAATATTGAGCAAAATTTAAAATGTCATATTCTCAAAGGATCATCCTTGACCCATAATCTAAATTAGGTTCCCCTCTTAACGTTCTTTCATAAGGCTCTGTATTTTCCCTTTATAGTAGTTGCTGCTGTTGGTAACCATGCATTTATTGTTTCCTTGACTGTTTGACAAAGCAGTTGCAAACTCAGTGCTGAGTGAGGGAGATTGTGTGAGAAGGGAGAACACCATGTCTCTGACCAGGGCAGCTCCTGCTTGGATCTGCCAGTTGTTCTTTTGAAGAAGCAAGGGACTCAGTGCTATCGGATTTTCCAATTTTTCATATAACCCCGAACTCTGACTTTTTATGAGAAATGTCCTGGTTTTAAAATGGAAGGAAATAATTCAGTTTAAAAAGACAATGTGGGCCAAACAAAAATTCATTTGTAGGTCATAATAGATCTGAAAGCTGCCAGTTTAGATCTCTGGTTTATATCTGTCACCATAACTAGACTGTTATGTTCACTACTATGTGTGCAGTGTCTGGTACAGCAGAGGCACATAGTAGGCACTGAATATTTGTTGAAAGAAAGAGAAAGAAGGAAGGAAGAAAGAAGAAAAAAAGAAGGAAAGAATAAAGGACTGCAACTGGTTTTCTTTTTTCTCTCTGCAAAGAATAATATTGGAAAAATTGTTAATATTGACAATATTAGATGGTTTGAGTAAGTAGATGGATTTCATATTTAAGAGTTCTAAGTGAGTTAATATAAACTAAGAAAAAAAAGCGTTCACTGATTCTCTGTATAATTTTCAGGGAAAAAACAGAATTATAAATTTTGTTGCTTCTATAACCAAATGTTAATAAAATAAAAATGTTTTGATTACCTCGGAAGCAAAATTTGCAATGTGTAAGTATTGTATTGAACAGACTGTTGGTTGCCTATTGTCAAATCATTTTTTGTTTGCTGGGAAATAGAATTTAATCTCTGACCTCAAGTTTTATTGTGTAATGAGCTCACCAAATACATTTGAACTGTGGATTTCCATGGTAGTATGATTTGTGTACTGACTTGAACTCTGGAAGTCATTGCAGCTGTCATTTAGTGAAAAAGAGGAAAAAGAGGCTTTGGGGAGCTTAGATTTCTAGAGCCAATGGGAGGGGGAAAACTTCAAATGCTAGATTATTTAGAGACTGTTTAAATTGAAGTGACTATCTTTGACATATTTGTAAATTTAAGGATTCCTAGAGATTTGTCTTTGGGGACACAAAATATGCATCACTAACTACAGTGGTCTGGCTGGTCAGATTACTGAATTGCAAAGTTGAAGAGCAACAAATGTTCCTAATAGATACTTATTATGTATACTGTACTGCTTCAGGCACTATGGACCCAGAAAATAAGTATTGGAAGAGGGGGCCATCGCTGTACTCAAGGAGTTTACTGCCTGGTCGGGGAGACAAAACCAATAATTGGGGAAAGGTAAAAGACTCTACGATTAAGGGCTAAGACATGTGTTACACTATAAGTGTAACAAGAAATCAGCTGGAGAAAGTCACAGGAGGCTTCCTAGATCAGTTAAGACTTCAGCTTGAGCTTCAGGAAAGTATCATTATGTTGTAGAGAAGAAAAGAATATACATCACTAGCATGGTCCTCTCTGCTTTTGAGAGTATGTTAATTTCTGTCTTCTGCTTTTCTAAAACAGAAATTGTTTCTTTGTCTACTATCAATTTACATATATATATATATATATATATAAATATACATTTTAAAAATTTTATTGGGGAATATTGGGGAACAGTGTGTTTCTCCAGGGCCCATCGGCTCCAAATCATTGTCCTTCAATCTAGTTGTGGAGGGCGCAGCTCAGCTCTAAGTCCAGTTGCTGTTTTCAATCTTTAGTTGCAGGGGTGCAGTCCACCATCCCGTGTGGGAATTGAACCGGCAACCTTGTTGAGAGCTTGCGCTGTAACAAACTGAGCCATCCAGCCATCCCTCTGGCAGCTCAGCAGCAGCCTGTTGTCTTCAGTCTAGTTGTGGAGGGTGCAGCTCACTGGTTCATGGGGGAATTGAACCAGCAACCCTGTTGTTCAGAGCGCTCCTCAATTTACAAATTTAAACTATTTTTCTATAATTCCCTTATTTAACCAGTCAACAAGTCTTATGGTTTCTTCACTCAGATTGGGTTTCTTACTGATAATCCCCTAGCTGAGGACTTTTAAACTTCATGCGTAGGTTTTGCCTCAACCTCCCCAAATTTACCCTTTACCATTTTCCAACACTCAACTTGCACTCCAACCAGGTGAGTTTACTGTCTGTCTCCTTCAGCTGTGTGGCTAGGTCCACCTCTTCTTTCATGCCCCTGACTCTTCCTGGCATGCCCCGCTGCTCTCCCTTTGAGCCACCCAAATTTTAGCCATTCTCCGAGGCCCAGCTCATGTCTCACCACCTCCAGGAAGTCTTTCTTCTCCTCTCCTGTCCTCTCACTACTACATGGTCCTCTTTTCTAACATTCATTTATTTTTTTCAGTAAGTATTTATTTCATGCCTATTATTTGTGTAGTGCTGAGTGAAATACAAAAGAATTATGTCAGGGTCCTTTTACAGGGTTTTTATTTGTTTACATATGGGATTTAAAAAGGAAAAGAGGATGTTGAAGGAGATGAGATGAGGGCTGATATGATCTGAAGTTAGAAGGTGTGAGAAGGGTGGTTAGAAAAGCTGTCAGGCAGTGGGGTTGATAATCAGAATGTGGATCATTTGCTCCAGGAGAAACCACAGGAAGACAGGAAAGGAACAAGCCCTCCCATGTATCATGTCTTTTAAAGTGATACTTTTTCCTCCTATTTACAAAAGTAATGGACTCATTGTAGAAAATTTGGAAAATACAGAAAAATAAAAATCACTTACATTCCTACCACCTGAAGATAAACACTGTTGTTCGTTAAAGAACTTATCCTAGCTGGGTAGAACTCTTTAAATGGTAATTAATAAATGGGATGAGTAAAACAGACATTGATAGAGTCAAAACAAAGGTCCTATGCAGCACTCTTGGAACCTGGGTGGACCAATCAGAACCTCTACTGGTCCCCCAACCCTGAAGGATTCTAAACAAGCCTGCTCTATTTATCTTAGTTTTGAGAAATTTAAAAAGCCAAAAGACATAGACAACAAACAGAAATCTGATCTCTAATCACCTAGGCTGATGCGTAGTTCTGCAATCTAATCAAGATAAGGATTGACAAAAGGTCCTGGATTCCTTGGCCTGAGCCCTGTTTGAAGACTCAAGACCATACGCACAGGAGTGGGTGAAATGGTCAGAGGGTGGAGCAGAAACTTTTATGGGATTCTTTGACATGGGAGCCCAAGGCACTGTGATTCCAAAATCTGTTGGTAAGTGCTAAGGGGACTATGCTTCGATTGGGAGGATATGGGAATACAGTGGTTGATAGGATCAAGGTGAAAATTAGATGAAAATTGGATGAAAATTAGAATGATTAAACAGAGTTCATGTGAAGTATTTGTGTCTCCTTTACTTGAATGTATTAAGGGGATGGATATTGTGTCTGAGTGAAAAACAGCTCTCCTACCTAGTATTGTAAAATAGAAGGCATGTAAATCTGCCCTTCAGCCAATATTGATTTGACATGCTCAATGGAAATCAATAAGATTACTCAAGCCCACATAGGTTGTTAATTGGAAACAATATAGAATATCTGGTAGACAGAAGTTTATTCTTTAATGAATGCCCTGTTAGAAACTTGAGTACCGGTGTGGACAAATTCTCTACACAATAGCTCTGTGTGGGGTGCAGACTGAGGCTTATGGTTGAGGGGACGGAGCCCCAGAGAGCAGTTTCCAGGCTCGGCCTCACGTGCAAAGGTGCTGGCTCGGGTAGTAGATGGCCATCAGCTGCAACCAGTTAGCCATTAGCCACTAATGAAACTGCTGGGCTAAGCTAGCAAGGCAGTTAGCCGAGAAGCGGACGGCGGATTGCAGATCGTATGGCTCCTGTTTCGGTATCTCCAACCCAGCCGCCAGCGAGAATACAGTGGTATGAAACCCCTATCCATGGCTCCATTGGTGTTCCTTTTGGGCCTCAGCATATTCTGTGTCCACCTGCTGAGAGCGGGATCAGAGATCCTGCATTACAATGGTGTGGGGACAGAGCCCCAAAAAGCAGTTTCCAGGCTCTCGGCCTCACATAGAAAGGTGCTGGCTCAGGTAGTAAATGGCCGTCGACTGTGATCAAATGGCCAGCAGCTGTGGCTAGTTGGCCGTCAGCTGTACCCAGTGAGCCATTGGGCACTAATATAACTGCTGTGGCTACTCTAGCAGAAAAATGGGGGAGCTAGCAAGAAGATGGTGGCTGAGCCTGCAAACGGCACAGTGAGGGTTGAGAATTGTGTTGCTCCTGGTTCCTGTGTCTCCAACCCAGCCGCCAGTGAGCGTATAGTGGTATGACTCCCCTACCTATGGCTCCGTGGGTGTTCCTTTTTGGCCTCACCATGTCCTGCGTTCTTATGTGGGGAGTGGGACCAGAGACCCTGCCTGACACCCTGCATGACACATGGTGAAGTCTGCAGGATCCCCTGCACGACAAATGGTAAAAGCCAGTGAATACCTCTGAGCAGCGAGCAGCACCTATTGGAATTTGGGCCCATAAACTTCCCAGTTGAGAGGTTACTAGCTGCTATCAGCCATTAATTGAAACTGCCCCTACAACTGAAGGACATAAAATAATCTTGAAACCTGAAATACCCCAAATGTCTTGGGTGATGTGGAAGAGACAATGTAATGAGGAGAGGGCAGTGCTCAGAAGTATTTCCTAATAAAGTGGAAGGGTGTGTGCAAGAACATGTTACCATGGGAATGCTAGCTACTCATTGTTTTGCTGCAAGAAAACTTTGACCAGAAACCAAGGAGAGGTCAGTAGAGAAAAGAATTTAAACTTGCCCCAAAAGAGTTCTGGCCTTTGCCACACGCTTCTGGGAGGTATTCTCTAAACCCTTGTGTCTTGTGGGAGACCCTGCTCGCTCCGCCATTTGTTGTGTGGGGCGGCCTGCGGGGCCTCTAGTCCCGCTCCCCACAAAAGAGCGCAGGATGCGGCTAGGCCAAAAAGGAGCACCCACGGAGCCACAGGTAGGAGAGTCACACCACTATCGTCTCACTGGTGGCACTATAGTCTCATTGGAGGTTGGAGTCAAACAACCTGCAACCTGCTGTCCGCTTCTCTGCCTGCCAACCGACCCATTCTCTCGACTCCCAACTCACCAACCAGCGCAGCCACGGCAGTTATATCAGGGGCTAATTGGCTACCTGGTTACAGCTGACGGTCCATTAGCCACAGATGACGTCCACCTACTACCCGAGCCAGCACCTCTCCACGTGAGGCCGAGAGCCTGGAAACTGCTCTCTGGGACTCTGTCCCCACACCTTGGAATGTCATACCTGATAACAGTGTCTTTGTTTGCCTGGGGGCTTTGAACCTTACCAGCAAGATGATTTAGGGTGGGTACTTTGGGTTATGCTGAATCAAACTGACCTCTTGAGGGTCGTGAGACAGACCAGCTACAGATCGGCCATGTGCATAGTCAGCTATGCTCACAAATGAAGCCCAGTGAAAACTCTGGGTACCGGGTGAGCGTGGGGACAGAGCCAGGAGTGCAGTTTCCAGGCTCTCGGCCTCACGTGGAAAGGTGCTGGCTCAGGTAGTAAATGGCCATCAGCTGTGGCTAGTTGGCCGTCAGCTATAACCATTGGCCATTAATACAACTGCTGTGGCTGCGCTAGCAGCAAATGGGGCCTAGCAAGAAGATGGTGGCTGAGCCTGCAAGAGCGGATTGCAGTTAGCAAGGGAGGTTGGTTGGCAGAGTGAAGTGGACGGCAGCTTGCGGATAGTGTGGCTCCTGTTTCCTGTGTCTCCAACGCAGCCGCCAGCGAGAATATAGTGGTATGACTCCCCTATCTACGGCTCCGGGCGTGTTCCTTTTTGGCCTCACGATATCCTCCGGCGTTCCTATGTTGGGAGCGGGACCAGAGACCCCGCATGACAGCCCGCATGACAGTGAGCTTCCTGGTTGGCAATACGTCATTACTAGGAGGAGTTAATGCTGTCTGAGATGCCACAGAATGAGGACATCTGGACTCTGCCCTAAGCATTTCCTTGGCTGGTTTTAATCTGTGTCCTTTAGCTGTAGCAAACCACAACTGTGAGTAAAACAGCTTTCAGTAAGTTCTTTGAGTCCTTGTGGGGACAGAGTCCCAGAGAGCAGTTTCCAGGCTCTCGGCCTCATGTGGAAAGGTGCTGGCTCGGTTATTAGATGGCATCAGCTATAATCAGATGGCCATCCTCTGTGGCTGGGTGGCCATCAGCTGTTACCGGTTAACCATTAGCCACTAATATAGCTGCCGTGGCTGTGCTAGGGGGTTGGTTGGTGGGTTGATTGGCAGAGAAGTGGACTGCGGATTGTGGCTAGCAAGTGCAGTTAGCAAGCGGATGGTGGATTGCGGATCGTGTGGATCCTACTTGCTGTGTCTCACCTGGCCACCAGCGAGACGGGTGCAGGAAGACCCCTTGTTGGGGTATTGGCGGATGTTTGCTTTTGTGTCTCAACCAGCCGCCATTGAGAATATAGGGGTATGAACCCTCTATCCATGGCTCTGTTGGTGTTCCTTTTTGGCCTCACCATATTCTGTGTAAATGACAGTCCCTCTAGTAAATGATCAAACTTAAGTGTGGTCTTGGGGACACTCAAATTTGCAACTGATGTCCGAAGTGAGGGCATTCTTGAGGACTATTCCTTCTAACTTGGCACTGTCTATCTTTCATGTTAGAGCAGGAGTGTCCAAACTTTTTTCAACGTTTTTCACCAAGGGCCATATGCGGTAAAATACACAAACAGCCGGGCCACTCACTCGAGGTGAAGTACGTATTGCCTCACCTGGTTTATTTAAGTAAACTAAATATATTTTTGGAATTTGCTGTGGGGCAATTAACAATGGATCATGGGCCGCTGTTGGCCCGCGGGCCACAGTTGGGACACCCCTGTGTTAGAGGCTTTCCTTGGAGAGCTGTTGATACTTGGGTGTCAGCTCCCATTTAAGCATGGGGGGCTAAAAAGCTATGTGTGGTACCTTTTCACTGCACTTCATAGTAGGCTGGCTGTTTAGTGAGGAACAGCCATGTAGGTCTTTGCTCTTGGGCAGGTCAAATTCTGTAGAAAGGCTGTCAGATCCCTCTTGAGGGAGGTGCCTGGTTGTCAGTGTTCTGCAAGGTGAGGAGAGAAAGGAAAGGTGACAGTCTCAGTATTTAGCTTGCATATAGTAATTAATCTCTCTGTTTGCTCTTGCTTTCAATCATTCCTTGGTGTCCCCAGTCCCAAACCCGCTTCATTACCCCTCCAGAAATGAAATCTTTTGTGGGGATGAGGCAGTAGCTTGTCTGTTTGTAGCTGGGAAGGGAAATGAAGATTGCTTCTCAAACAGACTTCCAACCGTCCCTTTTCTTTTATTCTCTTTCCCTATCCTACCCTTGCCCCTATTGCAGTTCCACTTTAGCAGTATCTGAAGTTACCAATTTCTGAGCCTTTTGAGGCTTCTCTGCTTTAAATCAAGTTGCTTCTTGGCTTTCTTCATTGTGAAATTATGATTTAGGTTTTTTGTTTTTTGTTTGTTTTGTTTTTTTTTTTTTGGTGCTAGGTCATTTGTGACTGAACTATCTGCTTTCCAGCTTTCACAGTTTTGGTGTTTTGATTCTTTCCTATTCTCTCTGTTGTTATGGGTTTATTTATTTATTTAAACCCTTTGGGTGGACTGGGTTGCTTCTGTTGGGTTCAGCAAAATCCGAGTCTAGGATTTCACTTGATTTTTGCCTAAGATGTTTTGCATTCAGACAAGAAGCAAACCCTCAAACCTGGAGGGGTATGGGAGATCATACATGGGGTCAGCCCTTTCCTTCTCACACCGTGAAGTCGAGGCCTCGAAGGGGAAGAGAAGAGCTTAATGTTCTGTGGCTAGTTAGTGAGGGGCAGGGCCGGGAATGGAGCCCACAGCTGGTGATTCCTCAGGTACCAGTTCTCGCTGCTGTGTCCACCGTGTTCCTGAAGACAAGAAGGAAGATCCATCACGGAGCTCAGACAAAGGTTTTCAAACCAGGATCCATAGAAATGTTTTTGGGTTTTGTATATATTTGGCTAAAATTTCATTTTAACGTAGCTTTAAAGCATTAATATTTACATTTTTCCAATTTATAACAATAAAACACTACTTTTATTGGATTAAAAATCCCTTTACTGCTATTTTAGTGTGATTTTAGGAGAATTAGAAGCAAAGGCAAAGGTTCAATCTTCCATTGTTACCCAGAAGTCAGGACTAGGTTTTCTGTATTTTTCCTGCCCTCCACTAGGATCTAGGGTGGCAATGAGGACACGGAGGATAGATAATAATGTCGTTGACTTATGTCTCGGGAGGTAAAAGAGAGGTGGTCTATTAAAATGATTCCTTAGTTTTTAGTTAAAGTGAGTAACAGGATTTAAAATTTTATTCTTAATCTGAGTTTATGCTGCTTGATCACCCCTAAGAAAAAAAAAAAGGAAAATGGGAAGAAAACAAAGTGTGTGTGTGAGGGGTAAGAAATAGCAGATTACCAGTGAAGAATGAAAAGCTACAAGCAGAAAACAGTGAGGAGAAAACAGAAGTGAGAAAATATTCTTCCTCTAGCTTTCTTCTCTCTTCCTCCTCTTTCTTCTATTTCTTTTTGTACATGAGGAGCATAATCTAATTAAGAATCTGTTCTCAAATACTTAATAATAAAAAAAGAAAAAAAATCACCTTTTAAGCTTTATAATCTTTAAGGAGAATTAAGGTCTTGTAGTCATTCTAGATTATTGTTTAAAAAGACTGAAGAGATAGTGTTCTTTCTCTTCAGTACATTGTTATGTCTTAAGAAACACAAAAACTACATAGAGTGTGTGGACCTTGTTTGGATTCTGGTTTGAGCAAACTGACTATTAAATGTCATTTTTGAGCCAAATGAGAATATTTGATTTTGGACTGGGTATTAGATGACATTCATTTTGTTAGTAGCGCTAATAACACTGTGGTTATATGCAGAAATGTCCTCATTTTTTATAAGTGCATAGAGACATGATATATGAAATTTGCTTGAAAATATTAAAATATTGCTACAGCAAAAATAAAGGAAAAGAATACAAAAAGAAGTAGATGAAACAAATATGGCAAAATGGCCACACTTGAATTTGAGGAGGAGTTCATTATATAACTCTGTTTGCAATCTTTTATAATAAAAATTTAAGTGCTATCTAGAGTTCTGCAAGTTAACTATGGCTGCTATTACTGAAAAGATTTGACTGTGCGTGCAATAACTGAAAACTCAAAAGCATAAAGAAGAGGGAATGGAAATTTTTAGGCAAAACAGCAAATGAAGTCATGGATGCTAACTCCACTTGAAAAAGGGAACTGTGGAACACATTGAAAATTTGTAGAAACAAAATGAGAATAATAATGATAAAAATAAAGCTAACACTCATACTAAATGAGGCTTAACAATCTTGCTGTTATATAGCAAGTCCTATGTTTATCTCACTTATACCATCCCAACAAGCTTATGAGTTAGGTAGTATTAGTAGCACCTTTTTACATATGTGGAAACTGAGGTACCAGACTCTTCAGTAACTTGCCCAAGGTCCTACGCTGGGAAATAGTAAGCCGGGGTTCTCATCCTGCCCAGAGACCATACTCTTTACCTTTAAAAACCTGGTTAATAGAAAAATAAATTATTCTTGAATGCACAAAACCATTTTTACCAAGGAGCTTTTGTTTAATGTCTTATAGATAAAATTTATGGTGTATTTAAAAAGTAAAAATGCACCTGTAGCCCAACTCCTGTGCATGTAGTTTCTGGAAATATGTCAGATAATTTTTTTCAAATTCATCTCTAGCAGTGGTGATTTGATTTCTCTCAGGTGGAAAATAAGTCCTTTTTCACCCAGTAGTGAGTGCCAGGTAAACTCAGTGTCCTTGTTTTACTCAAAGGGGACTACATTTTAACAATAATACACACACACAGACACACACATTTCCCCATGGCAACAGAAAGGTTGCACAAATTTGCTGCTACAGAGTAAGAAACAGTGGATGAGACTACTGGAAAGTGACAACTATTTGGGAAAATAGAAACAATTTATAAATGAGCTTTTCTGTTCATCATTCTGAAATGTTCGGTCCACTGCACCTGTATGGGCCCATAGTGACCGAAGCTCTTCTCACATAAAAAAGGAACAAATGCCCTTTTGTAAAAAAGTGAAAATATTAGTGATTTTTAAAAATACCTGAATCAGGGGTAGCCAGATGACTCTGTCGGTTAGAACGTGAGCTCTTAACAACAGGGTTGCCAGTTTGATTCCCACATGGGCCAGTGAGCTGCGCCCTCCACAACTAGATTGAAGGCGATGAGTTGCTGCTGAGCTGCTGGAGGGGTGGCTGGATGGCTCAGTTGGTTAGAGTGTGAGCTCTCAACAACAAGGTTGCAGGTTCAATTCCCGCATGGGATGGTGGGCTGCACCCCCTGCAACTAAAGATTGAAAACGGCAACTGGACTTGGAGCTGAGCTGCGTCCTCCACAACTAGATTGAAGGACAATGACTTGGAGCTGATGGGCTCTGGAGAAACACACTGTTCCCCAATATTCCCCAATAAAAACAAAAAAACCAAAACACCGAATCATAGGTATGGGTGCCTTAAAAATGACTCAGGTGTGCTTTCCATTCTCCATGCCTGGGTTTACAACTCTGTGACTTTTGCATGAGCACTAAGAGGAAGAACCTGTTGATGTAAAATAAAAGATGTCCTCACACATAGTTAACGGCATAGGCTTCACTAGCAGGCATTTGAATTGTGAATATTGCAGTTGTAGAAAGAGAAGAATGAAAATGAAAACAAGGAATGAGGAAGATGGAGGAAGATTATAGGTTATGCCTACGCAGTTTATGAAAAAGGAAAGTGGTGGAGTCTAGCTCAGGACAGGGGTATAGCTGCAGGTAGTAATTGAAATTTATATAGACTCGGGCTAAACTGTGACCACCACTCACATTATCCCCATAATCTCCCAAGCCAGACATGCCATTAAATGTGATCTGATCCCTCTCACAACAGGGGCTATTAGTTAGAGAGAGAGCTGTAAGATAGTTACTGAAATGCCTGATGGAAACAAAGGACAAAAAGAACCCCTGCATGAACAGGAAGAAAGATTAGAATCGGTTTGCTTCAGGGCCTCTGGATGCACCATGTGGCAATGTCAAGGGTGTTTTTCCTCACAGGCCCTCCAGCTCAGGATTTACATGATGTAGAGGAGAGCATTTGATGAGAATATGTGTCAGCAAGTATATTTACCATGATATTGTACATTTTCTTTCTTTGCAGAGACATAGATATGTCCTGTACAGCTACTAGTGTAATAATAATCAATAAAAATGATTATTTACTGAGTGATTACTGTGAGCTGACACATGGCTTGGGGAAGATGTGACTCCCTAAAGAAATGGATGCTGCTTAGAACAAAATGACAGAGACTCATTATAGTATTGCCGTCTTTATTCAATAGAAAAAGAACTTGAGGCTCAGAGGGGTTAAGTAACTTGCCCAAGGTCACACAGCTGGTATGTGAAGAAGCCCTGGTCTGTGATTTATAAGCCCAGACACTTGACACCTCATACTTTGTGGATTATAAGTGGATAGATCCAGGAGCCACATTTCCGGAAACTGTGTCCTTTGAACACATTTGTATAGGATATTACAATTTAAACACATTAACACATTACAATTAACACATTTAAATACGAACATGAAAAAGGCACCCTGAGCCTTTGTTCCCATTGCTCCTATCAGGGTGTTTCTGGGTTCCCAAGCTCTGACCCTTCTTTTTCCCACAAATGAGGCATCTAACCCTCTTCCCCACCTCCACTGTGGGCAGAACCCTTTAATTCTGGCCTTAGCCAGTGAATTTGAGGAAACTTGGCCCAACATACCAGGACTAAGCACCAGTCACATTCAACCCCTGTGTCCCTGTTTTTTGTTTTCGTGACTTGGTCTTGCTTCCCATCTGGTTCTGGTGCTTGGATTTTTCGCACCTGTGTCCAAGTTCCCGCCTTCGTCACTGGCTTCGATGCTAGGCCTCAGGGATGAGGACACTCTTGCACTTGCCAGTTCCTTCCTAGAGCTCACGATCCCACACTGAGCCCCTGGGCGGGGTCAGGCAGCTATTCCTGCCGCCCGACTTATGCCCTCTGCCTTTAGGGCCTCTCAGGGTACCTGGTGTTAGATTTCTGCTCCACGTTTGGCCTGTCCATGGGTCTCCCCATTATCCCATGCTGGACTTTTCTAATGCCGGCTACTTGCCTAGACCACTACATTTTCTCTATTGACGTATGCTTGGGCTATTAAGTTCTGCATGCTGGGGGGACCTCCTCTAGACTCCAGAATGAGCAAATCTAATTTTCAGTCCTGCGGGCCTCCTTTTACTCCCCCTGGCAGCAGCTAACCAGGCTCCTCACAGCTGGGCCCCAAGTTGTAAAGTTTTCTCCACCTAGAATATTCTTTCTCTATCTCCTTCATTTCTCTAGAAGTAAATCTAACTGACAAGCTAAGGTCCAGCTCAAAAGTCACATCTCCTGGAAGTCTTAACTGATCCCACAGCTGACAATAATACTTCCTTTCTTTGTCATCTCACAGCATTTTATCTCTTTGATGGTACCTGTAACAAGCTCATGTATATTTATCTGGATTTAATTCAATTGTAAGCTTCCTGAGGTAGCCCTCCAGAAACATCTGTCAATGGGCTGGTACTGTGGCTGGCTATAGCAGTAGTCTAATATATGTTTTTCTTTCTTTTTATTTTTTGACCCACCCCCCTAATATATGTTTTTCAAATGAATATAAAACTCGTACAACTTCTTTTCTCTTTCTTAGTTCAAAACAGTGGAAGAAACATAAGTCATGAGACTCAGATTCTAGTCTCAGTTTGGCTACCTACTCAGTCCACGAACTTGAGGCAAACTACTGCCAATTTGTAATAAAAATACTTCTAATAGTATGTACATACAAGAATATAGATGTCCTATCTCATGCTTTGCAACAGGACAAAGTTTCTACAAGTTGCCCTTACTAAGAGTGGGAATAAAATGACGTCCAGAACAGGAGTGGTGTGACATTGGATACAGCAGCATAATGGACTGAAAGCTAATTTCGTCTGTGATGTGAAAGAAGAGTTGGGTTGGGTGCCCAGACACCATTCTGTTTAGGGAAAGTTTTGTAATTAGAGTACATGGTTAATTAAATCAAAGTCATATACCTAGAAAAGGCAAAGTGGGTGGGGCATTGTGGATCTCCATTAATGCAAGCGGGCAGGGTCCTATTGCAGAGAGGGCCTCTTTTGAAAGCCCCGGAACTGCCTCGTGGGCCCTCCTCGACTGGCCTTTGGTGAGGTTGTGATATTGTGATTTATAATAAGTATATATTTGGTGTTTACCCCAGTTTCTGGCACAGAGCTCCTAAAACCCTTGGAATTTCCTAAGTGATAAGCTTGACAAAGGTATCTTTTGTTATGTTAATGGACTGACTTTTGGAAAGCACCTAAAGAATGAGGGGGGGGGGTTGGTTGGGGGAACTAACCATGTGATTAGAGATTTGGAACTTTCACCCTCAACCCCTGACCTCCAGGGAGGGCAGCGGGGCTGGAGGTTTAATCAATCACCAGTGGCCAATGAGTTAATCAATCAGGTCTCTGTAATGAGACCATCATAAAAACCCAAAAGAAGGGGTTCAAAGAGCTTCTGGACTGGTGAACACGTGGAGATTTGAGAAGAGTGGCACACTCAGAGGGCACGGAGCTCTGTGCCCCTTCCCTATACCTTGCTGTATACATCTCTTCCATTTGGTTGTTCCTGATTTATATCCTTTAATAATAAACCAGTGATCTAATAAGTAACAAATTTCTGTGAGTTCTGTTTGCTGCTCTAGCAAATTAATTGCCCGCCAGCAGGGAGGAGGTCATGGGAACCTCCCATCTATAGCTGGTTGGTCAGAAGCACAGGTGACAGCCTTGGTTGGCAATTGGTGTCTAAAGTAGGGGCTGGGGAGGTGAGCAGTCGTGTAGGGACTGAACCTTAACCTGTGGAATAGGACTCTGTCTCTGGGTAGACAGTGTCAGAATAGAGTTGAATTGTAGGACACCCAGCCGGAGTCTGAGAATTCCTTGTTGGTGTGAGGAGCCCCACCCCCCATCAGAATTGCTTATAGAACACCTGAGAGGTCCTCTCCACGTGCTGCTGTCAGGGCTGATAATTCAACTACTGTCAAAATATGTGCGTTCTAACCAGCTATATGTCCGTGATCAAGTTACCTTGCCTTTCTTGAAGATTTATATTCTCATTTTTTAAAAGGGCAGTAAACACATCTGTCCCCTTAAGATTGTTGTAGTGATCAAATAAGAAAATATTTGTGAATAAAATGCATTTTGCAGAAATGTATGGTACAATTGAAAAAAAAAGTAGATGTCAGTTCTTTTGAAATGA
The DNA here is from genome assembly GCF_004115265.2 of Rhinolophus ferrumequinum. Taxonomy (NCBI): domain Eukaryota; kingdom Metazoa; phylum Chordata; class Mammalia; order Chiroptera; family Rhinolophidae; genus Rhinolophus; species Rhinolophus ferrumequinum. Next base: position 6,482,032 of record NW_022680355.1, on the reverse strand, counting down.
GTGCCAACTTGGCAGAAAATAGTAAAATAGCACTTCGTGTGTTTGGCATCATTGGGGGTGTCAGAAAAGTGAATTTTCTGGGTTGGCTGACCCCTTGAAATGTCAATGTAAGAAAATTATACTATACACAATTGACCGTATACTAACTGAAAATGTCCTAAATGATCATGAAATCACTTTATTCCCCTCATCCCACCCCTTGGAGCCAATTACCAATTAAGTTATACTCAAATTTGCAACTTTGCTTCATTGTGAGGTTTTATTATATGTGGTCTTATGTGTTCTTTACTTGAATACGCTGAAAAATCACTAAAAATTTCTGGGGTCTTGGTTATCATAAGTACAGTTGGGATATGATACAGGATGTTCTGTCCTTATAGTACGCGGCTCCAGACTGTTAAGCTTTGTTGAATTATTGAATTTGCTTTTTATAGTTTTTCTGACTCTTCCTTTCTGCCAGGTTTTCTATGATCTTTTGCTGTTCTCAGAAAACTGAGAACCAGTAGTTTTTTTCACTCCCCTTCTATTTGCTCCTTTGAACCTGCTATGGGTTAGAAAACCACTAAATCGAACTTATTGGAATACTCGTATATATGTTTCCCAGGCCACGAGCCAAGGGGAAAAGAGAGTCATCACAAAAGGTTATAAAACAAAAAACAGAAAAGAAAGTAGAAGCATCCTAACAAGATAATATTTTGATGTCTCAATCCTCACCTGCATAATTGTGGGAACACCAACGTTATTGAAATCTCTTCCTTTGATCTTAAAAAAGCAAAGAATTTTCCGTTGCCATCCAAATTTCTTTATTCACGGGGCCATGGGCTCTCGCCCAGTGTGTGGCTGACGTAGTGCCCCACCCATTCCGAAGGTACCAGGATGGCTTTGGCTTTGGCTTTGGCTATCCTAGGAATTTACATCCCATTGTACCTATCAGGCTGACCCAAACCCCAAGGCAGTGTGGGAGATTATTACAGTCATGATCTCAATGAGCCATGTTTCTGTGTCCACAGCCCCTTTGCAATGTAAATTTGCTCCTTCCTTCATCAGGAGCAGAGTACCCCATCTCCTGTATGCAGGCTGCTTTGGGGTTTGCTTTGACTGACAGAATACGGTGGAAGTGACGCTGTGTGACCTCTGAGGCTAGGCCTACAGGGTCTTGCAGCCTTGCTTTTGCTCTCTTGAAACACTGCTGCCTTGTGAACAAGCATGAGCTGGCCTCTTTGAGGACCAGAGACCACATGGAGACAGAAGGGGCAGTGGTCCCAGCTGATGCCTCAGAGTTAGTGAGAACATCCCAAATCAGCCAGTGCCAGCTGGCTCCCGGCTAAACCATCAGCTGACTGCAGCAGCAAGTGTCACCCTAGCCGAGACCAGGAGAAAAACCACCCAGGTGATCCTAGCCCAAATCACAGAACTGTGAACCAATAAATGGTTTGTTGGAGGAAGTCACAAAGTTTTGGGATCCTTTGTTCTGGAGCAAAGGGTCACTGAAAGAAGAAGACAGAAAAGTGCTTCTTTCCTGTCAGTTTCCATAGTGTTTGTGTTACATCCCAAAAGACTGCCTGGAGTTATTTTTGGTTCACACAGAATAAGTGATACATATTTTGTTTTACTTGTTCTTCTGTTTTACTCCACTACCCCTGGGATGCTGGCTCTTATCAGGAGTGTTACATGCTGCCATCCAACCCTCATTCTCATCAGAGCCTATCCTGACCTTCCCAACCTGATCTATTCCTGGAGTCCTAATGGGGTTCCTACTACCCTGTAGCTCTGACTCTGACAGCTGCTAATAGATCTCAAATAGCCCTTAGGAACACGGAGGACCAGAGCAGCCACCCCAAAATGCTCTTTCAGACACTGGTAAATTAGTCAAATAGACCCAGTTTCTCTCTGTATGCTGGGACTCTGTTCCATTTACCTAAATTGAGAAAAAATTGACTGAGGATAAGGCCTGAGTGGTTCTCTTTTTAAGCAAGATGTTTTATTTTCTATTTTTCGGACTGTTCAGGGGCCTTTTTGGATTGCCAGGATACGTGGCTATATTTTAATCAGCTAAGGTTGCTTGATAAGTGATGAACTCCAGAAAAATTCTTTTCTGTGTAAGGATCTATTGAAACTAGAATTTCATGTATTCTTGCCACATCATGATGGAAAGTCTAGATGAATGAGATTTCATCACTAGCATAACTGTATAGAAAATGGCTACTTCAAATAAACTGCATGCCCTTGTTTCAGCGTGGGGGAAAAAAGGTAGAAATCTTCAAGTAAAAATTATATGAATTTTAATCTTATTTACTGTCATTCCTGTAAATTTGGCCTCAACATATTAGTCAGGGAATGACATCATTGCAGCTAATAATAAAACAAAATTTTTTTCTTTTATTATTGAGATGATAATAAAAGATTATGAAGAATGTTTTTTTTTAAATTTCTTTTCTTTTTTTTAATTAAAGTTTATTAGGGTGACAATTGTTAGTAAAGTTACATAGATTTCAGGTGTACAATTCTGTAATACATCATCTATAAATCCCATTGTGTGTTCACCACCCAGAGTCAGTTCTCCTTCCATCACCATATATTTGATCCCCTTTACTCTCATCTACCACCACCCTCCCCCCTTACCCTCTGGTAACCACTAAACTATTGTCTGTGTCTATGAGTTTTTGTTTCTCATTTGTTTGTCTTGTTCTTTTGTTGTTTTTGGTTTATATACCACATATCAGTGAAATCATGTGGTTCTCTGCTTTTTCAGTCTGACTTATTTCGCTTAGCATTATAATCTCAAGATCCATCCATGTTGTCACAAATGGTCCTATTTCACTATTTCATCTTTTCTTACCACTGAATAGTATTCCATTGTGTGTGTGTGTATATATATATATATATATACACACACACACACACACATATATATATGTATATACCACAACTTCTTTATCCATTAAGAACGTTTTGAAACTACAAATAATAAACAATTTAAAAAAGGAAATCAAAATCTCTTAATCTCACTTCTAGAGATAACCATTGTTAATATTTTTTAATATGTCCTTGTAGACTTTTTGAATGCACACACTCAACTTATGAGGAGCGCTCTCAAAAGACAGAATGCAAACTTTTTTGCCCTCTCCAACTTGCATTGTACTCCAATTATTAGGTTAAAAGGTTACCAAGGCAGGAACTATTTCATTTTAGACAATTATGTAATTTTTATGGTGGTTGACTCGTCATGCTTTGGGGACGAGGGTAAAATATGATCCGTATGACCAGCAAATTTAGCTGTCTGGGCTCCATCATTCTGTGATAACGCCTGCGTGCCAAGAAAACACTTGTCAATTCATTTAAGCTGAGGTAAGGGGTGAGGTGACAAACCTGTTGGTAGCCATCAAGTCAACCAAACAGCCTGTCAGTGATCAGTTGGCTATACTTTCCCTCTTCTAACTCTAGTCCAGGCAGATATTGGTTAGAATTCTCAAAAGGTAAATATTACTCTTAAGAATTACATTGATTCAGCCTGGCTCATGTATGTTTCAAGGCATTCACAATTTATTGGAATCCAAAATGAAATGAAGAAAGCAAGCAAGCTGCTTTAACAAACAGATGGCTTTCATTAAATGTAACCATTAATCTTGTCCTGATTATTTACTGGAATGTGTTAGATTGCAATGTTTCCTTAATCTACTGATGAACTATCACCACAAAGTGTCACTGAAGTAAAATAATTGTTGATGTGTTAATGAAAACCATCAGATAGACCAGAAACCTCCCCTCCACAGAATTAGGCAAGTGGAGACTTTATTTGAGAAGAAATAAGGGGTTGTTTTCATATCAGACTGACCTACCTCCTTGGAGCCATTTTTAGGATTGTGGAACAAAAGCTTAAAGCTGTGTAAAAGAGCTCTTGATATAGGAGCCCTTCGAGTTAATCACTTTATAATGAAAATCTGGTTTTGTGAAAGCAATTTTAAAGGGATAATTCCTCAACTTACAAATGATTCACAATATAGTTATCAATGCTGTATTGTATACTTAAATCTGCTGAGAGGGTAGATCTTATGTTGTGTTCTTATCACAAATACTACTAATACTAATAAAAGGGTGGGAGGAAACGTTTATAGGTAATAGATAGGTTTATGACATCACATAGATTGTGATGATGGTTTCATGGGTGTATACTTACCTCCAAACTCATCAAGTTACGTAAATTAAATATCTATAGCTTTTTGGATGTCAATCACACCTCAAAATGATTTAAAAATAATAAACTTTAAGAACACAGAAAAGATTCAACATAGAATCTTTTAAAGAATTAATGATCCAGTAAATTTAATATAGCACTTAGATTTAAAAATTTTGTCTGTAACATACTGGGAACATAACTAAAGTGTAAAGTAAAATAAACTAATATGATACACAAAGTTTAAGATGGAGGAAACAGGTGAGATTATGAAGTCTCATAATCTCATAGTCTCATAGTTTCATAATCATATGAAGTCGGTTTCATCTGTTGAGTTCAGAGCACGTTTTACATGCTACTTAACAAAGGGGAAGTTGCATTTCAGCTATGTTTCTTCTTCAGTTCCTATGTTTTTTATATATATACATGGAACTTGGACGAGGCTTAGTGAAATCCTTTTTACTAAAAAAATCAAGGAAACTGAACCCAGAGAAACAAGAGATTGCCTAAATCAGTCAACCAATGAATGACAAGTTATCACAATGATCAGACACTTAAGTTCTGGGGTTTGACTGCCGGTTTCAAGTCCTGGCTTCTCACCCTACTGGCTACATATCGTTGGGTAACTTATTTCATTTCTCCAGGTCTAGGTTTTCTTATCAGTGAAGTATTATAGAAGCTAAGACTATATACTGCCTACGGTGGCTATGAGAATTCAAAGAGATTCTCCACGTGGCACACTTAGCAAGGTGCCTTATTCATAGTAAGCACTCAGTAAGTGTTGGTGATAATGGCTGCAACATTCTTAATAATAAAAACAAGGACTAGAACTAAACTTTCCTGCCACCTATCCAGGGTCGTTTCCTCTACACATGTAAGCACAGATGATATTAAAATATTTATTATGACCAAAGCACCAACTGGTCAGAACAAATGTACACAACCAGGATGGCTGCATTGATATCCCATCAGGAAATGCTCCCCCATAAAATCTCTCTAACTCAATACAGTGGATGTGTCCATTTCTTGGAACCCACGTGCGGGATAAGGAGGCATTAATGACTGGTGGAGGGAGAACAGGAATCCTTGCAGAGGGGTTGTCACTGTGGCACCTGGCATAAACCACATGACCTTTCTGTAGCTCATAGCTCACTTTCCCAACACTTAATACTCAATCACCATGCAAAGTTGTTATGGGGATCAACAAGGATCAGAAATGTAAAAGCCCTTTGAAAAAGGGTAAACCATTACACAAATGCAGGAGATTTGTGAAATACCTAAACATTCAAGAAAACGGTTCCCGGGGGAAATCAGCTAAGATCTACGTACCTCTTCTAGTTTACTGTAACATTTTATACTAAACCCGTCTGTGAGATTTAAAACATCACATTATATTTCTTCATTTTTATATTGGCAAAGTCAATCAAAATGAAAGGTCTTTTGTACTCCTCTTCAGAAAGTAGAATTAATTTCTTCCCATTAACAAGAAACGATAAATTGGTAATTATTTCCCAGGGATTTTGCTTCTTTCTATAATGTAATACACTGTTTTATAATAGCTTAGGTTAATGAAAATATCACAAATTATGTCTATAAACTAGCAACTCTTTATATTCGTAAGTTTTTTCTTAAGCCTGCCCTGAACTTCTTTCACACGTGAATGATGAATGTCTAAACCCAATCAGGGTTGGTAAACACTGTTTTAAACCATATTTTGGAGTTGGTAATTTTTAAATGTCACAGCAGCATAGCAAACAGTTAACACTGGTGGTAAACATCTATTTTCAAATTATGACATTTGTGCCTCGTCAATAAAATGTTGGCCTTTTTCCTCTTCTGACTCAATTTCCTTTCTGTTTCTTATTCTTTTTATAGAATGTTTCAATATGTCTCACTTCTGAGCCAACATTTTTGAGATTAGGATAGCACTTGGGAAACTATACTTACCCACGGCTTGTGGGTTGTAGGGAAACAAAATTTGCTACCCAAAAATGTGGCAAATTTTCTCTTTGGCATGAGGATTATTTCATTTTTTTTTTTATATAAAGATTTTATTGGGGAAGGGGAACAGGACTTTATTGGGGAACAGTGTGTACTTCCAGGACTTTTTTTTCCAAGTCAAGTTGTTGTCTTTTCAATCTTAGTTGTGGAGGGTGCCGGTCAGCTTCAAGTTGTTGTCCTTTCAGTTTTAGTTGTGGAGGGCGCAGCTCAGCTCCAGGTCCAGTTGCCGTTGCTAGTTGCAGGGGGCACAGCCCACCATCCCTTGCGGGAGTCGAACCGGCAACCTTGTGGTTGAGAGCCCCGCGCTCCAACCTACTGAGCCACCCAGGAGGCAGCTCAGCTCAAGGTGCCGTGTTCAATCTTAGTTGCAGGGGGCAGAGCCCACCATCTCTTGTGGGACTCAAGGAGTTGAACCAGAAACCTTGTGGTTGAGAGCCCACTGGCCCAGGTGGGAATCAAACCGGCAGCCTTCGGAGTTAAGAACATGGAGCTCCAACCGCCTGAGCCACCGGGCCGGCCCTGATTATTTCATTTTTAAGAAACAAAAGATTCAGGAAGAAAGTTGGAGATACCCCTTAATGTCTAAAAGAATTTGGAGGGCCTGTTCCAGGAAGGGAGCTATCACCACAGATAACTACAGGATAATATGAACGAGATGTGGTCAGTGAGTCTCAGCAGGGCCTAGAGATCAGAGTTCACTCTGGGTCGCTCGGCCCAGCAAACATTTGTTTACCAAACATTTGCTTTTCCATCTCCAGGTAAACTGTCTTCCTTCTCTTTGAAGTCCCAAACCTCTACCCCCTTCTCCTTACCTCCTGATGGCACATAAGCCTCAACTGCCCGATTTGTCTGTGAGCCCCATAATTTTATGGAACCCCCACACGTACATAAGTAAATTTGGATAAATTCCCCTATTAATCTATCTCATGTCAATTTAATTTTTAGAACAGCTAGATGAACCTAGAAAGACAGGAAAATATCTTCCTCCTCTACAGTACACATGCTTCCATAAACCACGCAGACACACATGCACACAGAGCTAATTATATAAAGAATCAGCTCAAGCCTTGATTCGCACATGTACTCACGAATACCCAAAGTGCCACTGGGAAATAACGAGACCGCTTTCATAAACTGCTCACAGCAGTCCGTTTCTTGACTTCATAGTGACATCTCATGTGCTCCTCTGCATGTTTTATTTAGATTCCCAGAGGTGCAAAAACTGTTTCTGCAAATATGTGTAATTATAGAGTGGATTAAGACCCTCGACCCTGCAGAGATGATGATATCTCACATATATAAAATGAACACAAGCAATAAAATAAGAATAATTTAATTTTCACAATGAACCCCCAGTTTTGATATTCTCTCTCTCTCTTTAGTGCCATTGCTTTGCTGGTTCCTGAGTTGCACACTTGGCCGTCCCCTGGTGTCATCGAATGCCACGCATGCATCCATAACCACACATTTTACCCCTCCCCAGGCACGAGGCTTGGAACTTTCTGGTGGTCTTTCTTTATTAGCCTCTAGGAGGTATCATCTCTGCTGCACTTTCTCCCGTCCCCCTTTCTTTTTCTCCTCTACACTCAAGGTATTTAGCGCAAATACGTCTTCATACCGTGGTTCCCATCTCCCTGCTATTGAGGAATAAGGCTCATCGGATCTGGGAAGGCTACCCCAAAATCTGGCCCCTTGACATATTGAATATTTTGGGTTGAAGGAAGATGGGAGGTACAGGAAAGGCTCTCCGACTTCCCCTGTTCCCTGAAGCAGGTGATGATCCTCATGTGAGAAGCGCTGTCCCGATACCTGGAGGAAAGAAACATTCTTACCTCCACAGGTGGAGTGATGCTGAGAGGAAGACGAATGATCAGGCCTTGCTAAGTTCCCCCCAGTTCACTACCCTTAGCTCATATCCTTTCGTTCCATCACGTTTTTTTCACAACTTTCCACTCTTCATCAAACCCGGTAGAAAAATGCTCGGGTTTAACTGCCCCTTTAATGGGCATTTTTCCTTTAAATGACTGAAGTATTTCCATTCTGAGATCAACTAGAGAGTTCACGTTGCAGTTCTAGACGTGTTTGATGTTGGGTTTTGCTTTTGGGTACTTCGCCTCATGAGCTTATATATGTAGGGCCACCTCAATCAGAAAACGATCATTAATGTGGATAAGGCATAACTCCCCAGGTTGAGAGGAAGAAGTGTAGGAATTCCATTTGGCTTCTTTTATTGTACTATGGGTGGCATGAAAAGATTTTCTATAAAAAAGAAACCTGGGAACTAGAATAAGATATCCTGTTTTTGTTATCTTTGGTCCGAAAAAAAATTATCTATTATCTATCTATCTATCTATCTATCTATCTTTCTCAATGTAGATCAGATTTGCATTGTATGTTTTGGAGTGTCTTATGTGGGCCAAATAAGTGGTCTGTGAGGAACTAAGTGGACATAGTCTCTGTGTCATTTGCTTTGTTATACCTCTGGGGTGGGGAGTTAGAAAATGAAGTTGGATGAAAAAATAAAAGCAGACTTTAGGGTTTATAGATGCTTGGTTGGGTGTAGACGTACAGACCCCTCAATGGGAGGCAGAGTGCTCAATCTTGTTAAGAAGTAAAGAACATTTCTTCTCTAATTGCAGTGAACAATTTGGCAGCGTATTTGGAAATGCCAATGACCTTTGACTTACTCCATCTAGATAAATCCTTTGTCCAGTTGGAATTATCCCTTTCCCACCAGGTGCTGGGGGCCCAGCAGAACTGCTCTGTACACTGGGAAGTTCTTAGCAGAAGGCATCTCTCTCTCTCTCTCTCTCTCTCTCTCTCTCTCTCTCTCTGTCTGTCTCTGTCTCTCCCTTTCTCTCCCCCTACTATACTCAGGGTCAGTAACACATAGTGTGTTGTTTTGCAGTGAAGACAGTCTCAGCTGGAAAAAACTATGTAAAAGAATATTCTAAAAACAATGCCCAATTGGAAAAATGCCTCTTTTGAAGATGCATGTGGAATTATGTCATCTTTATAGAGGAACAATAGTTAATATAGCTCAGTTTTATTCTACATCACGCCATTGAGAGGCTAACCTTGAAAAATTATTTGTCCCTTTCTTTTTGTATTGAGAAAACTATCCCTGACAACAGCTTCAAGTAATTCTTATTAGTTATGTTTATTTTGTTGGGTTAAACTTGAGGAAAATACCTTGTAATTAGAGCTAAGTGAACAAACACATTCTTTTCCTGCAGAAAATAGAATCCCACAAAAATCAAAGAAAGACAGTTTAGAAAAGATGACCTATTACTTGAAATTTCTCTTAGGTTTACCATTTTTTTCTTTTCTTTTCTTCCTATATTTTTTTTTTTGGGGGGGGTAGTTTGTTTTAGTGCTAAATGACAGATTTTTATCATATCTAACCATCAAGTGCTTATTTTCTTGGCTGCAATTTCATCACCTAAAATGGCCTTTGTATATATATATACATTGCTCTTCTTTAATAGAAATCTGATGAACTTCAGAATTTATTTGAAATATGTTTTCAATATAAACCACTCTTCATTTTTTACAAAAGTAGAGTAGCACGGCAGCCTCCATTTGTTTTCAAAATTTTTTTCTATTCTCTCCTCTCATTCCTCATTGCAGCCGTGTTCACAGGCTGAATGGACATGTTGATAAACATGAGAACAGGTTCAACTTCCCTAATAATCAACAAAATGCATATTAAAATGAGATAGTATCGTTTCTTCTATCATTGTGACAGAAATGAAGGATATTAATCATATCCATTGTTGGTGAGGGAGCGGGACAAAGAAAACGCAGACAGAACACTACCTCCCTTCCCAGCGTGCAAGGTCCAAGCCTCTCTGAGGTTCCTGTTCTGTTCCTGCCCCTGGGGTCTGTAAATCACCGTTTATTCTTGCAATAAATCCCTTCTTTCTTTTATTTATTTTTTTCTTGTTTTTACTTTTTTTTTTTTTGCAAGTGAAAAATATTAACTAACATAATGAATACTTTTGCCTTCATTTCAACCTGTTTTCTCTTGATGGTATTTGTTACCTTTACAAATGATCACATGTATCTCCTCGTCTTCACTGTGTTGAGGATACCAAACCATTTCTTAACTTCTTTTCTGGATCTTGCGTAAGATCATTTTCAGTTGTAGGCTTTTTCTGTGAGCTTTCTGGGCATTTTTCCTTTTTCCTTTGTCTTACAGTGATTTCACAGATCTCAAGTTTTCTTTCCCCTCCTTTTTCTGAACCTGAAACAAGAGGGAGATCTATTTACATTTGATGATTGCCAGCAGACCTTTAATCGTTGTTAATTGTCGTACTCATTAAATGCTTTCCCTTCTTAAATCTAGAGCTGGGGGCAGATTGACACATTCAACTCTCTACCCATGTTCCCAAAGAGATTCATCAAGTGGGGCTCTTGAGGTACTCAGGTACGAAGCCTTCCTAACCCCTCTTCACTTGTCCTTTGATTCTTTGAGCCACTGGAACAGGGGGACAACTATAGTCTCCAGGGTGGACCACTATCTTCAGGGTGGATTATACCCTCTGAGATAGATTGCAATCTGCACGGACTGCCTCCCAGATTCTTCCCTTCTCTGACTCAACCTACAGAATTTTGCTTGTGGGGTTATGACTCCCAGAATGCAATGCACCACTGCTCTCAACTCCTCTGTCTTGCCCTGAGTTTTCTGGCAGAGGGACAGGGTGCATACGGGAGTTTTACTCTGGCGGCCTCACAGCTCATTATTCAGTTTTTTGGTAGCCACAGACCCTCAGTCTCTGAGACAGGAAGTAGACTCCGGGGGAGGTATAACATGTCTTATTGCTTTTTTCAGTCTGGCTCTGGTTAGATTTTTCTCAACCCAGCTCCATTGGCAATGACAGTAGGTGGAAATTTTTAACAGGTTTTGGCATTAGATAGTCTCTCAGTGTGAGTTTTCACTAGAGAGGAGGGAAACTGATGATGAATCCAGTTATCTTTTGCACAGGACCTAACAATGTCTTCCTATTGCCCGCCATATGAAGTTTACCCTGCTTCCCTTAGGTTTCAATAGTCTGCACAATCTGGTCCAATCCTGTAATCCATACCATCTGCTCCAAGGAGCTGGCCTTCTTAGCCTATGTGTTCATGTCTCCTTTTTTCCTGGCAGGGTCCCTTTCTCATTTCAGCTAAATCCTTCCATGTAATGCTCAGATCAAGTTCCACCTCCTTCGTGAAGTCTTTGATAATCCCAGCCTACTTTGGAGTTCTCCTTCCATCCATCCATCTATCCATCCATCCATGCATCCATCCATCCATCCATCCACTGAACAAATATTTGTTAATGCACATGTTATTCCAATGCTTAAGTGAGAATCCCACAGTAAATAAGGCAGACTTGTTCCCTGCATTCATGGGGTCGAGAGTTTTGTACATGCAAAAATCATACAATAGATTCTTTTAGTCCTCCTTCTAATCCTTATTTATTAATCAGGGCATTTTATTTATTTATTTTTTTGCATTCCAACAAAACCCAGTTCTAGAATACAGGCCTAAACATGGATTTCTTGGAGAGGTCCTGAGGTATGTCACAGACCTGAAGAGAGCGCTGAAACCCTGGCTTCCAGGTGGCAGGAAGATAGACTCTCGAGGGATCTCAGCAGCAGCAATGTTTAGACTTTATAGGGCACTGCCTTATAAAGCTGCTCCTTCCTGCACCTATGACAAGTTTCAAGTTCGAAGAGAAAACTGGAATGTTTACACTTGGGTCAGTGATTTAGATCACTCACCCAGTTGGAGATGGGTGAGGAAGCTGGGGCCACTGGGAGCCTTTGCTTGTGAGTGGGGACATTTCCCAGAGCCGGGGAAATCATTGTGATCTGCGGCCATCCTCCCGTGGATGCTGTGCCATCCAGAAACCTCCTTCAGAGTTGAAGAACTTACTCCCCACTGCTGGGAATGCTGCAGACAGGGTGGGTAGCCACCAGCTGTCATCCCCCCAGGAAATGCCTCTCCTCCAGGAGCCACCTTACTGTGGGTGAGGCTCCCCATCTGGGCACCAGTGGTGAGTGGCAATGTATGGGGCCGCCTAAAGGCCCAGTGTGGACAATTTGAAGGGACATCTCAGCTTCAGAGTGTCTCACAGAGGGCCTGTGCCACAGTCTAACTTTTCTGTCTGCCCAGGCCTGAGTCCCTCTCTACCCCCACAGGGGTGGACCCCGCAAGCACTCCCTAAGATCTTCCTGTACCCTAATCTCTATGTCAGAGTCTGCTTCCTAAGGAAACCGACCTGCCACAAACCCAATGGAATTCATAACACCTATGACAGTCACACACTTCCACACCTTATTATATATTATCTGGCATAGTTTAATTGTTCACATTTTACTTGTGACTTCCAAACCAGACTCCAGACTTCTTATGAGTAGAAGCCTGAACTTCTCTAATATCCAGTCCACCTCAGTTGCAGCATGAGGCACATAAGTATCACTCAGAATTGTGTCTTCACTGACGGATTGTCCCCAGTTAAGGGACAAAGTCATGCTAAGTTTAACATGTCAAAATGGACCAGAGACTCAACACTTCAAAACGACCTCTTTTAAAAGAGTTTCAAGTTGTAGTTGAGAGGTGTTGTTTTTTGTTTGTTTCCATTTGTTTAGTGGCCAATGCATTGGTTTTGAGAGCGGGGCATTCTGATTGGGGAGAACAAACCCCTCTGCGATAACATCTCTTTCTACCTGAAGTCTACATTTTTCTTTTCTTCTGTCTCTGGGGGATGCAGCCACAGAACCTTATAAAACCATGCTTAAGCATGTGATTTTAAGAGCTGTTTCCATTCTTTATGAGTGTACGTGTGTGTGTGTGTGGTGGGGGAGTGGGGAGCAGGGATAGTAATGTGCACCCCAGACTGTTACATCACATGGCTCAATGACCGTATCTGGGAGCTGGGTCCACAATGGCCACGTGCCAAGAAGAAAAGAAAGTTGGTGAGGGGCTCCCAAGCTTTGAGCTTTAAAATATTTTTTTGTCAATTATACTTTAATAAAAAAATTTTTTTTTCAAGAAGAAGGGATTTAGGAGTGAGCCATCTCCATAAGCACTTTTATAATTATCCCAATTCTAAGACCGATAAAGTGAGATTCCTTTTACCTAGGGAATGTTCAATTTTAAGAACTGAAAGAACCACCCAAAATATGATTTTCTAGTCCTTTTCCCAGTCTCTCAAACACTCCTACCCCGCCCCCATTGGGAGCTGACACTTGTAAAGGGAAGTTCGTATCCTACCCATCAGTTTCTGTCTAATTGTGATAATGTGATATTTCATCGAGTATCCCATGATGCAGGCACATTTTCTACACTCAGTACACAGGTGTAATTGCCTCTTATTTTAGAAAAATTGTGCTGTGAGCACAGCAAGGAGAATAACTCCTATGTTTTTCCTCTTATGAGGAATGTGCTTTTATGATATATTTTTTAATTGATTAAGAGGTGAGAGTAATAAATGAACATCTGATCCAAGTTTCAGCAAAGGACTCTTTATTGAAGTGCAGATTCTAAAAGTTATTTTAGGCAACTTCCCAGAGGCAATTTTTAAAACCATAAGGCTGGATGAGGAGACTGTGATTCTAATGAATTCTGCCACTCCTTAGAAATAAATTAAGAGTTTCCTTCCAAGTGGAGTGGCTAGTGGGCTGAGAGGTCATATTTTAAATAGTTGAATCCAAACATAGCTGGATTTGCATTTTTTTTAAAAAGCCTATAGTTTGCTTTTCACATTTTCTCTCTTCCCCAGTGACTCTGGCATTGTATGGTCCAAGTTACTTTCTTGCAAAAGTACCTTGGGCTCATTTTATGAGGTGTGGAACGGAGAGCCAGCCTGATGCTTTGACTGGCTGAACTTTCCATCCTGCCTTAAACAACCTGGGAAAAATCAGTGTGATTTATAACAGTAGTTACTGCTACCCTTTTACTTAGCCAGAAATATTCTCACGCTATCAAAAATCTTGAAAACCCCAAAACAGGCACATTTGGAACCACTATCATTCCTACATCTTGACTAGTCATCTGAATGATTCATTAATTAAGTTTATGCAACTAAGCCTTCCTTATAAGTGAGGGAGAGTGAAAACAGGTGAAGAGATGACTTTTTCTTCCAGCCATATCTAATATAATCTTAAAGACAGGGAGTGTCTACTGAACAGATATATGGTATGAGATGGCCTGGTTATTTTTCATGAATTATTCCCATGTGTCAGGAATGAAAGCCTAAGATCACACAGCAGGTGCTGGCGTCTGCAACATTCATTTTCATGCTAGTGTTTTAGGTGGTATCAATCCATTCAGTAGCAATGAAAATCACACACACACACACACACACACACACACACACACACTCACACTCACACCATGCTCCTTCAGAAAGAAGCCCTGAAAGATCAGGATGCTGAGCATGTGTTTGCAAAGAGTCACTTAGAGATGGTCATCAGTACTTACTAATATTTTTTAAATTGTAGGACGCCTTTTCCTTATGGTAGCTCAGAGAATTTCCTGTATGTCTTCTATGTGTTTGAGAATGAGAAACTCCCATTTTGCATAGAGGTTAAAGCCACATGTGTACAGGTGTCCCCAAGCTTTTTATGTCAGTGACACATATGAGAACAATGTTAACCCTCTGGAATTATTTGCCATAGTAGCAATTCCCTGCTTTTCTCAAACAACAAAGACAGCTTGTTGGAGTGAAAATAAGTTAGATGAGAGTAAGATTAGTTGGGCTAATGTTGACTCTTTTTTCATGTTTTATTTTTCAATTTTTTAAACAGTTCATTTCTCCCCCACCCAATTTTTATGGTGTTAAAATTCACATAATATAATTGCCTTATTTTAACCATTTTAAGTGTATAATTTAGTGGCATTAAATACATTCACAGTGTTGTGCAACCACCAGCACTATCCATTTCCATAACTCTTTTTATCTTGTAAAACTGAAACAATATACCCATCAAACAATATATGATTGTTAAATATTTTCTTCCATTCTGTGGATTGCCTTTTTACTTGTTGATATTCTCTTTTGATGCACAAATTTAAAATTTTTTTATGAAGTTCAATTTGTCCATTTTTTCTTCTTTTGCCTGTGTTTTAGTGTCATATCTAAGAAATCATTGCTAAACCTAATATTGTGAAGATTCTGCCCTATGTTTTCTTCCAAGAGTTTTATAGTTTTAGATCTTTGATGCATTTGAGTTATTTTTTGTATGTGGTGTTAGGTAAGGATCCAACTTTATTCTTTTGCATGTGGCTATCTAGTTGTCCCAGCACTATTTATTGGAAAGACTGTCCTTTGCCCATTGAATGATCTTGGCACCCCAAAATCATTTGACTAGCTATATGAGGGCTTATTTCTGGGCTATCTATTCCAATGGTCTATATGTCTGTCTTTATGCCAGCACCACACTGTTTTTGTAGTTTTACAGTAAGTTTTGAAATTAGGAGGTGTAAGTCTCCCAGCATTGCTCTTTTTCAAGATTGTCTTGGCTATTTGGGATCCCTTGAGATTCCATATACATTTTATGACAGGTTTTCCTCATTCTGTAAAAAACATCATTGGGATTTTTTATGGGGATTGCATTGAATCTGTAGATTGCTTTGGGTCTTATTGCCATTTTAACAAAATTAAGTCTTCTATTCAGTGAACACAGGAAGTCTTCTAATCAATGAACATGGGATGTATTTCCATTTATTTATATCTTCTTTAATTTCTTTTAGCAATGTTTTATGGTTTCCATTGTACAAGTCTTTCATCTTCTTGGTTAAGTTAATTTATAAGTATTTTATGCTTTTTGATGTTATTGTAAATGGAATTGTTTTGTAACTTCCTTTTAAGATTGTTCATAATGTATAGAAATGCAATTAATTTTTGTGTGTTGACTTTGTATCCTACTACTTTGCTGAATTCATTTATTAGCTCTAACAATTTTTTGTGTGTGGAATATTTAGAGTTATCTATGTATGAGTTTATATCATCTGCAAACAGAGATAATTGTGCTTTTTCTTTTTCCTTTTGGATGTTTTTTATGTCTTTTTCTTGTCTAATTGCTCTGGATAGCATTTCTAGTACTAGGTAGAGTAGAAGTGACGAAAGTAGGAATCTTTTTCTTGTTTCTGATCTTAGAGGAAAAGCTTTCAGTCTAGCATTACGTTTGCTGGGGGTTTTTCATGTATGGTTTTTATTATGTTGAGGCAATTTCCTCCTGTTTCTAGTTTGTTGAGTGCCATGTTTCCCCCAAAAAAGACCGAGCCAGACCATCAGCTCTAATGTGTCTTTTGGAGCAAAAATTAATATAAGACCCAGTATTATATTATATTATATTATATTATATTATCTTATTTTAAAATAAGACCAGGTCTTATATTAATTTTTGATCCAAAAGACACATTAGATCTGATGGGTCAGCTAGGTCTTATTTTCGGGGAAACAGTATTTTTATCATGAAAGTGTTTTGAGTTTTGTCAAATCCTTTTACTGCTTCAATTGAGATGCTCATTTTTTTCCCCCTTCATGTAGTTAATGTGATGTATTATATCGATTGATTATTGTATGTCCAACCATTCTTATGTCTCAGGAATAAATCTCACTTGGTCATTGTATATGGTCCTTTAAATATTCTGCCAAATTCAGTTTGCTAGTTTTTTTTTTTTTTTTTTTTTTGAGCATTTTTGCATCAATGTTCATAAGGGACATTCGTCTGTAGTTTTCTTTTCTTGTAGTATCTTTGTCTGGCTGGTATTGGGGTAATGTTGATCTTATAGAAGAGTTAGGAAGTGTTCCCTCCTCTTCAATTTTTTTGGAAAAGTTTGAGAAGGATTGGTATTAGTTCTTTGAATGTTTGGTAGAATTCACCAGTGGAGCCATCAGATCCAGGGATTTTACTTTTGGGGAGAGTTTCAATTACTAGTTATAGGTGTATTTAGATTTTCTATTTCTTTATGATTTAGTCATGGTAGGTTTTGTGTTTCTAGGAATTTATCCATTTCATCTAAGTTATTCAATTTTTTCACGTACAATTGTTCACAGTACTGTATTATAATCCTTTCTGTTCTTAGAATCAGTATTAAAGCCCCCATTTTCATTTTTGATTTTAGTAATTTGAGTCTTCTTTCTTTTTTTCATAGTCCTTCTAATTAAAGGTTTGTCAATTTTGTTAATCTTCTCAAAGAATCAACTTTTGGTTTCATTAATTATCTTTTTTGTTTTTTCAGTCTCTATTTTGTTTATCTCTGCTCAAATCTTTATCATTTCCTTCTTTCTGCTAGCCTTTGGTTTACTTTATTCTTCTTTTTCTGGTTCCTTAAGTTGTAAAGTTAGGCTGTTGATTTGAATTCTGTCTTGTTTTTTTTGAAATCTGTTCTTTTTTTTTTTTTTTTTTTAATTGGGGAAGGGGAACAGGACTTTATTGGGGAACAGTGTGTACTTCTAGGACTTTTTTCCAAGTCAAGTTGTTGTCCTTTCAGTCTTAGTTGTGGAGGGCGTAGCTCAGCTCCAGGTCCAGTTGCTGTTGCTAGTTGCAGGGGGCACAGCCCACCATCCCTTGCGGGAGTCGAACTGGCAACCTTGTGGTTGAGAGCCCATTGGTCCACGTGGAAATCGAACTGGCTGCCTTTGGAGTTAGGAGCATAGAGCTCTAACTGCCTGAGCCACCTGGCGGGCCCTCTTTCTTGTTTTTTAATGTTAGCACTTACAGCTATAAATTTTCTCTTTAGTATTGCTTTTGCTGTGTCTCATAAGTTTTGGTATGTTGTGTTTTCGTTTTCATTCATTTCTAAGTATTTTCTAATTTCCTTTGTGATTTCTTATTTTATCCATTGGTTGTTTAAAATTGAATTACTTAATTTACATCATGTCTTCCCCTGGAAATTGTAAGCCTTCAATAGACTCCAGAGTTCTAAAACACAATTCACCCTTGAACAACACAGGTTTGAACTGTGTGTGGGTTTATATATATACCTGTACATAGTTACTTCAGACAGATGATGGATGGCAGTGCAGTTGTTGCCTAGGTGGAGAGATAGAGTCCTGGTGCTTCCTAATGCACCAGATTGCTCTCATTTATTTTTTTAAAAAAGAGATATTTGGAAAATGTGCTAGAGACTAACTCCTTGTCATGTACCTCACAATTAATGCCAATATCCCGGATGTCAGGATTTTTCCAGTTGAGGACTTTTGCTTCCAACTAGGTCAGTGCAATTGGATCAATCAATTATGATGATGTGGAATTTTTACCATTTAACAGGGAGTCATTCACTAGTAAGGGACAACCTGTTCTTTATTTCAAAAGGTCAAAACAGTTCTAGTCATGGCAAAAACTAGTTCTTGATTTAATAATATTTGTTTCTCAGCCTTAATTTTCTTGAATGCCTTTTCTGCTCCCTTTCTAAGAAGTCATTTATTCTCCCAGAAGTGGCCCTTCTACTCCTCCCGATCCCAATTCTAACCACCTCCTTGAGCCACAGTTTTCTGTGAACTCCTGTATACATACAATAATAAAAATTTGTCTTTTTTCATGAACATTGAGCATCTTGCAGTGGATACAAAGATGTTTTGCATAGAGACTTTGTCTCCTCAAGAGTAAACATTCATCCATTCACCACTTGGCTACTGTGTATCTACTATATGTTGGGAATCATGCTGGGGATATGAATAAATTTCCAGTTTAAAAAAAAATCTCTCTTGTTTTTTGCTAATCTGTCTTTTATCAGTTTAATTTGCAGGCCTCCAATCACAAATAAAGAGGATCAAGTTTTTTTCTTCTTGACATAACTTTCTTGCTGGGTCAAGAAGAGGCAGTACATATAGTGATAAAAATATGAACAGACAGAGTTGAGTATTTTTAAATTCCTGCATTGCCATCTAGAGTAAATTGTTCAACCTGTTTGAATCTCCTTTTACTTCCTCTGTAAAAAGGGGATAGTAACTTTACTTAATTCTCAGGGTTGCTGTGAGGGTTAAATCAGAAATTGTACATAAAGTGCTTAGCATAGTGTCTGGTACATAGCGAGTGTTCATTAAATGTTAGTTTTGGCCACTCTTATTCATCATGTTTGTAGCCTTCACAGAAGACTTTTGATATTTTATGACTTTGATGACTCTTGAATTAGTTTGGATTGAATTTGGCATATTTGGGCCTGTAAGGGAGGAAAAATAATTTTCCCTCTACCCTTCTGAGTTCTTGGCAGAAACCCCTGGAATAAAAGACAGAATAACAAGGGAAAAAGAAACAGAAATTTATTAACATGTATATATACCTCATGTATGGGAGATACCCAGGGAAAAATGGTAGCTCCCAGAGACGGCTTAGAATTCAGATTAAATACCATCTTAATAGGGAAAGGGATGAGGAGACATAGGTCTCTTAGGGGAGAGTAAATAATTTCTAGGAAAGATGAATGGGCCTTAGAAGAATAGATTGGAGGTATGATAGTTTGTGACAAAGTTTTTCTAGTCTCCTCTCCTGTGATTAGAGTCCCTGTTCCCTGGTTGATGAAACTGCCTGGCAGGTGATCTATGACAACCGAGTTCCTTTTGGAGGATTTGTAGTTAGGCACATAAAAGAAGTTCAGGGGAAAATCTTTTCCTGCATTTGCTGTTTTTCAAGTGCCTATAGCTCAAAATAATCCGTATACCAAAGTGGCATATTTTGGGTGTCATGTTCTGAACTCCTGCAGTCATATTTTGGGGTGGCATATTCTGCTACAGGCCTTTATGTAGCCAGTCAAAAATAATTTTAAAAAGCAACTACAAGAAACTTTAAATTCTTTCCCTCCCCTGAATTCCTGCGGCCCTTTAAGCATTCATAATTTAAAAAATGGTTTTGTTTTATCTCCTGTACTAGATCCCAAGTTTCTTGAGCATAGGGATTATCTATCTGTGTGTATTTCGTACAGAGTATAAAGTGGGTAATCAATAAATATTTGCTTAATAAGTGAATGATTCTCTTGCTGCATTTTGCCCTGAATTTACTAACCTCAACAGATAATTTATTTTGTGTTGGAGAGATCTGGCCTGGTTTCTTAATAACTGTTCCTACCATCAGAGAGGTTTCACTATCTTTAGTGAGGTAAAAATCTGCCCTTGAAAAGAAATCATTAGCAGAGCCAAAAATGGAATTCAAACGTTCAGGCCAACGGTTGTAAACATTTACTCTCCCTTTTTACAAATGTGAATTGCTGAGGGCATTGGATCAGACAGTGAAAACACTCCAACTGCAGACCATTTCAGGCAGCAACATTAGGGGAAATATGTTGGGATCATATCAGAAATTAGTGATGGAAAAGGTACAAAAGGTCACCTAGCCTCTACCCCTTCTGGTGCAATCAGGTGGTGGTGGGGTTGTTCTTTTTATGTTTCAGAATAGGGATAGAATGAGAAATAGGAGGACTTATGGGGTGAATTTACATGAGAATAGGGGATTGGAGAGCTGAGGAATGTCAGAGAAATTTGTATGTACTCTAAAGGCCCCTGGGAGTGTGAGAAATCTTATGTTAAGCAGAAACAGAGGGAGCATAGAGAGTAGATCAAATAATTGTAAGTCTATGATATCCTTTTTTTTTTTTTCTGATCTAGAAAATGACAGATTCCCCCTAAACTGCTGGCAGTACTGGAAATTTTTGATTTAATCTATCTTCTTTTTCTCCCAGAGTACTAGTTGAAAAGTATTTCTCAATAATGATAACATGCTATAGACTCAGGTAGCTTATTAAGGGAGCAATCTGCATGTCAGAGACATTGATAACCTGGTCCACCCCTTCTGAGGCACCAGTATCTGGGCCATCACTGTCAGTTAAGTTTTTTCTCTGAATATGGTTGTGATGTTATCTGGAGCATTCATTAGCTTTGAATTTTACAGAGCTGACAGGCATTAACTAAGAATGCCAAAACCCACATGTGGAAGGGGACCTAGATCCAATTTACTCTGCATTGAATGTAAGCACCATTTTATATATCACAACTATGAATACCTACAGTGTGGTTCTATTAATTTATCATCCTTAGCTGCTGGGGACTTGGTGAAACCTTTAGCTGTGTGTGCCTAAGGGGAGGGTCTCCGCTGTGTGCCTTTTCTCCTCTTTTGTCAGCCAGGTTCTGTGTTTTGTAGGCTGACCTTTTCAGAATGTCCTGTGCCACTCTTATTTCGCACCAGTTTGCACCGGAATGGTGACTTCATTCTATAAGGGACCTTTTTTGTTTCTACGACTAATTGAACTTCTACTACAAAAATGCTCAGTGTAGAGTTCAAATAAGAGAGTCCTTGTTAACTGAGTAAAGGTGTGAGGGTTTCGAGGAGAGTCTTCCCAAAGGGTGCCACTTTGGCATGTGGACTATTTTGAACAGAAGGCAATCAAGACCCAGCAGACTCAAGAAAAAGTTCTGTTTCTTTCTACCTAAAAGAATAAATAGGGGGTCTGACCCAGAAAGACTATTATCAGCAATAACTTTTTATCTGAATGACTTATCTGGATGGCAGGGCAAACATCTAATTATTAAACATTTGCTCTTCTAATCATCCTGTGAATTACCCTCCTCCCCTGTGAGGCCCCAGGCCCCTTTCCCATTCTGTAGCTCAGATGCCACCTAAGCCTCAATTGCACTGACCTTGGGTCTCACATTCTTATGGGGCCCTTGTATGTACGTAATTAAATCTGTTTTTCTTGTTAATCGGTCTTATGTTAACTTGATTATTAGCCCAGCCAAAGAATCTAGAGGGGTTGACAGAAAAATTTTCCTCCCCTACAGCTTTTAGGCATGCTCCAATGTGCGTGGCTCAGTGTCTGTTGTCTATGTGTGTTATTCCAGGAAAGGCTTTTCTCTATCTTTTTACTTTCAGAAATAATACAAGCTCTAAGTTCTAGGCAGACGCAGTCTCCCACCCTCCTGGTACTATTTCTTGGTTGTTCATGTGCTCATGAGCTCTGACCCACGCTACAAAATGCTCTCCCAGCCTGTACTGTAATTAAATAATTTATGGTGTGGCCAGTTGACAACTTATTGTCTAACATGCTAAAATGCCGGGAGGGCAGGGACCAGCCTCTCCTGTTCACTGTCGTATATGTGGCAGCTACACCAGCTTCTTGTCCACAGAGGGCTTTCAATTAGTGGTTATTGAATGAATGCCTCGTCCACACTAGTGCATAGGAAGAAGGCTATAGCCTTACTTGTTTTGATGGAAAGAGAAACTTCTAGGCTGAGCTGGACTTGAAAAGATTTCCCATTAGGCAGATTCTGTGCTATGATAAATTGATGCAGCTTTAACTGCAGTCACTGAAGAATTTTCCTGTTCAATCGTTTCATGCTCATTATTTTTATAGTCTTTGTTATAATTTTTGAAGGGAAAGGGGCAAGTGAAAGGAATAATTTGGGAAATAATCCAGTTAATTCAGGACAAAAATTATGTGTGTTCAAATATAAGGCAACATTGGTCCCAGGAGTTTGGGAGCTGCCGGCTTAGGTGCAGACGTGGCCAAGTCACACACCACGCACAACTAGTCCCGAAAATGGCACAGAAACGGCATCAAGAAACCCCCAATCACAAAAATACGAATCTATTAAGGGGGTGGACCCCCAAGTTCCTAGGAACGTGCTCTTTGCCAAGAAGTACAAGAAGAGCCTGAAGAAGCAAGCCAACAATGCCAAGGCCGAGTGCACTGGTTGAGGCCATCAAGGCCCTCGGAAAGCCCAAGGAGGTCAAGCCCAAGGTCCCAAAGGTGCAGACACAGGCTCAGTCGATCTGCCTACATCGCGCATTGGCCGCTCCAAGCTTGGGAAACGTGCTCGAGCCCGCCTTGCCGAGCGTCTCCGGCTCTGCCGGGCAAAGTCCAAAGCCAAGGCCTAAACCAAAGCCCCACCCCTGGTTGCAGCTGCAGCTCCGCCTCGGCCTTCAGCTCAGGCTCTGGCTCCCAACGATGCCCAGGCCCCATGGATGCTCAGAATAGATACCTCTGTCTGCCGATATGAGGATGAAAGGACTGGTGTGACCCCTGGGCTGCTGTCTCCGTGGGGCTGGTGTCCTCCTGTGCTACCTGTACAAATAAACCTGAGGCAGGATGTGTCAAAAAAAGGACAAAATTGAATATAATGTTATTTCCATTATTTACAATGAGAAGCTTTGTTTCTGTGAACTTGAATACATAAATTTCAAGGGATATAGAGGAAATGGTCCAATGTCTACTCATAATATTTAATTATTAATTTAACTGCATATTTACAATATAATATTTAAAGTCATTAAAATACATTACTTTATAAAAATGGATGGAAAAATTTCAATTTACACTATTACAGACATCTTTGACACCTATTTCTTTCATCATTACCAGGGTCACAGTTTTTCAGAGCACTTTGTATTTCGGTCTAAATTGTTTGAGAGATAGTACTTTTTTTAAAAAAATTTTATCGGGGTGACAATTGTTAGTAAAGTTACATAGATTTCAGGTGTACAATTCTGTATCACATCATCTATAAATCCCATTGTGTGTCCACCACCCAGAGTCAGTTCTCCTTCCATCACCATATATTTGATCCCCCTTACCCTCATCTCCCACCCCCCACCGCCCTTACCCTCTGGTAACCACTAAACTATTGTCGGTGTCTATGAGTTGTTTGTTTTTTGTTTTTTTTTACTTAGACGTTTATCATTTACATCCCTCACACTGTGGACCCCCCGCCCCCCATCCACTATCTCTCTGACATCGCACGGAGCCATCCCATTTCCACTCGAGAGATAGTACTTTTTGAATCCACGAATGATGGGGGTCACTGGAAATTCTACACTAAGTCACCAGTGGCCATTCATATGATGTTACAGTCAATGGATTTTTTATTTCTCCTGTTGACTTTCTGATGTATCTATGCTGGCTACAGCCTAACTAGTTTCTATATTATTTTGGTAATTTTTGAAAGGCTCCAATACAATGACATCCAACACTTATAATTTTCGTACCTCCAAGCACAATTAATGGATAACAATACGCCCTTAAAAAAATCAGTTTCATTAGGTTATATCTCTAAGCGTCTGAACTAGTACTAATTAACGTTAGGCTAATATGTCTTCCTCAAACAATGCTTTGTAGTTCAAAATAAAGTAATAGAGAGTACTTTATAATATGAAGGACTTCATAAGGACTCAAATATAAAAATTTTCCATCTTTTCTGAGGGTTAATTTTTGGAAACACCTAGGCTTGCATTTGAGCATACGAAGCATATCCTACTGTGGGGGCATTCTCTGTGGTCTAGACTTGCCTCTTCATTGATTAATTCATTGGATCATTCTTCAGTTCTAGACCTCATCTTAAATTAAGCAATCATTCACCAGCAAATATTTAATGTGTAATATTTAGTGAGAGATTTTTTTAAAAAAAAGTGATTTGTAACCTGACTTGCTAAAGATGAATCTGAAACTAGAGAGTGGTTGCATTTTCTATATAATTGTTGTCTCCTTGACACATTCCTCCTTGTCTTACCCCTCCCCCCCAACACAGATTACAAAGGATTCAACCAATGAAATATGGGACTCACTCCTGAATCTTGCTTCTGGGCTAAGTCTCATATTTCATTGGTTTCAACACTTACTACACCCTTCCCCCCCACCTCCCATTTTAACATCTCTGAAATCAAGATGCATCTTACAATTGATGGCATCTTACAATTACTGTCGTCCAAGTAGCAGTTGTGATGTGGTTGCAGGAATTTGGTCATAGCTATTCATATTGTTGTCACTTTAATTAAGTTATATGCATTTAATTGCCATTTATAATGTCTTCAAAATAATCTCAGTATGACTTGGCATTGAAACAAAAAGTTATTGTATTTGTCAAAATGCATGAAAAAAGAGCAGCGCGGTATATAATGAAAATCTATGACTCAGTTTAAAAAACCTTTTTCCACATATAAAAAATAATTCTAACTGATAAGAAAGCATTGTGTCAGAATTTAATGGGTACCATTTTCTCTTTTTTATTGGTACATAATGGGATATCTAAAGATCAATGACATCTTAGATTTAATGAAATATGGTAGTATTTGCTTTGGATTGAAAATTTAAATCTCATGTCCTTTTCTTGGTAAATTCCTTGCTCTGATGTGCTTAATGTATTCCCAGCTTCTAAGATCACATTTAAAGAAAATTGTCTGCAATCTGTTTACTATGAACTTTGTTCAAGTTCAAACTGCAGTTTTTTAATCAGATTCCACTTTAAAACACTATAAAGGGGGACTGAAAAATCTGGTGAACATTTGCAATGAAACGAAGCATTAAAACTCATAAAGGTGCAAGAGGATTTGAGATTATAGGAGCATCATAGTTAAATAAGATACATACTGCACCATGTTTTCTTTAAAAAATAATCTCTATGGAACATAAGGAATTGTTTAAAGCCTTATAAATAAGATAGGGGCCATTTCGTTAATCATCAGACACACATTTGTTGTGAAACTACCATATGTAGGACTCAGTGTGAATTCATACCTAATATTTATCGAGCCTACTATGTGGTAGGCAGTTTGCTGGGCCCTAAGAATAAATAATAAAAGAGGGTCACAGTGCCCTTGGAGCATATGTTCTATTGGGAAAGTAAGGTCAATGTTAGCAGAATATATTTCTAAGTTTTGTATATATTGCACTCTGTGAACTCGAAAGCCTACTCTGATGACTGTCCTGCAGGGTGGACCACAAATGAGGAGAATCAGTCCAGGTCCTGGCAAGAAACCGACTACACACTCAAAGTAGGGACTTCGTAGACAGTTTATTAAAGGGACTATTTACAAAGGTATGAGCAGGGCATAGGAAAAGCACAGGATAATTTTGTACTTGAAGAGCCAGCAAGAGTCATAGGCGGAGGGAACAGGCTGGATGGAGTGGAGGGTGAGGGAGTAGGATCCCCACCCTCAGACCTGAAGAGAACCTGAAGCCTCAGTAGGAACAATCCGAGGGAAGTCACAGATGCCAAGGAAAGAAAGTTCATGTGTTTAGAGAGGCGCTTTGATGTGAGGAAGAAAAAGGGCTCTGGATCCAAACAGGCCAGGGTTTTAATTATAGCTCTGTACTTATTGTTTGGTCTCCTGAGACTATTACCCTTCTCCACTCTCCATTTTTCCTTCTTCCTTTCAGTAAAAGCATGTTCTGGAGTTTTTGCTAGCCACATGGTTTCTGAGCTACAGGCTATATTGCCCAGGTAACTCTGGACATGTGACTAGATTTGGATCAGTGGGGGGTGGGCAGAGGTGATGTGTGTGTAACTTCTGGATCATCCTCTTAATGACACTTGATTGTGACTCACCCTTGACGCTGTCTGGGCAACAGCAATAATTGGAACATATTTGGAAGCTCCATGTTGAGGAAAGCAGATCCACTTCTCACCTCTGGATTGTCATGTGAGAGAGAAATACATTTATATTTTATTTAAACTGCTGTATATTTAGGTCTTTTTATTACAGCAGCTTAGCTAATCCCTTAAACAATACATTATGTGACTTTGGATAAATTATATAATTTTGCTAAGCCTTAGTTTCTTTACAGTAAAAATAATTTCCTCTTCATAGGGTGTCTGTGGGGACAAAATGAGATAATGTATGCAGAGTGATTAGCACAGTGCTTGGCATAAATTCACGGAAACCGGGCATGGCTGAAGACTAGGTGTTTGTTGCATGAAATGAGGCAGCCAGTGAGAAACCTGCCCTGGGGTACACGAAATTATAAGAAATATATGTATTGGACTCTGCTCCTGGTTCCTGCTAATATTTGGTCTTTGACCCCAGCTCCTGACCCAGAGCTCCTAAAACACTTGTTGTTTTCCGAGTGACAGGATTCTCTGACACAGAACTCCTAAATCCCTTGGATTTTCCTGGATGATAGGTACATCTTTTACTCTAATGAAGTGACTCTCGGTTTGCTTCTGGATGTGGCTGCTCACCAGAAAGACCAAGCCTTGATCAGAAGCTTGAAACATTTAGCCCCACCTCCTATTCTCTGGAGAGGGGAGCACGGCGGGAAATTGAATTAATAATCAATCAGGCCTACATGATGAAGTCTCCATAAAAATCCCTGAGTTCAGAGAGCTTCTGGGTTGGTGAACCCATCTATGTGTTAGGAGGATGAGGTACCCCAACTCCATGGGGACAGAAGCTCCTGTGCTCGGGAACTTTCTGGACTCATTCTATGTACCTCTTCATCTGGCTGTTCACCTGTATCCTTTATCATATCCTTTCTTATGTAACAAACCAGTAAATGTAACAAACAAAATGTAACTTATGTAACAAACAAAACAAAATGTAACAGTAAATGTAACAAACAAAATGTAACTTATGTAATAAACAAAACAAAATGTAACAGTAAATGTAACAAACAAAGTGTAACTTATGTAACAAACCAGTAAACAAACCAGTATTTCCCTGAGTTCTGTGAATCATCTGGTAATTATGGAACCCGAGGAGGGGGTCATGAGAACCTTGATTTATAGCTGGTTGGTCAGAAGTACAACTGACAACTAGAGACTTGCTATTGGCATCTGAAGTTAGGGCAGTTTTGTAGGACTGAGCCCTTAAATTGTGGGCTCTGACACTAACTCCGCATAGATAGTGTCAAAACTGAATCGGAAGGTAGGACACCCCAAATCTGTTAGCGTTCCTTACTTTTCAACTTGCTGTGTAATGTTTCCGGACGTAGCGGTGCATTAGTTATCTCTTGCTATATGACAAACAACCCCCAATGTAGTGGTTTAAAACCACAAACCTTTGTTTTAATTTCACAGTAATGGTGGGTCAGGAATTCAGGAGTGGCTGAGTTGGGCAGGTCTGGCTCAGGGTGTCTTTTGCCTTTTGCGGTTGTAGTAAAGGCAGCAGCAGCGTCTGCAGTCTTCTGAATGCTTGGCTGGGGAGGGAGGGTGTGCTCGTCAGTTGGCTCCGTCACACCATCTCTGGTGGGGGAGGGTAGGGGAGGGCTTCAGTGCCTCCCAAGCACGCCTCGCCCTAGGCAATTTAGGAGTCCTTGCAACAAGTCAGCATGTCAGCTAACACCCCCGCCCCCACCCATAGTGAGCAATCTAAAGGTGGGGGGAAGAAACTGCAGTGTTTTTTAAGATTTACCCTCCAAAGTCACACTGCATCACTTTCACTTTCTTCTGCACATTAGAAGCGAATCATTAGAAGTCCAGCTCACATTCAAGGGGAGAGAAATTAAGCTTTATCTTTTCAAAGGAGGAACTTGTGGATATATTTTAAAACCACCACGGCTTTCAAATATTTTCCCAAAAATGCTGTGCAAGAAACAACCATAAAACCTCAGCATCATAAAATTATGTATTTATAATCCAGGTGTCTGAGGGTGGCTGGAGCAGCTCTATGGATCTCACCTGGGTCCATTCATATGTGTGAGGATAGCTTCATTCAACCAGGGACAGCCTGCTTAGATCAGGCAGGAGAACTTCCAACACCTATTTAATTTTGGTTCTTGATTTATATCACAAGTCTACAGATAATTACTCTTTAAGTAATATATTACCGAAAACACATGAGCAAATTTGTTCCTGGCCATTATAAAAATGTATTGAAATCCCCATTTCATTCAGAATTTAAAAATGACTTCATAGATGACTTGTAAAATCAATTATCTCCATATTTAAAATGTATTCACAGTGTGATAATACTGGTGTTATTATTTGTGATGCTTTATGTGATTAATTTACAAATTTCGTCCAATTTTTATTTCCCCTCTATTTTGCAAATTATCTGAATACATTTGTTGCTACTATATATTTTTTTCTTTACAGGGTTTAATAAAGTATTCTTATTTTTGAAGTACAAATAACTTTTTTTTCCCTGTGTATTCAGGTTTTTGAATTGAATATATGGCTATTCTATTTCATCTAAATCTTTGTGTTTTTATCTACAATTTTTTTTATAGTTATAAAAATACCATTATTCTGGAATGAATTTGTAATATGTGTTTAAAATTCACTGAGTTATCAGCAGAATGATTTTTTTTTCCTCTAAATTGTCTGGTTTCATTATAGTAAGCATGAGAGGTTCTTGTTTTATTCAATTTAAAAATACTGAAAAAATGCTAGTTGCTTTATTATTTTAAATAAGTAGTTGAATTGAATTTGACATGCAAAAATGTGACACCTATATTTGAAGAATCAGCATACTTCACTATTTTTTGTTTTTTTATGCCCTTCGTTTCCCTCTTCCTATCACAGTGGTTAAGAATGTAGGCTCTGGGTTCATACCAGCAGGATTCTAATCTTGGCCCAACCACTCTTTAGACATGTGTCTTAGGCAAGTTTCTTAATCTATCTATGCCTCACTTTTTCAATCTCTACAATGGGAATGATAACCATTCCCTGTACAATGGGAATGATAATGATTACCTTCCTAAGTGTTATTTTGATGAATAAATGATATAATGTACATAACACACTTAACCCAATGCCTGGAATACAATAGGTGCTCAATAATTGTTAGCTGTATTACTATTATGATGATGATTACTAGTATTACTAAATGTAAAATTTATAGGACAGCAGAGGTCTGCTTTCTACAGCAACTCTGAGTATTAACCTTTATTTAATTTGGATTTTGAATAAGTTAATATTATTATCTCCTGTAAATGGTACATGAGACATACTGTAGTTGTATAATAAGGTAACTCAATGTCAAAAAGGGAGCTTTTGTCAAGGGAGGGGGCTGCAGTGGACTACTCTTCAGAGGCAGAAACTTGCCTCAACCTCAGAGGGAGAGAAAAGCTCATGAATAAATCCCAGGATCATAAAATGTCAGACATGGAAGGGGCTTATCTTGCTGATGAGAAAACTGAGCCTGAGAATCCAGGGCAGTGTAATTTCCACTTCTTGCTGAAGCCTGCCACGCCCCAGTCCACCCTGGGCTGGCCAAGTCTGCTTTCTTCTCTGACAGACCTGGAGAACATTCCAAGGTCAGAAAAGAAATCATTAAGTTATGACACAATCTGCAAGAGGAAATTGGATGGTGCGAATGCTCCCCGGGAAAGTGTTACAGAGGCTGGTTGGCCAGGAAGAAAGAAAGGGCTTCAACTTTGAGTGAGAGTTTAGACAAGAACTGGGCAGCTCAAATGATCGCTGGCAAGATTTAGGTTTTTCACTTCCCAGGCCATTTTGGGGCAATACTTTGTAAATACACTAAAAACAAATTGTTAGAAAAATGTATTTAAAAAGCAAAGACATGCAGAATACAAGACTTTTTCTTTAATTTCTTGCCCTATTTGTTGTGAATCGGCGACAAATGGTTTGCAGACTGGTCCTAGATTTAGGGGACCTCTTATAGTCCTAGTATCCTGTGCTTTTATTCGAAGCCCAAATGGCTGTGCCTTGAATTTACAGGGGAACGCCCCACCCATAAATTAAAAAAATTAAAAAAAACTATTAATTACTTAAAGAACGTTTATTTAAAATCTATCACCTATGGGTTAAACACATGCTATATACGCAATTAAACTGAAAACGCTCCCTTTCTCAATAATGGACAGTTTAGCGGGGAAGCTGACATCCACGTGTATAATGTGCAAGAGAAGGCGGCACGTGCCAGGGGAACGTGGTGGGTACAGTGCCAAGGAAGCCAGAGCACGAACATGGCTGGGATCAGTGGAGGAGACAGGAGGGCCTCGTGGAGGAAATGGCTTTGGAGCCTCAGAAGGTTACGCTGGGAAGATGCAGGACACGGATGAGCGGAATCACTAAGTCTCAAAAACCTTGACATACACTGACCCTTGAATAATGCGGGGGAGAGGGTGGTGTTACCCAAGGCCTCCCTCCAGTCGAAAATCCACACATAACTTTTGCTCTCCCAAAACTGAACTACACAGCCTGCCCCCTTCCCACAAAGGGGTTCAATTGTCACCGATGGAAAACAGTATTTTCGCATTCCCAACCTCGGACACCCAACTACTGATGGAAAACACTGTTTTGGACCTGCGGTTGTTTGAATCTGTGGTTGTGAAACCTGCGACAGGAAATCTGCGGATACAAAACCCACAGATACGAAGGGCTGACTGTATTTCTTGAAAAAAAATCCTCATGTACGCGGACCTGCCTGGTTCAAACCCGTGTTGTTCAAAGTTTCACTGAACATTTCCCTTCGTGTTGAAAACATCTCTTAAGGGTGAGAGATATCAGGAGCCCTGATTTAGAGAGAAACTGAAGCACAAAGATGCAGTTGTGGTAAAGCCCACAGGTGGCCCTGAACAGGTTGTTAGGGACTGAATGTGTGGCCTAAAATTCATGTGTTGCAACCCTACCCCCCAGTGGAGGATGATATTAAGAGGTGGGGCCTTTGGGAGGTGATTAGGATTTGATAAGGTCATGACAGGGAGCCCTCAGAATGGCACTGGATGCCTTCATGAGTCTTGGGAGTTTGCTTCCTCTCTCTACCAAGGATACAAGGAGAAGTTGCCAGTCTGCGTGCAACCCGGAAGAGGGCTCTCACCAGAACTTGACCATGCTGCCACCTTGATTTTGGACTTCCAGATTACAGAACTGTGAGAAATACATTTTGTTCCTTATAAGCCACCCGTCTATGGTCCTTTGTTAGAGCACTTGAACTAAGACACTGGCCCTTGGACTATTTGTCTTCCTTTTTGCTTCTATAAAATGGGCCTAATAACATTAACTTTATTGGGTTGTTCCGAGGGCTAGAGATCATGTATATACATTATATTACTTTATAAATGTAACTGTAATTACATCACAAAGTACTGGTACATTAGCAAAAGTGCAACAAAGTGTGATAGTTACATTCCTTCCCCACTGTTTGGGTAACTGTATCTCCCCTTCCCTTGGGGAACAGTCACTCCCCCACTTCATGCCGTTGTCTTGGGTATGCCTGCCCCCTGGCCACAGGGATCACCTGTGAGCCAGATCGGCCCCATTCCCCTACCTCAGCCATTGGCCAAAGGATGAGCACGGAGCTGCAATCTGGACCAACAAGAATCTTGCACTGAGGTTTGTAAATATGCCTGTTGGGAGCAAAAAATGACCTTTTCTTTCTTTCAGTGTTTTTAAGCTAGGCTGATAAGAACTGGGTCTGTCGCAAACAGCAAAGCTTAGAGATGGGGTAGAGGGGAAGGAGAGAGGGAACAAAAAATACCTTTAGGTGTCTGAATGTACACCTCAACTTTCCGGTTATTTCAATCTATACATTCCACTTTTCTGTCACTTGCAAGCCTGATTAACGTTAGGACAAACTCAGGTTTCCAGAGTCTTGTCTCGATGTGTGATTCTTTAGGTCAGGACTTTTCTAGAGGCATCCCCATGACTTGCTAATTAGTTGAGATTATTTAAGGCCAATTTTGGGGTGACGTTATGCCCTGCCCTATGAGTGCCTCAAACCCCACTGGGGATGCCAAACGCTAAAAAGTTAACCAAGAAAATAAAGCAAACTATGACAAATACCAACTGACTTCAAGTGCAATGTGAGTCCAGAGAAAGGAGAGAAGGCTCAGGATGTCTGGGGACACTCAGAGGAGCCTTTGAAGGGAGGCAGGGATTTGAGCCGGGCATTGAAGGACAGTTCAGACAAGCGCTTTTGGAGAGAGTGTTGCAGTGGGTGCAGAGCCGTGGAGATGGCATGGATACTCAGGGTGGAGAGTTTCTGTTTTCAGGACAGTGGGAAGTAAGAGTGGAAAGGTAAAATGGTGCTTTAAGTACTTTTTGAAAATTCTATTATGGAAACTTCAAATGTAGACAGAATAGTATAATGAATCACCTGCAGACATTAGCCAGCTATAACAATTATCAATATTTTGTCATTCTTGTTTTATCTACCCACCTTACTCTTCCTCACTTTCCTCCCCTACATCCGGAATATTTTAAAGCAAATCCCAGACATCATATCTCAGACCTCATCACCTTTAAGTGTTTAATTATTATTTTAAAAATAAGGGCTTCTTTCCTCAATAACATTATCATACCTTAAAAAAAAGAATAACAATGTCTTGATATATTATCTAATTCTCAGCTCATGTTTAATTTTCTCCAATCGTCTCCTGTGTAGAGATGGTTTGTCAGGATCTAAAATAGGTCCATGCATGTATTTGGTTGTGTCTTTTAAGTTTCTTGTTACTTAACAATAATTCCCACTACTCCTTTTAAAACCCGCATTTGTTAAAAGAAGCTGGTCATTTTTTTCATGGCGTTTTCCCCGTACTGGATTTGGCTGATGGTGTCCTCATGGAGAGTTCAAAATGCTCCTCTGTTCCCCATGTTTCCCGGACATTGGTGAAAATGAGGCCTAGAGGCTTGATTCGATTCTGCTTCAGTTACTATTGTTATGATTTGGGGGCAAGAATACTTTATAGGAAGTGCAGAGAACTTCCTAACGCATCTCATTAAGAGACAGATAATGTTGGGCTGTCCCCTTTTAGTGATGTTACAGTTGATTAGCAAATTTTAGTCGAAAAGGGCTGTTGTAGGTTTTTCTTTTTTTTTATGTCCCTTTCTAGGATTCTTACTTGGGTCTGTGGGGGCTGGGCTGGTGGACAAATGTAATTCACAGACCAGGCTGCACTCAGAATCACCCTTCCTCTGGGACCAGGGCGGCATTGTTACCGGGCCAAGCTTGCGCCTGACCTTTGAGAGCTTCCCTTGGGTAGCAGAATTTCCCAGGAAGCTATTCAGACCCTCAGGCAAATACGGTTCCTGCCGGCCTGCCCACCAGTCTGCCAGACACTTCTGAATCTTTCAATGAAGTGAGGAAAGTCCAAAGAGATTTGTCAGGATGTGTGATATTAGATTTCTTTAGCAAGAATGCTTGTCACTTTGCCACTTTGCAATGAAAAAATTCCCACTGATTGAGTCTAAAAATGCAAAACAAAATGAAGATTCAAGGCAATTTCACGCGGAAATATTAAGCCACGGAAACTTATTGGGCAATACAGGAGGGCTTGTCTTTTCCTTTATGGTCTTGAATTACACAAGTTGCCCTTTGAACTGGATAATTTGATTATGTCGTCAGCTCCCTTGGGCAATTCAGGTTTGTCCCCTGGATTATTATGACTCCCTCATCCCCTACATATATGCAGATAATTGTGTCAGCTTCAGACTTTTTAAACCTATGGTAGAATTTGGATTACGGTAGACTTTAAATGTAGGAAAGTTGTTTTATGTAGATTGAGGAATGTGGTAATTTAGTTTTTAACTCATTTGATTCAGCTGCTAAAGAGAGTGCTGCTTTAGAAATCAAGAAAATCTATACATGTTTTTGTCTCTTATATGATTTTGAGATCCTTTGCAAAACACGAGATAATAGAAAGCAAATGCATCTGCTCTGCCTTCATTTTTCCTTGTAATATCTTGTGTTTTGGGATATTTCATTTCTGTGTCTGCCCTGGGGGCTCGTTCTGTGTCAGGTGATATGCCAACCTTCTCCTGGCTTGATTTTCGCATTCAGAAAGGCTTCCTTTTTTCCCCAGAAAACATTTTGTTCATAGGCAGTATTAAAATGTTTGGAGAGGTGTTCTGAAATATTCACATGTTTTTTACATTTTTTTTTTAATAAAGTGGGCTTCTCAAATTTATTCCATCTTAGGTCTTCTTTCGTTTTCTCTCTCTTTCACTGAAAGCTGAACTCAACAAGGTCCCTTGGGGAACTTTATCTAATACATCATGTTTCCCCAATTCTGAGCACAGTGCCTGGCCCATGGCAGGTGTCCAATGAATATTTACTGAATGAGTTAATGAGTGAAAATGAACTTTGGGAATTTTCTTCCCTCTTCCCAACCCCAAATTCCCCAAATAGGGCACCCGTGTTAGTATTCGTTTTTATGAAACTCTATCAGTTACAGCCCACTCCTTTTGCCTAGAGAGATTTATTTTTCTTAGGTAAATGCCCAGTTAAATTCAAATTGTTCACTCCAGTTTATAGGTAATATTAGAATAAAAACATTTTGGCCAAGGGCTATGGTTACGAAAAATCTTCCAAGACTAAAGTCAAAGAAAGGGCCATTGTATTTATTTTCTGTGGCTGCTGTAAAAATGGCCACAACCATGCGGCTTAAAACAACAGAAATTTATCCTTTCACACTTCTGGAGGCCAGAATTCGGAAATCAGTGCCACTGGGCTGAAACCAATGTGTTGGCAGCGCTATGCTCCCTCCAGAGGCTCCGGGGGAGAATCCGTTCCTTGTCTCCTCTGGCTTCTGGAGGATGCCCAGCACAGATTGGCTGCTGCACCTGAAATGTTGATGAATCATCTTGAAAGTAGGTGGATCGAAAATAATGTAAAATTTCAAGACAGAAACCTGCCATTAAACATTGCTCTTTGTAGCAGAAACTGCAACTGTTTGCTAGCAGCCAGCTGTCCCCTTTTCTTTGAGTTTGTATACCTCTCTCCCTGAACTTCAGCAGTTACAGACCACAGGGCCCACGTAGACACCACAGTGCCTGCCTCTTTTGTAGCAGGTGGGGCCTTAGGATCGAGTTGTTACTTATCGGTGTGACTCGAAGCGATGTGGTAACTTCCACATTACTTTCTTAAAGAGAAATTGCATGCCTTTACTTCCTCTCCTGTCCCTTTCCTTGGGGACAGATGTGATGGTGAGCCATTC
The DNA here is from genome assembly GCF_004115265.2 of Rhinolophus ferrumequinum. NCBI lineage: Eukaryota > Metazoa > Chordata > Mammalia > Chiroptera > Rhinolophidae > Rhinolophus > Rhinolophus ferrumequinum. The sequence continues at coordinate 6,446,256 of NW_022680355.1, read as the reverse complement.
TGGCCACATAGGTATGCCAACCACCAATGGTAGGGTGATGAGATAGATGGCTTCCTGGAGCAGAGCTGCCTTACCACCCACTTACCTCTGGAAAGCACAGGAGAGGGAATACACTGTACTGTTTGAGTCATCGTTTTGGGTCCTTTTGTTACAGCAGCTTAGCTTATACACGGTCAAATACACAGACAAGGTTAGGAACGAAGCTTATTTCTTGGTTTCAACTACTGCTGTTTGTCTCTTTGGTAAGACATGTTGGATGACAGGTATTATTTCTTTGCCTTGCTAGATAGTTTTTAAAAAACAATTGTTTCTCCTACATACTTCAAAAGAAAATAGTTATCCCAAGCTATGTCTATTGTGAATTGATTTTTCAACTCTTCTACATTGGGTTCACTTATGCTTGCTTAGAAAGTTCTGTTTTACTCTGAGTTGCTAGAGTGAACTTTTCATTAGTTAGTATGAACGTAGCACCACTATGTGTCTATCTTGAAATACCCCGCCGGGGACTACTTAATAGCCTTCATAAGAAACACCAAATGAATGTTTCCTAAGTGTGTTTAAATTCATAAAAGTAACCTCTGGAACATCAGCTGAAGAGAATCCCTCCTAAATCCTGCTGAAAACAAGTCACTCTTTTGTTTTTTAAAAGAAAAGTATAATTTTTTTTTAATGAAAGCAATTCATTTCAATTATGTAAGTCCTCCTTAATATCATCAATAGGTTGTGTGACCTTAAGTGAACTGACATACGACAAAACCAATTTTACCATCAGCTAATTGACATAAACAAGACTTACGTTCCTATGACATCTCATCAACATTATAACAAAACAATGTTGAACTAAACGACGTTATTTGAGGACCCACTGTATCGAGAAATTAAAAAATAGAGTGAGAAAAAGAAAACAAAAAAAGTTTCCTAATTCTACTATCCAGTTAGCGACTTGGTATATATCCTTTCAGTTCCTTTTCTAGGAATACACATATAATTACTAAAATCAGATGATATTGTATACAGTTTTAGAACTTCTTTCTTAAAAGAAAAACCAAATATTTCAGTTAAGTGTCTCGATATGACTGACTAAGGTGACTACTTGAGTAGCTGCAGAAGCCAGACAGGGCTCTCACAGAGGGAAGGTGGACCTCCTGCTGGGTGCATTTGGGTTTAATACGCAACATATGCCTTACGTCTGTTAGTGGTGTGAGGTAGGAAAGGAGCGGTGCTGACCTATCTATCATCTGGGGAAAACTTGCTCATGATTTACAAGTATGAGAATCTGCTTAGCCTGTGTTAGGACTCCATTCCACTCTGAATTACAGGCTATTTGTTTTCTCTTTCTCTTTGATTATAGTGATGAAAGAATTGGGTGCCTAGTTCAAGCAAAATAAGAATCCACATTGTTCCTCTGGGTCTTACAGCTTTTCTTTCTGAAAAAGCTAGAGGACCAGAATGTAGCTGGTGTTCTGAGTGATGACCAGGGGCCACGCACTGTTTATTGTGCATCACACAATAACACTTAAACCTCGCAAAATCCTATGGGGTAAACATTGCTAGTCCCTTAGGTTAATTTTTCATGTTAGAAAACGGAGACTCAGACATGTTAAACAACTGCTGAATTATTAGCACTAGTCAGTGTCAGAGCTGAAATTTAAACCCAGTCTGTGATTTCTAAGCCCACCTTTTAATCACTGTGCTTATTGTCTCCCAGAATGAAACTAATTTACTTTGGCATCTTATTTTTCAAATACCCCAGTTCCATCAAATCTATGATACCATAGATTGTAAGACATATCATTATTTCATATTCCAATAAAAAAAGTGCCGCTAACTATCATTGTAAGATGCTTCTCAATTTCTGAGAAGTTATAATGTGAAAAGTATGTAAGTCGTAGAATCGATGAAATATGACAAAATCATATAACCATTTCTTATAGAAATAAGAGGCTAATGCTGTGTAACCCTCTTGCATGGGCAGTGCTGACAATGTGACTTTTGGCGGGTCTAGTATATTCTCGGGGTGAGCTCTAGCAGGCAGGACCATACATAATTTTCAACCTACTTGCAGAAATAGTGGATTTGTTGCTGCAGTTGGATAAGTCATTATTATTCCTGCCATTGGTCCCAGAAGCTTGGAAGCACCAAGCTGCCTAGAGCTACTTGAAAATAATAATAGAAAAAGAGAACGGGAATAATGGATGAGGTCTGTGTAGCACTTTGTATCTGTGATTCTGAATGTAGGACATATACATCCAACAGTCCTTTCCCTGCAATGATGTATTGAACCACTACAATAGCAACATTTTGTGGTTTCAGGGAAATAGCAGCCGAAAAATTATAACTGAAGGAGGAAATTAAATCAGTCCGACAGACTTATTCCAGGAGTATAGAACAAGACCAACAGAAGAGTAAACACCAAATCTTGAGAAATGCCTGCAGTGAGTGGATGAGAGAAAGAAAAGGAGAAAAGTGGGGGGAGGGGAGAGGGAAAGAGAGGAGGAAAAAACCCACAAAAGGGCTAAATCACAGAAGCCAAAGAAGGACAGAGATTCTTACAGCAGAGGTGGTCACTGGGGGCCAAATGTTGTAGAAGGGGGTCATTGACAAATGACTGTTTGGTCAAGAAGCGTGATGGATCTCGAGACAATAAGGAGACGGCAATTCGAAAGCAGAAACAACTCCTTTCTCCTTTAGTATTTTATCAGAAAGTTGACAAAGCTGAGGGTGGGAAGATCTTCACACACCTGGTTGGGTAGCTCCTCACAATACTAATTTTTGTCTCATGGGTCTTTTCTCTGACGTCTGAGCTCGCTTTCCTCTGCCTTAAAGTCTCTCCCCACTTGACACCTGACACCTCACTTTGGGATTACCTCCTACCTAAGAGGCTGATCTTTCTCAGTCACCTTGACCAGATTCTTATCCTGCTCTTTGCACCTTCAGTGTGGATGTTCCCCCAATTTTAACTGTGGTCCTGTTCTGTCCCCTCCATGAGCTCCTTGGAGAATCTCACTGATACCCATGGTTTTAGTTACCATCTATTTGTTCTTGTTGCCTAAAAGATACTTGTAGTCTAAGTCTCTCACCTCAATTTGACTCAGCTTCTCTCCTTCCATCTCTTCCTCCCTTCTGTTCTTTCATTCTTCTATTTGATAAATTTTGCAGCATACCTGTAGCAAAGTATACATGGCCCAAGAGATTGTACTTTAAGTACTAACTTTGCCCTTAGCTCGACCTTGTTTTCTGCCCTCATTTTCCCTCTCACGCTCCAAAATCTCTTACCCGGACTTCAGTGGTTTTCCTGTCTTTTGTCTTGGTTCACTTTAGTGTTCCCAGTATGAGCTCTGTAGCAGGCAAATGAGATCAAATCTGATGACAGTCCTCCCTGTCTCTCCACTGCTTACAGGTTAAAACAGAAACGCCTTTCCCCAGGACATAAGTCCCTTCATGATGTGGCCTCTGCCCACTTACTGCCCTCATCTATGCTTGTTTCCCACTCAGTTTTTGAGTCAGGAATGCCGAATTACCTGTAGCCGTTGCTGTCACGTTTCTTTGCCTGTGCTTGAAAGGTACCCCCTTCCCCATTTAGTCTGCTGGACAGCTCATGCTTCTCTTCAGTTCTCCTTGCAGCTGCTTTCTCTGTTTCCCAGTGTAGATACCCCTCTACTCATGTTCCAGTTGTGCTTGACCCATCTCTGTCCCAGCCACTATTGCACGTGTTTCTCTACTAGACTCTGGGAGTTTCAAGACCAGGGACTCCTTTCTCATCATTCTACCTTTGTGCCTAGTATGTTCTTGGTGTTAAATAAGAGATTTTGGTATCTCGGAGGGTAGTTTTGTCCACAGAGAAGCCCATTTAGGGGTTTACTATGATTTTAAAAACCACCATTCATTTAGATTCCACATGAAAAAAATCAAGTTCTTTCTCTTAAGGTCAATTTAGAAATATCATTCTATTTATAAATCTAGCAAATCTCAACACTTTAAAGGAGGGGCTTTGATAATATTTGGTCCCATTTAGAAATAAAAACTTTTTCGTATTTGAAACAGCAATTATGACCAATAAACATGTTGATTCCTTTTTAAAGTATTTCAGATGTCTGGCTGTTAAACCTTCCTAAATGTTTAATTCCGAGAAATCTGATAATTGGAAACATTAATTTGGCCAGCCTTAATTCTAAGTGCCAACATTACACACAAACTGTAAAATTTCAATTTAAAGTTGTAAGTCTAAATTAATTTTTCAATTATATACTTCAAACAGGCATTGTAAGGTTGACAAATAACTCTCACAGGCCAAATTCTCTTAAGTATTATGAGTACTGCATTATTATGATGTACAGATTCTTTAATATCAGGATGTGAGTAATACAAGTTTCATTCTCTCAAACATTTCTATACTTAATCCTAAATCCTCCTGAGGTGAAGTATGCTTACCCAGTAAAGAACAATCACAATTAGGGATTGCCTTCTCAAGATAATTTTGGGGGGATGCAACAGAATCCATGTCTGCCACATGGTAGGAATACCCTGACCCGAAACTCGTTGCTATGTCAGTGACTCCATAACTTAAAGAAGGTGGCCACATAATTTCATATCCTTTAGATTCAAGTTACTAACCAAATCTTTTATTTCTTACTGTGTATGTAAGCCCACATTCTTTGATTGGATTTTGCATGCTAAGCCTTTTCCCTAGCTCTAAAGACTCTTGAACTTCACCGAATTCTGCATTTTTCTCCCATAGATTTCCCATTTGGGAGACGTGCACAATTATTACAGATATTAAAATTATTTTCAACTTATTCTGCTACTTTTTCATGGAAGAATCACAACTTCCAAGCCTGGGACATGTAGTGAGTGCACAATGAAAGTTGGGTCAATAAATGGCACGGCTGAGTGTGCGAATAGATACTGGGTAACAAAGAACTTTTATAACTGCTACTTATTTTCTCTCCCTTCAGAGGATTGACTAGTGGTTAAAGGAGTGGGCTTTGCAGGAAGACCGTCCTGGGTTCACAGTTCCTGACACTTAACAACTGTGTGATGGACAAATTGTTAAACCTTTCTGAGCTTCAGTTCCTCATCTGTAAAATGGAATAATAGCAGCATTGTTCTAGGTTGTTGCAGATTAAATTATATTTTTTAAATATATACATACTATATATGTGTTATAAACTGAATTGCATGCCTCTAAAATTCTTATGTTGAAGCCCTAACTCTCAGTAACTCAGAATGTGACAATATTTGGAGATAGGTCTTTAAAGAGGTAACTAAGTCAAAATGAGACTCTTAGTGTAGGCCCTAATCCAATATGACTGGTGTCCTTATAGGAAGAGGAGGTTAGGACACACAGAGACACACCAGCAGCGTGCTTGCAGAGAGAAACAACCAGGTGAAGAGGCAGCAAGAGGGTAGCCATCTGCCAGCCAAGAAGAGAATTCTCAGAAGAACCCAACCGTTGATCCTGGTTGGGTTCCAAACTGTGAGAAAATAAATTTCTGTTTCTAAGCTACCCACTCTGTGATATTTTGTTATGACAGCCCTAGTGGACAGACACACACACACACACACACACACACACACACACACACACACACACACGGCATATTGCTTAGTATAGCGCCTAGCTCAATAAATGGTAGCCATTAAAATTATTACTTAGCTTTTCCAATGAAACTGCAAAATAATGAAGGTTATCTCACAAGTCACATGTGAATTATTGTTTTCTGGGTTCAACTTAAGCCAGCAGGAATTCCTTTGCTCCCTGTCTGCCTCAGCTCCAGCATTCGTAACTGGAAGCCTTTCCTGATCTTCAGGCAGATGTCTTGGCCCCTCTTCTGAAATCTGGCCTAGACTGCTCCCCAGGTACTCTCATCATCCGTCTGTATGCCCACCTCCTTCACTGAACTGGGCTTCGTTGATCTTTGTATCCCAGGCACCTAGCATGGTATGTTAATAACCTGTGAAGTTAAGTTCATGGAAAGTTTAGGTGTATTTACTTTATTTTGTTAACAACTGCAGTGATAACATTGTAGGTTACAGAGCATCTTTCACATCTGCTCTCAAACCTTTTGCCAAGAATCAGCTCTGGAGCCTCCCAGCATTGCGGTGAGCTGGGGGCATCCTTAGCTGCTGCAAAGGGTAAGACACAGCCTGTTTAACTTGCCAGAGTTCATGTGACAGAGGCCTGGTCACATATGGGCATGCATGATGCTGGCTTCGTTGACCTGTAAATTGCAAATATCTCTTCTCATAATGAGGTTTCTGACATATTCCTTGTTTTTCAGAAACTCAAGCAATTAGCCAAGTTGAACCTGGCAATACCCAGTGGTGAAAGGACGAGATATTTCCTGTGCTATTGTTTCTGTTTATGACCGGGTGCCACAAATTACTGGGGAAAGGGAGATTTAACTGTCATACTACATTTTATTCCCTGTGTGTGACTTGGCAGGTCGCTGACATTGTACTCTCCTTGAAGGTCATCCTGAACCTTGTATGTGCCCTGAAATTTCCGTCCAACTAAGCAACAACCGCACAGCTTGGCTATTTCTTATTTGCTTTTAGCAACAGCAAGCTGCAAGCCATCCCAGCACTGAAATAACCAGGATGTCTTTTGTTTTTTTGGCAACTGTTACATCACTCTTGGCTTTCTTTATTTAAGGAGAAGGTAGTGGAGGAAAAGTGATAATGATTCTCTCAGTGTGTAGGTATTTTTACAAAGCAACCTTATACTTGAAAATAATTCTAGAATACATTAGAAAAATATAAAAGAAAAATATAAGGAAAAGGGAAGAATAGAATGATTATAAGAAAACATAAAATATCATAATCTCCTTAAGAGAAAACAGTGACAGTGTAATTAGTCATTATCAAAGTGTTTTGCATAACTGAAAAAATGTTTTATGAATACTACCACTGAAAATAGTTGGGAGGGATCTAATAAATGAAATATAATCCTTTTCTATGTTTCTCTCTTTTGCATATCATTATACTAGCTTACTACTCTTTTGCTCCCCACACTCACATACACCCTTAAAGAATTAAGTAGTATCCTAAAACAGAAGAAAAACAAACATAGCAAATATGTGCACTGCCTAGTAATGTGTATTTCAAGTATTAACATGGCATCGATAAATCAGAAACCAGATTATATACTAACAGAGCAATGGTCATTTTTATCATATAAGCTAACTATTTAACCAGTTCTTATATCTTAATCACAATTTGGAATTAATACCAATCTGGTCTAGCAATAAGTTGGGTACATTTTTGTGTGTGCAAAAAAAAAAAAGTTAGGCGTTACTCATCTACTAGTAGGTAAAACAAAGGGGGAGACTGCTGGCTGTCCTCCAATCTGTTTTCCCATTCTTGCTCAGAATTAGAATGGTAATGGGGATCTTGGTTGCATTTCCAGGGACTCATTTCCCAGCTCCCCTCCTGACTTTGCACCAAAGTGTGGCCGTGTGACTCAGTCTTCACCAATGGAATATGCACAGAACTGTTGGGAGCAACTTCTGATTCACTCTCTTTAGAGAGAATCTCTGGCCCTGGACTCAGTTCTTTCCCCCTTTCTCATAGTCTAGCTTGGCCACAACTCAGGTAACCTAGGAAGCCATGTGTTGAAGAACTGCTATCAGCCAGCCTGAAATGGAAGCAAACCTACCCAAAAGTCCCAAACTGCACTGTTAGATGAGCAAGACATAAAGATATTTAATTGATCCTTGAGTCTTTCTTCCCCTCCCTTCTCAACATGTTGCCTTTCGTTCTCTTTGTCCAATCCCTTCTAACACCACGGCCTGTGGTTGACACCTCCTCACTTTTTCACCTAAACTCTTGTTAAGGGGTCCTATCTGCCCTCACCTCTTTGGCACCTTTCTCTTCAAACACACTCTCTGCTTCGCAGCTAAATGAGCTCCCGAAAATGATAGTCTGATGTGGTCACTTCCAAGCACCACCATGGCATTTACTCAGCCTGTAGGTAACCCCCTCCCCTCCAGCCTTGCCAACTCTCTCCCTTTTGAAGCTTTTCTAGCTAAGGAATAAATTTAAAGAAAAGTTCTGAAAAATTGAAGACATTTTTCTTAAAGAACTACAATATCATTGTCACATCTAACAAAATTAATAAGAATTCCTTAATATTAACGGGTAGCCAGTCCATATTCAGATTTTCCTGATGATTCCTAAAATGAATTTTTACAGTGGGTTTTTCCAATTAGTATCCAAAGTCCCCATATCGCATTTGATTTTTATCTCTTAAGTGTTTTTGCCCCCATATCAGTACTCATCTCCCATTTCCTACTTTAATTGATCTGTGGACAAAACTAGGTCATTTGTCCTATCTAATGAATACATCCTGGATTTGTCGGATTTCTTTGTTGTGGTGTCATTTAACTTACTCTCCTGTGTCAGATATTTTAGCAGGCATTTTACTTTGGCCTAGAGAACAAGTAGTGAGTTCTGGTTCTGTTACTGACTGTACTACTTTGGACAGGTCACATATGTTCTCTTCCAGTTAATCACCTTCCCCCCACCCAATGCTTTTATTTTTCTGTTTGGAAACTAGGAATGATAATAATTTGTTCTATCATTGGGATGCCATGAGAATGACACGTATGGGGTCAACATTAAGATTCTTAGGAAGAAAGCTCTATGTAAGAATGGTTAGAAAAACTTTTCTTAGGCTGGTGGGGATACAGTGATTTAGAAATACAAAAGCTTTCGTGACACATGGAAAAAGGCGTGAATTCATTGGATATAGAGATCGATATTGCTCTTTTCCTCTCTGCATATATATCAAGATGTCTGGACCTCAAAGGTAAAGGAGGAAGCAATACAATTCAATTAAAAGTGTCACATCACATTAAGCTTATTCTGTTTGTCTTCTTCATTATTACTTCCAGTAACTGTGAGCACCAGGTAGGGGTCCAGCTGTTTCTTTACTCTTGATGGTAGGATAACAGCAAAATAAGATAAAAAGAACATGCTGATGGAAGACTGCATTCCACAGGGCAATGATCTGATGTCTGAATAGGTGACAGGCGACCTCTCAGCTCGCATTGACAAACCCGGAAATCTCAAATTGTGGATTTCCATCCAATCTATTGATGCTGCCCTGTTGTCCTCCTTGCCACTTGCCTGTTCTTTACAAACCAGGATCCCTTAGCATGATCTGATGCAGGATTCCCTCTCTTGTCCCTCTCAAGGCCTTTACTGTCAGCATCTTCTGCCCTCAGTGACTGTGGAAGCTCGTAGTTACATAAAGGTTGGTTGCCATGAGCTAACTCTGTTGGGATTTGACACCATAGCCAAATGGAAAAACTCAGGGCAGCCTTTTAAGTTTGAGAGACTGAAAAATAATTTCAATATTCAGAACATAAAGAAAAGCACTTCTTGTTTGGAATTTGTTCTGTGTTCTGGCCGGACTGCTTGCAAACCTTCCCTATGTCTCCAAGCATCAGTCACCATAGCACCATTTAAGCAAGAAACACAGGGTTATTCGGTCAGCATTAGTTAAGGGCTTATCTGAATGGAACTTGACAGTGGGTGGGAAGCTTTTTACTTGGTATACTGGGTTGCGTGATGTCCCCTCAAAAGACACATCTACTTGCGATCTCAGAATATGACCGTATGTGGAAGAAGCAGCGGAGCTGATGTGAGAACTTGACTTTTGTCCTGCTCTCACCTGCCTGTCTGATCTGTCCCCTAATCTGGTCCCAGTGAGAGGCACTGAGAGACTAATATCAGAAACTACTCTGGCCCTTGATTATAGTGTATTGTGAATGACCCCGAGGCCCTTCACCAAACGTGGATTTGATCACTCTCAATAGCTTCTTGGTGAGGAAGTTTCTATAGGAAGTCGTTGTTGAGGTCAGGTGTTGCCAGGCGTATTCCCAGGAGGTCTGCGATTTGTCATTTCACTGGAAAGCTTTTCATAGTTGAGACTGTGCTCCTACGTCTCAGAAGTGCAGAAACCTCATTTATCAACCCATGAGTTGTGGATAGTGGAATGTTTCTCAGGGGTGGAGTCACATGAACCAAACTCAAAGAATGATGGAGAAACCAAAGGGAGTGCCAACTTATGTTACTAAAAGAGCCAAAGGGGACCAAATACTGGCAGCCTTTGGCCAATAGCAAAGGCAGGCTATGTGGGAAATAATATTCTATGAGAGGAGTTGCTTAGTGACCACAGAAATTGGAATGAGGGGAGTTAGTTTTATTATTCAGATGTTTAATGATGAGCTGGTACGTCCATCTCCACAGAGGGAAGTACCTGCCATCCTGCCCAGGCAGGGAGAGTTGTTGGGTTAGATCATGGCTCTCTCTTCCTTGGCCCGAGGCAGAGGGACCACTGCCAACATTTGCCTCTGACGTTCTACTTAAAAAAAAAAATTAAAAAAAATTCTACAGTCTTATGAATGAGTCATATTAGGTCAAGCTTGTGGTCTGGGGATACTATCATTTTAGGGCAGTGTTTCTCGAAAGGTAAGCCTCTGAATATTTGCATCAGAATCGGGGTGTGTGTGTGTGTGTGTGTGTGTGTGTGTTGTGTGTGTGTTTGTGTGCAGGGTGCTTGTTTAAAATGTAGATTCCTGGATCTCATTCTGAGAGATTGTCTGAATCAGTGTCTCTGGGAACAGGACCTGGGAATCTGAATTTTAAACCAACATGCCACTTGAGTCTAATGTAAATTAGTATTGTGGGGGTGACATTGCTTATCTCTTACCTATGAGTTGATTTTACAGTGAGCCATCTGACATCCGAGTGTTTATGGAAGTCCTTGGTACTGGTGATACTTTTGCTATCTTCATTATGTCTTAGGTTAAAAACTCTGTTGCACGTGTTAAAACAGTAGATTCTCAAATGGGGGTAATTTTACCTAATGAATACAGTCATGACTCTCCTATGCAGAGAAGGCAAAATCAGGTGTACAGTCTTCCCTTGAATTCTGTTGTAGTGAGGCTACTTTTTGTCTGATATCCACCCTCAGTCAATCTCGTTTATTAACTAATTCTTATAATAAAGGTATAAGCTCTTATACAAATCATTAGCATTTTAAATAGTACTACACACAGAATGTTATTTATTTTGTTTGCCTACTGCTCAATATTAGTGATATTAAACAAGGAGGCTGTTAAACTGAGGTGGTTCTAATGCTGTGATGGCGTATGCAAGAAAATCAAAATCTAAGCCTGTAAATGCCTCAAGGTAATGAAATATTGAAACCTAAGGACAACCAATCATAAACGGCCACCTAGGCTCTAAGCAATAGCCAATCAAATAACATCCTTGCTTTGCTTCTGCCTTTTCTCTATAAAAGTCTTTCCCTGGGGTCTTGTCAGAGGCATACTCCTAACCACTCTCGTTTGGTGCTGCCTGATTCCAGTTGATTTATGCTCAAATAAACTCTTAAAATTTTTAATATGTCTCAGTTTATCTTTTAATAGCGACTGTATGAAGCATTGTCATGCAGGGTCTCAGCTCCCGCTCCCTGCACAAGAACACAGGACATGGTGAGGCCAAAAAGGAACACCCACAGAGCCATAGATAAGGGAGTCATAGCACTATATTCTCCCTGGCCGCTGAGTTGGAGATACAGGAAACTGGAGCCACACGAGCCACAATCGGCCGACCGTCTGCTTCTCTGCCAACCAACCCCACTTGCTAGCTGCAATCTACACTTGCTAGCATAGCCAGGGCAGTTATATTAGTGGCTAATGGCTAACCGGTAACAGCTGATAGCCAACTAGTTATAGCTGATGGCCATCTAATAACTGAGCCAGCACCCCTCCACATGAGGCCGAGAGCCTGGAAACTGCTCTCCTGGCTATGTCCCCACAAGCATGCTTGAGGAAAGTGCTATTCAAAAAGCTCCAACAAAACTACTAATCATTGGCAATAGGAAGTTTATCCAAAAGATATCTTGGTTGTAGAAAGGAGCTGAACTCAGTTCAACAGGAGCTGAGTTCAACAGGAGCTGAACTCAGAAAATATTATTCTGGCTTTGATAAAGGTAAATGAATTTTAATGCTTGCCTAGAAAGGAAAGACCTTTTTTCCCCCCCTTCAGGACAATGGTTCTCTCGTCCTCTCTGACTTTTCACATTCACCCAGATCTCACTGACCACAGCGAAGGGTCCTAACCTCCCATTATCACTTCTCTGTGTAATTATCCGCTGGCCCAGGCACTCAATGGGTTACATTTCTTTTACTCACAGAGACTGCTGTTCCAGCTGCAGCCGAGTGAGGAAACAATTGCAGCCGCAGCACTCAGCCAGATTAATCACAGGTGTGTGATCCCCACACCCCAGCGGACATCCTTGTTGGAACAGAACTTGGAATTAACATCAGATTGAAACCAAGTCCCATCACTGAAGATGATTCCAGTGAACTTTGTAAGGACATGCAAACCCCAGAGCACCCGTAAGGCTTTATTTTTGAGTGCTTAAGACAATAATGTAATTTGAGAAGTGAAGGAAAAGCATGAGAATTAAATTTCTGGCCAAGTAATGTGGTATATTACAAGCTGACAGCATCTTAGAAATAAAAGAAACAATAAAAAATAATGCTGATTTTGTGTACATCACAGTAAATGGAGTACTGTTTATATTGTATCTTGTACAGGGTTAGCAGACTCAGTTCTTTTTAGAACGAGCTTTCAAATGCTGATTCTAATTGTGTTTACCTATCTGTTAAGTTAAACTAGTTCATATTTTTAAAGCCTATGGTCGTGTTATGGATGTACACTCCTTTCTGTGTACGTGGGGAAGGAAGTTAGACACTGACATTTTCTCTGGAACAGTCTCTCGCCTGATGGCAAATTTCCCATGGCTAATCCTTTATCCTGATTCCTCTCCTAGGGAGTTTTGCTTAACCCCAAACCTGTACATCTTCTGGGCAAAGAATGTTGGCTGACAAAACACGAGGTTTAGATTTTTAAAGTGACACATAGAATTTTTGTTCCTGTCTTCTAGAGAACTGTAAAGAAAATTTTTAACCATTTGATTCATCACTGTGAAACTGAGCTCATGATAGATTGAATTTCCTCTGAATTTTTTAAGTGGTAAGTGAATAAACTGATCTTTTTTTATAGTGGAGAAATGTTGCCTTTGCTATTTCTTGATTTCCTGCATATAGCTTATATACATTGTAAGCATATTGATAGCAATTCATTTTCTTTCTAGACCTTGGGGGCAGCGATACCTTTCTGATTTTGTTTTGTTTGAGATAACAATAGATTTATTTTAAGAATGTTTTAGGGATTAGTATTTCTAGGGCTGCATCCCCACATCATTCTCACTCTTGTGGCTCTGCACGATTGCTTCCATTTCCTTGGAGAAATCTTTGGACCTACCTTTTTTTATTGTTGTTCCCTAAAAGAAAAGCTCTTCACTAATAATTAGGAAAATACAAAGCAAAATTACAATGAGATACCACTTCACACACATTAGCATGGCTATTAAAAAACCAGAAAATAATAAATGTTCACAAGCATGTGAAAAAATTGGAACCCTTGTGTATTGCTGGAGGGAATGCAAAATAGTGCAGCTACTGTGGAAAACAGTAGGCAGTTCCTCAAAAAATTACCATATGATCCAGCAATTTCACTTCTGGGTATATACCCCAAAGAATTGAAAGCAGGGACTTGGAATAGATATTTGCACACCCATGTTCATAGCAGCATTATTCACAAGAGTCAAAAGGTGGGAAGGAAGCCAACTGTCTATCGATTGATGAATGGACAAACAAAATCTGGTGTATACTTACAGTGGAATATTATTCAGCCTTAAAGAAGAAGGATATACCAATACACGCCATAAAGTGGATGAACCTTGAGGACATTATGCTAAATGAAATAAGCCAATCACAAAAGGACAAATATTGTACAATTCTGTTTATATGAGGTACCTAGATTAGTCAAATTCATAGGGACAGAAAGTGGAATATGGAATGATGGTTGCCAGGGACTGGGGAAGGAGGACTGGGGAATTAGTATTTAATGGGTACAGAGCTGTAGTTGAGGAAGATCAAAGTGCTGGAAATGGAAGCTGGTGATGGTGGCACAACAATGGTAATATACTTAATGCCACAGAGCTGTATGCTTAAAATGGTTAAAAATGGTAAATTTTATGTTATGAAAAAGAAAGGCTTTTACACTGTAATTTTACAAAACACAACCATTCCAGTGACTGTCCTGTACTAGTGGGCGGCACACATCACTGAGGCCTTTCTGTAACACAAAGCTCATATCCGTTACCTTTTCCTTAGGGCCACTTTAGCCCTTCACCTCCTGCAGGCTATCCAGAAAACTTAAAGTCTGCGTGATGACAAAGACCCTTCACAGGGACGCTATGGTCAGTCCTTCATATGTAAGTTCAGTGCCTGGCTCTGAACTATGTTACAGTCCAGGTGTGACAGTGTCCAAGCAGTCCAGCCCACCTGATTACAGAATCAGGATGAGGAAGAGTCCAGATGGAGAGAGAAAGTCAGCTGACCCTTTCGACAGTTTAGGGCAGGTCCGTGTTTTCCAAACGTGCCTGGTCATCAGAATCCCCTGGATGATTTTGGGCTCTACCTCAAGTTTCTGAAATCAGAACATCCATGGGTGGATACAAGGAACCTGGTTTTGTTTGGGTTTATTTTAATCAAGTGTTTTAAGGGATTCCTAATGATCAGGAAATTTTAATGTTATGGATTGAATGTTTGTGTCCCTGCAAACTCCCTATGTTGAATCCCTAACTCCCAAAGTGATAGTATTTGGATAGTAATTAGGGTTAGTAATTAGGGATAGTAATTAGGTCCTGAGGGTAGGGCCCTGATCCAGTAGGATTAGTTCTTTATAAGAAGAGAAACCATAGAGCTCTCTTGCTTTCTCTCTCTTCCCGTTTACACATGGAGGAAAGGCCATGTGAGGACACAGTGAGAAGGCGGCCGTCTGCAAGTCAGGAAGAGAGCCCTCCCCAGGAACCGAATCAGCCGGCACCTTAATCTGGGACTTCAGCCTTCAGAACTGTGAGGAAATAACTTTCTGTTGTTTAAGTCACCCACTCTATGGTATTTTGTTATGACAACCTGAGCTAAGACATTTGGGAAATGCTAGTGACTGGTGAGAGTATGGGCTTGATAACCTTATAAATGGAGCCAAAACCTGAAAAACCGGAGGCTTATTCTTGTCAGATGTGGGTTCTGCTGGTGCCCCACAGAGTCTCTGTTGGAAAGCAATAGTTGGGATGAGGCCTCCAAAATGTGAGGGCCTGCTTGTTTGGTGAGCTTTGAGGCAACGCTCTATTAAACACAGGTTCTGGTAATTGACTGCAAGTGTCACTTACTTAACAGAAGGAACGGGTTCCTTTCCAAGTTATTGTGCTTATAACTTGGTGACTTCTGGGAGAGGGCTCTTTGGAGGGGTGGCTTATGCTTGGGATCTTCCCTGCTCCACAAGCACTAAGACCCATCAGTTAGTTGAAGAAATCTGTTTTTGATAATGCCGGTAATATAAAAAGTATTGTGCCAGGTATTGGAAGGTCCTGAGATAAAAACCACGTGAACTTTTCTGCTCTCCAGAAACTTAAAAATAGCAATTCTCATCTTAGTTTTAAACTTGCAGAATTAAAATGTCTTACATTATATTTATAGGATATATTTTACACTTATTAAAGTAATTATGCTCAAATTGCAAGCTCCTACATTTCCAGGAACTTGTGGCTATTGTGTTTCTGGAAATTGAGAGACTGGGAATGAAAAAAATTAAGCTTTAATTTTTCCATTTTGGTTAAGCCTCAAAATTCTAGCATCTTTGCAAAGGGGCTCCGAGATTCTAGCTTTTCTAAGGTTTTATTATACTCAGATTGTACTGGTCCTGTTTGATTTGGATATTTTAGTTTATACTGGTTTATACTGCTTTTATTTTTTCAGGCTGATTTTTTTTTCTATTTCTCAGTCTTCAGAAATTGCCATTTTGAGGAAAAATTGTTTTCTAAGACTTGGATAAATCGTTCAGGCTATGCCAAATTTGCCTTTGGAAAACTTCCAATTCAAAGTGATTTTTTTTCTCTCACTTGGTATGTATACCTTCTCAGTTATTAAAGACATTTTTTTCTTTTTTTGTCTGAAAGATCAGGCGAATAAATGAATACATTCATTCGAATAACAAATGTTTGCTCCAGGATGTTTGTAACCAGGAAGGTCAGATTTGTACGTGAATGTGCATTTAAAAAATAAAACAAAACACTTTTTCCTTCTCAAGAGGTAGTAAATTCCATCCCTCAAAAGGCTAGGAATCTCATAGTACGATTCTTGACCAGGCGTGTTCTCCTTATGGGCTGATACAGATTTAAAAATATACTTTGAGGGGATTCTTTTGGGCAAATGAGGCAAGATTCATACATTTTTATTTTTATGTTCCATATATAAAGCTATTCATCACTGACCTACTGAAGTAATTAAGAGTCATTATGTTTGATATTCAATCTATTTCATTACCAGCATTTACTGATGACACTATATCAATATTCTAGATGTCGGCTGCCATACTACTAATGTTGGTAACATTGTGAAAGAAGTATTGTGTAAGCACTTGAGGATTTCTTGCAAACTGGGGAAAGGATGTCTTATATCACTTGTATACCTGTGGTTGTGATTTCAAGTGCTGCTACTCTAGATTTTAAATAATGAATTCCCATTAGTTTGAGTGATATTTGATGATGGTGATAGAGTTCATGATGCATATTTTCATACAGGGTATTTTTGGCCTTTTATTTTTCTAGTAACTGGTCTCCACGTGTGGATGTGCTATTGATTCAATGCTCTTCATCCCTATGCCCATTGCTGAAGCCGCTGATTATATAATTCCCCCAGCATTTACTTGTGCAGGGACAGCTCACTGGTGACATGCTACCAGTGAATTTGTGTTCTTTAAATAACTTACAAAATACTAACAAATGAACTGATAAAACACCCCACAATAAAATTTCTGGGTTACCTTAAAGTATGTATAGCGTTGTTTTGAATGTAAAATCACTTGTTTGTTGCCTTTCAATTCTTTATCACAGTTTTTTTTTCCTACTGGTAATTGGGAATGGGTGGGATAGGGTGAGCTTTAAGAGCTTTCACTTTGCCTCAAAAAAAAATGTGGTTAAGGAGCCACTGCTTCAAATCAAGACTTCCAGGAATTGACTATTCGAATATACATTTATCATGAATGATTTTCTTATAAATCAGTGAATCTCAAGCCTGGCTACACATTAGCATCTCCTGGGAAGTATGTTTCAATTATTGAGGCAGAGCCCAACTGTAGATCAATTGAACTGAAATATCTGAAGATGGGGGCCAGGCATTGTGTTCCTAAAAGCATCCCAGTAATTATAATAAAAGTTGAGAATTCCTATAAATGAACCTTTTAGGTTTATAAAAGAAGAAGCAACTGCCATTATTATCAAGGAACAGAAATCTCATAGAGATGAAAAAACATTAAAAAGGGCATTGTTTAAAATAGGGCATTGTTTCAGGATACATTATTGTTTAAAAGGGCAACTAATTGTATGGCAGTAATAGTAAGTAAAGAAAACACTGAGTCATTTATACATAAAATACTCTAAATTGGCCTTTTCAACCTATGATTCATATTATGAGATGCTTCCATTAAGATAGAATAAGCGGAAGGGTTGAAAGAGGGGAGAATGACAGATGAAGGGACCAGGAGGAAATGAAGTAGGCAGAGTATGGTATCAGGAGATGAGGGTGGTAGGAGAGAGTGACATTTCTGAGGACAGGCGACCAGGATCGTGAAGAGCCATCAAGAGGCAACAGGTGGCGTTTGTGGCAAGGATTCAGGGACAGGAGAGGGGGCAAGAGAAGCTAAGGAAGGAACTGGAGTCAGGGGCAGGTGTCAGAACAATGCCTTGGCCACAGAAAGAGATGGAGCCTCCAATCCTCAGACTGGAGCTGAAGCACCAGGGCTCCCTCCCATGGAATCCGTCAGGAGTCCAGCTCCAGGTGACTAAGCTCCGGAGAGGGCCAGAGCCAGCCATGCACGCAACTGAGAAAGCTAACCCCAGAGATCCTTCACGGTGCCCTTGCCTGGAACATGCTTTGGAGCAGAGCCTGCAGGCGTAGTGTAAGGAGGCTTTTTAGGTTCTGATGCCAACAAAATTTGCTTCCATCCAGGAATTGCTGCTTCCATCACATTCTCCTCTGGCTTAGCCATTTACGTGTCCAGTTTCCCACCACGATGCCCTACTCCTGAGATAAAGGAATTGATCTCCTTTGCTGCCCCTCTCCGAGAGAGAGGGTGCTAGGACTTCTTTAATTGAATAAAGACATTTTTGCACTTGCCTTACCTCTAACTCATAATGAAGGTAAAGTGAAACTCACATCAGTTGCTGGGTGGAGATTCTGGCTTCAGGATGTCCACTCACATATGACCCCAAGGAACGTAGATGTAAAGTCCTCCTGGAAATGACAGAAAAGACTTAGTGAGGCAGACAATCAGCTGGTGTAACTTGATGAGCCAAATTCCCTCCCAATAGGGAAAGAGAGTTGTAGGGAGAGAATGTAGGTCAATCAGCCAGTAGGGCAGTTATTCCCAGACTGGGTTTGGATGTCGGAATCACTTACAGTGTTTTTAAAAAGACACAGATTCTGGGACTTACCCTCTGCGATTCTGACACAGTTGGTAGATCTGGGCCAGGGCACAGTGGATCTGCGTTTAAAAAGCTCCCAGGTGGTTCTGGGGCACACACAGCTAGGTTTGGGAGCTGGAACTACTCCAGTCAATTGCTTTTACTGTCTCTCACCTCATCAAAGACTCTGGCAGCACAGCCTGACTCCTCAGGGACTTGCTGGCAGTCCCAGGCTGGGGTGACGGCAGTGGCACTCTCTTGCTTCTATCTCAGGCGGGCTCACTCTGTCTTCACTCTACTTAGGCAAGGCTATGTGAGCACGAGTTCCTGGGGCAGCCAGGAGAATCTGTCATTGGCAGATGTGTGAAACTCTAATCGCAACCGGTTCTGCTCCAGCTGGCTGTTTCTTGGCATCAATTCAAGAATTCAGGCACTCTGTGGAGGAGGTTCCTTTCTTCTCTGCATCTGGGGATGAATGCCCTTTGCCCAGCAAGGGAGCGGCTGGTGCAGGTGGGGCTGGGGGGCAGGTCAGCCTCAGGCCTAGAGTCAGAGTGACAGAGAGAGAGAGAAAGAGAGAGAGAGAGAGAGAGAGAGAGAGAGAGAGAGAGAGAGAGAAACACATTAACTCACTAGTGCCCATTAACATTTTAGCGCAGACTAATTACTCAGAAAAGGTATTTATTTCCAGTGGTGAGGAAATGAGACAGTGCAGACAGGTTTTCAAGGATTATGATGAGCCTGGGAAAGGGCTCCTGTTGAATGTTTTCTGTCTGGAACGAGGGGTGGGAACGGAGGGTCTCCCAGGCTCATTCCTGCTCTGGCCTGTCTTTGCTCAGGCGGTGAATGTGAATACTGCTTACTCTTCGATGTGCCAGGCACCATTTTAGGTACCAGGGATGCACACAGTAAAGCAGACAGTGAAGCCCGGCTCTGGTGGGTTCATAGCGTGGCACCTGCCATTGCAGCTGCCTGAGGAAGGACGTCCTGAGGGTGGCTGCCTCCGAGGCAGACTACCAGACACTGAATGAGACTCAAAGACCAGTGTTCCTGCCTTCCTGTCATCCTCAGGGTCTGCTCTGAGTGGGAGCAGATGCCAGAGACAGACGATGTCATTCCCGCACGTCGTAAGTACAGTTCTGGAATAGCCCTGCTGTCCATGGGGAGGTGGGGGAGTATTTCTGGGCATTTCAGCTCAGCGGGCATGGCTGTCCCTGGATGACCATCTGATTCAAAGACACTGGTTCTGGGGACATAGGAGTCAACCTCCAGTGTGGACTTAATGAGGAAGTCCGAATGCTTGGAGAGATACCCCAAAATCTTCAAGAATTAAAACTAAGAAAAATATCTAGGAATTAGATGCTGGGTCTGAGTTTAATAGGTGGGTAATGTTATACCAAAGCTTTTGGCTTTGGATTTGTAAAGTATTGGATTCAATAGTAAGAATCTATCTTTAGTTTTTATTGTACAGGAAACTGAAGCAGGCTAATATTGAATATGTAAAGGAAAGGTACAAAGGGATGCCAGGAAACCCTGAAGGAAAAGAATGGCCAATTAGTGTATTTATACGGAAGCTAATTTTCATATGAAAAAATGAGAGATTCTTATTTTATAAATTGACAGTTACTAAGGGCCTACTTTTAGTTATTTGCAGTCTCTCCCTCCTTCTTTCATGGAAAATGAATCAATTTCTCTTCCCTTTTCTCATTCCTTGCATGCCTTCTCTTTTACCTCTCAATTCTGCAAATGCCAGAGTCAAAAAAATCTATTATGCTGAGGGACGTACTGTGAGGACAAAAGCCCTGGATGTTTGTAAAACGAAATCATAGACTCACATGGCTGGTAAGGCATTGGACACTGTTTGGTCCTCTCCACCCCTCTGCCTGTTGACAGAATCACACCTGACCTGCCCAGGAAAACGGGCCTCTTGGCTTTTTGAAGAAGTCTAGAGGAGAGGCTCTGATCTCCCGATAACTTATCCCAAGTCCGATATCGTCATTGGCCCAGATTATTTTGTGCTTAAATCACTCATGAGGAAGCTGAAGTTCATTTCCTTTCTTTTTTTTTTTTTGTCCTTGCTGGAGACAGTGAACAGCTGGTCTCCATCCTCTGAGGAATATTCCTTTAAACCTTGCAGGCCCTTGTTAAATGGCCTCTAGGCTTTCTCTTCCGCAGACTAAGAATCATAGCTTCTTTTCCCCATTCCTCCCGGGTCCTATTTCCCAGCCCCTTTCACATCTTTGTTCTTTGAATGCTCTCAGATTTTTCTGAGATATTTCCCTTTGGAAGTTATTTGAAGGAAAACAACAGAAGGATCTTCAGATGTACTCAGTACTGGCAGGCCTCTCACCTTACTGTGTATGAACCTTGCTGCTCCCATTGGCTGGGTGGCTTCTGGGGCCTTGAGTCCTGGGGCCAGGCTATGCCTGAGGGCTGAGCAGACTGTCAAGAGACCAGCGGTCTCATGGCTGGACCGCAGGCCAGGAGCATGAGGCCCCAGCTCAGCTTGGGGCTCACCTGAACTGAAAACACTGCCTGACATTTGTAAGGCTCCCAAGGACTTACTAAACAAACTTTTGTCCCTGTGTTTTCTCTTATGGACTTCTCTTGGAGAGAATGGGCAATCTAAACCCTGATTGCTTATGGTGAGACATCCTTTTTCAAAAAAGGAAAGAAAAAATTAACACAAAAGTCTAATGGTTTTGTTGAAAACAGTGATGCCTCGGGCACGTTGCTTGTTAAAGTGGGTGTGTGGGTGGAGGCAGAAGTGACCGAGAGTGGAGAAATGGGGTTCAGACGCCCTAGGATGTGTGACTGAGGTTCCAGGTGGACGACTGAGCATGGATAAGGGGAAAGGCCTGTAGGGTAGTTGGAGGGACAGATGTTAAAATAGAAACGAAGGAATCTGCTCATCAGACTTCAGGACCAACTGCGGATGGAGGTGGTAGGGAAAGGCTTGGGAAAGGGCAGGTCTGTAAGTGGGGAGTAGGTAGCTCAAGGGACTCAAAAGTGGAGAGAGAAAGAGAGAGATTAAGTCTAACGTGAGGTCTGAAATTCCAGGATTGGACCGGTAAGGATATTAGTAAACTCCTTAGGCAATGGACGGCCTGAAAGGGAGGGTAGGGAGGACTGAAGAACTCAAGCAGAAAGAGCTTCACCTTGTCACAGACCAAAGAGTTAAAAAAAAAAACACCCAAAAACCAAAATACAAAACTTTATCAAGAGGCTGAGGAATCTGCCAAAGTGAGCTAGGAAGTCAAATAGGAGATAAGACCCTTAGTCAAGTTCATTCAAATAACTGGATGACATGTATCTGTCACTTACCTAATGAGTACAGAGCTGTGATCATGGAGTAGTATAATATTTAAAAAAGTAAACACCAACAATCAAGTAACAGTTGTCACCTTGAAAGTGGTCACCTGTGGTCATTTGTTCTAAAAAATGCAAAGATTTCCATAACCCCTCTTTCGGTTTCCTTTTCTAGGTCTACAAAATAGACAGACCTTCACAGATCTTTATTGGTGGCGAATCTGCTAAGGGTGTATTTGGTTTTGCAGAACAGTTAGAGGTTATTGGAGCCAAGATTGGGAAATAGATGAGTGATCAGGCTGGGAACTGTTAAAGAAAACCAGAGCTGGACAGAAGTTACAGTGTTGAAAATAAATTGTACTTAGAAACTATTATTGCAATAGAGAAAGAGAGATCTCAGTGTAGAACTGGGCTCAATTCCAAATACAGCATGGGCAAGTGGGGATTTATAGCAGAGGTGCTGGGTGGGGGTCGGGGTGGAAAATGACTAAGGGGAAAGAAACATCAGGGGTAAGGAGGGATCCTGGCTAAAATGGTCTAGAATTCTTGCTGATAGCAGGTCAGGTGATCAGATAGCAAGGGCGGGGGGATGAGGAATTTGATTAGATATCAAGGGAGATCAGATACAGCGGGTAGGGTTTCTTGCTAAACTGACTTGGCAGGAATTTTGCTAAAATTGGGTGATGCAAAGACAAGGATTTGGAAGTCCAGAGGTTGAGGCCCAGCTGAAAAGGAGGTTCAGAGGAGCCCAACTAAACTGTGGTCATCTTTGCAGTTTTTTTTTTTTTTTTTTTTTAATCCAAAGTACTTTATAGCGGCACAGTTTGAGTTGGAGACTGAGCTAGGATTTCATCTTTTTGCAATGCTGAGAATCTATCAAATGATTTGGGATCTATATAAGTTCAATGGACTGTTTGACCTCAAGGAATGAATTCTGTATGAGCAATGCTATTGACGTCAGAGAAACCAGTCCACTTTGCCTTCAGTTGTGACTTTGATACATCAGCTTTAGGGGTCCTCCTGGGGTTTGGATAGCCCCACTGCACACACTGACACTTATCTTCCAGGTTACATTGGAAAACACGTTCATCGCCACTTACTCTATTCCTCAAGAATGTACCATTTGTTCAGCTTTCCTTAAAAGATAAGGACAAAGGATGCATACATCTTTTCTATTTCTGTGTTTCACTAAAAAATGTGTGATGCGATCGTTATGTTCAAGTTTTCTCTAAGAAAGCGTCTGTCTCTTTATCTAAATTTAACTCTTTAACCTTCTTTCTCCCAATCACTCGTGTGGATTAACCAAATTGCTGATTGCTTACACATTTTTATTGATCCTATGGACTACTGCATATTCACCAAGAATGCCTTTCCTAACTTTTAAGCCTTTAGTTTGTGTTTAAAATGATTGTTCTGGAACGAACTCCATCTTCTTTACATGTGTCATTTGCAGATTAATTTTACATAGGATATAGTATTCTTTGTACTCAATGATTCTTGTATATATAGTTTATGCAGAAATAAGATACATTTCTTGATCACAACTTCTTAATACTATTAAAAAATTCAACTGAGTACATTTTAAAGATCTTATTGACTTAGTGATTCATGAATAGAGCAGCATCCAATTTAGCAGATAGAATGGAACTCGGATGAGCTCTACGAAAATGAACGACTTCTTATAGGCAGAGGGAGCAGGAAGAAGGGAGTTATACTAGACAAAAAAGCGGGTTGGTTATTGCAACGGCACGTTCCTTTAGGGGAAGACAGGGGTTTATCAGTCAGATGATCTAACTAGTGCTAATCAGGCTATTCCTGATTGACTGGTTTAAGATTCCATTTCTGAAAGAGCTGAGCTGTAATTAAGTCTTGGTTTGGGGACATGGAGCTTAGTCTAAGCAACACAATTTTGGTCCTGTTGTCCTGTTTTTAACAATACAGATTGACCAACTTTGAGGGGAGTGAGGTGGGAAATGGACAACAGAGCCAGCTTTCATTGAATTATCACTAAAAGCCAAGAACAAATGATTACCTCATTTAAATTTACAAAAGCCTATGAAGTAGATATTATCATTCCTATTTGGTGGAAAAGAAAACCAAGGCTTTGAGAGGTGAATTACTTGCCCAAAGTTACACAGCTAGTTAGTGGTAGGGCCACGATTCTAGCTCAGGGCTGGCAGGTTCTAAATCCTAGGAAAAGCCATCTAGATGTTTTATATACCAAGAATCCACATTGTTACTAAAATGGTTTGTCTCGTAAGGAAGCTGTCTCCTTCTGTCTTCCACAGACAGAGCATTCTGCAAAATGGCATCTACTTATAATCCTAAAGGGAGGCACTCGGTCATCTGTTAGTCTTGTATTTCTTCCAATCATTACAACTTTTCTTCACAAGACTTATTTTTCATGCTCCTCATAACTTAGGGTATACTTTTTGGGAACCTAATACATTCACAATTGCATTAAAAAAAACCCAAAAACCAAAAAACAAACCCAAAACGTCATGGACCACAATACGATGTGATATTCCATTGTGTCAGGTAAATACAGATGTTTTTATTGGGACACTGATTTCATGTAGACTCCACCTTTGCCCTTACTAGCACTGTGCTGCTGACTCATATAATGTGTGTGTGTGTGTGTGTGGTCAGCTTTGGCCCTTATATCTTTTTCTGCCATTCTTGCCTGCGAAGGACGAATATAGCCAGCCACAGGCAGAGTGTTTTTGTGAAGGAAAATGCATGTGGGAAGGCTTTGAGGAAGGGAAAAGAAGGCTAAATGTGGGGAGATTACAGTTAGCTGGGGACAGTGGCCCAAGATGGTATTGAAGAGGCAGCCAGATGCCAGAGTTAGTCTAAATCTTTCACATGAATTAACTCACTTGATCCTTACAACAATCGTATAAACCAGGTGCTATTATTATCCCCTTTTTACTAATGTGAAAACAGAGACCCAAAACGTTAAGTAACTTTTCCAGGGAAGTTCACTTACTAGAGAATTGTTGAATGAAATAAAATGCATTAACTTTATAGTGTTGGTTTGAACGTGGGGGGATTTTTATTTCTCAACACGCAGTGGGGTTGATTTCTGCATTCAGGCTTTAAATACCTTAAAGTGTCTTTAAATACCTTAAAGCATAAGAATATGTCAGGTGAATTGGTTAACGAACCTCACCTTTCTCCTTCAACAGTGATTCATTGGCACTCTGACGAATTTTTGTTTGAATGCTGTTTTACTGTTCCGCTGTAAACTACGCTTTTAATCTTTAAAGTCCGGAAATAGCAATGCCCTAATTTCCTAAGCCACGATGTCTCAACTCCTACCTAGTTCTATCTTTAGTAGTAAGTCATAGCTCTAGTGTCACTTTGGGCCAGTTACTTAAACAGAGCATTGAAGAACCATCAGGTCTGATATGATTATGCCTCAAAAAAAGCGAGACGTTGGAGGGTAATGGACACTTCATAAAACGTCAAAACCGGTTGGAGCACTTCACATGTTCTGAGTCTGAGAACTTCGCTGTGGCACACAGACAGCGCCTGACGCGGCGTGCTTCTGGGACATGAGTCATGAAACCAGACACCTGTTTATATACATATTTAAGTGAATATCATTAAAGTACAAAATATCCCTTTAAAGATGACACCCTGACATCTCCCTCTTCCTCATTTCCCATACCCAATCCATCCTTAACTCCCACTGGTTTTGCCTCCCATTTCTGGAATCTTCCCATTTCTCTCCCTCTCTATCCCACCACTCTAGTCTTGGCTCTAATTCTCTCTCACGTGAATTGTTTCAGTAGCATCTGAACTCGTTTACCTTTCTCCACTCTGATTCCATCCCTCTCATCATCCCTGCGTGTTGCAGCCCTGGTCCCTCTCAGCCACCTCCTGCCTCCGCCCCAAACTTCCTGTGCCCTGTGCTCCCCCACGCTGACTTCCTGTGCCCTTTACCATCCTCATTCTGCCTATCACAGCGCCTTTACAGAGTGGACCCTCCCCTTGTAATACTCTTCCATTGTCTCCTCTCCTTCCATTGTCTTCCACCTGTCAGCTTAGGGGCCACCTCCTCCGGGAAGCTCTCTTTGATTAAGTCAGCCTCCCACATCTTTAGAAGTTGGAACTTTCCATTTACTTTGTGATTACAGATTAATGTTTTATTTTGTCCATCAGAACTTAAGGGGACCATGCCTTTTTGTTTGTTTGTTTCTTCTCGACAATATCCTCAGGGCTTAGCCAGAGGCTGGCACACAGTAGGGGCTTAATAAATATTTGTTGAATGAAGTGTGCAACGTTCTGAAAGGAGCTATGCATTTTGTGCAATTTTGTTAGCGTGGAACTGGCTCATTCTAAGTGCTCTTGAAACACTGCCCCATTCCAGCCCCAAGCTGTGGTGTGAAGGGTGCTGAGCAGCTGCTAGGAGCCCTGGTGAAACCAGCCTGTCACCTGCCTTGAAGGCCCAGTGAAGAAATGCACATGAGACGCTTCAGGAGCTAGAATGTTCTTTAGAAATGCAAGATATTATTGTGGGTCAGATTGACGAGCTGAATCACTCCGGCTGACTTGAAGACATGCTCATGGATTATACTGAAAATTAGAGTCTGTATTGTCTTGAGTGAGTAGAAGATTACGTGAGATCTTTGGACCAAAGTCTCTCCTTTTTTTGTGAGAGCCAGAAGTAGAACAAGTTACCAACAGTAGAGAGATGCAAAAAGCCGTGATTTCCTCATGATAACTAACTGTTGTGCCTTGAAATGCAGTTTGCTTTCAACTCTGCGTTTTCTCAGGAGCAGCCCTTGTCTCTGCCCAGTCTGAGGGTAGAATGTGGAGAGGCCCACTTCCAGCAATCATTCCAGGGGGCTCGGCATTCCGTATGTGGGATTGTGATCCATGAGGTTGGGCCACCAGGGCAACAGGGACCTCTGTAGGCTGTTCCTGCAAAGGGACAGCAGCTGCACCAGCTTTGGAGACGTTAGAGACAAATCCATGTAGGGGGTGGAGGGCTAACTGTAGGGGGAAAGAGAAGGAAGGACAGACAGACTCAGCCAGATGCCTTCACCTCAGGGAAAGGTTTGATTCTTTGATTGCTGCATTTAATAACATTGACATTTTAATGCCAGGGGAGAGGGCGGGGGAGCTTGGATGGGTGACTGCTGTCATTGTGGGGTTCTGGGCTATTTTCTGCAAGGCTGCATGAATACAAAGCCTTCATCTGAGATGACGTCAGAAACTTAATTAAAGTAATAAGAAATAAGGCTTTTATAGCAAAGGGGTGGAAGTGGGGTGGGGGTGCAGAAAGATCCTATTTCTTGGTCCCGACGATGCCCTGGAGAATCATCCATTCATGTGTTGGTCAGGCCTGTTCTCAGGACACTTTGCTTTCTTGGTATTCATGTTGCTGTCCAGGTTCAGGACGTAGGGAGACCTGGGCACTGAACTTTAAATCTAGGCAAGTCAGACATAATTAAGACATCAAAGGGCCCAGCAGATAAATAGTGTAGGGGCTATGACCACATGAGTGTGCAGTTTTACTTGACAAAGTTACAGATACTAAGAACCTAACTTAGACCAGGGTGGAATGTCTGTGATTGACGAGAACCAGGCTCACTGAATCGCCCTCCCTGGTGCCCTTCGGAATCAGGCGCTGACCTGGGTATCTCAGTCAAGTGCATAACTTCTCGGAGTTTCCTCCCACCTCGTTTCCCAGATGAGACTATGCAGTGCGTCTCTGGAAAATCGGTTCAGCATTGTCTTAAGGAAGAGTAAGCATCCTTACAAGGATTGTTTCTGGTGTGCCATGTGACAGTGACGGTGTGGTGGATGACGCAGACTGAAGACAAAAGAAGTCCATCCTACACCACGCCATTGGCTTATTGGCCTTGGTTCACTTTTCTCTGGGCTCTCCCTTCACCTTCCCCCATGGCTGTAACTTGTGAGGGCCTGGTTCCTTTACCTTTGAGGAAAGAAAAACAGACTGAGAGGGTGCAATTCAACAGTTCTGAGGTTAGAACCCAGGTAGGCTCCTTGAAGGACTGGCTTCATCTATAAGATTAGTTGAGAAGGAGATGACAGAGATTGCGAGTACCAAGCCTTCTTAATAAACTTTTGAAATTAAAAAGCAAACTATATATATATTATTTGTGAGACATTTTTTTAAAGACATCATCATGTATGTGTAGTTTTTAAGTGAGAATTTATATACTTGAGCATATCATTTCACAAATTCTGTTTTCATATGCTCAGGCCAGTGGTGGAACAGAAGGCATCTAAAAAGAAGACAGTGTCAGGGAGAGAAACACCTTTCCTCTATTCTGTGTAGTTTTTTTTTTCTTCACTTGGGGCCTGCAAATTAAATTGACAAAGGACAGGTTAGCAAGGGAAGAAAACAGGTTTAATTACATTCTGAGGCATGGCAGTTCACAAAGAAATGTGACTCAAGAAGTTGGTTAGATTTGGGGGCTTATATACCATCATAGCAGGGGATGTGGAGCGGGCAGGGGGCACTTCTAGGAGAACACATGACTTTTTTGAAAGATAAATGGGCCCCTAGGAGAACAGAAGGGAGATATGATAGTTCTATGAAAATGCCTGGTTGGGTGGGCGCTTCTGTCTCCTAGAAGAGATTAGAGTTCCTCTCTGAAAAGGGATATATAACAATCAAGTTCTTTGGGGAGGCTATGCTTTTGGGAAGATAAGGGATTTCAGGAACTCAAATGCTTTCAGCTCAAAATAATTCTTATGCCAAAGTGGCATATTTTGGGGTGGCATATCCTATTCTATTTCATGAATATC
Organism: Rhinolophus ferrumequinum; assembly: GCF_004115265.2. Taxonomy (NCBI): domain Eukaryota; kingdom Metazoa; phylum Chordata; class Mammalia; order Chiroptera; family Rhinolophidae; genus Rhinolophus; species Rhinolophus ferrumequinum. The sequence continues at coordinate 6,417,554 of NW_022680355.1, read as the reverse complement.
TGGAAACCTAAGATCCAGAACTCTCTGTTCAAAACTCTCCAATGACTTTTAATTTTGTTTAGCATGAAATCCGAGTCTTTACCATGGCCCCTTTCCTCTAACCTCGCCTCACCTGGTGCTGCTCCGCCAACGGGCCAGGGGGACTCCTGTCCCAGACATCAGTGCTTGCTGTGTCCTCGGCCACTGGAATTACTTGGTCCCAGAGGTTCCCAGATCTCCAGGGAAGGTGAGGCCTTGTCCAGCACCCTACCTAAGGATCCCATTCCTGTCTTTCCACTTTCTTCTTAGCACATCTCCCATCTGATATATGTTTACCTGTTCACGTGCACTGGAATGCAAGCTTTGTGAAAAAAGGTGAGATAGAAGAACCATCGGCAGTCAGGGACATGGCCACGGTCGAGGGGATGAAGGCTGAGACCATAACCAAAGCCAAAGAAAATAACTTTAAAATAGCTAACAAACAAATTCAAACTGCAGAGCCTGCCAAGTTTAACTGCCCAAGTACAGGGGGCAAATCAGCTCTGACTCAGAGACATCGATCGTCCCCAGCGTAGCGCAGCTCAGGGGCATTCCACTTTCAGACCCCCCCTCTCTTTGGAGAGCTCTTCTCTTGTGCTTTACAATAAAACTGTACTGCTTAAAACCTTGCCTCTCTGATCCGCGTTTCCTGCGAGATCACAATCCCAGGCACACACCAGGATCCTATATCGAAGGGCTGCCTTCACTTTTCTGGCCCCACTGGCACATAGTAGGTGTTCAATAAATTGTGAGCAGGGCAGACTCAACCGCTGTTCCTCAGAGAGTTTACTGTTTAGAGGGAGAGCTGACAGGGAAAAGATACCTAATCCATGGCCCCGTCCGTGGCAGGCGGGGTAGCTGTTGTCCTGGGTCTGCAAGAGCCCCTTGCCTAGTGCACAGCTCCCCGAGATTGCAGTGCAGGTAGAAGGAACACACCTTTGCTCTTCTCACCTTTCCATCTGTTCCAATGTCTAGGTTTCTAGAATTAGACTGAGTAGAAGCCTTGGAATACTGTTCCCTATGGAAGACCACTTGGTATGAATGTTTTGTCTGCTTTCCTTTAATTCCCTGAAGATTCAAGGAGCATCATTTTGTCAATTTAAAAAATAATGTCTTGTTTGTATGCTTTTTTCGTTGAAGTCCTGGTGTGGTTTATATGAATGATGATGATGATGTTGTCACTTGGTGACGTGACGGACACTAATCCCCCACACTGACGTCTCTCTTCTTTCAAGGAAGCCTGCTTTCTCCTTCAGCAATCTCCTCTGTTACTCCATGGGGTTCCCAAGGTAACAAATTATTCTTCAGCCGCTCTCATCTGGATTGACAGACTAGTACAGGGGCTATATTATGTTGACAATGGGTTCATAAATGGATTGAGTTAAGATAGCTTTTCCTAACATTTATGTATGTCCTCCTCAACATTGAGTATGGCATTTAACACAGAGTAGGTGCTCAAAAATTAGATGACTTGATATCCTTAACACACAGACAGACACACAAAGAGAACTGAAAAGTAGATTTCGACAAAAGCTACAATCTTGGATGAGCATTAATCGGGACTGTTTCTCTTTCTAATGTCGTATTGTTGTTAAATCCAGTGATGGCGGGATATGTATTTCCTAAGAATTACTTCTTATTTTACATTGGCTAAGGCCATCCTTCAGTTGCTTGCAAATAACTTTCTTACGAAAAAGACAAGAAGATATAACCTCAAGAATGAATTCTCAGAGTGAAGGAGATGATGAAGCTTAATGGGTGTAATAACAAAGGTAACAGTAATTACAGCACAATATTGCCAATGCGAAGTTTGGCTTCAAATGCTTTACATAATCCTTTCGCTGTGTCTTCACAATAACTGTCATGTAGGAATTGTCATTCCCATTTTCTGGAAGAGGGAACAGAGGTTTAGAGAGATTGTGATTTAAATGAAAATTGGAGAAAGAAACTAGAGAGGAGTCTGGAATTCCTGCTGGGCTCCTTTGGGAAGATCGTTAACCTCTCAGGGTCTTTTCCACAGATTTTTGGGATTGTTTTGCCATCTCCTAGGGGACCAACTGGCTGAAGGAGATTTATAATTGTTTTCAAACTTCCTAGGCTCAAAGCACTTGTGCTAAACGTCAGGGGCCTTGATTCTTTCCAGCTCCATGTGGCAGGAACAGCTTTCCAAACCTGAATCCAAAACACTTTATGTACATTCATGTCAGGAATTTCCTTATTGTGGAAACATGGTGAATAGCTCTTGGGCAACGAAGTGAATGGATAGTCAGCAAAGAGCCATTTAAACAAAGCTGTGCATCCTTCTGCTGGAAGGGGGAGGAACCCAGGAGCAAGCGTTCCTCAAGGAGGAAACAGCTCCAGACCTAAAGCTTGGCAAACAGGTCTGCAAGCTGTAGGGAATCTCTTTTTTAAAAAAACTAATTGCTTTTGAGTGCACTGGAGCTGCATCTGAAGCCTATGGTGGATAGGCCAGTGGCCGTGCAAAGGCACTGGGGCAGGGCCCACGGGTGGCATTGCCACATGTTAAGATTGAGCCCACTGTGGACATTCATTCTGTTTGAGTGAATGTGCCTTGCCATGGCTGCCATATGAAGTGAAAATCTGCTCTAATAGTCCCATGGAAGAGGAGGAGAAGAGAGATGGAGGGAAGGGGTGCAGGGCAGGCAAGGGTAGGATGGCAGGAAGGGGAGGGCCTGGCAGGAGCATCCCCTGCACCAGCTTTCTGGTTACTTTTAGCATCGTGGACCGTGAGTGTACCAGGTCATCTTTCCTTCTTTCTGCCACTCTTGTTTTTACTCTTTCCCTCTCACTTCCTACAAATATTTGATATTGGAAATACAGAATTATAAAACTGCCCATTGTAGGGGAGGAAAAATAATTTTCCCTCTACCCTTCTGATTTCTTGGCTGAGACCAATAAAAGACAGATTAACAGGAGAAAAAAACCCCAGAAGTTTATTGACATGTAGACCTACATGGAGGTGTGACAATTAAGTTCGCGAACTTGATGCAATGATGTTGCTGACCTTTTTTGATATCAGAGGGATTATTCTTATGAATTTGTACCAACTGGACAAATAGTTAACCAAATTTACAATTTGGAAGTGCTGAAAAGGCTGCATGAAAAAGTAAGACGACCTGAACTTTTCTCCAACAATTCATGGCTCTTGCATCACGACAATGCACCAGCTCACACGGCACTGTCTGTGAGGGAGTTTTTAGTCAGTAAACAAATAACTGTATTGGAACACCCTCCCTACTCACCTGAGCTGGCCCCCAATGACTTCTTTCTTTACCCGAAGATAAAGGAAATATTGAAAGGAAGACATTTTGATGACATTCAGGACATCAATGGTAATACACCGACAGCTCTGATAGCCATTCCAGAAAAAGAGTTCCAAAATTGCTTTGAAGGGTGGACTTGGCTCTGTTGTCGGTGCATAGCTTCCCAAGGGGAGTACTTCGAAGGTGACTGTAGTGATATTCAGCAGTGAGGGATGTAGCACTTTTTCTAGGATGAGTTCACAAACTTAATTGTCAGACCTCATATACATGAGAGACCCAGGGAAAGATGGGTAACTCCAAAAGGTGGCTTAGAATTCAGGCCTAAATACTATCCCAACAGGGAAAGGGAAAGGGAGGAGACATAGGCCTTTTAGGGGAGAGTAAATGATTTTTAGGAAAGATGAGGGTCCTTAGAGCAATACATGGGAGGTATGATAATTTGTGACAGTTTGTCTTGTCTCCTGTGGTTAGAGTCCATCTTCCCCAGTTGATGAGACTCCCAGGGAGGGCGTCTGTGACAATTGAATTCCCTTTCGAGGATCTGTCTTTAGGCAGATGAGGGGAGTTCAGAGAAAGCCTCTCCCTGTATTTGCTGTTTTTCAAGTGCCTACAGCTCGAAATAAGCTATATACCAAAGCAGCTTATTTGGGGGCAGCATGTTCTGAATTCCTGTAGTCATATTTTGGGGTGACATATTCTGCTACCCCTCACCATTGAAAACATGATTGGTGGCGGCGTTTGTGCCAGTGGATCTCTCTGAACCACTTGTATAAGGGAGAAAAGCTCACTCACATATTTTTGCCTCCAAGCTCTGTGCCACTTGGTCCGAGCAGAGGATGAATGTAGATCTTGGAAAGGACGGAACTGTGAAAATAAATGCAACACGTTGGTGTCGATCATTTCTTTTCAAAGATGTAAGCAGTGATTTAAAAAAAAAAGAAGCCAATGTTAAACTATTTCATAATGTAGAGAGAAAATTTTAAGAGGGAGTCGGCTTATGGGTGTGTTTATTATTCACAGAGGACGCTTCTCAGGAGGAGCTGAATTGCTCCGGAGAAAAGGTTCCGCCTTTAACTTCACTTCAAGTCATGAGTTTTACTGTGGGACTAGTTGGAAGGGACCGAGCTATGACTCTGTGACAGCTGTTCCTGGTGGGAAAGTGGCGACCGGGCAGTCAGCTCTGTAGCAGATCGTAGAACACAGGGCCAGCTTGGCTCGTGTGAGAAAGCAAATATCCGATAAGTGAGTTACAAGACTAGTGAGAAAACTCAGCAATTGCCCTTGGACACTGATGTGACTGTCCTTGACACTTCTTGCCTTTTCTAGATTTCTACAAGTACTTCCTTTTCTAAAATCAGCCAGCCGATTTTTCTTCCAGACCAGTCAGGGGGTAAATTCTGTTATCCGATAATCCTGGATAAAGCACCATGAGAGGCAAAATTCACTTTTCTTTCCCTCAACTTTGAAGTAGTCTCGTGCTCATCACTGTGTCAGTCTGTGAAAAGCCAACCTGATTTTGGTGATCCATTGATATTGAGATTAACCTACTGTCCTCTTAAGTAACGGAGAGTTTTTGGAAAATTGACCTGTGAACATTCAGACAGTATTATTGTAACGATACTTTCTCTGTGCTGCTAGGAAATGGACAGTCCTTACTTTCTGAGGTGGAGGTAGGAAGATTGTGGGACAGATGTGCACAGTTATTGTCCAGTTCTTGACCATTTTGGCCCTTTTATAACACCAAAGAAATCCCCATTCTAAACACAACTGGAGACACTAAGGGAACTGACGAATGTGTGGCAAACTGGGTGTCAGTCACTGTTAATGGGCCATGACCGATGGGAACCTTTCTGCCTCTTTCATGTTCACCCTGAAGGGTTTTTTTTTTTTTTTTTTCTTAATGAAAACGTGCTAGGAGGGAAAGGTTGGGATAATAATTTCCTTTCTTTCCCTTATGTTGGCTTCGGCAGGCAAGTTCTCCTTTAATGAAAAGCATGATGGGCAAGTGTGAGAGCGTCCAGCTTGAAGCCTGAGACAAAACCCTATCCGGGAATGCCCGCCATCCACCGAGAGATGCAAAGCGGACTCCCGGACCCAAGGGAGCCACCACGACTTTGCCGTGCTCACTCTTCCAAGCCTAGACCCTCAGAACGGAAGGTTTTCAAAGAAGCAGGGTGTGTCGCTGCAGCTGCTGCTTCAAACAAAGGCAAACAGATTAAATTAATTTAGGCTTCCAAATCAGTCCCATTCTCTAATTCATAAAATACTTCAAACACGGTGAGAAATGTCATCTCCCAGATGATTGCGGCTAATCCACTTGATCTCTATTTTCCTCTTGCATCTGAATACAAACTATCAAGACATACCTCACCGGTCAAAATAAACTCTTCTTTCCAAAGGCTTGTTTCCTAAGAGTCTTCCCTGCTCTGAACACAAAACAAACTCAGTTTCTGACTCGCTGAAGGGGCTGAGTGCAAAAAAGAAGAACAATGTTCTCATTACCGTCTGTTAAATGAACAGCGCTCGGCAATTAAAAGGTATGGCCTGTGGAAACACTGCAAAAACAGCAGTTAGCCCCATTGTCTTCTCATTAACAAGATTGTTATTTTAGCTCTCCAGGTACCAAGCCTAAGAAACAAAACATTCTTGGCTCCTAAGCACTCCAGGAAAATAAGGAGTTGCTGACAGCTAGGACTTGCGGAAAGGACCGTTTATACTATAAATAAATTCGCACATCCTTGTGGTTGCAATAAATACACTTCCACACCCATTCTATTGGACTAGATGAAGAAACCATTTAAAGGGACATCAAAGTCCTGCCCTAGCAAACAGCGCTTGTCCTACTTAGGATGTCAAAGCGGTGGCTGCTGAGTAATGAATTCCCAAGGGACAGAGAAATTTGGATTTTTTTGTTCCCCTGCCGCATGCTCTGTTGTCCACGCCACCGACGTAGCATTGGAACGGACCGCGAAGGGACCGCAAAGACTGTTATTTGCACTCAGCCTGAGTTCTCGCTGCTTGGCAATCGTTGAAAAAATGATGACCCAAATCTTTACCATTTGCCAAGTGTGAGTACTTTGTGGCAAAGAGGAATGCTGCTGTCTTTGATTCCGCATTCCTCCTGGTTTCCCTGTGTGGGTGGAAAAACGGCCAAGAATGTAAGTGATTCAAATTCTCTTATGTTCCAAAGAAACAACAAAGCACTACATCTTTCCGGTTCTGTCAATTCAATTTGACGTTTGATGCTGATGTGCTTTTCTTTCACAAGATAGATACCTTCATCGTTTTTCTTATGACGTCACTAGGAGAAGTAAAACACTGATTTCCTCTTTAGCTCATTGGGGGGGAAAAGTCCCTTTTAACAGAAGAGGCACAAGGGATGTTTTTCTTAATTGTAAAGAAAGTATTTACGGTAAGATTAAAAGTATAATTGCAGTTGCTTAAGGCTTGAACAATTTTCAGAAAAAAAGTCCCTAAAGTTTCTTTCTCAGTAAATTTCTCAGGGGTCTATGTTTATTTTAACTCAAGCCATAAATTTTCTTCCTAAATGCAGTCTTTTGCATTGACGTTAGGCAGTGTGAGAGACTAAGAAGATCGTGCAATTTCAATGATATGCTGGTTTACATTTTACTTTAATGGCTAACTTGCATTTTCAGGATTTTGCTAGATAAGACCATCCAGTGCTTTGTTAATTAAAACCTAATCTTGGAAAACATGTAAATCTTATACAAAATAAACACATGCCCTTAAAGTAGTTGTTTTTGATGAAAGTCTCCCAAGAGATATCCTGTGTGGAGAGAAAAATAAAACCACTTTCAGCTAGAGAGAACCAAACACCAAATACCTTGAAAATCAGATGTTTTGCTGCTTATTAAGCCAGATTTAAGAGCATTACTAAGTTATAGCCTGACTGATTTTTCACTTTTTTGGACGAAAAACAAGTCTGGGCATTAAACTTGTGACAGTAATTATCATCTGCATGTGGATTTAATTATGAACAAAAGTTAAGGATTTTATTTTTCATAATTATCATCATCATGATCCAATTTCCATGTCAAGCCTGGCGCTGAGCAGGAAGGATTGCAAGTGGCTTCCAGCTCCCCCAGGCTTCTTAGCCTTCAGTGGCACCCCTTTCTTCTCCTTGTCCAATATTTCTTCTTTTAGCTTCTAGTGGGACCTGCTGAAAACTGGGTATTTGGGGGAACTCTGTAAAGCTCTGAAGTAGAATAACAACTTGCATGAGGCCGAGGAGAAAGGCATCCTCCAGACCCAGGACTGGAATCCAGTATGGGGAAATGTGACGGTACCTTTGCTTGTCTATGCGACCAGCAAGGACGGTTGTTTCAGAGTCCTGCGTGTCTCGTGTGTGTGTGTGTGTGTGTGTACACTCATGTGTGTTTCGGTGGTGTTGGGAACCACAGTGAATCAGGTGGCTCCTTTGCCTCTCTTTTGAAATCTGTATTAAATGTATTGAGGTGACATTGATTAATAACTTTGTGTAAATTTCAGGAGGGTAAGTTTATAATATGACATCTGTATACTCGATTGTGTGCTCTCTACCTGAAGCCTAGTGTCCTCTGGTCACCTTGTATTTGACTCCCTTTACTCTCTTCGTCCTCCTCCTATCCCCGTGCCCTCCTGGTGACCTCTCTTTAATGTTAGGTCGTTTGTAACCTGCTTTCTTCCAAAATGACTTGAGGTAGCTCACAAAACAAACAACAGGGTAAAAATCAAGAAAAGTAAGAGAGAAAGTAAGTCTAGAGCAAGGATTGGCGAAGTCTTTCTGTAAAGGACCAGATGGTACAGACTTTTGGCCTTTCAGGCCACATGGTTTCTGCAACTATCAATTCCACTGTTGTGTTGCAAAAGCAGCCACAGACAATAGTCAAATGGACCTTTATGTTCATTGGCACAACAAACAGCGGGCTGGGTTTGCCCATAGACCATAGTTTTCTGACCCTTGGTGTAGACGTAAAATATTAAAATTAAACTAATGAAAATATATTACAGTGAACTGTACAACTGAAGGGTCTGTATAATTGCTCAAAGGTGTCCAGATTTACTTATGAGTTTCCCAAAGGTCAAAGCAAAGAGGAAAACTGGGTGTATATTGAGAAACGACGCTTTCTGTGAGATTAGCACATACCAGTTGCTGTGGAGAAGTTGTGGGCATCGTGGCTTTGATAACAGCCTCAACGTCCTGCAACAGGGGCGTTATGTAGCATAAGGGACGCATATCCTATTTTCCACAGCATCACATTTTCAACAGCCAGTTCCAGGGAGCTGTGGTTACCATCCCTCTAAGGGATCCAAGGGCATGGTTCCAAAGCACAACAGATCAGAAAAACGAACCTGAGGACACGGGCACTTCACGCAGATTGCTGGTGGTCTGGGCTTGAGTCAGTGTCGAATGGAGACCATTTAGTTGAAGGAAGGAGCTGCCCGCTTGTCTTCCAGACAGTCTTCTTTGGATACTGAGTTGTTCTCCTCACACCCAGCTTCAGGCAGGTGTTGGGATTACCCTCCTTGTAGCTACAAGGCCCTCCCTCATTCAACCAGGGGCAGTTATGGTCCTGTTCGTCCTTCCAGGCTCAGGACTAATCAGTCTTAGGTCCCAATTCCTGCTCTGTCGTGAAACATAAAAAGAAGTCGGATGGTAATTATTTTCATATCTTGTTATTACTTTACCCCCTTGATGACTGGTGTCATATTGATGATCATTGATTTTGGGGTTTCTAGGTGCCAGGTACTTGGCTAAACACCTAAGCTGTGCTTCATCTCATTTCATTCTCACAACCATACGGGAATACGTGCTACTATCCCTGCTACTAGTATTCCTTTCCTTCAGGTGAGAAAATGGAGGCTCAGAGAGATTAGTAGCTTGCTCAGCATCACTGATGTGGTATATTAATATGACCATAGGCTCTGTCTGCCTCTTTCCCAAGTCCCTTAACTACCGTGTGTCTCAGTAGAGTTCTCATGACTTCCTGGCTTCCTGACCTTGACGTGCCTCTGCTGACTTACTTCCCAGTCATCTTCATGGTTCCCTGGATGCGAGAGCTTGCTTGTCTGTTACTGGTTACTTCTGGATGTGGCTCTTCAGCATCTAGAACCCTTCCCAGGCCTTGGGGTCTCATCCTAGCATCCGGCTCAGGTTTTCACCTTAATTGCTTGAATCGTTTACTTGGTTTGCACTTTCAGTAATCCTCAGGCCCTCACCTTCTGCCTCCCACCATCCTTTCTTGGCAATACTTGACATTACTGCTACCTCCACCCCAGTGTGAACAAAGATGGAATTTCTGTTCCTCTGTAATTCCTACAATCTTTTAAAATTTCTTTTATTGGGGAATGTTGGGGAACAGTGTGTTTTTCCAGGACCCATCAGCTCCATGTCAAGTCATTGTTTTCAATCTACTTGTGGAGGGCGCAGCTCCCTGGCCCATGTGGGAATCGAACCGGCGACCTTGGTGTTATGAGCACTGCACTCCAACCACTGAGTCGCCCAGTTCCTACAATCTTTATAGCTGTGGTCTACATCTGGTTTTCTAAAGGCCAGTGACAGGAAAGGCCTTTCAACCTTATGGTGATGCATGTAAGATAACATGTGGAATAGTAGAATATCATTCTGAATATGGCAATTCTCTTCAGACAGAATCTCAACGGAGATTTCATAATAATATCAGTAGCATTTCTTTGGCTGGCCGTGCCCCACAAATGGAGAACATTAGTAATTTTCCAAGACCAGCTTTGGGTTACAAAGAATGTTATTAAACAAACTAGTAAAGATATAAAGATTCCTGAAATGGCAAGCATTTTCTGTCCCCAGGGATGAAAACCAAATATGCTGTTCACATTGCAGACATGTATAACCTATTGGACTGTTTCAAGAACACAATGGGATGGAATCAGTGACGAAGAAAGAATAGAAAATAAAATCCATTCATTAATTCATTCAGTCATAGGCTGAGAGAGAGCCAAGGTCATAGCTAGGAGGATAATCTGAGGGCCAGGTCTAAAGAGAGGGAGAAACCCGAAATGGAAAAATGAGCAATAATGTAAAAAGCCAGAAATCATGAGAGCTTGGAATGTGGCCTGAGTGGGTCAGGGTGAGAAGTTCAAAATTCAGACCCTGGAAGCACTGAACTCTTACGTGGCATGGGGGCCAGCTTGGCTGCCTAGAGCATAGGGACCAAGGGTGGTGACTCGTGACCCCTTCATGGGATGGTTCACAAGTTGCAAGAGTTATGCCTTTGCTATATCAATTGATGCCTTACTCACTTCTTACAGGATCTGAAATCTCATTAAAATAATAACTTTAGACACTTCCTGGAAGTGCAATAGCTTATCTTGAAAAATTTCAGTGGAGCCTTATAAGTTGTACCAATTATCTACTTGGTTAATGGCACATTTGTGTAATGACGAATCTATTCTTCAAAAACCAGAAAATTAAAATAGTCCTTCTCACACTGCAAACTTAAACTTGAAATAATGTCATAGTGACCCAGTTAGGATGGTGCTTCTTATTGCAAAACACTCAATCAGTTCACAGAAGCAGGATAAAAACATGTCATAACCTAGTGTGAGATTTGTTAATCTTTCACAATCTCAGCAGAATCAGAAGCCCATAATGTTGGTGGACGAATTGGTGAGATGTTGGCTTGTATGTGAGGGGTGTTTGTCTCTTTACTTGCCCACCTTTGGGGAAGCTGTGTTAGGGAGAGAGATGAAACTTCCCTAAGCCCTTGAGGGAGAAACTTCTTCAGAACAGAACCAAATTTGGCAAGTCTCTGAGGTCTGGAGTGAAATACAATAAAATTTGCATTTATATAGCACTCCTTATGCTCTTGCTTTATATGTGCTATCCATATTAAATAAAAACACAATTAAGAGTTAGTTCTAAAATACCAGGTCAAACATATCAAACAAAATCAGGAATGGCAATTAGTGCTAGAATACCAGAACAAACAGATGGCTATTGAGTTTGGATTTAAGAAGAGAAATAGGATGTGCCAGCTGCATATCAATAGAGGAGCAATTCTGGAGCTTAGGCTGACATGGGCTGGACGTTGGGCTATAGAAAGAACCAAGTTGGGACAGTGATCAGGCCGATGCAGAGGAATTATTAGAAGTAGTGGGAATTCATGCAGCTTAATAACTGGGCACATGCCATATGCCAGGTTCTGTGCCCTATGCTGAGGACCCAAAGACACTCAGACTTGAATCTGTCTTCAAGCCACGTAGAGTCCAGTTGAAAAAAGAACGTATGTGTGAAACCGCTAGAAGGACTTTTGTGACTTGTTGCAATGTAAGACTTTATTCCAGGTTTAAAAGGAAGCCCGTGCTGCTGGACCTAAAAGCTGAAAAGAAATTCAGCTCAAGTCCCTTATCTGGTTTTTATCTGCTCTGAAACCCCAAAAGCTCTGGAAACCAAAAAGATTTTCTTAAGCTGGAGCTGAAACTTTATGATCTTTATCTATCCCGATTGGTGTGAATATATGATTCATTGCAGAAGTATTAATGTGTTAGATTATGCGGTCTTATTCTAGGCTCTGATGGGTGTGTTACATCTAGTCTGATATAGTTTGTGCACTGTATTACTTTTCTAAAATCCAGAAATGTCTGTGTTCTGAAATGCATCCGACTCCAGAGTTTTCAGACCTGTCTTAAAAATATTTCCTTCTTAGCCTCCATTTCTTCACTATGCATTCCCTATTAATTCAATACCTGGCTTTGTTCTCCGGGCTTCAGCAGAAATTACTCTCACCCAGGCTTCTTTTTGCCCGATTCCCTAGTTTTTGATTTGTCTTACTTCTCTTAGATCTGGGGGCAAAGGCGTGACATCCTCTTTTGTGCTGGCTCTTCCCTTGGCTTCATTCCATGAGGCTATAGTATTTACACTTCCCTGCAGCCGCTGACCACATCTTGGTCTTGTCTGCACCTTTCTTGAGGCCAGCACTCCCCACAGGGCCTCACTCCTAGTAGGTTCTAAGGAATAATTGTAATGAAGGAACTCCCCAAGGCCTGGATCTCCAATCTTCACACTCACTGCCCTCCCCCAGGGCTCATCCATTCCCAGCTGTCACCGGGGCAGAGAAACCTGAATCTGCGTATTTGGGTCTGGCCTGTCACTGGAATTCCTTTTCCACCGTTGCAGATGTTTACTGCTTGCTCTCTTTACCTAACTGTCTTGCTAGCACCTCATTTTCAACACCTCCCCTCAAAAGACACACACACACACACACACACACACACACACACACACACACACCCTGCTTGAACACTTGCATGTGTGAATTGTTAAAAACTGGTTAGAAGGGACTAAATGAGTGGATGTTGGAAAGAGAGGGAGACATTCCTTCCTTCCTTCCTTCCTCCTTCCCTCGCTCCCTCCCTCCCTTCCTACCTTCTTCCTTTTCTCTCTCTCTCTCTCTCTCACTATATCTTTTGATTGTTCCACCTCTGCATGTATTACTTACAAATAAAACAATTTATTTTTCAGAAAAAGAAGGGTTATATGACATCCTGGGAAAGGTAAAACTATGAAGACAGTAAGAAGCTCAGTAGTTTCCAGGGATTGGGGGGATTGAGGGGGGAACAGGCAGAGCACAGAGGGTCTTTAGGGCAGTGAAATGATACTGTCTGACACTATAAATGGGGGATACATGTCATTGTACACTTGTCAAAGCCCATAAAATGTACAACACCAAGAGTGAGCCCTATCGTAAACTGTGGACTGGACTGTGGGTGCTAATGATGTGTCAGTGCAGGTTCATTGATTGTAACGTGAGTCACTTGGGTGGGGATGTTGCTAGTGGAAGAAGGTGTACCTGTGTGGGGATGGGGTATGTGTGGGAACTCTCTGTACTTCACACTCAATTTTACTATGAATCTAAAATGACTCTCAAAAAATAAAGGAAAAACTATTAATTTAAGAAAGAAAGAAGAACAGGGCTTGTCGTGAGCTTGAGTGCTGGAGATTTTGATATAGGCTTGCTACATTTATGTTAATTGTAGTTGGTGTGGACACATTGATTATTCATAAGAGGAAGAAATAGTCTGCTTTTACCAACATCCTGTCTCAGTCCACTCACCCAGGCCGGATCTGCTGGAGTCCCTGTGGACTCTGCTCTACCCTCCAGGTCGAGTGAATCTTGGGCCTCCCCACACTTCCTTTGGAAGAGCATTTGGACTTGGCCTTCTGCCTTGACTTTGGCCACCTCTGTGGGTCAGGCTTCCTTTAGCTCACCCATGGAATACTCAGACAGTCTCCTGAATCTTTGGACATTTCTGCCTCTTTCTCTACCATCTTATACAATACTGGCTGACAAAATGCATTTCCCTGTTTTCTTCATCTCACTTCTCTCCTCAAAAAACTCACAATGCCTCTTATATCAAGTCTGGGCTCTTTCTTGATTCTGGGAGACTCTAGTTCTCCATCTACACCTTGCTAACTGGCTTTCTCACTTGTCCCACTACTCCCGACCCCTACTCCTGTCTGTCTTGTGCATCACTCTTGGCTGGAAATCCTAGAATTTTTCTTCCCACTCGTTGCTCTCCGTCCTGAATCCAGCTCCAGGATGGACTTAGGTTTATTTTGTCCTTCTAGTTCCTAGGGCTGAACTGTAAACTTAAAATTGAACTCTGACCTTTCTGATTTGGTGTTTATGGGAGTGTGTGGGTCATCAATTTTATACATAGAAACGAGAACTGCACACCTGGAAGAGATAGTCGTGTAACTTCTGCCCATGCGTTCTGCAGCTCAGGCTGGTTCCAATTTGCTGAAGGTGCATTACAGAGATTTATGCTTGTGGAAAAAATTCTGGAACGGACCCCGGTGACGGTAACTTGCAAGATTGGCTCAGGTTCTAGGCAGCCTCAAAGAGGTTATTTTAAAACTGGTTCCTTCTAGGATCTTTAGGGAACTTTGTGTTTAGGGCATGTCAGGGGTGTTTTCGAGGTTGGACAATATGATATAAAATGAACCTCTCTGAGTTTGGGTCCATATATGTTTGTAGGAAGTGGTTTTTATGCTCGCCCTCCCAAACTTTTCATAACTCTTACAAAGCTCAAGAGAGACAAGAATATGAATGAATTATATGAAGGGGGGGGGTCAGCAAATTATGATCCACAGGCTAAATTCGGCTTGATGCCTGTTTTTGTATAGCCGTCCAGCTAAGAATGGTTTATGTGGATGTTTAATGAAATCCAAGTTTCAGTGTCCATAAATAAAGTTTTATTGGAACACAGCCACACTAATTCCTTCACCGATGGTCTGTGGCTGCTCTGTGCTACCAAGCCAGAGTTGAGAGGGTGTGACAGAGACTGAATGGCCTGTAGGATGGAATATTAACTATCCAGCCTTGACAGCAAAAGCCTGTCGACCTCTGATATGAACACTTAGGCACAGCACACACAAAAGACATTTTTATTATTGCCGTGATCTTTCTGAATGGCACTGGGGCTTTGAGCTTTGTAATTGCCATGCCCCTGACTTGCCAGACCCCAGGGACGGGCCATTCACGTAAAATACAATGGGAACAGTGCCCCCTTCAGGAGGCTGGGATTGACAGCAACCCTGAGTGGCAGAAAGACCCTGCACCAAGGGAGCAAGCCTGCCTGATTCTGATCCTGGTGGGCTAAAAGCTCCCTGGCTGTGGAACTCCGGGCAGGTCATCTAACTGCTCTGGGCCTCAGATTCTCAAATCTGTAAAGGGGTTAGGGGTTGTACTCTCAGGGGTTCTCAAGCTTCCTCGCTCACTTCTTCCTTGCCTCCCTTCCTGCCTCCTTCTCAGCAGAATCCTTGACTCAGATGAATTCTCACACAGACATCTAACACATTAGACAGCTAACAGTGGACGATCGCTGCTAGAACTGGCTGGCTCGACTCCCTCAGTGAACTGCACAGACGAAATTCACAAACTCCTCCCAACCCTGCCAGTTAAGGGTTCTTGGGTCCGGGTCCCCCTCAGGGAGAGCAGCCCAAACCATAGCTAGATCAGACTGGTTCTTTTCAGAGAGCTTGTTGGGTCCCACTGGTGAGTCCCACGGACTCTGAGGCCCTGTATTCCCGCCAGTCACCCAGAATTTCCCCCAGTGCTGGCTCTTCCCCTCAGGGAATCAATCAACCCACATGCTCTTCATAATAATAACAGGTAAAATTGACTGAGCACTTACTATTTGCCAGACACTGGGCTACTCCCTTCATGATGTGCCTTTTGTCATTTCTTACAGACAACATCCCCATGAAGTAGGTACTATAATTACTCCCGTTTCACAAATGAGAAAGCGGGCCTGGGGAGTGTCTCGCCCAAGAACATGCCACTGTGAGGGGTGCAGAGGCTGGGTATAAACCCAGGCAGTCTACGTCAAAGCCCATCCCTTTAGAGAGAGTGTGGCTGCCTCATTAGTCTAAGGCTACTTTTTAATCAACAGGTATGAGGATTTGTTTATAACTCACTTGCTGTGTGACTTTGGGCACAGACTTAACCTTGCTGAGCTTCAGTTTCCTCATAGGTCAAATGGGAATAATGCTAGGACCCATGATATTGTTGTGTGGATCAGTGGGAGAAAACATGTGGTTAGAACCTGGCATTACTCAGCATTCAATAACCATTACCTTCTATTATTATCATCATTCGTCATCTACCTGTCTTTTCTGTTCCTCTCAATGTGAGGCTCTGAACCTTTCCATATTACCATAGTGTGCCTGGACCCTCTCTAATGCTTTGTCCACCATTATGGAAGCCATTTTATTTATTTATATTTTTTATATCGGGGAACAGTGTGTTTCTCCAGGGCCCATCAGCTCCAAGTCATTGTCCTTAAATCTAGTTGTGGAGGGCACAGCTCAGCTCCAAGTCCAGTTGCCATTTTCAGTATTAGTTGCAGGGGGCGTAGCCCACCATCCCATGCGGGAATTGAACCGGTAACCTTGTTGGTGAGAGCTCACGCTCTAACCAACTGAGCCATCTGGCCATCCTGGATGCCATTTTTTAAAGACCCAGTTCAAAGCCTGTTTCTTTAGGGAGTCTAACTCTTCACATATCCTAATGGTCAAAGGAGAATCTTGTTTTATTGAGCCTCTATCAACAATACCCTCAAGTTCATTGATTGTTCTCTGTGTGTGTCTTACCTTTTCATTGATACTACCAGCCCCACCGTGCGGGGACCGATATTGGCTACAGAGGACAGTAGAAAAGGCATGGGCTTTTTAATCTGAAAGACTAGGGTTTAGATTCTTTTTTTTTTTTTTTTTTTTAAGCACTTTATTGGGGAACAGTATGTACTTCCAGGACTTTTTTTCAAGTAAAGTTGTTGTTACTTCAATCTTAGTTGTGGAGGGTGCCGTTCAGCTTCAAGTTGTTGTCCTTTCAGTCTTAGTTGTGGAGGGCGCGGCTCAGCTCCAGGTCCAGTTGCTGTTGCTAGTTGCAGGGGGCGCAGCCCACCATCCCTTGCGGGAGTCTAACCGGCAACCTTGTGGTTGAGAGGATGCACTCCAACCAACTGGGCCATCTGGGAGGCAGCTCAGCTCAAGGTGCCGTGTTCAATCTCAGTTGCAGGGGGCGGAGCCCACCGTCCCTTGCGGGACTCCAGGAGTTGAACTGGCAACCTTGTGGTTGAGAGCCCACTGGCCCATGTGGGAATCGAACCGGCAGCCTTCAGAGTTAGGAGCAGGGAGCTCCAACCGCCTGAGCCACCGGGCCGGCCCTAGGGTTTAAATTCTTAATCTACCCTTGAGTAACTGAGTTCTTGAGTACATTATCTAAACTCATCAGGCCTCAGTGATTTTATCTGTGAAAAGGAACAGTCATTCTTCCTTTCCTTACAAGACGCTATGAGGATTAAACGAGGTGGCACTGTGAAAACTCACCGGCACTGAGCCTGCCCCAAATTGTGTTCCTCTTTTTTGTACCTGTGATGGGGTTTTGCACTCTGTAGTTGCTCTCTAAAAACTAGTGCATCAACTGGTAGCTAAGACTGTAAGCAGCAAGGTCAGTTTTAAATACTTCTCCAGCTTCCCAGCCAACAGTGCGGTCTGTCCCAGGGTGGGTGCATCTTCTCATGCTCACTTTCTTGAGGGGTTTCATCAGTAAGGTGCCGTGAGGTCTGTAAAGACAGAGGCAGGTGCTGCCCTCGAGGGGCTGAACATCTCACAGAAGACAGGAGAGAGCTGGATATAGGATGTAGGATGTGCTCAGGACCTCAGGCCAGTGCTCTGGAAGCTGAGGGAGGAGGTATGGTACTGCCTGGTTCTTGTCCTACAAGGGCTCACAACCCTACGGGGCCATGAAACCATGGGCCAGAAAGAGTGACATCTCGGTGGTGTGTGTGTGTATGTGTGTGTGTGTGTGTGTGTGTGAGTTTCGGTGCCAAATGAGGGTCAGAGACAATAAGCAAGTACCATAAAGGAGAGGGGAATGTATCTGAGGGAGTCTCCAGGTGGGGGTCAAAGATTAGGAGTGCAGGGGGAATATTTGAAATAGAGAGTTTTGTTGTGGAGAATTTGTCCAGAGCAGTGGTTTTCAACCTTAGCTGCCCATTGATATGGCATCTGAGGAGCTTAAAAACCAAGTGGAAAAAAAAAAGCCAAAAGAAAAACAAACAAAACAAAACCAAAAACCCAGAAAACAAAAACCAGAACTCATGGCCGGGTCCCTACTCGGAGCAATTCAGATGTAATTGCTCTCTGGTGCCACCTGGGCATTGGTATTATTAAACTTCCCCAACAGAGCTTTCTGTGGGGATGGAGATGTCCAGTACTGTCGTCACCAGCCCAGGTGACTATTGAATCCTTGAAATGTGGCTGGTCTGACTGAGAAACTGACTTTTAATTCATTTAAATTTGAATGTCAAATAGCCACATGGGGCTAGCGGCTTCTGTATTGGAGAGCACAGGCCTAGAGCAGTTAGGGGGAGATTTCTAGTGAGCTTAGCTCACTCTGTGCACAGTCTGCATGATTTAATTTAACCCTCAAAGCAGCCCAGTTTCGCCACGGAAAAAGGTGGAGCTCAGTGGAGTCAGGGAATGTGCCATGGCTTCCCCCGCGGCAACCATGGAAATGGCTTTGCGGGACCAGGCATGGTGCTCTTATCTCTACCAGATGAAGCTGTGCACAGGCCGGGCCAGGTTAAGCGTTCTGGATATCAGAGAGTTTCCTCCTTCTTGTCCCAGGAGCACACAGAGAACCATACACTTCTGCCAAAGAAACTTAAACGTTGGGAAGGACATACCTGGTCCTGCTCGGGAATCATGGAACGGACAGGCCCTAAATTGCTGAATTCTAGCAACGCCACCTCAAATGAGGCTGATGGGACTACATAAGGACCTTGGCCCACCCAATACCAAATAGCTCAACAGTGAGTGTTGGCCAAACGGAAGGTTCCAGAATGAAACCGAAGCACTGTGTTTTAGAAGGTGCAGTGGGAGGCCCACTGGGGGCTTCCTGGAAGAGGTTTTTAGAGTTTGAAGACAAGCTAGCTGGCAGAGGATGGCAGCTTAGGTTTGCCTGGCCTCGCTGATGGCCCAGCCTGCAATAGGGCTCTGCTTATTGAGATTTATTGGCATATCCACCATATTTAGAGACATAAGTCCATCATATTTGCATTTGGGATCTTTCCTAGAGGTTTTAGGATGATGAACAGGTCCCGCAGAGTCATAGAAATGTGGAGATTTGAACCTTTAGAGCTAAGCCCGGAATGGAGAAGGTGGGTCTGAGTTCCCCAGAAAAATGGCACCCAGCCAGAGTGCCGCCTGTTAGAGAGTCTTCTGAGGATGAGACATTTGGTGATGACAAGAATGCCTTCTCTCTCACCCGTGCGAAAACATGATCACAGTGGCAAAGCCAAATAGGGAGAGAATGAGAGTAGCTGAGAATCCTGCTCCCAGGAAAGCCCAGAAAGACTTCTTAGCACCCTGGATAGGCACCCAAGGCTGATTTGTCAATACAGAGACACTGGGGCACAAATAAGTAAGGAGAGCTGACATTTTCAATGAAAGTTGATGACCATGGCTTCCATCCCCTCAAACCGCCCCCACCCGCCTCCCCCCGTCTTCGAGATGCCTGTAGGCAGCTTGTGAGATGTAAAGAAAAGAAGGACTTCCTTACAGATGCTGCTTGGTCGTTACAGTTGACGTCTGCCATGATGCCTGTGGAACACATGCTTCATTGAATTAATAAACGAATGAAAGAGGGACAGAACTAGAAGCAAAATGAATGAAGGATGGGGCTTATTCTGTTTGGTGTAGACAGACTTGTCTTGAACACAGTTTTGTGTAAAATATTAGGCAGATTGGCCCCGGGCCATGTCCTGTGAGGAACGGGCAGTAAGGTTTGATGGACACCCTGCCAAGCTCTCCTTGCAGCTCTTTTTGGTGAGAAGAGGCTTCCCTGATGAAGGGGCAGAAGATCGACAGAAGTGATGCAGATCTTGTGGCAAGGACTTGGAAAGCTGCTCGGGGCCACCGTGGGGCAGGGGGAGTGGAAGGTTCTGGTGAGATGAAACCTTCTTTTTTGCCGAGGATGTGGATCAACTTTATAACCTCAGAGCTCTGACACTTAGAGAAAAGATTCTAGGTTTTTGTAAACCCAGGAAGAAGGTAAGGTGAATAGGTCTATGTTAGTTTAGGTTCCAACTCAAAGCAGACAAGCATATGGGTGCAAGTCGTTTTGTTGGAGGAGATCTCAGGAAACATGATGAAGGAGTGGGGAAGTGAGAAAGGGAAGGGAGGAAAGCGAGTAAAGGGAACACTAATGAGGAAGTTACCTCTCTGAGCAACGGGGCCCAATCTGCTCAGCACACCCTGAGACTGTGTATTTGGAATCATCCCACTGAAGTCAGGAATCTGAGGAAATGTAGCCAACGCCAATGGTTGAGGATTGTTCCTGCAGTGATTCCCGCCGGCCAGGCAGGCTGCTGAGCCAGAGAATGTCCCCAGGCAGACAGAGGCAGGAGAGCCAGGGTATTCATAAAAAGTTTTAAATGGCTTAAAACAATATCCATTTATTATCTCATAGTGTTTGTAGGTCAGGAATCTTGGCACAGCTTAGTTTGAAGACCCTTTGCCTCAAGGTCGCTCGTGAAGCTACAATACAGGTGTTGACCAGAGTCGGGGTCTTATCTGCCGGCTCACCTGGGGAAGGACCCATCTGTAAACTCACTTACGTGGATGTGGGCAGGATTCATTCTCTCCAGGGCTCCGAGAGCCTTGGCTCCTCGCTGACTGCTGCCTGGGATTCCGCCCAGCTTCCTGACACGTGGGCTTCTCCAACCTGGTCGCTTGATTGGAAAGCCAGCAAGAGAGACTTCTAATAAAATAGAAGGTAGAATATTTTGTACCCTAGTCACAAAAGTAACATCTCCTCCTTGTTGCCATATTCTGTTGTGTAGAAGCAACTTCAGGGGAGAGCATTACAATGCTTGTGAATATTGGGAGGTGACCGTGGGGATCATTGGCCCTATCTTGGAGCCTGCCTTCTACAGCCAGTGTGGGCAGAGGGAATGTGAGCAGGGACTGTCCACATCTGCTGGGGGTGGGGGTGGGGTGGGAGCAAGTTCTGGCAAAGGGGCAGGGGTATTGGTGAGGAAGGAGGAGTAAATCACCTGTGTGGACAGATAGGCCGAGCATCCAAGGGAGCCTTCAATCTCAAAGTGGGGAGACCCCTTGAACGAGCAGACCAACACTTAGCAGCACCCTGGCTCCTGGGTCTTAGCCCCTGAGGGAATGGCAAGAGTTTGCATCCTGAAGGGTGCTCTGCTCTCTGCCTGGTGGTCTTTCTTGTATTTCCTTGCAGGACTGTCACTGCTGGACTACAAAGTAACACTTGATAGAGGCTGTAGGGCATAGGGAGGGAATGTTCCTTTCTAAAAGTCAGCAGAGCTGGGATATGGAACCCCAGCATCTCGAATTAGATCAAACCCTGAAGGCTTGCAGATTTCACCAGCCCTGTGGTGCCTAAACCCTCTGCCTAGCTCAGTGGGAGGGAGTCCCCAGGCTGGGAATTCTCTCCCTACCCCACTCTAAGAAAGTTCATTGTTACACAGAAATGAAATCTACTTCCCCAAATCTCCCTGTAGTCTTTATTCTCCTTCAGAGAGAGTCAACCCCTTCTTTCACAAGACTGGCCCTCAAAGGGAGAATCTTTCTCTGGACTCTTCGTCCTCGTTAACCTTTAAAAGTTGGTGCTCAGAGCTGCATATCATGTCCTAGAGGTGATATGTCCAGAGTGGATGTGGGAGGGATGAGAGGTAACTCCCATCTCCCCACAAACCACTCTTCTATTAATCAAGGGTCCGCTAGTTCTCCACGCCCTTTGGCCGGCTGTCAAATTCTACCATTTGAAACCTCCAATCAAGGAATGACCCAAGTTGTTTTCAGCGCACAGCTGTTGAATCGAATCTCTTCTCTCTGGTACCTGGGCATGTTTTGTATGTTTGTGTTTGTTGGGGGTAGTAAAACGGAGATTGTCTATTCTGTATCCCTAAGGAGAAAGATGGCCAGGATCATCCTGGGCTTAAAGGGAGAATTTATTTTGCAGTTTTCTTGTGGGGTGACCAGAATGGAGATAATAAAAATAACTTAAAGCCAAATGCATACTGAATTGTTCAGGGGGGATACAGATGGACACTAAAATGACATAACAGTTTACGCTGCTCTTTTACTCGGATGGTTTCATTTATCTTTCAAAATAACGCTGGAAGGGAGCTATTAATGTACTCAATCTGCAGATTCAGAGACCAACTTTGAGAGATGACCCAATGCCACATAGCTATCAAATGAAAGATCTGGAACAAGGATGCTGCTATTTTTCCTCCAAAATCTGTACGCTTCCCATGGCACATTTCTGCTCTCCTTAATACACAGAGGGTGCCAAAAAATGTATACACATTTTAAGAAAGGAAAAAATTGTATTAAAATTGTAATATAATAAATGACGCTAGCATTCATTTGATTAACGCCATCTGTTGAGTGAACATCACACTATACACTGCTGCTGTACTGCAATTCAACTTTGAAAATTAATACATAGATAACATCTCTTAAAGTGTGTACATTTGTTTGGCAGCCCCGGTAGATTCTAATGTCTTGTGTAAGTTGTTCAGTCCTTCGCAAGTCCTTATCGAGAACCCATTAAGATAGTAGGAAGCATAGGGTATATAAAAGAGTGGAAGACTTGCCCTCAAGGAGTTCATGACCTTTTGGGATGAGAGAAGATCTATACACCAATTTGTTAGAAAAGTATGGAAAACAGACTTTGACGCTATTGGAGTATAAACTTGTAGCACTGTCTATAAGTGCTTTGTAGACGTGCAGCTAATTGAAAATGCTTCATAGAGGAAATTTCAGTAAGTTACAACGATTCCTGAGCTATGTAGCACAATTAAGAAATTAATATTTTTCATGGAAGGATGACAAACGCGTCTAGGGGAGTTGCAGTATCGCTTATGTCCACCAGATGATGCCACTATTCAGTGCAATTCTAGAGAGTTTTGCTTTGGGGATACATGTACGGTTGTGGTAAGTTTGAGATAATGGCTAGGACGATATGTTCAGTTGTTTCAGACATTAATAACTTTCTTCTTGTAATTGTCCATGGAGTCCATGCACGTTCACAATAGAGAATCTGAAAACGAACAATGAAGCATTCAACTTTCTCTTAAGTAAATTCTTTGGTGTCGACTCGTTTTCCTAGCTGGGTCTCACCACCTTTTAGCATTTGCTCTGTGAAAATCATGTGACCATGGGATTAATGACAGCAGCAGAGCGCTGTTCCTAGAGACTCAGGCTGGGAGCAAGGGCCGCCACCTTGAAAGTAAACTTTTTACTCTATTAGGCATTTGCTCTCACTATATATGCAAATACATTCCCTACAGCAAGTCTTGATAAACAACAAATTCAGCCCAGTGGAAATGCCAGTATGGACAGCCTGATGCAATTATATTCAGCATTAATGAGCAGTGGGCTCCATCCTAATATGTTGATATTTTGTAATATTTGATAACGAAAGAGAATAGAGCCTTTGAAGTCAAAATGTTCTGGTGTGGCTGGATATATTGAACCATGGACATTCATTGTTCTGTTTGACAAATTGGCCTGCTTTGGAATATTAAACTCCTAGTCTTTAGGGGGAGAAGAAGATGAGAGCAACTGTATGTACTGTGTTCACTGAGAGTGTTTCCCAAGTAGCCCAAAGCTCCTGCAAGCTTTTGTTTGGGACATCCCATCTCCATGAACCCAGCCTCCTCTCTCTGGAGGGTGGCTGTGACAAGCATGCTTATTTGCATTCTCATTTGGCTGGAGGAAGGCCTGTTTGCCTGAGCCCAACCTGGGTGGCTTTTGGCGGCTTTATGTCACACTGTTGTTCCATTCAGCCAGCCCCACTCAGAGGACTCAGAAAGCAACTGGGTACCAGAGGGCTAAGACACATTTGAGAATGCCCTCATGGAAAGCCAGCTGGGTAGGAGAGGTGACAAGTGTCCTCTATTTCTCTGCTGTTCCCAACAGGAACTGGGGAAACCCTGTTAGTCTTGTGAGAAGCTCAGCTCTAGCAGTGGCCAAAACACACTTTAGACATAATTACTGATCAATAATGATGTGAGAGCTAACATCCATTATTGAGTAATTATGTTCTAGGCACCACAGAAACTGCTAAGGATGCATTGTTTTATTTAATTCTTCCATGTATCTATGAGTTGTATGCAGACCCCAAATTGACCCCACTTCCTTGTTGACACTGTCTTGATATTATAATTTCTGCTCTATTTTGAATGGCCAGGCACTGTGAGAGGGGTGCATTTCAAATACCAGGGTTGAGTCATGGTTGGTTGAAGACCAAGCCCATCCTAACTAAGGGTCTTGGCCCCCTTGCCATTGGTTTAGGAATGAATGTGTGGTTAGGTCTGCTGTACATTGGCTTTGGCACCATCCAATGACCACATCTAAAGGGGCACCATTCGCATCACAGATGGATATTAAGTGATGAGTGTTCAAGCATGAAGATTCGGGATCTTCTGGCTGCGTGACAGAGCAACTCTGACATTTCTGAGATGATGAACACATTCAACAATTTCTAGCACAGTAGCCACTGGCCACATGTGGTTATTGAGCACTTAAGATGTGGCTAGTACAACTGAGGGACTGAATTTTAAATTTGACTTAATTTTAACTAATTTAACATAAAATTAAAATAGCCCTGTGTGGCGAGTGGCTGCCATACTGGGCAATGCAGTTGTACAGCATAAATCCCTATCAGTGCCTTCCACCTAGAACACATTCAGGAGAGCAGGCATGTATACAGTCACTGCCAAGAGCAAGCAGCTGGGTGCCCCCCAGGTGGCATCCTGTTTGAGGAAGAGGTGCTTTCCTCTGATTTGCATAAAGGTGGGGTGTAGGCCCGTAGCAGCCTTGCATGTGATCCATGTCTGGATAGTGAGATGGGAAGCGAAGACGGCTGGGGGCTTCTGGAAAAACTTTCCTTTTCCAATTCATAGAGGACACCCCAGAAGAACCCTCCACCCCCCATTCTTTCCCACTGGATTTTCCATTATCTAGATAGAGTGTCTAGAGTGTCTGGAGCTGCAATAGCCATGGTGCCACCAGCCCGAAGACGAAGTTAACATGCCGGGAAGTTGAACGGGAGCCCTGATGGGTGGGCTTAGAGGCTGCCCTGATTTTTGATTTCTTGTGTTGTGAGGTTAAAAAAAAAAAATCTGCTTGTCGGTTAAGACACTGAATTCTCCATTTGCAGCTGAAAGTGACCTAATAGATACAGGAGTCTATTTATTGATCTCATCTTATAAATGAGATCACCGAGGCTCAGAGATGTTACAAAGCTTGTCCAAGGTCATCAAGCCAGTCCTTAGCAGATTTGAATGGGAGTCAAATCCAGGTCTGTCTGACTCCAAAACCCATGCTCTTAATTACTGTGCCTTATTATCTTCTGAATGGATTGCAAATTCCCCCACTTTCCAAATCAGTGCATAGCCTTTTGCTCTGTTTCCTGTGAAGAGTACAAGTCCCTGCTTCTGTACTTTCAATGTGGGGGTTGCCTTTGAGCTGGAGGATGGCTGATGCTGGGTCTGCTCTGTCTTCTGAATTCTGTTTTGCTGTCTGTGGCCCGGATGGGAGGTGCATTCCTCCTTCCTGCCCCAGTGAGGGCAGGTCTGGGGGAGCTGGTGCCCACCTGCACCAGCTAATGTTCCTATTTCTCTGCAAAAGATCTGCAGAACTGTTTTGCATTTGAAGGTTGTAATTCAAAATTCTTAGCCAGAATCTAGAAAGTGTTAGACCTGCAGAGACACCCCCTCCTTCAGGTGACTGTGGAGGGAGAAAATGAGGACCTATGGCTGCAAATGTAAGGGACTTAGGACAGGTTCAGTGATCCTGAGAAGTGCTGTCTAGTGTCTGGACATGGAGTGGGAGAGGGTGACAACTGACCAGACGCTTCTGCTTCTGACCTTTTTCTCTCCCTAGGGGATGGCATTCATCCTAGAGCTTCAGTGTCCCCCAGTGTGCAGAGAACTCACCCAGCGAAGGGCCCCGGATGCTCACTCTTGGGGGTTTAAAGGCACCTCAAACTCCAAAGGTTGAAAACCAAGCCCAGGATTTTCTCCTTTGTTGAGTTGGAGAGATGTTAACTATCGTGCTCTCCCCAAAGTTTCAGGACTGTTTGAGAAGAGACACAGGCACCCAGAAAGTGTCACATCCGGGAGGACAATTTGGATCAAATTTCCTTTCACATTTGATAAGAATGCACGCGGCCAATGGTGTGAGTGACTGTGGGAGGTCACAGCTTGCTCCCTGCAGCTTTTGGCTTCTGTGGGCTGCACTGGCCCAGTCTATTTCTGAGACCGAGATCTAGCCAATGCCTTTTCTCCTGGCCCATACATGGTGACCACGTGCTGTCTGAAAGGCCCTGCAGAATGGCCCATCACTGTCCTGGAGCCCATCCTGGGCACTGATCAGAGATGCCTTTTGCTGGATCACCCGTGCTTTTCCAGCCTTCCACACCTCTGCTCCCAGGCTGTGTCCCTATGGGGCCACCTCAGCTGAGACACAAAGTAAAGGGGTTAATACATGTAAAAGTATTTAGAATAATGCCTAGAACATAGTAAGTGTTCAGTTGCTGTTATTATTATGAGAGCAGCAAACACACAAACACAGACCTACATCTGTGCATCCACTAAAGAACCAAAGGAGATAACACATTTGCCCCTCCTTAAAAATCCCTCCAGAGGGACCGTGGGAACTGTTTTCAGATGGTGTTTTCTGCCCTCATGATGGAAGCGGACCTTGCTTCAGTGTTAGTTATTGCTTTTGTGTAATCTTCCATCTGGGTAATTGTCTCTGAATGTCTTATTTAGAATGTCTACACTGCGCATTTAGAGAACGTCTTGTAATCATGGTCTACTGAAAAATCACTGCACTCGCCGGCAATTATCACGGAATCACAGGCTGGAAGGAACGACAGATGTCATTAAGTCCAGCCTCAGCCCTGACCCTCCTGCTCAGTCACAAGCCTAGCCTTATTGTGCAAGTGAGGCTTTTCTGGGGGAATTTCTTTAAAAAAACCTGACCTTGAATTTGTTCACTTCCTGAGAGAACATCCAGCCCTATACTTAAATGCCCACAGCTTTGAATTAGTTAAAGGCCCAGTTTAGTTTCCTGTCCTGGATTCATTTTGCTCCCCCTCCTTTCACTTCGGGTTGCAGCTCTGGCGCCATGGGCCTTGCAAGGCCAGCACTCTTCAGAGGCTCGGAGCCAGCTGTGCCCTGCAGCCAGCCGAGAGTCCTGCGGTCTGGGTCCCCCTAGCCTATGGGAGTGAGACAGAGCACCGTTATTTCTAAATTCTGTGACCTGGGGGCCAACTCCTTATATTGACTTCAGGACACAAAGGTGTTTCTTCAATTAGTTTCTTCCTTCCAGGTACAACCCTTAGCTGATGTCAGATTCTAGGCAATGTCCTTCGTCCTCTGACATTTTCCCTGAGGCCAAGGTCCTTCATTCTTGGGGTTCATTTAAGCCATTTCCATAGTGACAGCCACTTGTTGAGTTTTGAATCTCCCATCGAGATTCAAATGGGATTTGCTGCAATTTGCCAGCAAAGCCACCAATCACCAGGCGTGTGTGCCAGGTTAATAAGACAAAGTCTGTTTTATTTTATTCTTCCCTTTTTTGTCTGCCTTCAGTTGAGGGCAGCCTCACAAAAGAGACGGCCTTTTGGCTTTCAAAATTCTTAGGCCTCTGCTCATTATCCCAGGCACTATTTTGGGTTGAGCCAGCGTGCGGTAGTCTCTGAAGCTGCGTCAGTCTGTCAGTCCGGGTGGCCGTGAGCCAGCCATGGCAACAGGCTGGGGGCACTTGCCTAGGAGCAGGCCATGTGGGGGCTTTTCATGTGCATGTGGGTGTGTGTTGGAGCTGATGCTTCGACCTCTTTATTTTAAAAGTAGGATGATCAAGATGGCCACAGTTCCATCAGGGGACTCAGTGTCCTTTATTGAAAGTTGAAATAAAAATACTTTTGGTTTTAGAGACTCCTCTGTGGCCCTACATCAGTGACATTCAGCAGAGAAGGCGGAAAGCTTGTGAACTCCCACTGCCCCTACGTGTCCACACTGGAGGCACCCACTATTTCCCAGGGTGTGTTTAGTCTAATAGGTGTAAGCCAAGACCTGGAAAAAGTATTAGTGATTCAGGTGACCCCCAGAAGTAGAGCAACCAAAGAAATCTGATAAGGGGATCAGTAGATCGCAAGGCTCATCACCAACCATCCCTTCTTAGTGACTTCGATGGAAACGCCTCCTGACCCGGCCTCGGAGCAGCGCTTCTGCACACCTCCGTGCAATTTACTTTGTTACAACTTTGTAAAGTTCTAACATGCATCGTTGTATTTGACATACAATGTTATATGGTGTTGGGTGTACAATGTAATGATTAGACATTTATATGCCTCCCAAAGGGATCACCCCCCCCCCCCAAGATTGTTAAGCATGGGAGACCTTGTTTCTCCCTGTGTGTTTTGCAAGTTATTCTGCAAAATTTTTGTTGTTTGTTGCTGTTGAGCATTTGGAAGAATCTTTAAGGAAAAATTTTCCGAGCCAAACGGATTTGCTGTTTTGTGTGTGTCTGGAACTTTAGTAAGGGCAGGTAGGAGGGCACCGTTCTTCTCTTTTAGGAGCCACTAGGTACAACTAGGAGCTGACTGGTGTGGAAGAGAAGGGCTCGACCTTCAGAAGAATGCCTGAAAGCCCTGCCTGTCTGGTTTCATCATGGGTTTATTGAGTACTTGAAAAGGGAAAGCAGAGGAACATAATGATCCAGAGCCTAAGGCTTCTTGGCTGTAAACATACCAAATACTTGAACAAATGAACACAGAAATCAAGGGCAGTTTGTAAAGCGGCATCACGGTGCAGATCAATTTTAAAGGCAGGCAAAAGAAAAAGAGGGGAATTATCTAAATTAAAAGGAAATGTTTCTAATTGCAAACAAGAAAATGGAAAACGTAATGATAGAATAAAGAAGCCCATCAGACTGTGTCTGGAGCCAGCAGGCCCTGTCAGCAGCTTTGGCACACCAGGGCCCTGGGCTCTCTCCAGAGCCTTCTGAGCCTTTGGGAAAGTGGCTCTTCAGCAGATTGAGTTGGATGACCCACTCCCGTCTGGAGTCGTCCTCACAGGGCCAGAGGCTGCAGAAGTCAGAACTGGATTCTTGGAGGGGGGATGAGTTCTCAGGCTTGCTGGGGAGCTGATCATGAAGGAATCCTTCTGTTTCAACATAACCCAATTCAAACTGCTCAGGCAGTGAGGAAACACTGATTTTCTTCCTGGGAAAGCCCAGACGTAAGGCAGAGTGAGGCTGCTTGGATCCCACAGGTCAGTCATATCACCGAGGGCAAGGTTTCTTTCCCTTTTTCCGCTCTGCCTCCAGTGGCATTCGATTTATTCCAAGGCTGGCTTCCTTCCTGGTGGCAAGGTGGTTGCCAGCTGCCTTCAGGGTGACGTGCTTTCTCTTCCGAGTTCAGGGAGAGTGACTGAGAGCATGTCTCGCCTTCAAATGTCAAACCAAAGTCTTGCATCTCCCCAGTCACCTTTGGCCACCCCTGGCCCCCAGGTATATACTTGCAATCGCTGTGGCCAATGAAATTCTGGGCTGGTTGATTAGTTTAGGCCCTGATCCCCATGCATTCCTGCAGCCGTCACTGTGGCAAGGGGGGTGGAATGCTGCTGACTGGTTTGAGCCAATCAGGGCCCCCCTTGGAGCTGGGGGTGGGGGCCACCCCAAACACAGGGCTTTGCCACTACAAAGATTGGAGGTCCCTCAAAGGAAAATCTGGGGCCTCTTAGCAAGAAGGAAGCAGGGCGAGGGTGGGGGCAGGGGTGGGTGCTGGCGAAGCAATGTGTCCTTCCAGGTCCTGGTGTTTTGGGCGGGGAAAGACTAGAGGGGTGCGTGGGCAAGCACAGGGTCGACTGACATCTTGAATCCTGGGAAGGAAGGATGGGAATGGACTAGGAGCCTGCTGGAATCAGTTTCCTAGCCGAGTTCTCACTTCTTCCTTTATCCACGGGCTTTTTCCTTTACCTTCCCCCAAAATGGACCAGCATAGCGTAGTGATTAAGACTGCATGTCCCAATCCAGGCGCTGCCACCTACCTACCAGCTGTATTATTTGGGCAAGTTACTTAACATCTAAGGCCTTCAATTTCCTTATCTGGAACATCAGTGTATAATAAAACCTCTCTCACCAGATTATTGGGAGGATTAACGAGTTAAAACACTTAACGCCCGTAGAACAGTGTCTGATCCAAAGGAGGTCCTCAATAAAGATTAGCCATTATTATCATTCCATTAACACACCCTGTGTTCCTTGTCTTCTCCAGCATCACACAAAGGCAGCCTTTCACTTATTCATCTTTGCACACGCAGCTGCCAGTACAGTGCCTGCCACATGGAGGCTCAATGTGTCTGTCCGGCACGCGTGACCCTGGATAAACGGAAGCTAGCCAGTGCTTAGGAGGCCCTAACATCGGGCAGAGTGTGCTTGGAAACTGCCCTCAGCAGCCTTCCCAGCCCTTTATTTTCTGAACTTTTCAGGTACATAAAAGTATTACCTCGTGCCACAACCCTTGTACCCATTTCACTTCAGCCTTAGCCCAGAGGCAAGTTCTGCCCAAATGTCAACTCAGGTCCACAACACCTGTACCAATCGGCTTTGTGTCCCAGTAAGCACGGCCTGGGGGTTCCGGGGAGTGACAACCCGCAGGGTGGAAGGAAAGCCACAAGGAGGTGCCACTTCACACCCACTGGGCTGGCTGTCATCAAAAAGTTAGATGAAAACAAGGGCTGCGGAGGATGTGGAGAAACTGAAACCGTCATGCGCCGCTGGTGGGAATGTAAAATGATGCGGCCACTTTGGAAAACGGTCTGGCAGTTTCTTAAAGGGTTAAACATAGAGTTATCATTTGACCCAGAAATTCTATTTCTAGAGATATAACCAAGACAAATGAAAACTTATGTCCTCATAGAAAGTCGTGTCTGAATGCTCATAGCAGCATTATTTGTAATAACCAGAAAGTGACATCACCTACATGTCCATTCTTACAGTGGAATATTATTTGGCAGTAAAAAAGAAATGAATTACTCATACATGCTACGATGTCGATGGACCTTGAAAACATGCTAAATGAAATAAGCCGGACGCAAAAGACCATGGGTAGTATGATTCCATTCACATAGGATGTCTAGAATAGGCAAATTCATATCGTGCATTGATTGGTGGTTACCTGAGGCTGGGGGACAGGAGGAAAGTTGGAGGAAAATGGGACATAATTGCTGATAAGTGCAGGGTTTCTTTTTGGAGTGATAAAAGTGTATTAAAATTGGTTGAGGTGATAGTTGCACAAATCTGTGACTGTATTGATGTATGGTATGTGAATTATAATAGTGAAGCTCAATAAAGTTGTTATAAAAGCAAACAGCTGGAGGAGCCATCTTCACCAATGAGAGTTGAGGGCTGGTGGATACATGTCCCATCCTCCCATCCTTTAGATGGACAATTCTGGGGAGCATTCTGGATGTTTCTAGAAGGTTCTGCCTCCAGAACCCTTCTTGCCTGTAGCAGTGACCTTGGTAATGTTCTCTTTTGTGGTCAGTTCCTCCTTCACTGTCTTACTCTACCTGCTTTCTCACTCCTGTTTCCTGGCACCGTCTTCCAAAAAAAAATACCTGCACCACAAGATCTTGTCTTAGGCTCTGCTTTTGGGAGAATCCAAACTAAGACAGCATGCAATTCAGACTTAAAGATATTAAGCACTATATATATATAATGTTTAATATAGTGTATATACACACATTTTATACCGGGGTGGGAAAAAAATGTATACACATGACTTGTATTCATATTTTGTTATCGTTATATATTAAGTATTACAATTTTAACACAATTTTCTGTTCTTACAATGTGTATACATTTTTGACATCCTCTGTATATATGGTATGTGTATGTATATATATTTTGTCATTTTTATTTCAACTAGGTTGTTACCTCTTGTGGAAACAGACCATGACTTAAACTGCTTTGGTATTTTGAAAACCCTACAGCAATGGAGGAGAGATTACTAACTATTATGTACCAGGTACTTTGCATACATTTTCTCATATAATCCTCAAAAAAACTCTGTGAAGTTCTTATCATTATTTCCATTCTGCTCAGAGGCCTTGGCTCTACTCAGAGAGGTTCGGTTCACCAGATTTATGCACAGCTAGGAGGAAGTTGATTGAGTTTATTTTGGGGACACATGGGCTGGTAAGTGGCAGAGTGAGGACAGTGATCGAGGTATGTCTGAATCCTGGTGGCATATAGTAGGTACTTAAAAACAATACTTGATCAATACGTGATGGTATTCTGTAGCCAAATTGATACTTTATCCTTTGCTTGGTAGTTTTATCCCAGGAACCAAATCATATATTTTGAATAGAAAATGCTCAATAGATAATAAATTGTGAGAAAGCAGTTGTGGTATGCTGTAACTATTTAGCAACTGGCACTCTGGAAAAAAAAGCCTAGTTTTAGTGGTTGCCATTTCCATAGTGTCAACATTTCTAACATGGCGGATTTCAAGCTACTAATGTGGAGCTGGGGAGAGTTGTGCTGTAGCGCAGCCAGTGTATACTATTTTCCTTACAGATACAACAGACGTAAATAAATAACCTCAACAGCACAGGTAATACTAAAATGTAGAAAAATAACTAGGAAGTAATGAGTTTGAGTATTAGTTACCTTCGTTTTTAATATAATTTATTTAATTGTAAGTTTATATAATTTATTTTTTAATAATGGTTATGTTTAGCAGCTGTCTTGCAAAAACCCTGAAAATCTAAAAGTCAGCTCTCAGTGGGTCAGTAAGAACTGGCTCCAGTGTACCTGTGGACTGTGGCTTAGAAGGGAAAATAAAAAAGAAATTTTACTAATGAATTTATCAAGAAAATGTGTCTCAGAAGGCAGGTAAATCACTTTTAGATGTTAGATTACTCACTGATGCTACGAACTCAAAGTGAATATCAGTAATTAAGAAGGAGCCTTCTTTGATGGAGCACCACCCAATGGAGCTTACTTACTATTACTTAATTTAATCTGTTACTGTGTAGTACAGTAGCCACTAGCCACAGGTTGGCTCTTGAACACTTGAAATGTGATTAACAAATTTAAATTTAAATACCTGCATGTGGTTTTGGTATCAAACAGCACAGCCTACACTTCGGTTGATAATTTTTAGTGGGTTTTCTTTATGAAATCACGTGCCAGCTCCTCAGCTTGTACTGCCTGATTCTGGCTGGCTTGGCCATCCACCTTTACCCTCTTCTACTGTCAGCTGGGTCACTCTACCCAGCTCCTCTGGTCTTTTTCCATCCCTTACATCTGTACTCAGCTAATTCTCATATCTTGCCTGTGGACGTGATGTTCTTGCTCTAGTTCCCCTGTGTGCCTCTCATGGGTTACAGGTGCGCCTGTGAGCTGTCTCTTCAGCTTTTGAGGTTAGCCTGGCAGGGCCTGATGTGGTTGTATCTCCTGGGAGAGTCACCTTCAGACTCAAGTTGATTTGTTTGGGGCCTCTCAGAGAGTGCCGTGGGAGGAGCAGAGTTTGACAGACACCCCATGGCCCCCTAGGCTGAGCGTGGCAGTGACAAAAGTATTCCATGGAGGTACCACAGTGTATTCCGTGGCTAATGAGATATTCCCCCATCTTGGACTCCTACCTCAGCAGCCAGTCAACAGGATAGGTCATTGCCAGATATGGACAAATGGTCCCAGTGTGTCCAGTTCAGGCTCCAGGTCCCTGGGAAGTAAGGCACAAGCCCAAGGGGTGGGCAGTGGAGGGGTGTGGCGTGGGGAGTCATGGGGCTCCTAGTAGGTGTAGCTCCAGGGGTGGTTCCCCACCTTCCTGCTCACAGTCAGAGGCTACTCTCCATTTGTGGCTGCTAAATCTTTGTAATGGTGCCCAAGCTAGCTGCTGGTTAATTGCCTTAATGACATATGCACATTCTGCAAATTAAGAATGCCACAATTATTTTGAAATTACAGAAACGTCCAATTGAATTAGAAATCCATCCATATAATCACAAGACATTTAAATATTTGCATTTATCAATATAGTCTTTAAATATAATTTCGACTGTTGTACGTTTTTGTTAGTTGTAAAAATAGTTTTAAGTTCTTTGGCACATATTTGTAGAGTCACTGATGATGACTTGCAAGAATTTGAAGATATTCTTAAAAAGTTGGCATTTTCTCCATCATTGGCATAACTTGCTATAAAAAAGTTACGTTCTTGCAAGTATAGTTCATGTTTCTTATTTTACAAAGTTCAAAAAGATTTATTTGGACCTTATGCATATTCATAGTTAATATATTTCCTAATAATTGGTGTTTCTCTTATTATTAATTAAGGTTAAAAAGTAGTAATGTTTTCCAGCAAATACTATGTAAATGACCCCCCTCCCTCAGTCTCTTCTGGTTTCTCCCAGCATGCTGAGCTAATGTTCCTTTTTCTGTGCACCATGACTTGAAAAGTTTGGGCCCAGATTGTCTCCCCGCCTTCCACTCAGCCTCTCTGAAGCTGCCTCTATTTGTGACTCATGCCCTCCCTGCTTCTGGACACCCCCACAGCCAGCAGCCTCTGGTTTCTGCCTTGTTTTGGCAGGCATAATGCACAACTTGTATGTGCTTCAACGCAGCCTTGGCGTGTCTCTCTTGTTCTGTACATTTCATATCTTTTCTTCCTAGTGAGGTTGTAGATTCTTCAAGTGTAGTATCTATGGCCTTGCTGCTTTTGGATAATTAAGTTCCCTAAAAACTCTTAACAAGAATTACAAGATCCAAAACTAATTCTCTTAAAATTAAGGAGTGGAATTTATTTTCTTTCTATTTTCCTGTAAGGAGGCTAATATAAATTTATCTATCTATGTATCTATCTATCGTCACCATATTTCTATTTGTGTGCCTTTAGTGCTTGTGTGAATTTCTATCTATTCTGCCAGGGGCATTTCCTTGCCTTGGGGAGGATTAGGATTATTACACAGAAAAGCAAAAAGAAAGAACGAATCAATGTTAAGTGTTTGATATCCAAAATAGGATGTTTGAGTCCACAGCAAGACTTGAAAATCAGGCTTTGAAATAGAGGAAGCGTTTTCTAAGTTTCTTAAGCTCCCTTGAATGCAACAAAAGCCAGGAGACTTGAATGTTAGGCTTTTCTATAAGCCAAGGCTATGATGTACGTGAGAAGTAAAAACTGGTGCCTTTCCATCCTGAGGATGTAGAATCAAGAGGTAGAGGAAGCCAACGTCAGACACAGGAGTCCTCTCTTCCCTTCTTGGGTCAGCATCCTGGGTATGGGACGGGTTTTATTTTATTTATTATTATTCTTTCTTTCTTTCTCTCTTTAAAGATTTTTATTAAAAATATAGCTAACATACAATACTATATGAGTTTCAGGGTTACACCATAGTTGTTCAACATTTATATACTTAAAGAAGTGATCACTGTGATAAGTTCAGCAACCATCTGACACTGTACCACGCTATCACAGTATTATTGACTAGTTTCCCCATGCTGTCTGTTACATCCTCATGACTTTTTTGTTTTATATCTGGAAATTTAGACCACTTATTGCCCTTCACCTTTGCCCCCCTTTTAATTTTTCAATTACAGTTGACATTCAATATTATTTTACATTAATTTCAGGTGTACAGCATAGTGGTTAGACATTTATATAATTTAAGAAGTGATACCCCTGACTAGTCTAGTACCCACCTGGCCCTATGCATAATTATTACCATATCATTGACTATATTCCCTATGCTTTACTTCACATGCCCATGACTATTTTGTAACTACAAATTTGTGCTTCTTAATCCTTTCACCATTTTCACCCTACCCCCAACCCCCTCCCATCTATCACCCAAACAAATCTAGTACCCATCTGACACCATACATAGTTATTACAATATTATTGACTGTATTCCTTATACTATATCCTACATCCCCATGACTACTTTGTAACAACCAATTTCTACTTCTTAATCCCTTCCCTTTTTTTCACCCACACTCCCAACCCCTCCCACTTGGCAATTATTAGTACATTCTCTGTATCTATGAGTTTGTTTCTGTTTTGTTTGTTTATTTTGTTCTTTATATTCCACATATAAACAAAATCACATTGCATCTCTCTTTCACTGTCTGACACACTCCACTCAGCACAATACCCTTCAGATCCATCCATGCTACCACAGCAGATGGCAAGAACCCATTTCCTTCCATGGGCAAGCACTATTCCATTGTATATATGTACCACCTCCTCTTTATCCATTCTTTCATCAGTGGATACCCAGGCTGTCTCCACATTTTGGCCATTGTAAACAAAGATGCAATAAACATATGGGTGCATACATCCCCTTGAAGTAGTGTTTGGGCTTCTTCAGATAAATACTTCAGAAGTGGGATTACTGGGTCCTTCTTTCTTTCTTGTTATATCCTTTGCTTTAAAGTCTGTTTTGTCTGGTATAAGTATTGCTACTTCTGCTTTTTCTTCCTTTCCATTTTCATAAAATATCTTTTCCATCTCTTTACTTCCTGTCTGTGTGAGTATCTTTCAATGTGAAGTGATTCTCTTGCAGGCAGCATGTGTAAGGATTTTGTTTTCTTATCCATTCAACCCTACTGTGTCTTTTGATTGGAGCATTTAATCCATTTACATCGAAAGTAATTGCTGATACATATGTGGCTATTGCCATTTTATTATTCATAATTTTGATCTTCTTTTTTTTCCCACCCCTCCCATCTTAGAGAAGTCCCTCTAACATTCCTTGTGATACTGGTTTGGTGGTGATGAACTCCTTTAGCTTTTTCTTGTCTCGGAAGTTCTTTATCTGTCCTTTGATTTTAAATGATAGTCTTGCTGGGTAGAATACCATTGGTTGTAGGTCCTTGCTTTTCATTACATTGAATATTTTATGCCAATCCCTTCTGGCCTGCAAAGTTTCTGTTGAGAAACCAGCTGACAATCTTATGGCAGCTCCCTTGTAAGTTACTAGTTGCCTTTCTCTTGCTGCTATGGGATTCTCTCTTTGTTTTTAACCTTTGCCATTTTAACTATAATGTGTCTTGGTGTGGGTCTGTTTGGGTTCATTTTGTTTGGGACTTTGTGCTTCCTGCACTTGCATGTCTATTTCCTTCACCAGCTTAGGAAAGTTTTCAATTATTATTTTTTCAAATATGTTCTCAATCCCTTGTTTTCTCTCTTCTCCTTCTGGTTCCCCTATGATGTGAATGTTGTTGCACTTAATATTGTCCCAGAGGTCTCTTAAACTATCCTCATTTTTTGGATTCTTTTTTCTTTTTATTGTTCTGATTATTTTCTGCTACCTTGTCTTCCAAATCACTAATTTGGTCCTCTGCTTCATCTAGTCTGCTGGGTGATTCCTTCTAGTGCATTCTTTATTTCAGTTATTGTATTCTTCACTTCTGACTGGTTCTTTTCTATGGTTTCTATGTCCTTTTAATGCTTGCTATCTCTTTGTTGAAGTTCTCACTAAATTCCTTGAGCGTCCTTATAACCATTGTTATTAACTCTGTCTCTGGTAGGTTGCTCGCCTCCATTTCATTTAGTTCTTTTTCTGGAGTTTTCTCCTGTTCTTTTATTTGGGATGTATTTCTTTGTATCCTCATTTTGGCTGCCTCTCTTTTTGTTTCTGTGTCTGAGGTAGATCTGCTACATCCCCCAGTCTTGGCCGGATGGCCTTAGGCAGTAGGTGCCCTATGGGGCCCTGGCACAGTCTCCCTGGTTACCTGCTCTGGGTGCTCCAGGAGTGTCCCTTGTGTGGGTTGTGTACCCTCGTTTATAGTTGAGCCTTGATTGCTATTGGCACATCAATGGGTGGGATTGACCCTCAGGCTGACAGGCTGTAGGGTTTAGCCACATCCACAGTTTATGGGCTGCTGTGCAGGGGACTTACCCCACTGAGTGGGATTTGCCCCAGCAGGCTCTGGTGCCTGTTGAGACTGCTCTTTGTGTGTGCTGCTTGTGGGGCTAATTGCTGCTTGTGGGTGCTCTGTTATGGTCTGAAGCCAACCTTCAAATATGTTTGTTCTGGGGCCTCTTAGGAGGGGCTCCAGTGCAGCCCCAGGTCACTCACTTCCTGTGATCAGCCAGGGACTATCTGGTAGGAGCTACAAAGAGACCTGCAGTTTTTTGTTGCATTTGCTGAACCTGGAGGCACGTGGGAGAGGACATATTGCAAATCGAGGACGGCTGCCAGCAGTACCAGGCCTGGGGTAGCTCTGCAAAAAGCCAGGACAAGTCCTGCTGCCACCTGCCTGCTCCCTTAAAGTTCAGCAGCTGATTAAGCCTCCTGCAGTATGCAAGTTGGGTGAGGCAGGGTCTCAGGGAGTCCCTAGAGTTTGAAAAGTTGTGGTCACTAGGTTAATGTAGACTCTGGTTTGGTGCCAATGCTGAGACTGGAGCTACTCAACAAAAGTCTCAGAGCACACTGAGGCCAGTTATTGCTTGCCTGGGGCCTGTGGATTCCGATAGTTTTCCAAGAAAGAGTGCAATTTGGGCAAGGCTGGCTGCTGGCAGAGAAAGTGCCTCAGGCATTGCAGTAGTTGGGTGGGGCAGAGACCCAGTGAGTCAGCAGTGCAGAGCCCGAGAGCTCACCAGACCAATGAGATTCAGATTTGGCCGTATGCATAGCAGGAGGGCTCAACACATTAAAAATGACAGCTGCCTGCTGGCTGCATGGGAGGAGGACCTCATCACAGAGAAAATGGGACTGTCCTCCAGCCCTGGCCTTGAAGCCACACACTTTAGTCTGCTCCCTGTGTGCCTCTGACACCCCCTGAGTCACAGTCCCTCTGCCGGAGCCCATGGTGAGTGCCTGTGCACGAGTGAATCTGTGCAAGGTCTATTTAAGAGGAGGTCTGGGTTTCCCGCAGCCTTCTGTCCCACCCACATGGTTGGAATCCCCACTATTTTTCACAGCCAGATGTTGTGGGGGCTCCTCTTCCCATCACTAGTACTCTGGGACCCTGAAGTGGGACTGGGGTCCTTTGATCCTCCAGGGGGAACCTCCATGGCCTAGGCATCCCTTCCAATATTCATCTTCCACATGGAGCTTTGGGACCAGTCCGTTTTGTGTTACTGCCCCTCCTACCAGTCTCGTTGGGGCTTCTGTATATCCGTAGTTATATAACTTTTGTTCAGCCAAATTTCAGATGGTTCTCCAGGTTGGTCGTTCTATAATTTAGTTGTAAGTTTGATGTGTTCATGGAAGGAAACAGGCACAGTGTTTACTCCGCCATCTTGGGTCTCCTCCATATGGGACTGATTTTAGATGGGAAGAGAGGGAAGCTGAAAGCTGAGGAGAGTTAATTATGCTCTGTTGTTCTCCTTTTTGAAGTCTCTTGGAGAAGAAAAAGAAATAAGATTATATTAACAGATTCCAAGCAGACATGAGCTTTAAGTGGCGGGGGGAGAGGCCGCACTATTCAAAGCTACTACAC
The DNA here is from genome assembly GCF_004115265.2 of Rhinolophus ferrumequinum. Lineage (NCBI taxonomy): Eukaryota > Metazoa > Chordata > Mammalia > Chiroptera > Rhinolophidae > Rhinolophus > Rhinolophus ferrumequinum. The sequence continues at coordinate 6,378,203 of NW_022680355.1, read as the reverse complement.
AGGCAGAGGAAAGATCAAACACTGAGTATTCACTCAAAAGAGACTGACCTAACTGAAGTGGATTATTTCAACCTGATGAGGCTGAGATACCGAGAACTGGCAAGTTTAAACAGCCCTCCCCCACCCTGGTCACTACCCAGAAGGATGGGAGCTCATTAGGAAAATTAAATGGTTATAGAAAATGAACAAGTTACATTTTCTATTTGTATCTGAGTAGTGTTGAAGTAGTGTCACATCACTGTATATCTGGCTAGCTACTACTCCAAAGGAAATAAAAGAAACAGATATTAACAAATCACTACAATCAAGGTAGAAAACCAGAAGCAAAATGGTGCAGTTTGTAGGAGCATAGAAGGGGTGAAGGAAGAGGAGAAAATGATTATACTAAAAAACTAAGTCTAAGAGGAACAATTACAATTCATCAAAAAGTACTTCTTAGCCCTGAGTTTCTTGGCAACCAAGAAAAGAACGGAAAGATGAAAGATTATAAGGACCTTATTATTTAGTTCAAGGCAGCACACCATATTGCCAAGAGATAAAAAAAAAAATGTTTTTAAAATACTGGATATGAGAGGACTCTATAATAAAGGGCATTTATAGAGGGAACAGAGCCTATGATAAAATGTGAGTTCTTTAACAGAAATTCTACAAGAAATTCAAGGACTTTTTTTTTCTGGCATACCTTATATCTAACCTTCAAGTAAAGGTATAATATTAATTTGAGCTTCTGAAGACTATGTGTAGAAAGGTAGAATAATATAGTTCCCAAATATATGTTGCACTGTACCATATGTTAGTCATTAGCCATACAAGGTTATTTAAATTGGAATTAATTAAAATTTAAAATCTAATCTCTCTGTTATACTAGCCATATTTTAACTACTCAATGGCCATATGTGGCTAGTAGCTACTGTGTTGAACTGTGCAGGGAAATTTCCATCATTACAGAAAGTCCTATTGGACAGGTCTTAGACAGATATATGGATATACCTTTTGGAAAGAATTGTTTTTCAAATAATTCAGTATTGAGCTCATTTGTGAGAAGTATGTTAAGATGCAAAATTTTAGATAAACTCAGGAAATATTTTAAAGGGCTTCTAAAAATAAATTGAATATTTGAATAATTAAATATGATGCTAAGTAAAAATTAAATAAAATGTTAAAAGAGAGTCTTCCTCTTACCTAATAACATATACAAAAATTAAATTGAAATGGAGTAAAGACCTCAATATAAGACCTAAAACTATAAAACTCTTAAAAAGAAAACATATGGTAAAGCTTTATGACATTAGATTTGGCAATGATTTCTTGGATATGATGCCAAAAGTACATGCAACAAAAGAATAAAGTAGGTAAATTGGACTTTATCAAAATTTAAAAAATTTGTGCATCAAAGGGCAGTTCCTTACTAGGGCAAACAGCTTGTAGTCAATAGTTAATTTGCTAGATATTATTAACTTGCATTATCTAATCAGCAGACTATTCAAAACAGAATAAATTTACAATAGATCAACACGCACCTTGTCTAAATTGGTAAATTCTCTGATGTTTCTCGGAAGCATGGGCCCAATTCAGTCTCCACTTGTGTTTAAGTTTTCTGCTCTATTGAGTTTAGTATTATCTTTCCTCCTCAATGTTTTATTTCATGATGTAGACCTTCATAAATGCTTATATATATATTTTTTTCTAGATAGAGTTGTGGAATTCTTGGAAGGAGGCAGGTAAGGTGCCCCCTTTTACTAGGGTTAAACTCACTGACTCCTTGCCTACATGACGGGGTGCTGAGGTGTCACCTCTCTCAGCTTGTTTGCTCACTGTAAACTGATGGCTTTGCAAAGGCCATCCATGGCTGATTATATATTGATGGTCACCAGCCAGAGACCAGTTTCTTTGATGTCTTCCCTTGCTGGCTTATTCCTCGCCACTAGGTTTATACTGAGAGTTTTCCTTGAGATAATAGTAACTTTTTATAGTATTAATGGGGCTATTCAGATTCAGGTATTGTATTGGAAACAGGTTTTTTTTTTTTTTTTTTTAGCCTTTGAGCCTCTTCTTAACTAAAAACTAAACTCAAAACAGTGTGGAAAAAATCACTATTTTTTTCTCCTTCAGACTGGCTGCATGGCTCAGTCAGAGCCTTTAGAGAATGGTACAGGGCCAGGGGCTAGGCTGTGTCTCATTTCCTCTTCTCCCATCAAAATAAGATGGCCCTGAGTGGCGAGTGTGACTGATCCTTAGGGCTTCCTATTCGATTAGACCAGTGGCTCTCTGAGAGTAGTCCTGGACTGTCAGCATCCGTGTCACCTAACCTGTGAGCTGATAGGAAATGCCCCATCCAAATCTACCGAACCAAAATATCTGGGAGTGGGGCCCAGAAAACTGTTTTAGGTGATTCTTATGCATATTAAAGTTTGAGAACCACTGGTTGAAAGGTACCTGGATTCTAAAGGCAGGATTGGCCTCTTGGAAAATTGTAGCCTGGGTATTGGCATTATCTCCATGGGAAAAACAGTGTTTTATAATGTATCCTCTAAATGCAACAGTCTTAAGTTTCAATCCTAGATTTGCTACTTAACAGCTATGTAAATTTAGGCAAGGTATTTATTTGAAGTCTCAATTTTTCAAATCTCTAGAATAGGTAGAGTGGATATAAAATTTGAGACCACAAACCCACGTGTGCCAAAAATAACTTTCTCTTTTTGATAACTGATCTTTATTGATACCTTAAGACCACATTCTTCCAGGTGGAAGAAAACCCCATAATTTTAGTCAATAAAGACTAATAATTATTCGAGAAAGGAAACTTAATCATAGTACACTACTTGGCCATGCAGCAAAACGGTATTTCCACTATCAAAATAGTGTAGATATAAAGAATGGTTTCACTAAAACTTAGGCTATAAGTAATTTAGGCTGTTAGTGGATGGGAGAGTAGAGGTGGTGGTGTGGGGAGCTGGCTCCATGTTCATCTGCCATGATGGAAAGTCAATAGGAAATATTTAATATTGAGAAATCAATATGTAGTATTGTTAGTCTGTAATTTGGGATAAGAAAATAAACATAAGAACAAGCTTAAGGAGCTGAAAATTGTGACTCTCAGCGTGGGAAGGGGTGGGATAGAGGGTTGCTAATTTTTGTTATAGTTCTTTTACATAAAAATTAAAAATAAACCACATCTTCATCAAAACACTTTTTTCCCCCCAAATTATTTTCTTTGAGTTTGAAAAGTATATCTGGAAACTGTGACTAACTTCCTTTCTTTGTATTTCTGGGTAACATCCTTACACTGAGGGGGATTAGTATAGAATGTGCCCAGTGCTGCTAGATGAGGGGGGTGAGATGGAGAAAGGGGCACAGGTTGATATTTGCATATGTTCGACCATGTGGGGATAGAATGGTAGCCCCGACCTCATGAAGTCGCTGTGAATATTTAAGAAGATAATGCATGTAAAGTGCTTGGCATGGTTCCTGGTAGGTTGTAAAGATCCCATGCACTTTGTTAATATAATGAAATATAATGTTAATATAATGAAAATCATCCAGGAGAGCCTGCCCACAAAGAGGCTAGATTATGCTTGGTCCTGTAGGTTGACAGATTGGTTATTTCGTTTTCACCAGAGGTCTGGACATCTTGAATGAATGTCTACAGTGATTTTAATCTCATTAGGCACTTCCCACTCCTGGAACAGGGGTAGCTGTAACAGATTCTAACTGGAAACTCCCCAGGGTGTGGCAATCAGCTTTTTTATTAGATTCCTGAGTCATTTATTCCTTCAGGTGTGCATGACAAAGAAAGAAAAAGTCGAAGGATTCTGATACCTTTGTAAGATTAGTAACACTGTATACCTCAAACCCTGCCATGAAAAAAAGTCTGTTGGATTTTCCAAGGCTGCGATATGCTCAGGGTTTTCTGTTGCTTTTTTCCTTTTGCTCCTTGCTCCCCTAGCTCTTGCTAACATTCCAAGTGTCACTCTGCTTGTGGCTTGATTTACAACTCCCTTAGATAGAGCTATTTAGACAAACGCTTTTTCTCCAGTCCTGGCTTGAAAAACAACAGCCAATTCTTTTAACCATTTGCTCTATTGAACTGCTCTAGATACTCTGTAAGTACAAAATACCTATAAGATTATTAGTACAATACCGTTTCCCTCTGTTCACCCAAGTAGGTTGTATACCCCCCAGCCAGTATGACAGAACATTTCTTAGATGAAATATGGGTCTCTTCAAGAGCAAGATGTGCTGAGACAGATGTGCGATCCCAGGTCCTAGTCTGATTTTACACAATGTCACAGGCTTATTCTCTGACAAGTCTCTGTAGAGACAACCCCTGTTGTCTCTACCTTGCTGGCCATACTGGACCCACATGCTCCTGTGGCCTGATTTCCTTGTAGGCACAGGAACCTCCTCACCTAGGATCTTGCTCTCCAGGTGTGGAGAAAAATCTCACATGCCATTCTCTCTTTTCCAGCCTCTGGCAAATGATTTCTTATGAAAAGTACAATTAAGCATCAACCATAGAACATTTTGCAAGAATATACACTAAGAACATTTTTCTAGCATGAAGGTAGAAATGTCAGCCATGATTGTTAGTGCTGTGTTGACTGCTTTGTAAAAATATCCATCACTTGTGGGGGCTCCCTGTAGGAGAGATGTTTCAAATGCTGCAGGAAGCAGAACAGTCGCCAGAAGCACAACTGGGAGCTGAGCAAACTCGGCCTACAGGCAGCTTGGTGGCTGGGCTCAGGCTGGCCCGGCCTTTTGCTTCTCTTGTTTTTCTTTCTTTCTTTCTTTTTTTTTTTTTTTTACTGGCATCACAGTTTTCTAGCTTCTGAACTCTGTGAAAGAGGAGCTCTTTCCATGTTTGAAAGATACTAACTTATGATTAAGACAAGAGCTTGATGAGCTTGAACGTATGCCCAGGAATAAACGTGTGAAGGGATAGAGAAACAAGTTTCAATCTGGGAAGAAATCCTCTATTCACAAATCTGTGAAGTTAATAAAAATAAAGCAACAAAATAAGCAGGCAATAGGAGAATGAAAACCCAGAAAATGGGGCTCAATAGAAAATGCTCCATATGCCAAGAGTTGTAGACAGTTTGGGAGATGTTCTGATACTGTTTTTCTTGCCCTGTCCTGTTTCTGAAAATAAATGCCCCCCCCCCCCGCCTTTTGGGGGGCTGAGCATCAGAGAAGACATCAAATCCAGGAAATACAACTTTGTAATAAATGGTTTCTTCTAACCTTAAGATTTTTCTGTCTTATCATAAACTAGCTGAAACTAAAGATGGTATTCTAAATTCTGAGCTTGTAATGCCATTGTTATAAATTTAAAAAACATGAAAAAATAAATCCATTAATAATTTGTAATGTTACTTTTATATTTAATACATCAAACATGATGACTCTTTTTTTTTTTTTACACCAAAACAAGTGATTGATTTTCTTTAGGCTGTATTTATATGCAATGAATCCTTATGATCCTAAACTAATAAAGGGATTTCCAATGTGTAAAGTGCTTTGAAAAACTATAAATATGGGCAGAATCCAACTTAACGTTAAGCTCCGAGAGTTTGTAACTTAGCTGGTTTGAACTTAGAAAATGTTCCTGATAGAAAGAGGGATATCAGGCATAGATGGGTGATTAGGCTAGTCTATAAAATTCTGTTTAGCTCATATGTTATGGTACCCACAGGAATACAGATATTAACTACTACTTACAGCATTTTTTAACAGAAAAATCTGTCCTGAGTTTTCACTCATTGGCCAAGTTTATGCTTCCTCCAGTAGTTCAAGACAGAATGATCCAGACCCTAGGAGTGCTGGCAGATGGGAGTAGAGTGTGGGGACCCCAAAGAGTGGAACCTCTGAGATTTTAGGGGAGTAGCACTATAGAGATTCGAGGTTTGGAGCTCTTGCCCATAGGTTCCTCCCAGGAGCCTGCAAAGAACTGGAGAAAACTGAGGCAGGAATGAGAGGGTGGCTGGGCTGTGGCCGTGGGTGGGGACAGCTGTTCAAGGGATTTGTTTCCCTTGGTACCAGGAGCAACGGGCTAGATCACTGAGGAAATCATTTGATTTCATCAAACTGCTATTTCTGGGAATTTTTATTTTTAATGAAGAGTAAAGTATTCAGCATCTGAACATTAGGCCAAGGCTAATTGTAATGTGCTTGCTAAAAAAAAAAAAAAAAAAAAGTAAAATGCGCTATGTCATCTTGCCAGGGCAAATTGGAACAGAATCAGGACTATTATTCAGGGACTTTGGGCAGTAGAGATAACCAGCCTAGGCAATTCAAGATAGGAGACTTGCTGTATCAGAATTATTAAAGCTCTGTAACTTTATCCTGAAACAAAAGATAGATTTACCCAAAAAACCATTTCTGGTGCGGTTTTAACCTATTAGAGAAAGAGCAGTTTTAGGCACGTAGTTCTGATAAAATGGCACTGAATCTACTAGGGCTTCAAAGGGGAATTTAGAGTCAAACATGCTGTAGTCCCAGGTCTCCTGTGTTGTCAAGGTAACCAGAGCCTTCGTTTTCTTGGTAACTTGAACCTGCCAAACCAATTTCAGAGACACCTCACGCTTTAGCTAGTCAGCCACCTGCCACTGAGTTATACAGTTTTTCTTGAGCTGAGTCACCTAAAACAGAAAAGTCCAGTTTCTACTCTTCCTCCTTGCCCTCCAACTTTTTTTATTTTAGAGAAAAAACTCCATCCTTACTTTCATGAAGTTGCAAAGCTGGATTATGTCTTTAAGCTCTTAGGAAAAAGTACAACTACTATTTCAACATTCGCCTCGGCTACATGGCAAGCGCCCAGTCATGCAATTACCCTTTTCCCTGAAATGACTTTCTAGAAAATGTGAGGAGGATACTTATCTGGCTTTCTCCCAACTGCTGCTGAGGTTGACATAATGCAAGGCCAGGCCACATGATCTTATACCTGAAAGTTGAGATTCATTTTTGTTTTGCGCCCCAGGAAAAGTCAGACAGAAACAAAGAAATTTCATTAACTGAACACATTTATCCTGAGCCCTCGATGTTCCAGACGCTCTGCGAGCTCCTGCCTGAGATGTGAGGATGAAGAAGACTTCCTCCCAATGCTCAGGGTTTACAGACTGCTAGAGGGTTTTAGCCAAAAAACAAAACAAACAAGCAAAAAAAAACCCCAAAACAAAAAAGCAACAACAAAACAAACAAAACAAAATAAATGAAGGTAGAATATAATTAGGGCCATCAGGGACATATGAAGATATGAAGAAATGCTGCACAATCTCCAAGGAAGACTAGACATGAATTCGATGGGAGTAGCCAAGAAGGCGTCGTGAGAGATATGTATTTGAAAAGGCCTTGACAGAATTTCTGCAATGAAATTTTTTCAAGGAGGATATTCAAAAAGCAAGACAGAGAAAGACCCACAAAACAGGCAAGTTCAAGGATATAAATGGTGAAGTGCTTAGGCTCAGGTGCCAGGCTGCCTGGGTTTAAATCCCAGCTCTACTGCATACTACTGTGTGACCTTGGGCATGTCACTAACCTCTCTGGGGCCTCGGTTCTCTATTAATATAAAGGAGGGAAGAATAATAATAGTACCTCGTTAAATTATTAAATTATTTAAGATGTGTGAAACTCTTGGAACTACTCCCGATTTAGAGTAAGTGCTTTAGAAGTGTTAGCTATTATTACTGTTGTTGTCGTTAGGGGAGTTTAGTAGGAAGTGCAGTGCTTACAAGACTGGGAAGAGTTTTGGGTTCATTTTGTGGCCTAAAATATATCAGATTTAAGTTTACATCTAATTTGATAGGCAATGGGGAATCTTTAGAATTTTATTTATTTTTTTAAGAGTAGGCAAGTAACAGCCTCAGAACAACAAAACATCAGGAAGCAGCAACACTATAAAATCCAGTCGTTAAAGGTTTGGGGCAGTTTTTTTTTTGTATTTCCAGCCATAGCCCCAAACCACTAACCATGCTAACTTTTACCTTCAGTGATTGAGACTGTGGGGCATTGTGAATTGATTTGATACGAAACAACTGTAGAAAAAATTACTGAATACTAATCTTGTCTAGGTGAAGAGAAATTGATTCGAGAGGAACAACTTCTATTTTATCATATAAATAAAAACTATAGGGACTATGACTGTCAAAACTGGTGGCCTTGAACCCTTCTCTACCATAAAGGGCTACAAGACTGCAATATATCATTAAAAAAAAGTCATTTCTTTTCCACTTTGTAATGTGTTCTGGGAAATTTGACTGATGACCTATATTTCAGGAAGCATGAATGATCTCCACATCTCAGATGAGATACGTGTGTCATAAATCAATACATGATGTAGTAAAATGCTTTTTCTGCCTTGACACAGCCTTGATCCCTAATTAAAGGTGAGAACCAGGTAAATATTATTTTAACAGCTAGCAATGTGGAAGAATTGTATTGACTCTAAATGTTTTTATTTGCCATTCTCAGTTCATAGATGTAGTTAATTGACTGCCCTGAATTACCTACGTTGCCTCATATTCACTTTCTAGAGAACAGTTGTTGAGTTCTAAAAGCGTTCACGCTTCCGGTTCTTCTGTCCCCCGGCTGTATTTTTGTGTTTTCTCCATGGCCCTTCTTCTTTGATTTCTGTAAGTCCACCCCTTTTTCTCTGTTCAAGAGGCCTCAGGTGCTGGCTATATCTTACAGCCAAGCCTTGTGATAGCCTGTTCTGGAGAAAGCCAGCTGTTCCATGTCACTTCCCTCCAACAAATCGATAGCTTTCAGGTGTTCTGAAACTTTCAGGGAGCGTGCTGCTGAGCACAGGTCACTGGGATGGGTGGGGGGCTCCTGTGAATGCAGCTGGTTTCTCTGGATCCGTTAAAGCCAATTGGGTCTCTGTTTAGGAAGCTAGATTCCTGCTGCGTGTCAGCTGAGGTTGTCTTGCAGTTGGATAACAAGGTGTGCTGGGGGCGAGAGAAGGGGGTTATGAACAATGACCATGCTTAACGGTGTAGGGGAGGAACAGTATCTTTTTCCTTCTATGCTTCTAGAGTCTCAGCTGGGTCTCTGTAACAAAAGACAGATTAACAAGAGAAAAGCACACAGACTTATTTCATGCAAGTTTTACATGACACAGGAGGCTTCCTAGCAAATGAAGACCTGAAGAAATGGTTAAACCTGTGTTTTTATACTAGGTTTGATGAAGTGTGGGAAGTTGTGGAAAAATATGACAGGACAAAGGGTATGAACTAAGTGTTGCAAAGGGGAAACTGACCATGATTTTGGTTTTTCTCAGCACCCCTCCATGTTGGAAGTCAGAATGCTCCTTTCTTTAGGTATAGGGAGAGTGCACCTCTCACATGAGGGTCTTATGACCCACTTCAGGGGCAGGTCAGAGAGTTCTTCCTGCATATGCCATTGCTCAAATTCCATCAGCTTTTAAAATATTCAGCATGCCGAGGGGCCATATTTTGGAGACAGTATGGTCCAATTTCTCTGAATCTAAATCCACTATGGTGTTGGAAAGTCAAATCCATTTACCCCTGTTTAACGGCAGCGCTTTCCTTGTATTTCCAACCTTAAAATGAATACTTTCCCAGATTGTTTAGTTTCCTTGGAGATATATGTTTATGCTGGATGTAGGTTAGGATGAAAGAGTCCTTCTTAAACTATAAGCAGTTGAAGGTTGAAGACCAAACACACTCTTAAAATTCTGAGCGGTGCGTCCAGATTTTGGAGCAAGTTTAGACATGTCATACCCAAGATAGGAAGAAAGACTGTTTTCATTGCTGGAAAGGGCACTGAGGCCCAGTAGCTCAGAGGGGAGGTTTCTGTTAGCTGGGCCACAGAAACATCTGGAAGGCAGAGTTTTTATTGACACCCCGAGTAGATGAATTTTTTTAAACTTTTATTTTGAAATAATTATACTCATAGGAAGTTGCAAAAATCATATATAGTAATTTGTGTCCTCTTCACCTGGGTTACCGTGATGGTGACATCTTTTATAGCACAATATCAAAAATAGAAAATAGATATAGTAGGTGATACTTTTTCTACCAATTTTTTTATTGTAGTAAAATACACCTGAAATTGACCATCTTAACCATTTGGAAGTATACAGGTCAGTGCCATTAAGTATGTCATATTGTTGTGCAACCGTTACCACCATCCATCTCCAGAGCTCTTTTCATCTTGCAAAACTGCAACTCTGCACATATTAAACAATAACTCCCTATTTTCTCCTTCTCCTAGCTCCTGGCAACCATCATCACACTTCTGTCTGTATGAATTTGACTACTCTGTTATAAATGGAATCATACAATATTTGTCTTTTTGTGACTGCCTTATTGCACTTAACATAATGTCCTTAAGGTTCATCCATGTTGTAATATATGCCAGAATTTCCTTCCTTTTTAAGAATGCACCATTGTGTGTACGTGCCATATTTTGTTTATCTATTTATTCATCAATGGATGCTTGGGTTACTTCTATCTTTTAACTATTATGAATAATATTTCATAATATGAATGTGGGTATACAAATGTCTTTTTGAGACTTTGCTTTTAGTTCTTTTGGGTGTGTACTCAGAAGTGGAATTGCTGGAAGTGACTTTAAAGTCTGTGCTTTGCTTGTTTTTTCTGTGTCTGGAAGCTCCAAATCATTATCAGCTCCCTGATCCCACCACTTTTTTTTTTTTTTCAATTTTGTGAAGTAAGGGTAAAAATAAAACTATAATTTTGTATAACTAAACTAATATTTGTATAATATCTTATAATCACAATTGCAATATAATTAAGTAAATTACATTTTAACACAAATGTAGAAATAATCTTAGATTAAAGAGTTTTAAAATTGAATAAATTAAAAATAAAATTGAATAAATTTAACTTTATGAAGAACTCGCTAAAATTTCTACAGTTACCTCATTTAACAGAAAACCGATGAAAACTTCTCTATGGCTTGGCACTAGTTCCAAGGACTGGTATTTGAAAATAATTTGTTATAGTTCAATTACCCTTCTTTATAGATAAATAAACTAAGGCTCAGGGAAACTAAATGATGTGCCTAAAGTTAAAGAGTGGGTAATGCCACCACTTTTAAATTATCCATCCTCTTCCATTCCCGCCATGTCCCCGCTTTCCTGTCTATCATGGGTAGGTTTCTCATAAGGGAAACCACTTTCTTGCATATTCTTTTAGCTCCTCTGCAGGACATCAACCCTGCTTTTATCCCATATCAACTTTCAGCTTCTGTACCAAATTTTCTGCTCTCCTTGACAGACCAAACTCTTCAAACACTTGGTGGGGGGCGGGGGGCTTCAGAGATCCCATGCTCTCCTGCGTTCCTCTAGGAACACCAGTCGGGCTGTCTCTGTCACAGATGGCTGTTCCTTGTATTCCTCACCTCTTTAGATTGAGTCCTCATTCTTCAGACTCTTCTCAGTGTACACCTTCTCTCTGGAAGGTCTTTTCTAGTCTCAATGTTTTCGTGGCTCCCAAAATGCTGATGAATCTCAAATTTCTCTCCAACCCAGAATCCTTCCTTGAATTCCAGATTTATATATCCCACTGCCTACTCACTGTCTTCTGGATGACCAAAAAGCATCTCAAACCTAATATGTCTAAAATAGAATAACTGACTTTCTCACCTAAATCTGCTTGCCCTCCACCCCCTGCCCAGTTTTATCTTTCTCAGCAAATGACACCTCATTTCACACAGTTGCTCAGGCACAAAATCTAGGAGTTGCCCTTGATTCCTGTCTTTCCTTCATATCCCGCTTTCAATTGTTCAACAAATATTGTTGGCCCCATCTTCAAAACATACCCTAAATATGACCACTTTTCACTTCCTCTACCACCATTCCAATCTGAGCTATACTCATTTCCCCTCAATGACTGCAACTTCCTAATAGGTTTCCTGTTTCCACTACTGCCCTTTTACAAATCATTCTCATATAGAAACTTAAGTGATTGTTTAATACTGTACGTCAGACCAAGTCACACTCCTGCTCAAAACCCTCTGATGGCTTCCTAGAACACTTAACATGAGATCTAAGTTAGGTAGTTTGGGTGAGGAACCTACACAATCTGGTTACTACTTTGCTCTCAGACCTCATTTCCTTCCTTGCTTACTCCTGTTGGCCATACTAGTTGGCTTTCTTTTCCTTGAACTTGGCAAATTTGTTTTGCTTCAGACTCTGTCCTGCCTCTTCCAGAAAGGCTCTTTCTCCGGATGTCACCAGCTTGCTCATTTGCATCACTGGGCTCTCAGCACCTCCTCCCATGTTCTCTCCAGATTCTATCTAATATGGCTCCCTCCTCTTACATCACTCTATCGCCATATCCTTTTTTATTTTTCTTTACAAGTACCTGTGTAATAAACACCACGTTTCATTATTTATATATTTGCTCGTCTCCTCCACTGGAATGTGAGTTCCATGAAGGCAGCTATTTTGTCTTTCTTACTCATCGCAGTATCCACCAAAAAGTGCATGTCACAGGGTGAGTTCTCAATAAAAACAAGCGAATGAATAAGTGAACCTGTGTCCTTATGCAGTGTATTATTGTGAATCAACTGATTTTCCTTTGTTCAATGGATTCTGCTTCATTTAGACAGAAAACATAAAATAAAGATAAATTTAACGGTTTTCAGTTTGAGTATTAAGAAGAAATCAGCCTGCAAAGATAATGCTTTAATTTCTTAACACAATTGACTGTTGGTTTCCAGTTTGTAGATGATTGTAAGCTTAATATCCAGATAGAGTTGAAGTGACGTCTTTCAACACAAAAGGGGCTCTACAAAAGTGAGATTGTTGACACATTCAGTCTTGAAATCATCACTCCCTTCATAGTAATTTAAATTTTAATAAACCATGTCAAAAACTCAGAAGCACAATGTGGGAAGGAAACTGACATTTTTCTTTCTTTCTTTTTTTAAGTGAGCAGTTACTGTATCCCAGGTCATGTGCTTTAACATCCATTCTCAGGTCATTTTATGACCATGTTCCAGGATGGGTATTATTAACCCTTCTACAGTTAAAGACATTGAGAATTAGAGAATTACGTGTTTGCCATATGTCATAGTAAAAGGCAGAATTGGGAGTCAACCCCTGGCCTGACTCCCTCCCAAAGCCATGTTCTTTATATCCCCTCACACTGTTTCCCCTGGGGAAAACTAGAGTGAGAATCTTATAGGTATATTTGCATTATTTTTATGGACTATCACAATTCCAATTTAAAAATGAGATTGAATGTTTGCATTTAACAATGCCACAGCAGGGATCTCTAACCCAAGAGATGGAATTAGCTGATGAACCATGAACTAGAGAAAGAAGAAGAGTTCATTCATTTTGAAAAACGTCTGCCAAGTGCATTTCCAGAGTAGCCATCCCAGGCAGAACACTGTGCTGTGTAAAGTGGGTTAGATGGAAAGGGGGCGGCTCCTGCTCTGAACAATGTTTGATAATGTCAGGCCACCATCTGAGGTTTACTACGTACCAATCGGGTTTACTGCCTGCCGGGCTCCGTGCTGGTCTGGGTTATCCCCATTTTACACATGAAGGTACATAGCCTTCAAGGTGACCAGCTGGTGCGTTATAGAGCTGTGACTGAAAGCCAGGTCCTGTCTACTCCTTTATCCATTTGGATATATCACCTCCTACCTACTTGAGCGACACAAAATAGAAATGAAACAACTGGGAATAAAACCATTTATAATAATCACTTACTCTCCAGTAATCAAGAGCTAAGAGAGTTCTGGTAGATGGTGAAATCAGGTGAGCTTAATACCATAGCAGACAGTTGTCAGAAGTAACATCTTTTTCTTTAAAATTCTGTAATTCAGAGGAATTACTCATTCTGGTTTATTTACTTTTTTACATTATTTCAAATAGGTGAAATTTTATTATGTTATCTTATTATATGGAAGTTGTAGCAGTCAGAGTAGGTTAGATTATTCTATGGTAACAAGTAGTTCCAAATCTTAGTGGTCTAAAGCAAGGAGATTTATTTTTTTCTCCTCACACTATATGTCCACCATGGGTTGGTAGGGAGCTCTCCTTCATGTTGTCATTGTCCTTACTCTGGGATGTAGGCTGTGATAGAGGGAAAGAAGACTCTGGAGGGTCTCACACTTCACTTCCATGGGACATTACTAACTATTGGGTCCCACCCAAACACAAGAGATTGGGGAAGTGCAAAGAGCTAGAAATATTCCTTGAAGAAAATAAATTACTACCAGAGGCCTGGAGTTAAGGTTTGGAGTTAAGAGTGAAGGTTTATGAGGTGAAATTGCTATGTATCTTAAATATAAAAGTATCTAGTATGGTTATATTTTAGACATTATACTTATGAAAATAAAATAGATTTAGGTTAAATGTGTGTGACTGTATTTAATTTTTAAAAATTATTTTGTTTTTGATGGATCATTTAAAAGTGAGTTTTAAAAATCACTTTGCTTTTCATTCAATTCTAATTTTAAAGATTGTACCAGCTCTATACTTGTCTGTAGAGAGTAACCTACATGGAAGATAGGTCTGCGAATCAGCAAGACAGCCTGATTATCTTTAGCCAATTCAAAGAAACATCCATGAAAAACTTTAGATGATTATCTCTAGCTTCAAGTAAGCAGGATAAAACAAAATACCCTCTCCAGATGAAAATACCATCATTCCCTGCTTTTCTAATTTTCGCTCTCAAAGTCTGAATGTTCCCGAACTGCCTTTAAAATGTTAAAATATCTATTTTAACAATCAGTGTTTATCCAAAAATTGTGAATCTTAATATTTGCATTTTTACCACATCTCTCTCTCTCTCAAGGTGTCCTGACAAAGGGAGTGCTTTTGGATTACCCTTAGTGATATTTGAGTACAGAGCAAAATAAAATGCACTTTAGAAAAGTACAAAGCTTTCTCCTGACCTGGGGGAGATAATTCATAGGCAGAGAGGGTGGAAAGTCGAACACCTCCAAGAGAAACGTTCCCCTGGGCCTGGAAAGCACTTCCGATGTTCCACAAGGAGAACCAACATTTTGACACAAAATTAACATTCATCTCCTTTAAGTTAGAAATGTGCCATATGGCATTTTTAAAAGGAGAAGATATATAAATAAGTTATGGTCTAATGCTAAAACTCCTAAAAGCCTGGGCATTCTTGCTGTAGACAAACAATAGCCTAAAAACATGGAATTAGCTTGATGAAGGTAGGGAGGAAGTCTTTAAAATGTCCCTGGGCAAGGGAGGATGCAATTAGATCAAAGAACTCTCCCATAAGTGAGTCTTTAAGTTCACAGATTGAAAAGTTTCCAATTGGCAACAAACAAACAAAAACACCCACAAATCTGGCTATCCAGAAAACAGCAAAAAATTGTAACTGATTTGATATTTCAGCTATTTTATAGGGAAATGTACTAAGAATTAAATTAGGTGAGATTATCTGTAAGATCCTGGGGGAGGGGGAAATATAATATTTTAAGAAAATAGTAGGATTTGGCAGGGTTAAAATTTTAGGTTTAGCAGCAGTGAGATATTAGTAGCAAAAAATAAAATTAATGTATTAACCAGTAACAGCAGCAAATAAACTAGATTTCACAGGAGAAAATGAGATCTGAAGAGTCCAAACAAAACAAAGCAAAACCTGTAGTTGGACTGAACTGTTCTCTAGGATTTAAAAACAGTGGAAGTAAAAACAAAACAAACAAACAAAAAAACAAACAAACAAAAAACCAAAAAAGGAAAACAAAACACAAAACAGCGGGAGTGACAACTTAAGCCCTGATTTCAAATCACTGAGCTTTTCAAAAGCACCTCATAATGTTGGGTATTCCACAATTTGAAAACGTAAGCTTCAAGATAAGATAATAATCTGTAACAATTTCCATTGGAGTTTTAATCTGTATTTAAGTTTTCATCTCTATTTAACAAGTGAGCATTTATTTACTTGTGTCACAGGCAAGGTCGGCATTTAGGTGCCTTCTTTGTGCCACGGAAAAGTAAATGGGAAAGGTAGCTTAATAATCATGGCTGCTCTTGGCTGAAATTTTTATTTGTGGTAGAATTGCCCCAAATATATCGAATCCTCAACAGTCCTATAGAGTAGGTATTAGTAAACCCATTTTAGGGGTGAGAAAAACTGAGATTGTCAGTAGCTGAGTAACTTGTCTGGGTCATATGGCCAGGAACTAGCAGAGTCTGGGGCTTTGAGTCCCCAGTTCTGTGATGTCCCAAACGGCACTTTTCCAACAGCAGGGTACTGTCACCCTTAAGGGTTTCAGATTATTGGAAGGTGGTTTGTATTTAGAACTTGCTGGCCTCCCTGGCAATGTCCGGGAGAGCTGTTTGCCACCCTTAAATAAATAAACAGCTGCTGCTCCTCGCTCCACAGCAAACCATATAGAGTTACCCTTGTGAGACACAGCTCCTTTGCAAATCTATGCCTGTAATTTGGAGGTTGTCCCTTTTCACCCGGGGCCCTTGTTTGGTTTGTTTTCTCTATCCTTAGCTGTGTCTGGCCTCTAACTTCTCAATTTGGGAAGGAGCTTCCAGAACTCCACTCCAGGGCCTCTCAAGGAAATTTTGTTTACTTCACCCAATTTGGTGACCACCCCCTGACTGGGTTCAGCTTTTCTGGGGGATACCAGCTTCTTTAGGGTGCTGCACAAGGCATTTAATAACTGAGTCCACTGTGGAGCCGGAAGTGGATTTACCTGGAAGCTAGGAAGACCCACGGCATCAGGTCCCTCAGTACATGACCCCTCCCCAGAGGCATTGCGTCTGTATGGTAGTAGTTTTAACAAAATTAACAAAAGTAAGATATTTCAATCACAGTTGGTTAGGACCCATTGTGTCTCTCTTCTGACTTCTCCATGTCATACCTCCCTCGTGTTGGGTGGCACTGCAGTGGCCACAGGCATTTTTGGGATCTGGCTAAGGGCAAGTAGAGTTGGGGCTACATTTAAAAGCTGGGGTTTAGAGGGTTGTATTCATGTGATTCACAGTCCTATAGGTAAACTATTGCTGGCTGTCCAGTGTATGCAGGCGTTTCAGGAATAACTCTCCCCCCAGCTATGGCAACCTGCCTGCTATTGTGAAATGAAGGTGTAGGGCCAAAGGCTGAATTGTGATATGAACTTGTCCTGTGGTTTTGGCACTTCCAGGAGGTGGGGCGTGAAGGAACGAAGGGAGTCAGAAGCGAGGCTGTGGAAAAATATTATAGTGGCGGGTCAGCTTGTTCATAAACAGATTATATTATTTTTCTGGATTTTGTGGTATTTGTCAGCTTTTAAAGATTTGTTATCAGTTTTGAATTCTTTTCTCACTCTGAATAAATATTTTTGTGTTACATTTTGCATTCATGATTTTGTATTCTTTTTCTTAAAGAGTACCCCTCCCCCAATTGTATATGCTTCAGGCTGAATAAAAATTAAGTTCTGTCCCTTAAATTTGGTGAAAATTCTTTTTCAGAGGCAGCTGCTCCAGAGAATCTCTCAAAGTGAATTGCGTGGACACCACAAAATGCCTGTATTAAGACAACTCAACGCAAATGCACATCTTAATATGTGCAGATCTAACCAAATTTTACGAGAGGTAAGAACAGAGAACTTGAAACTTCATTTTAATTATTTAGATCTGATCTTCAAGTCATGGGGATTAGGACTTTGACCAAGTCCTAAATGTCACCTAGGGCTGGTGACAAGACTTTGTGGGGTTGGAGGTATCAGGACAGGTGGGGTGAGGTGACCCAGGAGCGTGGGGGCTGAGTAGGGGGATCACACTTTATTGTCACTAATGGAAATCAACTGAGGAGATGGGCCAGAGAATAGGTCCCTTCTTTAATTTCTCTCTCTCTCTCTCTCTGTCTCTCTCTCCCTCTGTCTTTTAAAGAACACAGCATGTTCTCTTCAAATAATCTAATGCTAAGGTTCAACCCCAAAATATTAAGAATGATTAATTCTGGGAGATTGAATTAGAAGTGATTTTCATTTTTTTTCTTTTTACATGTATAGTTTCTGATCTTTCTATAAACAGATGTATTAGCAATAAAAAAGGAAACATGAAAAGACCCCTTCCCCCACTTTTACCCACAATCCTGTGAGAGAAAGAGAGAGAGGGATTAAGAGAGAGATTGAGAGAGAGAGAGAAACAGAGCTTTTACCAAGAACATTTTCTTTCCTCCTTCCCTCCTTCCCTTTTGTCCTTAGAATAAATGCATAAAGACTTACTAGCATCTTAATAACTCTTTGGGAACTTCAAAGAACGGTTTATGCTTTATTTCATACTTTTTAAAACTGTGTGCAAGATACAAAATTTTAATTTGAAAAAAATGTAAGAGAGGAAACAATTTTCTTTGACTTTTTGTGTGTGAATGTGGGATATACACAAAGGAAAATTCACGAGTAAGTTACCAATTAGTTGTTGAGAACTGAAGAACACTGAAGCAGAAATTAGGATCTAATTATCTATGTTATTGTCATTCAAGACATGAAACTTCAGAGTTTATAATTGTGGGGAAAAGCTTTTTCGCCTGCATGAGTTCCCCTACCGGGTGCTATTTTTATGAAAGTCCAGGAGAGGTGTCTTGGTTGCTTTTAAGGACAGGCTCTTTCTTTACAAACAATTAGTGTGTCTCAGGTGGGTGCCATCCCCAGGTGGGATTTCTTCTGGGCTCAGATCATCGATGCCAAGCAGGTATATAATGTGTAGATATTTCACTAGTTCTTTTAAAGAGAAATGTTTAGGATAAAAATAGAATAATTCACTTAAAGTATAAACTTCACTTATCTTACAGTTAACAGCTGCTGTAGACTGTTTCCAGGGTTTTCTTTACTTACTCTGCTCTTCAGGCTGCCCCAGGCCTTCTTCTGCCCTGGTTCTGTGCCTCAGGACATTCTCATTGCAAGGTCCTTAGCGTCTTCACTAAAAGGCTCATTACCGCTCCCTGGCTACTCGTTAGTGTCTCCGCCTGTTTCCTTAAACCCGCTTGGTTAGCTTGGTAATGGCACACAGTAGGCATTCAGACGGTGTTGTTTTGAATTTGCATTTCGCAGATACCTCTTTTAGGTTGGAGCATGTGGCTCTCCTCAGTTTCTCCAGCCTCCCCCTTTTCTCTCTTCCTTCCCTCACTCAACCAGCTGCCTGTCTCCATCTTGTCTAATCCTTCCTGGAGTCCACTTTCTCTCTGAGTGTGTGATATATTGAGATGGAGCACTCTGTCTTCCGATTTCTTAACGGGAGCTATATCAGTTTGCAACAAACCCAAATACAAGTTAAAGGAAATTAATGCATCAAGTGAAAGTTGACTGTGAAGCCTATTTTCTTCTGTGTTCGTTGAGTGTTAGTACATAAATAGAACTCCATAATAAACTGTCATTTTCAGTTCAACTCTGTGTGATGGTCAGCATGGAGGGTTTGGAATGATGTGTGATTAAATGGCTAAAATGTGGATAAATTCTACCGTAGTGCTTGGCACGTAGTTGGCACTCCAGCAGTAATTCCTTCCCTTCTTTTGGTCATAGTGGTCCAGTTACATTTGTAGTTTGGTTACAGTACGTAGCTCTGCTCCTTCAAGATTCACTAAGACTTAATGAGCTGTGTTTCCTCTAATGCCATGGGCTGTGTCAACACAATGCCAAACATTGTGACAATTTTTGACTGAATTGAGTTAACTGACTGAATGTTTTGAAGTATTGACACAGCAGCTAAAAGAGTGAGAAATGCAGTCAAGCCAGCTATTTGGTATGATGAAAAATGGCAACTATTTCAAAAATAAAACTAGAATAGAAGCGTGAGAAGCCAGTGGAAGTTTTAAGTAGCCCTGCGACCACTGGAAAGCACTTGTGAAAGGACCTGGCTTAGGAGGCATGGAAATGAAAATCTGAAAATGTCCTGGGTCACCCAACAAACAAAGCACAGCTGAAGGACTATGTAATTTAACCCCCGTGACCAAAGCTTCCTTAATTTATGTGAAAGAAACAGAAGTAGAAATTGGAAAGTTTCACAACTTCTTGAGGAATGATGGCAGATGGTTTATTGGTTCTGTCCTTTCAGCCATTGTATGTCTTTAGTTCCTTCCTCTGGCGACGGAGGATACACATAGAAGGCTATGCAGAGCTGGGTGCCCCAAATGTGCTTGGTGTTAGAAATCTCTGCAGGAGCTGGGGCAAGGATTGTATTAATTGGGAAATATTTGTTTTTCAGTTTATTCAATACATTTTCTTAAAAATTAAAACATATTTTTTACAGGTATATGTAAATCTACAAGTTGTTACATATGCGTATTGTATATAACATAATAAATAATATATTTAGTATTATCTCTTCGATATATATTATACATATAATGTATAAGTATTATATATACAGTACATATACAGTATTATCTCTCAGATGTATACAGAGATAATACTGTATATACAATACTGTATAAAATGTATAATGTATAATAATATATGTATAATGTATAATAATACTTGCATAACATAATATACGGCGTGGAGGAAGGGAGGAAGAGAGAGAGAGAGAGCGAGGGGAGAGAATTGAGTAATTTTAACCCTGAAGTGTATTTATCAGCATGAATAATCTTATGTAAGAGCAACTATGCTTGATGGTAACATGGAAGGTCATTTCTGAAAGGTTTCTGACCTAAGCATCAGTGAGAAATCCTGTGTTTCCTCAACTACCATGGGGGACTGAATGAAGCCATGGCCATAGGTCAGTTTTGGTCAACATAATAATTTTTACTTTGAGGCACCCTCTCTAGCATAAAGAGCTCCCTTGGCAATGGCCTACTTAGTTAACATAACAAACATTTGACACAACAGAACTTTACCTGAAGAAAAGGACTCTAACAGGTTTTGGAAGTTGCTGTAACTGGGTTTGGCATCACTGTGTGAGGGGAGACCATAGCTGGTGACCATGGCTTTTCTCATCAGGGAAGCAAGATTTTTACAGGGCCAGTCCAGGTCAGACTAGATCAAGGACTTGACTGTACATCAGCCAATGCAGTAAAATAACTATTTTGACTGTTTTTTCATTCCAAGTCTTTCCCTTCCTGCAGGCATTGAGAATGATCAAATCACTGTGGGCAGATGTAGACTTGAGACTTAGTTTAGAACCCACTTCCCTTTTGGCCTTTATTCCCACTCAGTGTGTGACACACAGCTCATGTCACAGAAAACCTTGCTGAGGATGTGGACCATGGTTTTGTGGGGTTTTTTTTTTGCCAGAATATTCCACAGTGTTTTCAAAGAACCCGGAGGGCACGCTTGAAACAATCAGTGCAACCCAGCTCAAACGGGCTCCTGCTGGCGAGGATAGCTATAAATGTCAAGCTGCAGGACTTTAAAGACTTACAGTTGCTCATACATAGCTTGTACATTTATAAGCATTATTGAGTCGGAAGATAATGACAGTCACATGTTGAGAATAGAATATGACATCTTAACGTATGTTCTCCCTCTCTGTAAGTCTCTGGAGTCCAATTATTGAAACTTAAAAATGTAGCACTTTGGTGCATGACTATTGAACCAGTGGGAATAATTAATAATAAAATTTTTAATCTATTTACAAGCCTCACAAAACAGACAGTAATAGGGAAAAAAACATGTTTGACAAAGACATTTAACTGTACAATTTTTACTTTGAACTTTTGTTTTTTTAAAAAATGTACATGTTCCTACTTCAAAGTGCCTGCCATGTTATATCACCTAATGTTAATTTTATTTCTGTGTCTTGGTATAATGAGATAAATGTTGTCAAAGCCATTAGGAGTATGTGTATTGTGCTGAAGAATCTGGTTTATCAGGATGTTTTTCCTACCAGGGAAGGAAAATCCAACTCAAATGATCTTAAACAATAAAGACATCTGTTGGCTCATGTAACTAGAGGTTTGGAGGGGTTTAGGGTCAACGTCGCCTGGTGGGTCTGGCTTTGTTTGGGGAAATTCTATCAGCTGTACCCTCTTTTGGGTCTTGGTTTAATTCTCATGCTATTTTCCTCATCCTGACAAAGAGGCACAGCAGAGCGCCTGGCTCCATAATCACGGAGTGCAAGGAAAAAGAGATGTACCAGTTGGGAATGTGTTCTGTTGAAAAAAAAATAGGGGGAGAGAGAGTGGGAAGAAGGGGGAGAGTGAGGAAAGAAATGAAAAATGAGTCCCACAGCAGCAGCCTACAGAGTTGGGAGTTTGTTGTGTGTCTTAAGAGGTTTGAGCTGGGGCAGACCATCAGGTTGGCACAGCCGTGCAACACTCCCTTCTAGACCCAGGGCTTTCCTATCTTTCTGCTCCCCCATCCTCGACCTCTAGGTCTCTGTCCTCGTGCTGGCCACCTCATGGTCTCAACTTGGTTGCTGGGCCTCCAAGACTCAACATCTGCAGTTCAGGAAAAAGTCAAGTCTGCCCACTTGTGTCAGAAGGAGAAAGACAAAACTTTCCTGGAAGCCAAACCCATCAGACCTCCCCTTTCATGCTCCTGGCAAGTACTGGGTCATACCCATTGTCCATTTTCCCCTCTTCCTTATCACCAGAACCTTGAGTCTTTTCAGAAAGACAAGGTGGCCATTAAAAATATACATCTCCCCAGGCTTAAATTTTCCAGATTTAGCAAAAACAAACAAAAACAGGATGCCCAGCAGGGGACATACATGCTTATATAAAAATTTATTTGTTTATCTGAAATTCATATTTAATTGAACATCCTGTATTTTATCTGGCAAGTCTACCCCAGGCTTCCTTAAAGGTAGTGTGGGCAGGAAAGTGACAGTCTGCTAGATGAGGCTTCCAGAAAAACTTTTTTAAAAAAGGGACCAAACTTGTTAGACCCGTTTCTTGTGTCTATTGCACTTTACCCTTTTCTCTTCCTCCTACCTTGGCTTTGGACGGACTCCCTAGAGCCATCTTGCAATCGGGACAATATAAGCCATTTAAAGATTACAAAGAGGGGCGGCCGGCTAGCTCAGTTGGTTAGAGCTTGGTGCTCTCAACGACAAGGTTGCCAGTTCCATCCCCACAGGGGCCACTGTGAGCTGCGCCCTCCACGACTAGATTGAAACAATTACTTGATGGAGCTGATGGGTCCTGGAAAAACACACTTAAATAAATAAAAGTTTGAAAAAAACATGTTAAAAAAAAAGAAAAGATTACAGAGAAATAAGAAGCTTGGTTCTTTGAGCAGCTCTGACTCGCCTATCCCCAGATTCCCTGTTATATAAAAAGCCCTTAGTATTTGGTTAAGTCACGGTAGTTCAGTTTGGGTTACATCCTGCCAAACGCAGTCCTAACTGATACACCTACCCCTTGCTGGAATGGTGAAGTAGAGGCCAGCTAGTGGTTCACCACACTATTTTGTTTTCTTCCTTGCCACACAGTTAGACTACACTTCCCAGACCCCTGCAGTTAGTTGGGGTCATGTGACTGAGTTCCGGCCAATGGAATGTGAGTGGGGGTCACGTACGCCATTCCAGGACTAAGCCATGCTCCTGCCCTTCCCATATCTGCAAGGACCAGGGGCTCCAGGGAACAGTGGAGACATCGGCTGAAAGCATCCTGAGTCTGTGATGACTTTGTGGAGTGGAGCCCTCCCACCTCGTGTTGACCCTCAGTGCCCTGCAATGTGAACAAGGAAATCAACTTTTCTTGAGTTAAACCACAAAGATGTTGGGTTCTTTGGGGTCAACTAAGGCAACGTTATCTGTTGTAAGACAGGCTGCTTCAGGCATAGAATTCCAAGCCAGAATGCTGAGATGCACTCATGTTGAAGCACATATCTTCACCCCTTAATCAACGGAATGGCAAGTGCTGATTGGCTTAAACAGAGCATGGTGCATGTTAGAGCTGCAGCTGGGGTCAGCTTTCCCCAAGGCATGTGATCGGTCAGGGTTTTAGCCGGAAACAGAGTCATTTGAGGAGAGTTTAATAAGGTGACTATCTGCAAAGATGGGATGGATATAGGGAATCCATAAATGAGTGTAATACCTGTGGCTGGTAGCAGCAGAACCTTAGCACCTGTACACCTGGAGGGTGGGTTGGGTTGAAGAATGGTTTCCGGAACCTAGAGACAAAGGTACTATGGGTACAGAAAGACTGTGGGGAGGGAGCTGCTTGTCTAGTCCATGGCCTTAGGCTGAGGGAAGCAGCCAGCCTGCTTGGAAGGAGCCAGAGGGAACAAGGACTTACCCTTTTACCATCCTCTGATCTCCTTCAGGGGCTTCCCATTGGCCAAACCCAGCTGGAAGCTTAAGGTCATGAGTGCCCAGGATGTAGTCTATGCAGGTCAGATTCCCAGGACAAAGTAGAGTGAAGAAGGGAGGACAGCAGACCTGGAGGGGGCATCCAGTGCAGACTGTGTGTGCTAGGAGTCCATGCCCAACCCAAATCTGGACAGCACAGCAGGATTCTGTTACAATAGTGGAAGGGAATAGGAAAGAATGAGGAGTAATTGTAGTTGTCACCCTGCTGGTACCTTTCAGGTCCTGGGGACTAACTACACGACTATAACTTATTTTTCAGATAGAAATCTTTTGGCCATATGACAAGTATGTAAAAGGAATAACTTCTGAATTTTCACTCACGCATGATAAATTCCAAGTTCTGCAGAATGTTAAATAACGTATTTATGAAAGCATTCGAGTTGCCAGGACAACAGAACTGAATTTAGTAGTGTTTGATTTACACCTTTGCTTTAATTCTTCTGCAGGAGCTACTTGTTTAATTCTGTCTCCTTGGGTTTTCAAAGTGCTAAGAGCAATTATGATATCAGTGATATCCACTGCTTTATTAATATATATTTTTTTATTATCCAGTTCCTGTTTTATTGGCCAAGACTTTTTGGTCTCTTGTAATTGGTTGTATTCCAAGACATCTTGTTGCAACCAATGCTGAAGACAATCTTAGGTGTGCACTTTTAGTACCCAGTGAATTCCCATATTGATTCACAGTTGATGGCTAATTGTGTATAATCGTAGCATTATTTTTGTGCCTGCTGATCATAGCAGTTCTACTAATGCATTGTTAGATTACATGTTAAATTGTTTGGAAGATGCTCATACATCTTCTGTGGGAGCTTTCCATAACTGTGTGTTATGAAATTTTTAGTGATAGTCATACTTTCCTACACTACAATATCCCCGTGAGGTAGGTAGAGCAGGTATTATTATTATATACAATTTTTGGTAGTATTACAGAACAGTCACAAATATATATAAAAAGAGAGAAAAATAAAAGTTGTCTTTGTTCTAACAACCCAAATGTAACTTTGATTAACACATTGGTAAATATCCTTTCAGAATTCTCTAAGATTTGAGTATTTTTCTTCTTACAAAAGCGAATATACTGTTGTCTGACTTGTTTTTCTACTTACATCATAAATGTTTTTTTCACATTAAAAAATGTACGTCAGCAATTTCACTCTTAATAGCTGTGATGTATTCCACTTATCATTTACTTACATACTTCCTTGAGTTTTAATTTGTTTCTAATTTTTTGCTATTATATACAATGATTTGAAAAAAATTGTGTATTCATCTTTGAGCTCTTGTCTAATTATTTTAAAACAATTAGCTCTAAATAGAACTGCTGGACCACATGGTAAACAAAGTGTTAAGGCTTTTGATATATATTTGGGTCAGATATTATAATCTTATTTTACAAAAAGATTCCCTTCAGGGTTATCTACTAATTTGCTTTATTTCAGTCATGAATTATTTACCTTTGCTTTTGTAATTTTTGATAGTAAGATGCAGATGACGCTGAGAAATCCCTGTTTTCATGTCTAGATTTAACTAGGAGTGTACAGTGAGTATTCTTAGTTGCAAGCAAGAGTAATGGAACTGACTGGTTTAAGTAAAAGAGTAATTTATTAACAGGTAGCTCTCTGAATCCTTGGAGAGCAGGAGACCCTGGTGCAAAGCAGGCAGCCAGGAAAAGTGATGAAAATGATAGAGCAGAGCTGGGCTGGTGAAAAAAACCTCTACGATTGCCACAAAACAATAAATGTCGTAGTTTCATGGCCACCACTGCAGCAGACTCTGTCAGTGCCCCATCAGAGTCCCTTGACACCCACAGCTCCTTCCATGATCATGGTTTCTGAAAGTACGTGTGATTCTCCAGGTGAGGGCTGCTTCTGGCAATGCTCCACTTACCCCAACTTGGGAAGGCTGGGTATCACGGAGTGTTAATGACTCAGGACAAATGAGAATTGAAAGAGGTCTGAGTCTGCTTGGGCAGCCATAACAAATTACCATAGAGTGAACGGTTTAACAGAAATTTTGTCAGTTCTGGAGGCTGGGATGTTCAGTATCAAAGTCCAACTCGACTCAGTTCCTGGTGAGGGCTCTCTTCTTGACTTGAAGATAGCTGCCTCCTTCCTGTGTCCTCATGTGGTCTTTTCTCTGAGTGTGTGTGGAAAGAGAGAGCGAGAGAGCGAGAGCTAGAGTGAGAGAGTGAAAGAGAGAGCGAGAATGAAAGAGAGACAGAGAGAGAGAGAGAGAGAGAGAGAGAGAGAGAGAGAGCGCTCTGGTGTCTCTTCTTATATGTACACTAATCCTATTAGATCAGGACCTCACCCTCATGACATTATTTAACCTTAATTACTTCCTTATCTCAAATACTGGGGGTTAGGGCTTCAACGTATGAATTTTGGCAGTAGGGACACACACATTCAGTCCATAAGAGAGGTTAAATGTTCCAGATTTCTCACTCTGAGGCTTGTTCTGCACTGTCTCCCACCGGTCCCAGTACTACCGAACCTCAGTGGTCACAGGGTAACCGGTTCACCGAAGCACCCTGTTTAGCTTTCTTCTATTCTCCAACTTCCCAACCACTGTCTGTTGAGATCACAGCCCAGATAAACTACTTGTCTTCATAGCTTTATCTCAGGGTTCCCTTCTGGGGGCATCCGACTTGGTAGATAGTTTGGGCCAATGGATTTATTCCTGAAACAAAGCTGTCCCTGACATTGGAGAAAGAGCATGCTGCGTTATTCCTGCTTTTTGTGTTCAGCCTCTGGGATGGGGGCAAAGTTACCTGCCAGCACACTGGCTGCAAGGGAGCCTGGAAAAGCAAGTGTCTGGCTCAGTCATGGAGTTTTCAGGCTGTCAGACTCAGGAAGGAGGATCAAACACTGGGCAGTCAAAAAGAACAACAAATGTTCTTTACAAGGGGTCATCTGTATTTTTGCTGGGTTACTCTATTTTCCCAATATGGAAACAGATTGCATTCAGATCTGCTGTGAAAGCCATCATTAGCATATAAAATACTGATGTTATTTTCTCCTTTTATTCTTTGTCATTCAGCCCCACTTTTCTGTTTCAATTACAGAGGGAGTAATAAGGCATTTGCTGCAGTTTCACAAAAATGGAAAATTATCTACTGACCACTCTTAGACTAAAAGAGAAATGAAGTGAGAAATTCTTCTACCCAGGTAAACACCCAGGGGGTTTCAGTCCACAAGTTGGAGAACTTTTTTATAAAAGCAATTTCTCAGTCCTTTTTACACTAACTTATATAGATGATTGTAGATCCTCTAGGGAAAATACTTAGCTCAGGATTTCTGAAGTTCTGATGTGGGAGTTTTGGCCATCTGGGCCTGACTAATGGCTGCACTGAGACTGAGGAGAAAGAGAAGATATGTTGGTAATGAGGAAACAGTACAGTGGATTCTCATTGAGAATCTTTGTTGCAAGAGAATAAGAAGCATATTAATTGATGCAGCTTTTTTTAAGTACCTACAGTAATGAGTTGATTCAGGAATCTCCAAGAACATAGAAACTTTATTCCCAAGAACCTTATTCCCTCCCAATCTTGCAGTGTGAATTTTTAAAGTGAATATGCAAATATGCTTCCAATAAATGCATTTCTAAACCTACTAACTCTAACATGCCATTCCTTGTCTGTAGGGGTTTTTTTGTGGACTGAGCAAAAATGCTTAGGCAGCTAAATTGCCCTGGGTATGAATTTGCTAATAAAAAAAAAAAAAAAAGATGAATCAACTCTATCCTGTACAAATTTATGCCAATTGTTTTGTCATATATGTTTCCAGAATGTGGGTGGATTGAGAAGAGATCACAGATAATGCAACAAGAATTCCAAGAGTGTATTTTTTTTTACCTCAAAAAAATAATAACAATGGTAAAAATAGCTTACATTTATATGATACTTTGATCAACACAATAAATTAGCTACCATTTATAAACTGCTATGCATATCTATTAACATTTAACCCTATATTAAAAAAACAACTAAAATGACTTTTTGAGGTACATACGAGTATGCAAGTCTTTTTCTCTCTTTGTGACCTTCACAGGCTTTCTCTTAGTGTCAGCGTTATTGGTTACTTACTTGGTGTCATGAAATAAAGATGCAGGGATAGACATTGAATCATGAGAGGAAACTAGAGTACAGTACAAGGTTCTAGAAGGCTCTAGGTAGAGGATGGAGAAGTTTGAAATGCATGGAGCCACAAGCTCCTCTGTAGAATATTCTTTCAAATCTATATAAAGAAATCTGATAGGATTTATTTTCTTAACTTTGACAACAGCCCTAAAAACTTACATCACATTACTGATAACAATTTGTGAGGTTGAAAGAAACTTTTCTAAACTGTCAATAGTAAAACACAAATTTTGATCAACCATGCTAAAGGAAAGACTGAATTATCGTTGTATTCTCTCTGTGAAAATATTACAAAATTGATTCTATTAAAGAGTATGCAACCAAAAAATGTAGGGAAAAACATCTTAGAGAGATGTGTCAGACAGTTAATTAAGAAGAATACTATTGTAAGTTGTAGATTTGTGGTGTTTGTGCTTTGTCACTGTCTTATTTTTGTGTGTGTTTCCATATACATTTATTTATTTATTTAAATTAAAGTTTATTGGGATGAAAATTGTTAGTAAAGTTACATAGATTTCATGTATACAATTCTGTAATACATTATCTATATCTCACTTTGTGTGTTCACCACCCAGAGTCAGTTCTCTTTCCATCACCATATATTAGACCCCATTTATTCTCTACTAGAGCCCCCCTCGCTGTTTACCCTCTGGTAACCCCTAAGCTATTATCTATGTCTATAAGTTTTTGTTCCTTCATTTGTCTGTCTTGTTCTTTTGTTGTTTTCAATTTTATATATCACATATCAGTGAAATCATATGGTTCTCTACTTTTTCTGTCTGACTTATCTCGCTTAGCATTATAATCTCAAGATCCATCCATGTTGTCACAAATGGTACTATTTCATCTTTTCTTACTGCCGAATAGTATACCACTGTGTATATATTCCACAACTTCTTTATCCATTCGTCTATCGAAGGGCATTTTGGTTGTTTACATGTCTTGGCCACTGTAAATAAAGCTACAGTGAACATTGGAACACGCATGTCTTTATGGATGTTTTCAGATTTTTTGGGTAGATACCCAGGAGAGGGATTGCTGGGTCATATGGTAATTCTGTTCGTAATTTTTTGAGGAACCTCCACACTGCCTTCCATAACGGCTGCACCAGTCTGCATTCCCACCAACAGTGTATGAGGGTTCCTTATTCTCCACAGCCTCTCCAACACTTGTTATTATTTGTCTTGTTGATGATAGCCGTTCTAACTGAGGTGATGTGATATCTCATTGTGGTTTTTATTTGCATTTCTCTGATGATTAGTGATGTTGAGCATTTTTTTTTTCATATGTTTATTTGCCATTTGTATGTCCTCTTTGGATAAATGTCTCTTCAGGTCCTCTGTCCATTTTTCAATTGGGTTGTTTGTTTTTTCGTTGTTGAGTTGTATGAATTCCTTGTATATTTTGAATATTAGCCCCTTATCGGAGGTGCTGTTTGCAAAAATCTTCTCCCATTCAGTTGGTTGCCTCTTTATCTTGTTGATGGTTTCTTTTGCTGTGCAGAAGACTTTAAATTTGATATAGTCCCATTCATTTATTTTAGCTTTTACTTTCCTTGCCTTTGGAGTCAAAGTCATAAAATGCTCTTTGAACCCAAAGTCCATAAGTTTAGTACCTATGTTTTCTTCTATGCAGTTTATTGTTTCAGGTCTTATGCTTAGGTCTTTGATCCATTTTGAATTAATTTTGGTACATGGTGACAGATAGCAGTCCAGTTTCATTCTTTTGCACGTGGTTTTCCAAGTCTGCCAGCACCATTTATTGAAGAGGCTGTATTTTCTCCATTGTATGTTTTTCGCTTCTTTGTCAAAAATTATCTGTCCATATTTATGTGGTTTTATTTCTGGGTTCTCAATTCTATTCCATTGGTCTCTGTGTCTGTTTTCTGCCAATACCATGCTGTTTTGATTATTGTAGCCCTATAGTACAAGCTAAAGTCAGGGAGTGTGATACCTCCGGCATTGTTCTTTTTCCTTAGGATTGCTTTTAGGGGTCTTTTGTGGTTCCAAACAAATCCGATGAATTTTTGTTCTATTTCTTTAAAAAATGCCATTGGGATTTTGATGGGGATTGCATTAAATCTGTATATTGCTTTGGTAATAAGGCCATTTTACCTATGTTGCTTCTTCCAATCCATTAGCACAGAATGTCTTTCCATTTCTTTGTGGCTTCTTCAATTTCTTTTAAAATATCTTATAGTTTTCAGCATATAGGTCTTTCACATCCTTGGTTAGATTTATTCCTAGGTATTTTATTATTTTTGCTGCAATTGGGAAAGGAATTGCTTTTTTATTTCTTTTTCTGAGATTTCATTTTTAGTATATAGGAATGCAATGGACTTTTGTACATTGATTTTGTAGCTGGCAACTTGACTGTATTCGTTTATTGTTTCTAATAGTTTTTTGGTAGAGTCTTTAAGGTTTTCTATATATAGCATCATGTCATCTGCAAAGAGTGACAATTTAACTTCTTCATTCCCAATTTGGATGCCTTTTATTTCTTTCTCTTACATGATTGCTCCGGTGAGGACTTCCAATACTATGTTGAAAAACAGAGGTGATAGGGGACAGCCTGTCATGTTCCTGAATGTAGAGCAAAGGGCTTCAGTTTTTCACCCTTAATTATGATATTAGCTGAGGGTTTGTCATATATGACCTTTATTATGTTGAGGTATTTTCCTTCTATAAGTATTTTATTAAGTGTTTTAATCATAAATGGATGCTGCATCTTGTCAAATACTTTTTCTGCATCAATTGATATAATCGTATGATTTTTGTCCTTTATTTTGTTTATGTGATGTATCACATTGATGGATTTGCAGATGTTGAACCATCCTTGTGCCCCTGGGATGAACCTCACTTGGTTGTGATGGATAATCTTTTTAATGCATTGTTGCATTCGATTTGCTAGAATTTTGTTTAGGATTTTTACATCTGTATTCATCAGAGATATTGGTCTATAGTTTTCTCTTTTTGTGTTATCCTTACCCAGTTTTGGTATCAGGGTAATGTTGGCCTCATCCAATGAGTTAGGGAGTATTGTCTCTTCTTCAATTTTTTGGAAGAGTTTGAGTAGGACAGGTATTAGATCCTCTTTGAATGTTTGGTAGAATTCACTAGTGAAGCCATCTGGTTCCGAACTTTTGCATTTGGGAAGGTTTCAGATGACTGATTCAATTTCCTTACTGGTTTTTGGTCTGTTTAGATTTTCCAGTTCTTCGTGATTCAGCCTAGGAAGGCTATATGTTTCTAAGAACTTGTCCATTTCTTCTAGGTTATTGAATTTGGTGGCATATAGTCCTTCATAGTATTCTTGGATGATCCTTTGTATTTCTGTGGTGTCCGTGATAACTTCCCCTCTTTCATTTATGATTTTGTTTATTAGTGTCTTTTCTCTTTTTATCTTAGTGAGTCTAGCCAAGGGTTTGTCAATTTTATTAATCTTTTCAAAGACCCAGCTCTTTGTCCCATTAATTTTTTCTATTGTCTTTTTGTTCTCTATTTCATTTAGTTCTGCTCTGATTTTTATTATTTCCTTTCTTGTGCTGACGTTGGGTTTCATTTGTTCTTCTTTTTCTAGTTCTTTAAGGTGTAATGTGAGGTTATTTATCTGGGATTTTTCTTGTTTCTTGAGATAGGCCTGTAATAATATAAATTTCCCTCTTAAAACTGCTTTCGCTGCATCCCCAAAATTTTGGTAGGATGTATTGTCATTCTCATTTGTTTCTATGTATCTTTTGATCTCTCCTCTTATTTCTTCTTTGACTCTGTCGTTCTTTAAAAGTATGTTGTTTAATCTCCACATGTTTGTGGTTTTTCCTGCTTTCTTTTTGCAATTGATATCCGATTTCAAAGTCTTGTGATCAGAGAATATGCTTGGTATGATTTCAGTCTTCTTAAATTTGCTGAGGCTAGTTTTATGTCCCAATATATTGTGTCTCCTTGAGAATGTTCCATGTACACTAGAAAACAATGTATAGTCTGATGTTGTAGGATGAAGTGCTCTATAAATGTCAATTATGTCCATTTCATCTAATGTGTCATTTAGGGCTGCTATTTCTTTCTTTCTTTTCTGTTTGGATGATCTATCCATAGCTGTCAATCATGTATTTAGGTCCCCTAGTATAATTGTGTTTTGGTCAATTTCTCCCTTTAATTCTGTTAGTAGTTGCTTGGTATATTTCGGTGCTCTCTGATTGGGGGCATAAATATTGATGACTGTTATGTCTTCTTGTTGTATAGTCCCCTTTTATCATTATGAAATATCCATCTTTGTCTCTTGTTGCCTTTTTTATCCTGAAGTCTGTTTCATCTGATATCAGTATGGCTACACCTGATTTTTCTCTGAATACCATTCACTTGGAGTGTCAATTTTCACCCTTCACTTTGAATCTATGTTTGTCCTTGTAGCTGAGATGTGTCTCTTGGAAGCAGTGTATGGTTGGGTTGAGTTTTTTGATCCTATCTGCTACTCTGTGCCTTTTTATTGGTGAGTTCAGTCCATTTACATTTAGGATGACTATTGATATGTGAGGATTTCCTGTCATTTTATCTTTAGTGTTTTGTTCAGACTGTGTCTCCATTGTTTCTTTGCCTTTTTGTTGTCTATTATTTCTATGTGGTGGTATTCTATGATTTTTTTCTCTGTTTCTTCTTTTATTACGTTATATGTTTCAGTTCTGGATGTTTTTTTGAGCGGTTACCATTAAGTTTATGAAAAAGAAAGTTTGATATTTAGAGTACTCCATTTTCTTCAGCATGCTTACTTTCTCCATTCCTATATTCCGGTTCAGGCCTTTACTCTCCCCCCTTTTATGTTTTGGTTGTCACAGATTATCCCTATCGATGCTGGTCTAATAACCTCCTTCAGTATTTCTTGTAGTGCAGGTGTCTTAGAAAATTCCCTCAGCTTCTGTATGTTTGGACAGGTCTTGATTCCTCCTTCATATCTAAAGGATATCTTTGCTGGATATCTTATTCTTGGCTCATAATTTCTCTCTTTCAATAGTTTAGATATTTGGTTCCACTCCCTCCTGGCTTGTAGAGTTTCTGCTGAGAAATCTGATGATATTCTAATGGGCTTTGCGTTAGAAGGTTACTGTCTTCTTTTCCCTGGCTGCCTTGAGGATTCTTTCTTTGTCGTTGATTTTAGACAGCTTCAATACAGTGTGCCTTGGAGAAGGCCTGTTGGCGTTGAGGTAATTAGGTGTTCTATTTGCTTCTTGGATTTGAGGATCCAGTTCTTTTCACAAGTTTGGGAAGTTCTCATCGACTCTTGGCTTGAATATACTCTCTGTTCCCTTCTCTCTTTCTTCTCTTTCTGGTATGCACATTATTCTTATATTGCTCTTTCTGATGGAGTCAGAAAGTGCTTGTAGAGTTCTTTCATTTCTTTAAGTTTCAAGCCTCTTTCTTCCATCCGTGTAATTTCCAGATTTCTATCTTCAATGTCACTGATTTTTTCCTCCATCTCTACTACCTCAGCTGGCTATTTCATTCATTTCTTTTATTGAGTTCTTAATCTCCAGAAATTCTATTTGGTTCTTTTTAAAAATTTCAATCTCTTTGGTAAAATGTTCATTTTGTTATTTGATTGTGTTTCTGAGTTCATTAAACTGTCTGTCCGTGTTTTCTTGTATCTCATTGAGTTTTTAAGAACTGCAATCTTGAATTCTCTGTCATTTAACTCACATATTTCCATGTCTTAACTTAATTTTCTGGAGACTTTTCATTTTCTTTTTGAGCTGTCTCGTTACCTTGGTTATTCATGGCAATTAATGATTTATTATTTCTCTTCCTAGACATCTGCAGGAGTGGGGTCTGCAACAGATTGATAAAACAAGGTCTTTCTTTTGTTTTCCAGTAGGTGTTGGTAGAATGCTATATTTTTTTCTCTGACTGCAGCCATTTATTCTCTCTCACACTGCAGTGTTATATTTTCTCTGCACTATTCCTGCTTCTCACACAATGGGGGGGATTCCCTGGAAGGCCAGCTTCTCCTCTGTTAACATTTCACCTGGGTCATAGGGTGTCGTCTCTGTGGGGGGATATGGAGAGCTTCTGAAGTTCCAAAGCTCTTCCTGCACCAGATTCAGCGCCCGTGTGTTTCAGCAGCTCTGTTTACTCCTGCAGGGATCCACCCAGATAGGTGGGGACAGGGGCGGGGTGAGTTGTGAGAGATCACACAGAGCAATGGTGACAACCACCACCACAGCCAGTCCTACTTCCATGGTTCTGTCCCCTTTGCCGGCACTAGTTGTGTTGCAAGTCTGTGTGCGGTCCACAGTTCTCAGAACTGCAAATATTCTGTTCTTTTGATCTGACACTGCTGCTGTTCTGCTTCTAGCACTGGGCAGGTGGGGGCAGGGTGAAGTCTGGGAGGGTTGGGAGGGGGCAGCTAGGCTCAGTGCCTAAGGCTTCCGTTCTCTGCTCGGCAGTGAAGGCTTAAAGCACCATTTTCAGCCTTCTTCCTTCAGTCTTTGCTCCGAGGTCTCTGCCGTGAGCATTGGGTTCAGCCATGTTATATGCTGTCCCCTCAGCCCTGTGGGCCATAAGCAGAGCCCTAGCAGTCCGAGTTCTTCCCTTTCCCGCAGCTGCAGTAGTTCTGGAATGCAACGAGCTCAGAGCACCGAGCTAGGTCTGCGTCCTGTGCCTGTGCATCCCAGTCACCACACTTCTCCCTTCCTTCCTCCTCTGCTCTCGCAATTTGCCCCCCTTTAGATGATTTCAGTAGTGCACCTCTTAGTCTTGCCTGTCTGCTGTGCAGAGAGTCCTTTGCAGAGTTATAGTTGTTCAATTTGTTGTAAATTGCAGGGGAGATTTCAAGAGGCTCACCTTATGCCGCCATTTTCATGATGTTATTGCCACTTTCTGAAATTTGTAACTTGTAATTTTTTTCTTATTGAAAAATGCATATTTATGCTTTCATCTGCTTTTGTAGTTATAATTTTGTATTCTTTCCCTTAAAGAAGTGCTCCAGAATTGTATAAGCTTCAGGACCCACAAAATTTGGATCTTCTCCTGTTTCCTATCCATGAGTATATATGTGCTAGTTATGCCCTGCGATAAATTCTGATATACCCCACCCCAGAGAGATTCTTTTCAGATTAGGTCTTTGAAATTCTGCCTCTAAAAGTATAAAGATCAGACTCTATCTGGTCACTATGTCAAGAAATGCCTTTTTTTCACAATATAATTAATTATGAGACAGAGCCCAACACAGTCAAGGAGATTAGACCTTTTTCTGAGGAGAAATCTAAATTATATTCTTTTATTGTGAATTAGGCATAGTTGAAGTAATAGCCACTTGTGTCTTGGCACTTTGGCCTTAACGTTTTCCCCTATTAATATGGCAAACAAAATTTCTGCAGTAGGAGAGAATGGGCCAGCTGCTGAAAAATCTAGAATGCCTGCCTACATTGGTCCAGGTATGCTGGCTGACCACAGTGGGCCTCTGCTCTGGGCTGAAGGACTTGGGGACATCTGTGCAGCAGACAACTTGTCACACGGAAGAAGTTAGTGTTCAGAGGAGGTTGGTACAGAGTGTGATGAATGGGATGTAGGACTCTACAGTGGGTGCCCAAGCCATGTCAGATTTTCACTATTTTGAGCACTATCATGCAAAAATGTCTGAAGTCATGGCCATTGTGAAATTATGCTTGGGATCTGTCACTTCACATGATCAAGTCTGTCTAATCCAGTCAATAAATGTAGCCAGTAGTGTTCAATCAGGTTTCCTGGGAAACAGATGCTGAGATCCCGAGACCCTGAGCAGACCGTTGCCTGGAAAGAAGTTCTAGGGGCAGCATCCTCACAGCAGCGTGGGATACAAGCCCGGGTGGAGGCAGAATGGGGAATGCGGTGGAGTTTCATGTGCCACTGAAAGCTTTGGACTGAGGATGGCCCCTCAGAGATTGTTCTGACTGAGGCAAAAGGCCTAGCTTTGTTCCCTTGCACTAACAGTCATTGACACGGGCTGGCCTAAGGGTGTGCTGGAGCCCCACCTTTGGGAGTCATCGGTTCCATTTCTTCCCACCTCGGTGTTCAGCAACACTATATTGGAGCTTGAAATCCTCTTTGGTGGGAGTCTTGATACCTCGGAAAGCTACAAATCAGGCTTCCCTTACCCCCAGCCAGGTGTCAAAAATGTCCCAACACACCACTGTGGTGTAAGAGAATCAAAGAGTCTATGCAATTAGTAAAGGCATGGGGAGTTTTCAAGATGTTTGATAGGGCTTCTTCTTCTTTTTTTAATTGAATCTTTCAAGAGTTCAAAGAAGCTTGCAGATTTTTAGAAGTCTAATGATTAATTCAGTTCCATCTCTGTTAGGTGTTTGGGGACAGGCATAATGGACAGAAAAAATTAGTTTAATTGTGAGTGGTAAAGTTCCTGAGAGAGAGTGGTCACTCTGTGTCGTGTCCAGTGCAACACGGGCAGTGAGGGTATGAGAAGGGGTGGCTTTGGGTTAAGTTTTTAAGAAAGAAACATACAGAGACTTAATGCGGTTAAATCTCAGAAGGCCAGGGGTCTCACAGTTCTGAAAGACTGGAGCCCAGAACAAGGCAGACTGGAGGTTTTTATTGATAAGTATACAAGGGAGTAGCAGTGTTTTTGGCACGGTCTGTGAGACTCACTTATCACGTTATAGAAATAACCCAAACCAATTATGTTGATCTTCAAACAGCCGAAGCAGAAAGTCCTTGAGGTGAGGTATGCAACTCTTTTAAGGGACATATATCACATGTTGAAATTGTTTCACAGAGCTGAGCAGAGAACTTAATCTTATCACTCTCAAGACTTCTCTCTCAATTAGGTGAGAGGGGAAAGACAGAGTCAGCAGCCGCTTTTCCCAGGCAGGGGTAAGGGCAGACAAGGCCCCTTCCTAAATCTTTCTAAGGCAGCGCATCGGGGGTCTCCATGGGGTTCTGCCTGGCTTAAGTTGTCCCCCCCCGTGGGGAATCTTACTCATCATTGGCCACAAAACCTCTTTTGGAGACTAAATAGAGAGAAATATACAGTCCCAGAGATGCACAGTCTCACAGACTCTTCTTTCCTTAAGGAAAGATGTGGGGGACAGTCTGCTAGGCTGCTGTGTGACAACAACTCTGGATTATCAAATAACTTGATAGCTTTTTAGGGAATGATAGGGGAGAGTCAAGCATGGAGCAGGCTCTGGATGACCTAAAGTCACGTGAAAAGTAGCAGGCCCTGGGGGCTGGCGCTAGCAGCTGGCAGGGAGCAGATGGGAGAGGAGGCAAGAAACATGGTAGTGGCAAGGGCTCTACATGCAGGAATGGAGACAGGGGATCCTGGAGGAAGAATGGCCAAAGGACTTTCAGAACCAAGATTCCTAGTATTCAAATGAGAATTTTAGCTCTGCTCTTCTCCTGGAACCTGCCTCTTTTGCCCTAAATCTATATATCTCATCTGCTATCATCCCCGTTTGTGGTGGATGGTGGTGCTGTGGGGAAAGAGGTGTGGAGGCCGTCTAGGAACCAGGAAGTGGGTTCTCACTAGATGCGGAATCTACCAGTGCCTTGATCTTGGACTTCTCAGCCTCTAGAACTGTGAGAAATAAATGTTTATGCTTTAAACCTCCCAGTCTATGGTATTTTTGATGTAACAGCCAGTATGGACTTAAAGACGAAAGAACAAAGTTCTGCCATCCTGTTTAGCATCCCAATAAATTCCAAAGACATGAGAAAGGTCTCTGACTTTTCCCTTGTAACAGAATGGGATTTAAGTCAGGTTTATAAGGATCTCAGAAAACAAGAGGATCCCACATTTTCACTATTTTGAGCACTATCATGCAAAACATCTGGAGTCGTGGCCATTGTGAAATTATGCTTGGGATCTGTCACTTCACATGATCAAGTCTGGCTAATCCAGTCAATAAATGTAGCCAGTTGTGTTCGATCAGGTTTCCTGGGAAACAGATGCTGAGATCCTGAGGCCCTGAGCAGACCGTGGGCTGAAGGACTTGGGGACATCTGGGCAGCAGATAGCTGTGTCACAGGGAAGAAATTAGTGTTCAGAGGAGGTTAACAAAAGATGTGACAACTGGGATGTAGAACTCTACAGTGGAACAAGGTTCTTCTCCTTGTTTTCCATATCTTATATAGCCTCTTTTCCCTTTGAGTTGTTCCATAATGATGCAGGTCAATATTGAATTGCTGCTTCCAAAACTTAGGAACTCCTTCATCTTTATGCTCCATTCCCTAAGAAAAAAAGCCCTTAAACATATTGTAGAACAGCAGTTCTCAGTGCTGGCTGCCCATCAAAATTACCTGTGGAGATTTTAAATATACAAATACTAGGTACAGAATCAGAATTTCTGGCAACAGGACCTTGGGCATCTGTATGTTTAAACAACCTCACAGGGATTCTGATGCATAGCCAGGGCTGGGTGCCATGGCTGTGGAAAACCATGTGATAAAATTCATCCGAAGAGAAATAATTTCTCACAAGTTGAGGATCAAAATTAAATATGTCGTTATTTTTAGAGGAATCTATGCCAATGTAGCCTCATCATGCTTTTAGTTTGTAAGTTTGAGATCCATCATAACTGCTAACTGGAAATGTGAGAAAATGAAATAACATCCTAGAAAATTGCACTTCATGGAAAATGCTGCTGTGCATTTCCTTAGCAGCAAAGCTTGGGCATGTATTAAAGAAAGGGTAGGATTATCAAGAAAAAAATTTAGAACAAGATCCTGAGCTTTTTAAAGAATGCTCAGTTGTATTATTCATGGAAAGCTCAATTACACTCAATTATGAGACTAGGTCGAAGTGACACCAATGAGTGGTTAAAAAATTTGTTTTTCAAATATTTGTATAAGAAGAGTCTTGGTAAAGGACAGAAAATGAACCGTGTCCTTGAAGCCAACAGACTAGAGAGACCCGAATATACAAGGCACGATCAAGAAATATGGTGAATGTGGAAATAAAAAAAATTATTACAGTAAAAGACATGTAATGTAAATAAAAAAATTATTACAGTAAAAGACATTAATTCCCCACAAAATACTCCCCCTCACTTCGAACACACTTATCCCATCATCTTGCCATTTTCTGAAGCAGCTCTGGAAGTCCTCGTGAGTGTCTTTAGTTGCATTGTCATGCTGCCTGGATATCCTGAACCGATTTACCTTTCATGGTCATTTTGACTTTGGGGAAGAGCCAGAAGTCACATGATACCAGATCTGGTGAATAAGGTAGATGAGGACATCCTGTAATATTTTTATTTGACAGAAATTGCCGAACCAGAAGTGATGTTTGAGACAGAGCCTTTCCATTGTGATATCAAAATACGGTGAATGCTGCTGCTGAGTGCCATCCAATGGAAAGGCAGGGATCTTCAACATGGGAAGCAACACGACGAACCTTAGTAACAGTGTGTGACAAGTTTCAACTTGTTGGGTGCAGTCAGTCGGGTGTGAGCTATGGTTGAGAGAAGGTGTGTTTTAAAGTGTGCCATAAATCATGGATCATGAACAACACATTAATATGAAATGGCCAAATGGTTTCATACTCCATCATGACAACACACCATGTCACACATCGCCTCTGGTACGGCAATTTCTGTCAAACAAAAACATTACGGTGTGTCCTCATCCACCTTATTCACCAGATGTGACACTGTATGACTTTTGGCTCTTCCCCAACCTCAAAATGACCATGAAAGGTAAACGTTTTGAATCAATTCAGGACATTGAGGCAACCACGACAGCGCATCTAAAGACACTCACAAAAGAGGACCTCCACAACTGATTCAGAAAGTGGTAAGAATGATGGGATAAGTGTGTTTAAAGTGAGGGGGCATATTTTGAGGGGGATTAGTGGCAATGTGTCTATTACTGTAATAAAATTTTTTTATTTAAACATTCACCATATTGTTTGATCACACCTCTTAAAGAGCTATCACCAGCATCAATAGTGTCAGAATAAAGTCAATGTTTATTTTAAACTCTAGTGATAGTAGGAGTATGGTATGTGGCTACATGCAATAAAACCAGTGAAGATGTATTTGTTTTTCAACTCTTGGAATTATAGTTACACAATGAAACGGCTGACATTTGGTAATTAGCCAGTCACTGAAAGCACCTGTCTCATGTTTGAGGTGGCCTGGCAGGTTCATGGATGGAATAGGTTCAAAGGGAATAAAGGTCTTTCCTGGTGATCGATACTTCATTTAATTACTTGAATATATTGTATATTTGGCTACGTTTTGATTTTTATGCCAAACATCACCCTGATGACTTGAAGATTTATGTTTTTATAAAACATCCTAAATAGGATTAATGTTAAGGCTGTCACTTAAGTTGAGCCGGGTATATTTCCTCATTTGTTATCATCTACTTTTCTTCCTTGTGGTTTAATTTTGCTGAGTGATGTCTCTCCAAAAAACATTGGAAGATCTTCCTTTCATAAGGATAATTGTACCTACCTGACACTCCTAGAGCGACTGGAGTAATTTGACAATATTCCTAATAGGAGAAAAGAGAGTGAGCCAGGCATAGGAAATTTCTAATTTTATCAGTTAATAATTTATGAAATTCTAAAAGGTACTTAGAAATGGGAGTCCATTTAGATTACTCCCTTCCCTTCTTCACTTATGTGCCACTTGTCTGTCCAGGTCCCATCTATCAGTCTAGCTGTTGACCACCTGTTGAGTCCATCCCCATTGTGCCTCCTTATGAGACCCACCCCATTCTTTTTCTTGGACTATGCCATTAGCTTCCTGTCTAATTTCCCCGAAGTGAATTTTGCAGCTCTGACCATGTTGCTCTGTAACAGTTAGGATCCTTTTGGTAGCCAATGATTGAAAACTCCAAAGTAGCTTATGCAGAAAAGGGAATTTATTGGCTCATCTAACTGAATTGTGCAAGGATAGACCTCAGGAGAGGCTTGATGTGGCCTCAAAGGATGGACACAGCCCTTGCTTCCCTCTCCATTCTTGGTTCCTCTCCTCGGGTTGCTGCCACACTGTAGAGTGGTTTATGAGACTTAGAAAAAGTGCCCTTCCCTTAAGGAAAAAACATTTAAATTAGTATACTTTATTTCTCTAATAAGAACATTGATTCCAAACTCATTCTGTAGAGTCATACAAATCAAATTATTGAACATGAAATAACAAAAATTACTAATTAGCTTCAAATTCGTAATGGGAAAATTGAAGTCTGTATGATTTGATAATTTGTTGTAAAATAGTTAACATGTCTTGCCTTTGGTATGCATGCGCACTTGCTTCAATAACTTTTCTATTAAAAAAATTGCTAGATTTGACAGTATTTCTTGTAACTGTAGAATTTAAATCTTTAAGAATACATTTTAGTTTTGAGAAACTACATTCTTCAGGGGATAAATTCAGTAACTTAACATTTTATCTTTGAATCTGGAACACTTAAAAGTAAGACGCATGTAAAAGTTGTTTAATTTTTAAATTTTCAAACTGAAGAAATCTCTGTGACAACAAATAAATAGTGCTACAGGGTAAGTGACAACCCATGCGGACTTACATACAGGATCATGTAAAGATCTAAGGACATATGCAGGGAAAATGTATGATATGGTGCTTGAATAAGCCCTCAATCAATATTGGCTATAATTATTATGAATTGTTATTCAGACTTGGTCATGGATTCTACCTTTTTTCTCCTTTTGTCCTTCTGGTTCTCAGTGGCTGCTCTAGAATTTCTATAGAAGGGCTTTGGACAAGCAATCTGGTTGGAAAGAACTCTGTAGGACTTGGCTGAAAACAGTGTGTGCAGAGTGAGTTCATCCCTTCTTCAAACTTGGACTGCATATTAGGGTGACCAGGGGAGGGCTAAGGGAGAGTACAGGGGGGATGGGTACAGAAGCTTTCCCAGTGCATTCCTGGATATGCCACTGCTGGCCTAAGGCCATGTTAGGCTTTCGGCTCTGAATTCTTTGCAGTCATCGATAATCAGCTTTCTGTCCATTTCCGGCTACTGGCTGTGTTTGCTTGGATCTCTGACTTCTTTGAATCTCTAGGCTGCTGCAGCCTCCAGGTCTTCAGGTGCCGACCAACTGCATCCCCCCATGTTTCTGGCCTGGCTCCTCTTTCCCAGTTGACCCTTTCCTCCTCTTGGGGTGTCTGGCTTGCTGCCTCCTGAGAGCTTGGGCGCCTCCTCAGGACACTTGGACATGCTCTTCCCTCTGTCTAGAATGCCCTGTCCCCTCTTGACTGTCTAGAAAATTTCTCGTCCTTGAAAACTCAACTTTGAGGCAATGGGGGAGATTTTCCATCTCTGGAGCAAGGTGTGCCCTCAAGGGCAGGCCCTCCAGGGGGCTTGCGTAGCATGTCATTGGTATTGAGGATGTTCGTATATTTTATCTGTTTCATTGTTTTTAGACTGTGAGCACCTTGAGGTCAGGAATTTTTTTGTATAATTTTTTATTCCTGGCGCTTACCAAAACAACTGGCATTTAAAAAACACACCTTTGTTGAATTGGAGGAATGAATGAATGAAGTGTCTAGAAACTGTTACCTAGAAGAATCCATCTATTCAGAAGTAGATTTCTTCATGGGAATGATGAGTTGCCCATAAGACACCCTCTACTGCGTAAGTCATTAAAAAAAACAAAACCCGTGGGGCCCCTTTGAGAAGAGCAATCAATAACTCTCTTCCCCACAATACTCCTGCTAAGCCTACAAAAGAGCAATTCTAAAGACTTGGCTTTACAGACCTTTGGCTGTCATTCAGTGCCTTCCACAACCCCCAGATCTCCTGCCCAATTTCCAGTTTTACGAGTTGGGGAAGTTTTCTGTCATCAAATGTTTTGTGTGAAAGCTTGTGGGGCCTACAAAGGGAGGGGCTGGGAAAATGATCATGAAGTTGGTGGGATTTGTTTTTGATAAGAATGACTCACTGTATAGACTGCCTGCAGCTAAAAACAATAGTATTTTTAAAATGTATCTATTGTTAAAGGCTTTGGGCATATGGTCAAATAATTACATAATGGGATTACAGAAGTCAGTAGCTCATACTTTTGTTGCTGAACAGGCCTTTCCTACCTATGCCAAGATAACAATAACAAAAGTTCCCATCAGTAATGTCAGGCATTGTCCTGGCAATAGGTAGGACCTTCCAAAGATAAATGCTTTCACTGATGGGAAAATCTTGACTCTGATTTCCTAACCTGGTATTCAGGTTCTATAAAGAAGTTTCAGCTCACTCCATCATTGACCAGTGGGTAAGAAATCAAACTCCAGTGGCAATCACTTCGTAAGTTATATAAATGTCTAATCATTATGCTGCACACC
The DNA here is from genome assembly GCF_004115265.2 of Rhinolophus ferrumequinum. Taxonomy (NCBI): domain Eukaryota; kingdom Metazoa; phylum Chordata; class Mammalia; order Chiroptera; family Rhinolophidae; genus Rhinolophus; species Rhinolophus ferrumequinum. The sequence continues at coordinate 6,334,556 of NW_022680355.1, read as the reverse complement.
TGAAACTAATATAATGGTGTATATCAACTGTAATTGAAAAATAAACAAAAAAGAATCCAAACTCCAAAGGCAAATGGCCTGGATTTAAATCCAGTTTCTTTGTTTATTAGTTGTGTGCTTTCGGGCAAGTTATTTACTGTCCATGTGCCTTATGTTCCTCCTCTGTAAAGTGGGTTATCATAATCCTAGTGGTCTTGTGAGGAATAAATTAGCCAACATATGTGAAGTGCTTAGACTAGCACCTGGCACAGCATCGGCATTCTAGAAGTGTTATCTAATGCTCTGCCAGATTTTGGAGTTCTTGGGGTGGGGCCCGAGGTGGGAAATTGGCCAATTGTGTAGGAATACCTGTTGATGCGCCTGAACCAAACCTGAACATACTTAAAACTACACCCCTCTATTCTAAGTAGCTTTTAAGTTTCTCCATCAACGGAAAATACTTAAACACATTATCAGTTATAAAGGATGGAACAAGTACAAAGGAAAAAAATTACCAGAGGGTAGTGCCCAGTTTCTTTCTGGAAATGTGCCTATTCCCAGTCCTCAGACAAAGGAGACAGTTGAATTCTGAGAAGATAAAATAATTTGGAAGCATTCAGATATCAGTTCCCTCAAACACTAAAATGTAGCTGGTTAACTGAAAGGACACATCTACATAGTTTTATTTACTTGCTAATCAACTTAGCATTTTATTTTATTATATAAGCATCATAATACTTATTCTATGTTTTATGAGTGCATTTCAAAATCAGTAACAGTTTGGACCTCTAGATCTATTGTTCTCAATGATCCTTCAAATGTTTGGTATAAGCAGTTTATGACACCCAAATTTCATTAAGAGATTAATTACATTGTATAATCCACTTCATATAATAAACAAATAGATCATCTGTACTTCAAATTAGCTGTGGATGATCCTGCTTTACAAATTCTTATTATCTAATCAGAGAGACTACCAGATCCAGGATCCTTTTGTGGTCTTTTCAATTAATAATCAAATATTGAGTTTGGCCAAGCTTTTTGCTGGGGCAGCAAGAGGAATTATTCACAATATCCCATCACTCAAAGAGTTTATAATTTAGTAGGGAAGATTGCTTTCTTTTTGCCCCCATCCAAAACACCTCAATCCTAGGATGATGTCTGGAATTTTGGAATATCTTAAAAGGATAACTTGATTTAAGTTGTTATTCTGCATTGGCCATAGGTGAGAAGGTGTGATGTAGGGAAGAGCTGCAAGCAGAATGAGAAAAACAGACAATTTAGAAAACCCTTCCAATTTGTTAGACTAGTTCCCTAGAGCTGCCTTAACAAATTGCCACAAGCATGATGGCTACAAATAGCAGAAATTTGTTCTCTCACAGTTTTGGGGTGCAGAAGTCTGAAATGAAGGTGTCAGCAGAGGTGTACTCCCCCTGGAGGCTCAAGGGGAAAATTTGCTTTTTTTGCATCTTCCAGCTTCCAGTGGCTGTCAGCGTTTCTTGGCTTGTGGCTGCATTACTCCATTGTCTGCCTCCCCAGTCACATTTCCTCCTCCCCGTCTTTGTGTCTTCTCCCCTTCTGCCTGGCTCAACTCTTCCTCTGCCTTTCTTTTATTGGGACACTTGTTATCCGATATAGGGCAAACCCAAATAACCCAAGATCATTTCCTCATCTCATGACCCTTAATTTCACCTGCCAAGATCCTTTTACTGAATAAGGTAACATTCACAGATGTTGGGAATTAGTACATATCTTTTTTGGGCCACTATTCAACCCATTACAGTTGTCTTTACAGTATATTTTCAAAATTTTTAATGAAATGTTCTAAGTCTTTGGAGAAATCATACATGTCCTATTAAAATATAGGTGCCAAAATATCTCCCCTAAAATAGTAACTTTGAGCTTCTGTGTTATTTCTCCACTCAGACAAACAATCAAAAAATCATTATATATCCATCCATCACGTTTTAATTTCATAAACATTTTGCAATTATTACATTTTATACATATTGCTATTAGAACATAGGTTAAACTTTAAGAAATAGATCAGATTTGTAAATTGTATAAGGAATACAAATTCCCAAAGTGTGACAAGTCTTAGTAGCTAGAAATGACAATTGTTTTTGTATCACACTTGTGACGATGCTGAGACACTAGGATTTCCTTAGAGTTTCAGATCACATATGTGCTGTCGGTTATGGGGAAAGAAAAGAGAAGTCATAGACAACAACTTCCACTTTCCAATTGGAAAGGAGCTTAAAAGTCACATTCCTGTCCACACAACAGAAGCTGAGCAAACTAAATTCAACAACTCTTCTTAGATCCATTAGAGAAATGAAGTCACAGGGAAAACCATTGTTCCCAGAATTGGAGAGACAGATAGGCAGATAGAATCATAACTTACCAGAAGATCACATGATGGAAATCTTCATGGGAACCAGTGCTGGGGTTTGAAAACCTAAGCTGTAGTTGAAGAATTGCTGGATACTCAGGGTGGACAAAGCTGAGAGTTAGAAACTCTGCTGGGATGTAGTCTTAGGAGCCCCCCACATTTTCGTGAGTTTTACCTCCAGGAGCCCTACGAGCTTCTTACAGTGAAGATCAGAGAAAAATCCCCTCATGCTTCTGGTAGGTGGTGTGGAGAAGGAGCCATTTTGATAAAAGCTCACAGCATTCTGTTCTTCTTAATAAGGCCTGACCTCAAGAGAAACTATTTTACCAGAGCCTAATTTACCTTGGGAAAAGGGAAAAACCCAACTCCAGCTTACTCTAGACTTCCAGTCTCACCTAAGGGAAAGTGGGGGGTATAGAAGAAGTACTTGTGAAGGTCACAACTAAGGGGGACAGTCTCAGTCAAAGACTGAGACCTAATCTTTGAACCATAGAATGCTTCCCCTTGCTCATACCTTATTAACACATCAGTAAGACTTTTGTGTAATAACAGGGAAACACTACTGAAAGAACTGTAACTCTCAGGTCTTGTTTAAGAAGTCTCTAGAGAAACCCAAAGACAACAGGGAAGACAAAAATAGGAAACTGGGAGAAATTTCAGCCTCTGACACGTACAGCTACAGCAAAGAGTAAAAACCTGATTCCTAGCTACATAAACAAACAAACAAACAAAACTCACAATAAAGGCCTGTTTTACCTCAAGCTCTTTTGCCTAATACATCACATCCTGCTTTCAACAAAAAATTATAAGGCATACTTAAAGACAAAATACATAGTTTGAAGAGACAGAGCAACTTCAGAATTGGACTCAGACATGGCAGAGATGTTGGAATAATCAGACTGGGAATTTAAAACAACCATGATTAATATGCTAAAGTCTCTAATGGAAAAAGTGGAAAACATGCAAAAACAAATAAGCAATGTAAGCAGAAAGATGAAGACTAAGACTGAATCCAAAGGAAGTGCTAGAAATCAAAAACATTGTAACAGAAATGAAAGATGCCTTTGAGGAACACAGTAGACTAGACATGGTTGAAGAATGAATCAGTGAGCTTGAAGAAATGTCAATAGAATTTTCTAAAACTAAAATATAAAGAGAAGAAAGAATGAAAAAGATAAAACAAAACATCTAAGAACTCTGGGACAACTACAAAAGGTATAATCTATGTGTCATGGGAATACCAGCAGGAGAAGAAAAAGAGAATGGAACAGAAGCAATATTTGAAGCAATGATGACTGAGCATTTCTCCAAATTAATGTCAGACACCAAACCTCAAATCCAGGAAGCTCATAGAATACCAAGTAGGATAAATACCAAAAACATTGCACCCAGACATATCATATTTAAACTGCAGAAAATTAAAAACAAAGAGAAATCTTGAAAGAAACTAGATGGGGAAAAAGAAAACAAACCAACAAACAACCCACCTGACCTATAGAGGAAGAAAGAGAAGAATTCCTAATACATTGGACTACTCTTCAGAAACCATGTAAGAAAGAAGAGACTGGAGTGAAATATTTAAACTGTTGAAAGAAAAAACCCCAACCTAACATTCTGAATCCAGTGAAATTATCTTTGAAAAGTGAAGGAGAAATAAAGATCTTCACAGATAAGGAGAGATTGAGGGAATTTTTGCCAGTGGGACTGCCTTGCAAGAAATATAAAGAGAAGTTCTTTAGGGAAGTTCTTTAGAGAGAAAAGGAAGAGTGTGAGAGAAAGAATAAATGAAGGTAAAATAAAATACTTATTTTCTATTGTTCAAAATAATAATAGCAACAGTGTATTCAGTGGGTATAGCTCATGGATGAGTAAAATGAATGACGGCAATGTTTTAAGGGGCAGGAGAGAAGAATTGGAGGTTTTCAGGTGTTTACACTATTCATGAAATGCTATTTGAAAATGTTATTTGAAAGAGGGCTTGGATTAGTTGTAAATGTATGATGCAAACTCAAGGGTAACCACTAAAAAAAGTTAACAAAGAAGTGTAATTGGTATGTTAAGAGAGGAGGAAAAAAAGGAATCATACAAAATGCTCAAAAGAGAAAGCAGAAAAGAATGGAAGACAAAAAGGAACTAAGAACAAAGAAATGAATAGAAAACGATTACAAATATGGGAGATATTAATCCAACCATATCAAAAGACTTAACTTCATTTTATAATCCAATTCACTCCCTACTGGGGTGATTACAGTCAAGGGCTACACTCAGACTGCCTAGTGTTCCGGGACTGTCTCCTGTTTCTGACAATCTCTGTGTGTTAATCTCCTCATTTTTTAAAAGGGGGGAAATAAAAGTACCAACCTCATAATGTTGTGAGGTTTAAGTGAGATAATATATGTAAGACTTTTAGTGTAGTGCTTGGCACATAATAAGCACTCAATAAATGCTATCTACTGTTATTTTCTGACAGAATTAGAAAAAACTGTTATTAAGTACCTATTATGTGTTAGGCATAGTATACGTGATGTGCTGATATAATTTGAATTGTGTTTATTAAATAAAAATGCAACACATCATGTGCATATAGAAAGATTAGAAAATACATCATCAAGGATGTGTGTGAGAGAGCTAGAGGGATGAAAAAGGTCCCACCATTCAGCAAAACCACTGTCAACACTTTGATAAAGATCCTTTCAGATCCATATATACCGGCGGTGCCAAAAAAATGTATACAAGTGGACACTCTGGTCAACGTTGCTCAAGCAGTAGTTTGCCATAATCAGAAGTGTCTGGACACTGATGGTAACCACTTTGAGCACCTCTTGTAATTGCAGAAGTCAAACATGACTTGTATTCATCTTTTACTATCAGTATATATTGGGTATTACAATTCTAATACAGTTTTCCTTTCTTAAAATGTGTATACATTTTTTTGCTCTCTGCTTTTCTCTGTCTCTGTCTCTGTCTCTCTCTATATGTAGCATTGTTTTATCTATCTATCTATGTAACAATTTTTAAAAGGGGATCATTATGCATTTTCTCTTTTATCTGCTTTTTTATTTTTATGCTCAATATATATTTAATATTTTTCTATGCATAAATACACTTTTCAAAAAAGTTTTAAAAGTGTGCATTAATCTTATCTGAAGTTTTAAAATTTAAAAGTTACTTTGGGCTTGCTGTTTTATTAATTGATGGGAATTTAGATAGATGAAAATGGGAATTAACAAAACCACAGTCCTCTCACCAGAAATTGAAGCCACTGTAGACCAAATCTCTGCTGCCTTTAGTGAGCTTCCCTGGGAATTCAGGCAGCAGCAGGAATGTAATTGAATTTTCCATTTTCAGCTGAAATGTTGAAAAGTAAAAGAAAGACAAAATGGAAGGTCTACAAAGGTCAGACAGGAGAATTTTCCAAATAGCAAAATGTATTGCACGTACTACTGGAATTTTATGAAGGCCATGTATGCGTCGTAGGGTCTCAGGAAAATGAAGCAGAAAGAGAAGTTGAAATTCTGTGTGCTTAGCTTGGTGGTGATCTGAGAGGCGCCCACTCTTCTCTATTCTCTGACCACCAGGAGTCCCAGGAGAGCCTGGGACCTGCATTTCTCTCCCATCAGTTTTTGCCCAGCAGGTCTCAGCAGGTCTCAGCAGTCTCTGGGAAAGGTGACCTCTCCACACCCTGGGCTCTTGTTAGCAGCTGGAACAAATGCTGTGGGGTAAAAAGCTTGGGTGTTACCAGGCACATTCTTTAAAATGTTACCGAAACAAAAGAAAAACCCACACCCTAAAATCTGTCCTGAAAACTGGTCATTACTTCCTCTTGGTTCCACCTTTCTAAGGGAGCAAATGAGAGACCATTTCAATGACAAGTAGAGCTGCCACTGTTAATGGCTGTTGTTGAGTCAGATGGAACTTGGGTGGGGTGGAGAAGGCGGAGGGGGATAATATTAGCTGACAATCTCAAAAAGAAAGCACCCTTATACTTTACAGAAGAGCTTTCTTATTAAAATAATGTTTATTGTAGAAAATTTGGAAAATACAGATAGAAAGGAAAATATAAACCCAGTGTAATCCCACCTCTGTTGACATTTTAGTGGACACCAGTTTAACATTTTTTGAGCACATTTACTTACATAAATTAACAAAAATGAGATAATAGTGAACATGTTTTTATAACCTGCTCTTTTTCAAGTAACAAAATATCAGAAACATCTTTTCATGTCATTAAATTGCTCTTTAACATGTTTTACCTTCCCACTTTAATTTTTTAAGCAGTATTCCGTGACATTACATCTCTGTTTTGTTTTATTTGAGCATTAATACCTATTTTTGTTGGATGAAGCTGCTGTAGCAGCAGCAGCAGGGGCTCAGATTTCTTTTTTATATAATAAAGACTCTTTTCTCCATCCATCTCCATGTAGTCAGTTCCATTTACTTCATTTAATTTGTTACTCATGCCCAAGAAAACTTACCTGGTCTGGAACCTACTGGACAATAAGCACAGTGCATGTCTGTAAAACGGTAACAAGCAGATGCCACATTGTCTTGTTGGACGAATCATTGTAAACGAAGAGAAAATCAGCTTCCAGATCTTTCAGTGAGATCTCAGACCCCTTTGCTGAGCAACGATTCAGTGCATTAGTATGGGCTGCTTCTGATACAGTTTTGCCACAAGACATTTCTTGCTGCAGTATTCGAAACAGGAAAACATCTTCTGTGGAGCTTGAACCCATAAACCACTGAAAAATGATAATTATGGCCAAGGAAAAATGAAAAGAATGTTGGTCAGTCGTACTACTAGCTCAGTTTTCATTGGGGGCAGATCTTCTCTTCTATACTCATGAAGAAAACCTGCCCAGCAAAGATTTTCTCCTTCTCTGAGTCCTTCACATGAAGCTTATTAGCAGGAGCACAAGTCGATTAATCAACTGGGTTAGTTTGTTGATATAAAACAAAACATATTCTCCTTTTGTCAACTACGGGAATGACATTTGTCCTTGATGTTGCTCTGTTGATTTTTCCAGGCACATGATTTTTATGAACTGAGTTTCTGGGCCTGGCTGACTTCAGCTGCAGTGGCTCGGCACCCGTGGAGCCTGTCTGAGTTTGGTGGCTTTTCCCTTCCTTGTCCTCTCTAGTCCCTGTTGGGCAGGCTCCGAGGTTCCTGCTCACCAACTCCCTCTCACACATCATGGTGCCGCTTCAGATGCTATTCAAACTCCTTCTTGCACTGTGGTTTCTGTGCTTGCCTCTTCCATCCCTCTCTTTTCCCCCACCTTTCCTTCCTTCTTCTCTTTCTTTCTTCTCCATCTTCTACCTTCTTCCCTTTCTTTCGTTGTGACTCATTCATCTGCACCTGCCGTCACTTCCTTTTCTAGGCTTCTCGGCCCCAGGTTCTGACGGCCGTGCTGGAGGTGAGTGTATCAGCAGTTATTATTATTTTTTGAATTAAATTTATTGGGGGGGGACATTGATTAATAACCTTATGTAATTTTCAGGTGTACAGCATTATAATGCAACACCTGTGGACTCTGTTGCGTGCTCACCACCCAAAGTCTGGTTTCCATTCATCACCATGTTTGGCTCCCTTTACCCACGTTACCCTCCCCTTTTCCCTCTGGTAACCACCATTCTGTTGTCTGTATCCATTTGCCACAACATACTAGATGGATCTTGAGAGTATTATGCTAAGTGAAGTAAGTCAGATGGAAAAGGACAAAAACTGTATGATTTCACTCATAAGTGGCATATAAAAGAGGCAACACCCAACTCATAGATACCAGCAGTTTTGGCGTCAGCAGGAGGTGCTGTCCCTGGTGAACGGCCCGAGTGTAATCACTCCTGCCTGAAGCCCTGCCTCGCCCCTGCCCAGCAAACCTCACAGCTGCCCAGTTCATTGACCCCGACCCTGATCATGGTACCTTCTTTTCTGACTTAGGCTGAACAAGTGTTATGCTGTCCACTGACCACCAGGGACTATGAAACATGTGCAATGTGGCTAGTCCACATTGAGAGATGCAGTTAGCAAAAGCACATGCTGGATTTTGAGCTCTTAATATGAAAAAAAAAAAAAAAGAAAGAAATGTAAACTATTTCATTAATTTAAAAAAAATATCGATCACATTGAAATAATATTTTGGGTAAATTAGGTTAAATAAAATACACAACTAAAATATCTCTCACTTGTCTCCTATTACTTTTTAAAATGTAGCTACTAGATAATTTGAAATGGCAGGTGCGGCACACGTTTGCAGCTTGCACTATATTTCTGTTGGACGGCACCTGTATAGATTTTCAAATGGCACCTCAGAACCTGCCATTTTCCAATTGCTAAGGGCTCAGAGCTTTCTTTGGAGGCCATTATGACTTCTTTGTTCTTATTTACTTTTGCTTTTTTAGAAATGGGAAAAGACAAGAATATATACATTTCTGCTAATTTATTTTAAATTTAATTTCAAAGGAAAAAAATAAAAACACAGAAACCCTGCAGCCACATCTTATTTGTGGTTAGATTTTGGTCTACAATGCTATCCAGATTTGAAAAAAATTAGCCTAGCCCTTCTCTCATGTTTGTTCTTGAGATTCCCCTAGTGCTCTCGATGGGTCAAGCCATCAAATGCCTACCACGACCACAGCCTGTGATGAAGAGCAGGTCCCTGTGTCCGCGATCTTGTCTGGGCCCCTTCCTCATTTCCTCCAGAGACCTGACTTTGGGACAACCAAGAGGTGGACCAGTATCCCAGACGTGAAAAAGTGAGCTAAGCTGATCAGCATGTTTTTCTGAACTGGAAATAGGGAAAGAATTAGGCTGCTATCTGTGGGAGGTGAAGATGAAAATATGCTCAGAGAAGCAGTAGGGACCATATGTGGCCATGGGCAGCCAAATTTATAAGGAAGACGTTATGAGTAAGCAGGAACCTATCTGTGGAGAGCACTTAAGATAAACAGATGAGGGTGACAATAAGCAAGTTGGTAGTGAGAAAGAAAAGCAGACATGTGGAGATCAGCTGAATTATTCTAATGACAAATGTCTTTGTCCAATCAGGCTGCTATAACTGAAATACCAGAGAATGGGTAGCATATAATAACAGAAATTTGTTTCTCATAGTTCTGGAGGCTGGGAAGAACCAAGATGAAGGTGTAGGCAGATTTGGTGTCTGGTGAGAGCCCTCTTTCTGGTTAATTGACGGCACCTTCTTGCTGTGTCCTCACGTGGTGGAAGGAATGAGGGAACTCTCTGGGGTCTCTTGTATAAGGGCACTCATCCCATTCATGAGGGCTCCATCCTCATGATGTAATCATGACCCACCTCCTCCGTCACATTGAGGGTTAGGATTTCAGCATAGGGATTTTTGTGGGACACAAACTTTCAGACTACAGCAACAGGTTACTAAAGCAAAGATCCTTGAATTGATTCTATTACAGATCTGATTTTTTTTTCTTGTGGCTTTACAGATTCCTTCTTTTTTGAAGCTGGGTTGTTCAATTCTTCTTCGGTTCCTGCATATGGCAAACATCATTATGAGTCTCCTTTCCTTGAAAGTACTTGAGTGATTCTCTGTTTCCTATAACCAGAGTTAAAAGAAATACTACCTTCATTTTGCATAATTTTTAGAGTTACTAACTTTTTCTCCCCTAAAATAGCTTTCAGCTTTAGGTATATTGCAGCCCCTTCCTTCTCCCACCGTTTCTTTAGTTCCACACAGAATTTTAATCAGCCCACTCTAACCCTAGTTTTTAGAAATACCTAAAACAACACTTGATCAGCTGCTCCTAAATCACATAATCTGATATTACTTTTTAGAATGATTAAAATTTTATTTGCTTTTGTGTATATTAAGAGGAAGATGATCCCTTAATTTGTTACTGAACATAATTGCAATTCTTGCCAAGCAAGTTAGAAATCTACTTTCCTTTGAAGTTCAAAATTGATATTACTTAATGAGTCAGAGTTTTGGTGTAAAAAGTATAAGAACTTACTACAAGGAATTAAAAAAAAATTATCTTTTTGTCGCTACTTTTATTAGTCAAGAAGAATATTTTTCTTGATCTAGTTCTTAATTAATTAATCAATTATTTCAGTGGCAGAAAACCTTTTTTAATTTTTACTCTCTTAGCAACTTTCAAATATGCAGTAGATTATTTCTAACTATAGTTACCATGCAGTACATTATCTCTTCATGGAAGTTTGTACCATTTTGACCACCTTCATCCATTTTGCCAATGCCCTTCAAAACATGATCTAGTTCTCAACCGACTATGAGCCATGCTGAGGTGTATATTTGTTTGCTGGGGCTGTTATAACAAAATGCCATAGACTGAGTGGCTTAAACAATACAAACTAAGTTTTTCACAGTTTTGGAGGCTGGAAGTCTGAAATCAGGATTCAGCATGGTGAGTTCAGCTCTGATGAGTACTGTCTTCCTCATTTGCCTTCTTACTGTGTCCTCACATGGTGGGGGAGAGAAAAAGTGGGAGACAGAGAGAGAGGGAGAGAGAGAGAGAGAGAGAGAACAAAATCTCTCTGGTGTCTCGTTTTTTAAAAGGGCACTAATCCCATCACAAGGGCTCCACCCTCATGACCTTATCTAAACCTAATCATCTCCCAAAGACCTCATCTCCAAATACCATCACATTAAAGGTTAGGGCTTCAACATACGATTTTTTCGGTTACATAATCCAGTTCGTGGCACATTAAAGGCAAATTATAATCTTGATAACATGTACCTTTTTTTCTCATTTTAGTATGTTAAGCGAAGTATTTTTTAATTCAACTTTTATTTTTATAGCAGGATAGTCATCAAGTTTGGCAGATGATTCACAAATCAGTCTAGAAATACATGAAACAAGTAATGATAATTATATTCATACTTGTCACCACCCATCTGAATTGTATTAAAAAATATCAAGGAGTCCAATTTTATACGAACATTTACTAATTTTTTTACTGGATACTAGGCGCTGTGTTTGGTGCTTTATATGAATTTTTATTTTAAAAAATAATATCACGGGGCCGGGGGGTGGTTCCCAGGCCCAGAGATCGGGATTTCCTAACTGTCACATATCCAAGCTTTCTCTGGGAGAGTGAAGTCCTACCTCCTTCCATGTCATGTATGATGGTAAGACTTCTTAGTGAGTTGTTGCAGAACATTCCAAGGGAGACATGATAAGTTGCTAAGCTAAGGCAGTGCATTGTGTACGGAGACAGATTCATGAGTTCTTTTGGAGATAAAATTCACAGGATTGGGTAACTGGATAGGATTTGTTAGGGAAAGAGGGAGGAGTTTGGGTTGATTTTTAGGGTAGTCTTTCTAGCTCAATTAGAAATTCCTCCTCTGTTTTCCCACAGTGTCAGGGCCACAGCTTTATTTAGAGCATTTATCACATTGCAGTATAATTCTTTGCTTACTTATCTGTCCCACTAGAACTTATTATAAGCAGAGCTCATGCCTTAATCCTCATTGCATTCCCTTGCGCCTGCCATTCTGACGACCAATAATTGTATATTGAATGGGTGAATGAAAGTAATTGTTTCTACAAGAGCTTCTGGATCTTGAATGTTCCTTACTGTTTTAATTTTGCATTTCGTATTGACTTGTAGTGGTACTATAATGGTAAATGAGATCATTTCTCTAAAGTGTGCAAGATCTTTGGAGAAATGCTTCACTAGACTAAGGCTCAGAAGCAGCTATCAAATGAAACTGTGAGCTAAAATTTACCACTTTCCTTTAGTTTCACCTGTCAAAGTTGTTGGCTGGGAAAACTTTCCTCCATGGGGAATTTGAGCCAATTGGCAAAAATGTACACATTTTTACAGTGTCTGACAAATAGAAGACACATAATAAAGCTTTGTGTAATGAGAGAATGAGTAGTTCATTAGTTAATAATAAGAGCTGTGTTTTATTGGCCATTACACTTCTAACAATATGCCTTTTAGAAAAGCAAACAGACAAACCAACCCCCACCTGTACTCAACCTTGTGTATAAGTCCATTAGATTTTTTGTTGTTGATGAAGTAGAAAGCATTTCTCTTCAATTATCATCATTGGTGTATTCGTCAGCTTTTGCTGCAGTAACAAATAACCTCCCAAATTTCAGTGGCCTACAGAAACAGTGACATGTTACTCTCATGAGGTGAGGCTTGTGGGTTGGCGGTGGCTCTGCTGGGCATGGCTGGGCTTATTGAACTCATTTAGGTTCTACTGGCTAGACAGGTCTTTGAATTCTTGGACAAAAGTCAATGAAGCAGCCACTCCCTGGGACATGCTCTTCTCATGGCTGGGCACCAGAACTCAAGGGAGTAAGAGAACAAAGGCTAACTATGCAAGTCCTTTAAAGCTTCTGCTCTGATATGACATCTGTCACATCCACTTGAATTCCATGGCCAAAGGAAGTCACACAATCAAGCTCAGAGTCACTGACTGCAGTGGGGAAATACAGTCTGCCTATGGGAAGTGTTGCCAGGGTGGAGGGGAACAAAAAATTGTCAACCAATAACACAATCCACCATAATCTGAGTCTAATGTTTGTCAAAGCCACCATTTGGCGTTTTGTAATATTAATTATTCTTCACACTTTTAATTTGGAGGTGAATTTATATAGCTTAAATAATAAAGTGATTATAACAGGTTCTATGTAAATAGGCTCCAGAGGTAAAAGTAAACAGATTTGGGAATTTTAGCTAAAGAAAAAAATTAAAATTTTTAAGTATATAAATGTTTTCACAAGTGTCATTAAGGTAAGTTATTCTTTATACCTATGGATGTCCAAACCAGCAGAAGAGTATGTAATTAAAGAGATATTGAGGTATAATTTCTATAAGGAATGATTTCTTGACTAGTCAAGTCAAAAAGACATGAAAGAGGCAAAAGTTTTCCCTAGTGGATAATTAAATCATTCATCTGCTTGAAGGAGGAAGGCTGGACCAGATGACAGGTTTCTGCCAATTCTCTGTTTATAGTACTTTGAATTTTGAAATAAAGAAGTCCTTTTAAGACAGATGGCATTAAAATTCTTCTTACATCAGTGAAATGTCACTAAGAAACTTAGAAGCTGGCTTAATGCAGAAGATGAAAATAGTAAGAGAAACAGATATGAGAGGAAAATATAACTCTGAGCATTCATTGTTTATTTTTGAGAGAATAAAACATCATAGTTATTTCAAATTTTAATATAGTCATTTGTTTTATTCATACTTTCTTTCAACAAACATTTAATTAGTACCTACTATCACACATTTTGATAGATGCTAGTTAGCTAAAAAAATTATACAATTCACAGTTAAAAGATCTGATAAATCAGCTATAAATGTCACATATCACCATCACTCTTCCTTAGAATTTTTTGCTTATCACTTAAAAAAGAGAATAAGATTTTTAAACTACATTTTATGGTCTACAGTTAGGAATATCTAAATGCTAAAAAGCTTACCACCTTTAAGATAATCATAAAAATACCATTTTTCCCAGGCATTTTCTTTCTTTCCACTTTTCTTTCTTCCTTTATAAATAAATAAATAAATAAATAGATAAATAAAATATCCGGTGTAGGTCCTCGCCCTATCAGCTTTATGGAGGTTTAATTGACAAGTAAAATTGTAAGATATTTAAAGTGTACAATGTGATGATTTGATATCCATATACTGTGAAAAAGATTCCCCCCATTGAGTTAATACATCTGTCATCTCACATATTTACCCTTTTTTGTTGTTGTTGAGAGTAAGTCCTACTCTCTTAGCAAATCTCAATTGTACCATACAGTGTTATCAACTATAGTCACCGTGTTATACATCAGAGGTCAAACCTTATTCATTTTGTAACTGACAGTTTATACCCTTTTACCAACCTCTCCCCATTTTCCCATCCCCAGTCCCTGGCAACCACCATTCCACTGTTTCTATGAGTTCGACTTTTTTTTTTTTTTTTTTTTTTTTTTTAAGATTCCACCTGTAAGTGGTACCATGTAGTATTTGTCTTTCTCTGTAAGGCTTATTTCACTTCGCATAAAATCCTTCAGGTTCATCCATGGTCTGAGGCATTACTAAATAGCTGAGGTGTTTTTAAATGACAATCGATCCTCTCTGACAACAAATTATTTGATTTGCTTATGAGGTGATCTTGTGAGCAGAGCAATGAGTGGTTCAAAGGCTGTTGCATTGGTGAATTCCTTTTAAGAAATTATCTCTTTTGAAAGGCAGACATTACAGCATCATTATGAATGATAGTTCATCAGTGCAGCCCGCCTAAGAGGCCCAGAAACCAACAGTTTTCTCTTTTCATGAAAGGCTGCAGCTATGATTAAAAAAAAAAAAAAGAAAGAAATATTTGTCACAGTAGTGACTATGTGGTATTACTGAGTCTTAATCTGTGTGCTAGCAATGGAATGTGTTTGTTTACTTGTTATAGCCTAGGATAATCCTAGGATCCTTAATGTAGTGTTTACCATGAGCCAAGCACTTCAGAACTGCTGACTCATTTAATCTGCACTGGAGGGTAGGAGCTGTTTTGTAGCCCTATGTTAACCCCCTTTTGTAGATTAGAAAATTGAGGCATAGAGAGGCTAAGTATTTGTATACGAGTAATAAAGGGCAGGTTGGGCTTTGAACTCAGGTAATATAGCTTCATTTTGCGACTTTTTATAAAACAAGTTCAATAACCCGATATCATATTAAAACTAAAAAACAATTCCTATTCCATATGGTTGCATCCTACCCTCAACCTTCAGCTAGATTTTCTCGCCCTTCTGGTTAGGACCATGAGTTTGTAATTGCCTCCCTTAACGCAAGCGAAGAACTTTTCATAGATCCTGTGGTGTTTAATTTCAAAAATATATAGTGTACACACACACACACACACACACACACACACAGCAAAATGAAGGATGACTGTTTATTAATCAAGAAAGGCTTGATTCGGGCCTAAAATGACCAGTCGTTCCCCAAGAACAGATATATAAAGTGCAGGGGTTGGGAGCCAGAGAGAGAAGGCTATTTATTCCCCATCCAGGGCCTGAGAACTTCACGCTGGCACTCGGGGGACGCTTCCTCTCCGCAGAGGCCGTGGGAGCCGGCGCTGCACCACCCGCGGCGCCGCGGGGACTTGAGTCGGGTTCCCGGCGGGTCTCCCGGCTCCCACGCCCGAGCGCTGTCTGCGCGCCGCGGGGACAGCCTCCGCCCGGGACTGGGCGCTGCGTGGGGCGTTGGTGCACCGCTGCCCGCGGTCCCGGGGCTAGAGGAGGAGGGCGGGCGCACCCCCGCGCCCTTTGGGTACCGGCAACATCAACCTGGGAGTGACGGTGACTCGGCTGGGGCAGAAGAGAGGAGAAAGCGCAGAGGGCGCGCAGGTTTGAGGTCCCTGGGCCCCACACCGCTTCTCTCCCCTCTGCCTCCCACCTGGCCGCCCCGGCGGCGGCTGCGGCACCAGGCGCGCTCCCAGGCCTCACAGTCGCAGCCCGCGGTGTCTGCGGAGCTCTCCCGGGTTCTGCCCCCCTCCCCCGCCTTGCCCTCCCTCCTCGGTGCCCGACGTGCTCGTTCCCTGCCACTTCGGTCGGGGCGCGCCGGTGGGTTTGGCCTGCGCGGCGGCTGCGAGGCGGGGGAGCGAGTGAGCGCGAGGGGCGGGAGCGAGTGTCTGTGTGAGTCACCGGTACCTGGAGTGCGAGCGACGCAGAGCGAGCGGCGCGCAGCCCGAGCCGGAGCCGAGCTCGAGCCGGAGAGCGCGGCCGCCCCCAGGCGCCAGGCCCCGCCGCGCCCCCGCCGCCCTCCCCGCGCGCCGCGCGGCCGGCTCGTCCCCGGCCCCGCGCCGACTCGCGACCTCGGCTCCCGGCCGCCCGCCTCCCTCCCGCTGGTGCGGGGCTCGCCGGGGGATGTCACAGCGGCTCCTCGGAGCCCCCAGCCGCCGCCGCCGCCGCCCCTGGGAACCGCGACAATGAACCCCCAGTGCGCCCGCTGCGGGAAAGTCGTGTATCCCACGGAGAAAGTCAACTGCCTGGATAAGGTGAGCGAGGGGCGCCCGGACCTACGGGGGCCGGGCTGCACCTGCTTGGAGAAGTTTTGGCATCTGGGACAGAAAGAGATGAGTGGGTCTGGGTGTTTGCGTGGTCTTGGCCCCGGGTGAGGGCACGCGATGGGAAACGCCCGCGGAGTGTCGGAGAGAGCACGGTTGGCGCTGGTGCTGTTGGAACCACCAGAGGCTTTAGACGGGGTGCGGACGGCGGGGGTGCGGGGCTGCGCCTGCCTGGCCGAGCTGCTGCCGAGCGTGCACGGGGGAGCGCGGCCCGGGGCCCGGGAGCCCAGGCCGGCACCAAGGGACGGATCCGCGAGCCGCGCCCCCTCCCACCTCCACTCCTGCCGCTCACCACCCCGCACCCCTCACCCGTCACCCCGAGGATCCGCCCGCATCCCCACTTCTCCCCCGCCCCAGCACCTCCCGGGCCGGCGGCGAGGTGGAGAAGCAAATAGTAATTAACATGTCAGGGGCGGCCGCTGCCGCAGTGCTAAGGATAATCTCCCCCGAGAGCCCGGGCAGGACCCACGGGGGCTGATCCACTCGGTTGGGGAATTCCAGAGGAAGTGGCTTTAGCCCGGCCCCCGCAGCCCTGCTCCCGGCCCTTCCCAGGCGTGGATGGAATTGAACAGCCTGGGAGACAGACCCCGGCGCTATCCCGAGTGCCTGACAATTGAAATCAGCCGGAGGCGGTCCCCGTGAAATCTGCTTGTGGTGACACAGATGCCTCATAACAGCACGCCGTCATCCCGACAGTCATCCCGGACAGGGTCCACCTTCCCCGCCATGTAGTGGAAGCTGGACTGGGAGGGGTCGGGGGTGGGGGTCGGCAAGGGTACTTACATACTACTCCGCCTGCCAGCGCGGGTTGCCTGATTTGCAGTGGACACTTATTTATTCAGATCCAACAAACACGGTGTTTAGGCACTTTGAACTAGAGTCATTTTCATTTTGAAGCCACTTCACAGGTTCCATTTCTCCATTAACCAAGCTCAGAATTCCATGCTGAGCTGCTCAGACAAGTGCAATATGGACAGAGCCTTGGCAGATCTTCCGTCTGGGTCTGTACGTTGTGGTGGGGATTCATCTAAAAGTCAATTTTAATAGCTGCCTGCTTCATTTACTTAACTGAAAGAAGGCAAACCCATCCCCTGTTACCTTCAGTCATTTCGTTGTAGTATTTTCGAACACAGGGTGGGACTATGATGCACTAAAAATATCTCCTTTCTGTACTCATCCTTGAAAAAACTGGCATAGTGCTAAAATTTTAAATATTTATTTTTTTTCAGTATTGGCATAAAGGATGTTTCCATTGTGAAGTCTGCAAGATGGCTCTCAATATGAACAACTACAAAGGCTATGAGAAGAAGCCCTATTGTAATGCGTAAGTATTGTCAATCTGCTATGCCAGGTGTGGCACAGCATCAGTGCATAAAAGTGAGCGGGTCTACCTGTTCTGAGCTCACTTTGTCTCTCACGTGTGGCAGGGGCTGATTACCTGTTTATGCCACTTACTCTGGGGCCATATACTTGGTTGAAGTTCGTTGCGTTCATGTCTTTCTAATATGGAGGGTAATTTGTGTGTGTCTTTAACCAGAACGTTAGTTTTTGAAGTTCAGTGTTGGCAGAGTTGGAGACTTCTTTTAGAAGCTGCAGAACTTGTACGCTGTTAATGTGTGGGCTCTGAAGTGCATGTCAGGTAGATTTCCATTTTAATCACATGTCAATTTCCATTTTTAATCATATGATACTGCAATTGTGTATCTGAACCTAGCTGCTCTGGAAAGGAGTCTCACTCACTTGTTCTTAGCTGAGACGCTCCAGAGATGCTGCCACTTAAATAGGTAACCAAAAAATGGAGACATAGGTATTTCTGGCTGGTCTGTTGGTGGGGATTAAGGAAGGTAAGCTTTCTCGGGTATTTTTCTGTAGGTATCTTTTAGCCTAAAATAATAGCAATTAGCTAGCATTTATACAGTGCTTACCATGTGCTCCGTCCTGTTCTAAGCTCTTTGTGCATACTGACTCATTTAACCTTTACAGACCCACAGCTTAGGGGGGAGGACTATTATTATCCCCATTTAACAGATAAAGAAATTGAGACATGGAGAGGATAAACTCAGATCACTCTTAGAGGCTGCAAATGGTTAAACATTGGCCGGTACTTCCAAATGGCTGCCTTGCTGCCCGGAAGCAAGTGTTTCTTCACTCCTGTGAGTATCCTCCCAGACTGTTTTCAACTGTTGGCCCTTGGCCCTGAATGTTGAACCTTCTTTCCAGTTCTCTGTGGGGCCTATGGGCCTGAAGGAGGCAGAGGCACTGCCTAGCTTTTTGGCTGGAATATTGATAGGGATACATTCTCCCTAGAGTTTTCGAAGCAGGTTCACTCAGGTCTCCTGGAGGTGTAGGGCCCGTGGTTAATTCATTCTTTGCTCATGGGAGTGTTTTCATAGACAGTAAGTGCTCATATCTCTCTGGTGAAGAACTTAAAAAAATAAATCTTTTTGTGTTTCCTTCTGGTCTTAGCTTAGTGCTTTACAGATAGACCAGAAACTTAAGAAAAATCAGAAAATGAGGACATTGAACAGAATTCAGGACTTTCTTGGATAAGTGAAGTCCACAGATAGCCCCCAAACTTATTGATGTTTTCCACCGTCCTATACCATGCCTTTTACTGGGATAACATGAAACAAATGAGATTTCAGTGTCATGCTGTCCTGCTTCCTTAAAGAGAAGTATAAATGATTGGTTAAAGATCAAAGGCAGGCATCAGAAACTAGAAGGAAAAAGGGCCCCCGACAATCCATAAACAGGATAATGGTTCTTTGGTTAAAGGAAAGTGAACCATTCTTCTTGTAAGTATTCCAGTCTTGGCCGGATTTGATCAGGCTTTATGGGCCACACCAGGATTCTTTACAGCTCCGCAGCCTAGAGTTTAATCTGGTGATAACAATGCTTTTTGAATGGCCCTAATAGACCTGGAGGGATGGGAGGGAAAGGGGAAAGACAGGAAAGAAAGAAAAGTGGAGAGTACAATGATAAATATGATATGATATAATTAATATAATGAAAAGATAAAAGTCTAAGGACAGAAAAAAGAGGTACAACTGAAGCTGAATCTTTGCATTGGGCCTCTTGAAAATTCAGTGCTTACTGCTTAGTTTCAATTCAGTTTGGATCGAACTGAAACTAGTCATGGATGGTTGGTTTGCACTGACTTAATAGTGAACTGGTGTCCAGAACCTTTGAGATTTGAACCTCAAAACAAAAAGCCTCTTTTGGTAGATAGGAAACATCCTGCTGTATTGTTTCAAAAGTCTGAGTCTTATTTTCAGTCCTTCAGTTATCTGTAAATCGAATGCTTACAGAGATTCTCTCTAAATTTTCTCATATCATCCCAGAACTTTGTTATTTGGTTTAATTTGAATTTTGGGGTAGAATCTCAGATTTTTTGCTTAATATTGAACCTGGTAGTCCACCAGGAGAAGACTCCAACGTTAGTGACTGAATGAGTAGAGTTGATAGTTTAAATTTGTTTAATTTAGCTTTAATTTCATGTCATATACTATCTCTAGAAAACAAAACATGGCAAAGTTGCAGGTTCTGTCTGTTGTGAAGGTTCTTGTCTACAAGGCCCCTGTCCTCAACCCTTATTCTTTCAAGGGCACAGGTTGCCATGCAAACTCACTGGTCAGAGTGGATTACCCTCTAGGGATGCTGATTCCTCGGCCCTAATTCAGGGTGTGTGTGTGTCAATCGGCTGTTCCCTGTGGTCTTGGCCAGAAGGATTCCCATAATTTCTCTGGGTCAGTGGTGAAAAATTGATTCTGTGAAGCATGATGCTACTGGAAAATGAAACATTCTATGTCCATGTAAAGCAATATTTTTTCTGTACATAGTTTGGTCCAGGCATCAATATACATATACATTTAAGTGAAAATGACTATTTTTTCTTCTCCCTGTAATTTTTATTGTGAAAATTTTGATATACACAAAATGGTTGAAAGAATAATACAACGAATATATGTATACCCTCCACTGAGATTCAACTATTACGAACATGTTGCCACATTTGCTTCATATTTTTGTCTATGTATATGTACAAGTACTTTTATTGTTATTGGAACATTTGTCAGTTTTATGCATCAAGTTAGTTACATACATCAAGATATTTCATCCCTAAAAATTATATCATGTATGCACTAAGAATAAGGATAATTTCTTAAAGAACCACAGAGCTATTATCATACCTGAGAAAATTAACACGAATTTTATAACATCTAATATCCTGTTTATGTCACATTTCTCCCATCACTAAGAATGTTTTTTTGTAGCTGTTTTTCTCTTAAAACCAGAATCCAATCAAAGTTCATACTTTAAATTTAGTTGTTATGGAAATGACAACTTTTCTTGATTATTGGATATTGAATATTGGTTCTTTAATTTCTGATGTTATTTCTATTGACTTATAAAGCCTCTCAAAGTTTTCAGGAAGAGAACTTACATAGCATTCCTTGTGAAAATAACATACATAATTAACTTAAGATCCTTTAAAATAAATATTAAGAATATGCTTAAAAATTGGAAAGCATAAACATAGACATTTAAGATTACGTTAAGAAGACATAAAGGCTTTTTATTTTAATTGATACCTGAGGGCATTTTTAAAAATGGAATGAACTAGTATTTTCTTCAGTTTAAATGTGTTGCTTGTTTATATTCTCATGTGTTTAGAGAAGAAACAAGTTTGCTGTTTGATTTGGTGCAAAGGAGAACATGTATAAACTATAATTTACATAATATTTAAATTTTGATCTTTTGATAGAATGATCAAAGTATAGTACACACTGGGCATAATACACATTTAGTTCCCACTGCAGCACTGCACACTATTAAAATATTTAAAAACAAACTGGTCTACTTGAGTATGTGCCATGTTTTCATAAGCCTTTATGTTTCATAAGCAGGCAATGGATTCTTTAACATATTCAGGATTTTTTTTTTCATCATGGAACTTGCAAAGAAAAGAGGACTGCAATATTTGTATTTCCAAGAGGTGCTGAGAAAATAACATTAGATGATTAGACAAAAAAAGCATAGCTCACATTTGTATGTGAATTTATCTGCCAAGTTCAACTATAAACGCTTTGCTACCCAATGAGCCACATAATGAATATAAACCCCAAGGCCATTTGTCAAATACATTATTTAATTTATCATGTG
This sequence comes from Rhinolophus ferrumequinum, assembly GCF_004115265.2. Classification (NCBI taxonomy): domain Eukaryota; kingdom Metazoa; phylum Chordata; class Mammalia; order Chiroptera; family Rhinolophidae; genus Rhinolophus; species Rhinolophus ferrumequinum. The sequence goes on along the minus strand of NW_022680355.1, from coordinate 6,312,959 downwards.
TAAAAGTCAAGGTTGCATTTATTGTGTGTTTGTAAAAAATACATCAGTTCTTAACATTTTCTGAGAAATATTACCAGTTAGAAATAGCAATGCTAAAGACTGGCCAGTTAATGTACTGTCACCAAAGGTCAAGTTATTTTAGGTCAGGAGAGGGACCAGTTAATGATGCAATTGATTAGCAGGACCTTGTCAGTGATTTCCTCAAAGCATCACTTCTGTGGAAACTTTTGGGGGGCTGAAAATTTGTCCTGACCTGCCCACATTTAATAAACTTTGCATCTGTGTCAAATGTATCCTTACTTATGGGGCTGAAGGAACACAAATATCTGTGCTAAATATGTTTAGTCATCTTTCCAAATAAGACTCCCTCTCACCAAGTAGTTTGACTTAACATAATTTTGAAAGACTTGAAAAATAAAACAGTGGGAGCTGTGCATCGTGTTTACTTCTGCTCCTCCTGTGTTAGCATTCTGTCTTGTGAATATTTATTGACTATGGGCAGCCTGGAAGATGCTGAGCTGGGTGCTTTCATTATGAGCCACCCAGAACGGTCAGTGCTATTCAGCCAGCCTGTCTTGAGGGTGAATATCTAGGCCAGCACTCCACTAACTCTCATTTACCATTTCTCCGTTGGTCACTCCCTGGTAGTGCCTTTACTAAGGGGTACTCAGAGGACATGGAAGGACATTAAATTTAAACCTGGGAGTTTTTCCCCTTAGCTCTGTGTAGGCCTCCCAAACCTGGTTCTGTACCACTCCAAGGACTCGAGTTATCTCCAGGGGAGTGATGAAATTCTTGCTTTGGTGCCAGCTTTGATTACCTAAGAACCTCTCACGAAAGGCCCTATGGTGTCATCGGAGTTTTGAAGCAACACAGAACTGGATTTGAATCCTGGCTCCTTCATACCCTACGGAGGAAGTCTCTTGATCACTAAGCTTCAGTTTCTTCATCTGTAAAATGGGAATTGCACTGCCTAACTCACAGGGGGTGCTGTGTGAGGGTTCAGCCCATTTCTGGACTTACCAGACCGTTAGTAAACAGTAATGCTGTTGTGTCCTCAGTGGTACTTCCCCTACAATTGTTGGGGTTTTCTAATAATTTATTTTTAAAGGAAAGAAAGAGAAAGAAAAGGAAAAGTTATTAGGTTGGTGCAAAAATAATTACCAAAGACAAAACCCTGTTGGTGAAGGAAGTATTTAAGTGTAGAATTTCATATACTAAAAAAGAAATAATATGAAATTTTATGCTGTTTAAAGGGACTTGAAAACTATGATAAGAGCCAATATTACTTGAGCACTTACTGCGTGTGACACTCTTCTTAATGCTTTAAATGTTTTCATTTATTTTGATCCTTAACAATCCTATGAGTGAGGCACTATTATATCTCTCCATTTTACAGATGGGTAAACTGAGACACAGAGGTGTTAAGTAACTTGCTCATGGTTATGTGGCAGAAACTACAACTGGAGTTGTTCTTCAGGCTCCTTGATCAGCATCTTTCTTTGCAGTGGTACTTTTTTGAGGGGTGAAGGAGGAAAACGAGTGTAGAAGCAAGAAGAGGAAGTATATCAAAGAAATGATCGTCACACCTATTAAAAGGTTTATACAGATGTTTTTCATACTGTAGGTTGCCACCCATTAGAGGGTTGTATCAGAGCATAAGAGAGAGAGAGAGAGAAAAGAAATATCAGTGCATTTGAGTAGTGAAAGAGTATTGAAAAACTTTTTTTTCCTCCAGTCATATGTGTAAAGTATGTTCTGGATCATGATGTAAAAAACATTTTTACTGGAGGTGGTGGTCAAAAAAACTTGAAACACTTGTTAGGTTCCATCTTCTTAATGCCCTACATATCAGAGAGCATTGCAAGTTGCGGTACATGCAGTGCTGTGTGCGGTCAGTTCGTGAATGCACAGCCACTGCTTCCACACTCTGTCTGTGCCAACCACACCCTATCCCACACTCAGTCATCATTCAAGACTCAGCTCAGCCATTAGAGCCCTCATCATCCTATTGAACAAGTCTCTTGATCGCCAAGCCTCAGTTTTTTCATCTGTAAGATGGGTTAGAGTTATTAGCAAGACCTAAGCTTTTAGCAGTGTGAGAAGTGTATTTATGAGCTGAGTACCCAGAACATTTCAAGGACTTAGGAAAAGGATTATTATTGATTCCAAAGGTTTGCATTTGACTAAAACAGTTCTGTAGACTCTCCTGGCAAACCTAGATATGGGTCACAGGCCTAACTGGGAACCATGTGCTTATCTGTCTGTACCCCCTTCTCACTTGGGGTGGCTCTGAGGGACACGTTTGGCTCGCCCTTGTGTCCCCAGAGCCTGGCACTTAGTGCTCAGGAGAGCTGAGCTGCATCGGTGAGCGTGAAGGTTATGCTACATCTCAGAGAGTAGTTCCTGCCTTATCCCGTGGTTCAGGATGCGGCCTATCCTAGTGCCTTCTGGGGAGGCAGGCAGAAGCTGGGTGGTATAGAGGAGCCGGCGTGAGAGTAGGCTTTGAGGAGCCAGAATGTCTGAATACCCTGGGTAAAGTCTTCCCACTGATGGGAGAGGCTCACCTTTGCCAATCCATAATGAACATGGTAGAATTTCCTCTCTGCGTTCAGGATCCGTTTTAAAATATGACATCTTTCTAAAAAATTCCTTATTGATACTCATGTTGTTTTTTCTGTTTAATTATAATCTGTAACACGAGATAATAATTTCTACCTAACAGAAACTTTATAGAAATTAGATGGGGGAAATATTTGTAAGCCTTATTTAGCCCATCGAATGACACCTTCCTAGGTACCCAAATGTTCGTCCCCTCCCTTATTTATAAGTTGAAAGTCGTTGCCTCATTTTTTCCCCCTTAAAGAGAGGAGAACATGTCACATTGTTAAAAGTAACACTTAATTTCTATGGAAGGATATTGTGATGTGTGGGAGTTCTAGTTAGCATCAATTATAATATGCCTGGCTTGACTTTTTAGTTCCATACCACACAGAAAAAATTAGATCTTTTGTTCTTTGACATAGACCTGGTATGGGAGGATGATGACAGGTTTTTTTTTTTTAATTTTTTTTTTTTAAGGTTAGAATTGGGTGATTGGAAGTGAGAGAAGATACTTAATTTGAACAAAATGGAAAGGTTCCAGTGTATATTCACAATGATCTGATTCTCAGCTACCTAACTGAACCCTTCATGATAACTAATGAATTTTACTATCTTTTGAAATCATCGTAGAAGACCATATTTACCAATCACGGACTGAGTTCTGTCACATTGGAAAATGTTCACAAAAGGTACTTTCAGTGTGTAGTTTCCCTCGCTTTATGATGACGTTTTTATTATGGGATGATGTCAGATTAGAAAAGATTTGGAGGTGAAGTTCAGCAAATAGCTCCTACATCACGGTGAAATGCAAGGCTAATACGAGATATAGATGTGTGCGCTTAAATGGTATTGATTATGTGTCAGGGGCTTGTGTAAGAGTGCATTTCGGTATGTCTTCCTTAAACGTTTTCAGATGAGTGCTTTACAAAGGCTGGTGGTTCCTGGGAATGTCAGGCATGAGAGAGAAGCAGACATACCCATACGTGACACCCTCATCCTCCAAAGCGTGACGCCCCCTCAAAGCTCTGTCTCTAGAGGAACAGGAAGTCAAATTTCTTTCCTCTGTTCTCTTATAGTTAGGTTTATTAGCAAGACCTAAGCTTTTAGCAGCGTGAGAAGTGCGATGCAGAATAATGTTTCTGAGCTGAGTACCCAGAACATTTCAGGGACTTAGGAAAAGGATTATCAATTGATTGAAAGGTCTGCTTCTGGCTAAAACAGTTCTGCAGCCTCTGCTGGCAAATCGAGGTGTGGAGCACACAGGAATTTGTGAGGGGGACTAGGTTTGAACAGCACGGACTGTGAAATCCAGCACTGGAGACCCAGTATTAACTTTATCTCCAGTCACCTGTGCGTTTTAGCGGAGTCCTTGAGGGAGTTGCTGTGTGTCCAACTCTAATTTACTCTTCCACACTCTCGGTTGACCGTTTCCCACTGAATCCTAGGAGGAGCTAGAAGAAAACTAGTGTGATGTGTGTGCTTTGGAATAGCATTAAATCAATAAGTAGACGGGTGGTCAGCTCAGCAGTCTGAAAAAACATTTAGCCAACAATCCTTGATTAGCTCCCCCAATGCTCATTATCCATCAAAGGCAAGTGCAAGGCAGCCACCGAGAGTGTGGAGAAATGGGGTGGCCAGAGATCTGGGGTGTGGAGTTCGACAGTCGCCTGCTTGTGTTAAATATGGTATTTAAATGTGACTTCACTATCTGTTAATTGATCAAGAGCAGGAACTTCAGCAAATCCAGGCAGAGGCAGCAAGAAAACAGCACAGTAAAAAAACACACAAAACACCACCACCACCAAAAAAACCAAATAAACCCAGCGCAGTGAACACACACATCAGTACAGAGAGACAGAGCGACACCCAGACGTCTATTGATGGTGTTTGGATGTCTGTGCCGTCCTCTCCTGGCTTCTCTTCCTACCGTCCACCCAGGCTCTAGAGCCTCACGCATCTCTGTCATCTCCCGTGCCTTCCTCCACTGTATCTCCATTCCCACGTATTCATTCCCTCTGGCTGTGCCCTTGTTCAGGCTCTCTTACATCTGGCCCGTGATCTGACCACTGTCCCCAAACTGGTCTCTCTGTTCTGGTCTTTCTCTTTTTGAATGCTTTTCCTGCCACCAGTTATCTTTTGAAACCACAGTTCTGGTCACATTACTCCCTTGTACAGACACCTCTGATGGTTTCCCGTTGCCGACCGAAAAAATAAAAAGGGTTTCTACAGACACCTGGGGCCATTCACAATATACCTTTCTCTACCCACTTCCATTTACGCTTCTCCTCTTCAGCCACACGGTTCTGCTCCCCCTGCTGCCTTCAAGTTTCTTAACCGAAGTCTCTGTATCCTCACGTACCAAATAGGCTCTGCTTCATAGGATTAAGGATTCATTGGAATATCCAAATAAGTTGAGCACAGGCACATAGTAAGGAGTTAATAAAAATTAGATATGAGTCTTGTTTTTCTTAAATTTGACAGTTATTTGACCCTTTACTTGTGCTGTTCATATGCCTTCCTGCCCTCCCCTCCTTTCAAGTTACTTTCATTTTTAAGGCACACAGCTGTGACAACCTTTGTGAAGCCATTCTGAATCTCTCAATTATTGAACTTTCTCTTTGTGTGCTCATTGTGCTTTTTATACCTTTATACCTTTTATATCACTTATCAGAAAGCCTGCCTCGTACTATGGTTGTGTTTCTCTACCCCTTTGAGGCAGTTTCTTGCTGAGATTGGACCATGGAAGTTCTCAGACTGGGGTTGGAGGTGGGTTGGGGGCGGGGAGGTCCAGTCAGCTGCAAGAGATTTGCTTCTTAAAGGGATTATTTCTGGCATATATTTAAGGAATTGAGAATGGGGGTTGCCAAGCTGCAATGGAATTCTAGTGGTAACCACTCAGAATTAGAGTCAACTCCATGAGTTAAGGTGTTTTCTCCAACGAGACAGCCCTCACTTCACATGCTAGTTCCCAGGCCAAACCACACTTCTGACCAACTGGCTACAAATTTTGGGGTTCCCACCACCCTCTCAGATTTGATAATTAGCTAGAATATCTCACTGATCTCAGGAAAGTGCTATACTTAAGATTATTGTTTTATCATAAAGGATACAAATCAGGACCAGCCAAGTGAGAAGACACATAGAGTGAGGTATGGGAAGGTCATGGACATGGAGTTTCCCTGCCCTGGCTCCTTGGAATCAGGATGTGTCTCTCTCAACACATCCATGTGTTCCCCAACCAGGAATCTCTACCGAGCTTTGGCATCCAGAGTTTTTATTGGGATTTCAATACCCAGGCGTGATGACTCATTGGCCATGTGACTGTTCAAGCTCCACCCATCTCCGAGTGTTCCCTCCCTGGATGAAATCCATGGATATCACCCAACCCAAAGCCCCAACCCTCTACTTCCATGATTTCCGGAGCGGCCAGCCCCATCCTGAGCCAGCTTGTTAGCATAACTCAGGTATGGACCAAAGGGCTCGTGAATGGCAATGATATTTCCAATTACTTGGGAAATTCCAATTATTTAGAGTATGTCTTACGAACCAGGGACAGATGCTAATCAAATTCATTATTACACAGCAAGTGTGCTGCTTGCTCTCTTCATCAGATGTACTGTTTGAACTATTGACATAGGATCCTTCGCATCCCATTGTGACAAGAATGATGATCTAAAACCCACCATATCTGTTTGGTCAATCAATAGAAGTTGGCTGAGATGTAGTAACAGTTCGCTGCCTACTCACAGGAGGTGGGTGGGTGGGAGGACGTGCTGTGGAAGGACCCTGGATATAACTCTCTAGATTTGGTTTTTATAAAGAAGCAAGTCTTTCCTATTAGCAAATTATATTCTTGAGGGCAGGAATGGTCCCAATTGCCCGTGTGTACTCTAGCATCCTCTGTGTGCTCGGTGAATGTCCCCTCATTAGACCACATGTCCCAACGAGCTTTGCTGGGGGCACAGCGAGCTCCTTGGGCTGTTTGAGCAATACAGTTCCGCCTCAGGTATCCCTAACTGAGAGCTGACTCAGCAAGAAGGAGCAGACTTCTCTTTCCAGAAGGACCTGTGTGGAATCCCAGCTGGAGCCGGCCATGCTTGGACTGATGACACACGTGAACGTTTCATCTGTCTAGGGGAAATATTGATTATTGGCCCCTGACATGCCACTGAACAAAGGATGACAAAAATCATGTGGTCTACAAAGAGATTTTGTGAAAAATCTATTTGTTCCCACAATGTTTTTCACAGTGAATCCTGTGTTTAAGACATCAGGCCATGTGCACATTCACTTGCATCGCCATGTATTTTTTTTCCCTGGAAATAAGTATGATTTATTTATTTTCTGAAACAAAATACATTAATGAAAAGTCTTCACATTTTCTCATGGAAGAACTTAATTTTCTTGGGTGACTCAATGTTCTTGTCTTTCCCCCCAGATTTCCAGAACTTCAAAAACAACTCAGCAGAGCCTGTGCTTCTCCCCTGCCCCACTCCTGTCTCCAGCCCCCCGTCTTTTTTTCTGTGGCATTGATGTAGTCTCTGATTTTCTTAACACTGAGTGGAATTCTGTTTAAAAATCTCTGGATGCTTAAGGCACGTAATAATTAAGGATTATTCCTGTCAGGAATAGAAACACCATATTAGAACAGTTTTTTCTCAGAGACTGCTGAAGAAGGAAAATCCTGTTTAGAGGGTTTGGCTCTATTTTTTTTTTTTTAATGGTTGTTATATAAGATCAAGTTTAATTGGTCGGGAGTCAGGAAGCTGGTTTATTAGTGTGTGTCTTGTGTCATGTGTACCTGAGGGGCTGTATGGTGAGGAAAGCACCTGTAATTTGTACATGGGAGCAGCTGCCCAGGAAGTGTCCTGTGTAGTGGCAGTTTGACAGACGTTGTAGGAAAAACATATTGTTTTTTCTGTATGTAGTGATGGGTATATAACAGACATTGCATAAACCCGTGTGGCTTGATTTTAAAAGAACATTTATTCAGAATGGGATATAGCAGTTCTTTTTTTTGATAGCAAGCCTCCTAACTGTGGTCTCTTGCTCTGGTGTATACTGGTGGGTCAGGAGAGATTGCTTCTAAGGATTTAAAAATTAATTTCCTAGCAGGAGAAAACAGGTGGTAACATAAAAGAAGTACCTGAATGGAGGGCAGATCAAGTAATCCTCAGATGAGACCAACAGGATTGTTTATGATCTCACCCATCTATACCAATGCCCAGACACTAAAGAAGGTTCATAAGACCTAGAAATACTGCCAGTGTGTGGGGGGCCAGGCTGCTAACTGAATTCTGGTAGTGGAGGGACTTGCTATGCTGAAATAAAGAACATGTCTAATAGGTGGATCCATGTAGAGAAAGAAGGAAAACGTGAAGGTAAAAAAATGATGGAGAACATTTGGATGCAAATGAAATAAAGGAGAAACAGAAGCGGCACCACCGCAGTGGTGGCTTATCCAAATGGGAACATACCAGAAGAATCTCAGCGTGTTTACACTTTGGTACAGAGGCAGGATGCAGTGGTAAAGGGAGGCTTGGACGAGACAGCTGCTGGAAGTTTAAAAGAAGGCGTCAGTTGGTTTTTCGCTTTGCTTTTGTTTACGGTTTCACTGTTTTCAAGCTGCTTCAGACTTAATGTGGAAAATAAGGAAGAGTTGGTTGTTGATTCGTTGTGAGGACTTCGGAAGAAGTGGTCTCGTACCGTGAAGTTCATCAGAGTGAAAGGAGGAATAAACCCCAGACTTTTGGAAAGCCTATTAAGAGTGTATGGAACTTATTTTGCTTAGCATGTTACTCTCAAGATTTATTTGTGTTTCACAGATGGCAGTATTTCATCCTTTCTTATGGCTGAGTAATATTCCATTGTTTATACGTACAACATCTTTATCCAGTCATCCATTAGAAGAATGCAGGTTGTTTCCATGTCTTAGCTATAGTGAATGATGCTGCAGTGAATATAGGGGTACGTACATCCTTACGAATAAATGTTTGCAAAATTTGCAGGTAGATACCCAGAAGAGGGATGTGGAATATAAAGCAGAGAGCAACAAACAAACAAATGAAACAAACGAGCAAACTCTTAGACACAGACATTAGAATGGTTGTTACCAGAGGGTAAGGGGATGGGTGGGGAGGTTGAAGAGGGCAAAGGGGGTCAAATACATGGTGATGGAAGGAGACGAGACTTTGGGTGGTGAGCACACGATGTAATATACAGATGATGTGCTCTAGAATTTTACACTTGAAACTTATATAATGTTATTAACCAATGTCACCCCAATAAATAATAAAAAAAGAGTGGGTGAGAGGCAAGAAGGGTATGTTTAGGGAGCCCTAGGTCATGAGGCAGGAGCCATGTAGACTTTGATTCCTCCTGTATACCTGGTGACTGGTATAGTCCTTGGCTCACAGTTGAGCATTAGTAAAGATTTACTGAATAAATGAGAGATGGAATAAAAATAAAGGTGCCTCAGTGAGATAGAAGACTTTGATAAAGTTCTGACTGAAAATGTGTTAATTATTTCAGTGTGAGAGAAAAGGGGGAATACTTCTTAAAACTAAAAAAAAAAAAAAAAAGTCAATTCCCAAAGCAACATGGGGCATCCCCTGGAGCTTTCCAAGCTCTGATTGGTACAACTCACAGTTTAACCTATGGCCAGCTGAGAATTCAAAAATGCACAAACAGTAAGAATAGGATCAGGAAAGCTAACGGCCAGTGTGAGCCACAGCTTGTGAAAAATTCTAAAGACAAAGAAACCAGAAAAAAGATGAACCATGGCTTGGGGGAGATGCTATGATAATAAAAGATGACAAAGAAAAAAAGTAGAGTTATTAAGTTTCTATTTAGCTTTAATTCTTTCAAGCAAGAGGAAGAAATTTAAAACTAGAAAAGATCCATGAGCATTATTAAGAAATTAAAAGGTCCGGAGAGCCAATAGTAAGAAGACATCAAGCCATTCTTCATGGAAATAAAAGAAGTTCGATCTCTAGGTCCAGATGAATGACATCTTAGGGACCTGAGAACACCCCATCTGTGTGATCCTGGGACTGCAGCCATGGAGCCGTGGGAGGAGATGTGGTGGGAGAGTTAAGAGAATGGACTCAGGTGCTCAGCTGGATTAGTTGCTTCATCTCGCTGTGCCTCAGTGATGTGTCTCAGTGATGGCAATAACAGCACTCACTACCTCCTCTGATTACTGTAAGGAATAAATCAGATACTTGAAGTAGTCGACACAGAGGTCACACCGTGTTAAGTATTAGTTACACTCACTATTGCCTGTTCTCTTTGAGAAATTACCTGCAAAAGAGAGCTTTGAGAATTTTGTAGATGGGAAAATATTCCAAATTTTAGAAAGGGGAAGAGAGACAGATTGTAGAAATTACAGCCTAATAAATTTGACATTAATTCCTGGCGAAATTCTCCTGTGGATAAGTACAGAGATGGTTTTTAAACTAAAAAGTCCTCATAGCTTCCGTACTAGTTTGCTCGTGCAATGTTTGCTGTGCAACGTACCATAAACTGGGTGGCTTACACAACAGAAAGGTATTATGTCCCAGTACTGGAGGCTGGAGGTTGGAAATCAAGGGGTCCACAGGTGTGGGTTTTTCTGGGGGCTGTGAGGGAGGGATCTGTCCCCGGCCGCTCTCCTTGGCTTGTAGCTGGCCACATTCTCTCTCTGTCTTCCCATCCTCTTCCCTCTGTGTGTCTCTCTGTGACCAACTTTCCCTTTCTGTAAGGACAGCAGTCACATCGGATTAGGGCCCACCCTAATGACCGCACTTTAACTTGATTCCCTCTGTAAAGACCCTGTCTCCACGTACGGTTACATTCTCAGCTACTACAGGCCAGGACTTCACATACCTTTTTTAGGGGCGTCAGGATTCAGCCCATTACAGGTTCACTAATAAAAGTCAAGCAGAGCAAAACTGACCTTATTTTTGGACGGTATAGAGAAGGGAAATATACACAGTGAACTTCAAATTTTTTATAAGAGGTCGTCAATGCTGTTAATTTTCATAAATGAAATTGATGGTGAGTCTAGTCTCCTGTCCCCTCCCCCACAGGCGGTTAGTTTAATCTGTATTTGAATTACACGGTGGCCACAGTATCTGCTTCTTCATTTGACAAGTATATTCTCAAGACCTCACTATTATTTTCAAAGTGTAATAACCGTCTTCTCTTCCACCCATGACCTCTACTGTGTGACATTATATGCGCTGTAAGCTTGTGAAACAATTATGAAATTGTTCTCTGATGGATTGTTCCTGTTCACAGGAGAATGGTATTAAAATATTTATAGGGAAATGAATTTTACTTTCAAATGGAAAAGGCCAGAAGAAACATGGTTTAAAATTTTATAGAAAACGACAGTTCTTATCACTTTATTTTGAAGGGGGTGGGGGGAATCTCATGACTGTATCCTAGTTTCTAGTTCAAATGCAAGACGCGGGTGTGACGATTTATAATATTTCCACAACTTAGGATCTACATTTCAATTTCAGGATTTAATTATTAATTTTATCATGAAACTTTCTCAGATGACTTCACGTTCTTAAAACTTCTTTTATTACTTTATTAAGCACTGAAGAATTTTAACTGTGTTTTAAGAGGTAGTTGAGTAGTCTAACTTTTGTCTCCTTGGTATTTATGTATAAGTATTGGGCTCCTAAAAGGAACGCATACAGACAGCCCAGGGAGCTACTGTGACAAGGCTTGTGTTGGTCCTGGTTTGTTTTCAGTAGCCATGCTCCATGGTTAGCCTATTCTCCCTGGTGAACTTTATTATCAGATAGAAATCTTATCCACCCATTGAATTCATGTGTATTTTGAAAAAACAGCATTCCACCCCCAGGCTCAGCCCCTGACTTTGTAAACAAATTCCAAACACGCTTCTCCTTTACCTTCTCATAATCAGATCTTAACATTCAGTGCCTCCCCAATCCCGTGAATGCTTCTATTTTGAATTAATTTTTCATCACTCTTTGTAGATTTATACATGGCTGCGTTTTGCATGGCACTTACAACCCCACTGATGCCAAATGGAAAGCTCTTTGGGCTTTTAAAAAAAGGACAAAGCTACTTCTCCCCAATTATATGACTATAATTCCTCTGCCCCCAAATCAATCAATGCCTCCAGAGTTTGTTTTCCTTGTAGTTTCTACTGGTCCTTTCTGTTTTTATGACTTGAGAACTTCTGCCTTGTGGTATGATGGACATTTTTAACTTTTCTAAAAACCTTTGTTCCCAAATAGGATTTCTGGGCCCCACCTGAGACTGTCGTGCAGTTACCCATCTGGCTTTTGAGAGACAACAAAGGCGGGTGGCCAGGGACCCACTGTATCTCTGTCCTCATGCAGCGGGGCTTAGTCTCTGCGGAGGGACTGATTGTGAGAAAAAAGGAGAAAAATGAGTAGTTATAAAGAACAGGGCACAGCTCCCTAAAAATGGGAGCATTAATGACCACCTGACACTACTTTCCAAGGTGTCCCTTGCCCAGTCTGTTTCCTTCTTTCTAGAACTGGGCAATGATCTATCCATCCCCCGTCCTGGTCTCCTTTTCACATGTAGCCATTCTTTGAACCTTAGCAGTGCAGTGGGCTTTGAGTGTGAATTTTAAAGCTGAAGTGTTAAACTTTATAAGCATGGTACTCAAGATTTCAAAAGTACTCATATATATTTTTCAAATTGGAAAGCGTTTTGAAATCGTTTTAGATTTTCTGTAAGATTTAGATTTTGAAGGAGAGTGTGAGAGGCAAAGTCTTTTTATTGTTAGCTTTAAATTTTAATATAAAAAAAATTCCTCGTGGTGAACATATAAAGAGACCCTTAGCTGTGAAAATTTATTTTATGATGTTGAGAATGCTCATCCATTGTCTCCTTAGCATTTTGAAAAGTGTTGAGAAATGTGCAGCTTTCTTTTCATACTGTTTTCGTATTGTGAGTTTCTAAACATATAGGCCGTGGAGGCCCATGAGTGCAACAGACAGAGGAAAATTTCATGTTATAGCACATTAATGTTGTGGCTTACTTTCTAAATTTGACTTTAGTGTTTGCTTTAAAGATTATTTATTTTCTGTATGGTATTAATAATGGAAATTGTTCTCTGCTGAACTGGGGAATTCTTCTCTTCATCATTAAGTCAATTTTTAGTAAACATTTCTCAAAAACACTGAAGAAGGTGAAACGTTTCTGAAAAGCATTTCATGTCTATACTCACTATGATTTCCCTATTTTGCTCATTTTATTTTATGTGACCTCATTACATTATGCGTCGTCTAACAAATATAAACACAGCCCTGCATCTTACTTTTACGATGTAAAGACTTACATTTTATTTCTGTATAGACTTTTATTTCAAGAAGTTCATGGGTAAGTACATCAGCCTTTGGAACCTTAGTGTATAGTTTTGGTCTTTAAGAGCCCAAACTTGGAAGTCAGACCTTTCAGTTTGAGCTCTGGATTCAATTGGAAAGTCACTTCATCTGTCTAACCTCAGTTTCCTTATCTGTAAAATAAGGATAAGAACGGCATTTACCCCTGAGAGGTTTACATGAGATAATGTGTGTAAAGTGTCTGACCCATTATTATTGCATATTTATGAGCTAGAAGGTGCATGGTGCGGGGTAACTGATTTGGGACTAGCAGACTGCAGATCTGAGATTCTATGCCAGAGAAAATCCACAAAGACTGATAAGAGAGGTTCAGACTAAGGAGAAGAAAACCTCAGTTTTGAGTATATAAGGCGTTGTTGCTTTTCTGTTGGGTTATTCTATTATTCAGATTGCTACAAGGAAATGGGTTCAGCATTTTTTTTTTCAAAGTCACTTTTCACTTTAGCAGAATATATAGGAAAAGATTTGTGGTTATTGGATTCCTGGACTAGAACTTGATGTGTCTCTCTCTCTCTGTATTCTCACCGAAATGTGAAGTTAAGTTACTGTCTTGAGGGTCCTGAATTCAAAGTGGCGTTTGTGCCTGGAACCAATTATAGTACCTAATCTATGCTTGGCAAGACTAGTTAAATGTTTGGATGAAATGATATGCTTTTCTTTTTCTTGTTTGGCTTTTTCTGTTCTGGATTAACGTTGGATGTTTGTCGACAGTAGATACCTCTGTCCTTGTGGCCTGTGACATGAGGAGTGGCCCAGGGACATTGTGTGACAGTGGGAAATGGCATTAGGTAGATGCTTATTGGGTGCCAAAGGCATTCTTGAGACTAATAGATTTTAAATATTACACTGGAGTCAGAACCAGAAGCTTAGTTCATAACCAGAAGCTTGGCATTGGGGATAGAGGGATGGCCAGACAGAGAACATGATCACGAGTGAAAATCCCCCCTTGCTTGTTCTGTCTTTTAATTCCAGGCTCCTTGGAAACTGACTCGGAGTGGAACTACAATTGGGCTTGACTCTGCCTGAACTCCTATCCAGCCCAGTAGGGCTCACCTCCTCTGTCCCATTTCTTTATTTCTTTTTTTATTTTTTATTATTGGGGGAAGGGGAACAGGACTTTATTGGGGAACAGTGTGTACTTCCAGGCCTTTTTTCCAAGTCAAGTTGTCCTTTCAGTCTTAGTTGTGGAGGGCGTAGCTCAGCTCCAGGTCCCGTTGCCGTTGCTAGTTGCAGGGGGCACAGCCCACCATCCCTTGGGGGACTCGAGGAATCGAACCGGCAACCTTGTGGTTGAGAGCCCACTGGCCATGTGGGAATCCAACCGGCAGCCTTCAGAGTTAGGAGCATGGAGCTCTAACCGCCTGAGCCACTGGGCCGGCCCTCTGTCCCATTTCTTGATGGTGGGAATTCGGTCACTTCTTCATTTATTCATTCAGTAGTGGATTTCATTCATTTAATCAACATTGATTGAACATCTATCAACCAGGCTCTGTCCTAAGTACTTGGGAATACAGCAGTAAATAAAGCAGAGGAAAATCCCCGCCCTCATGGAATTTCCATTTTAGGGAAGTTTCTTTAGGGAAGAAACAGACAACGTATAAAACCAAAGGATAATTAATATTACTAGATATTAGATATTAGAAATAGATATATAATATCTATTAGATATTAGAAAGTGATAAGTACTATAGAGAAAAATCAAGCAGGGAAGGGAGATGGAGTTTCAGGGGGTTGGGTGAGGGGGGCGGGGTTAGAGCGTGGCTTGCAATTTAGAATAAGTTGTACAGAGAAATCTAGTCTTTATATGTGAGCAAAACTTGGGGCAGGTGAGGGAGGGAGCCGTGTGGAGACTGAGCCCCATGGAATAGAAAGGGCATGTAGGGAACTTGGAGCTTGTAGGAGAGACAAGCCCATCACGGAGCCTGCAGGGAGTGCAGGGAGAGGAGAGTGGCAGCCAGCAAATGGAGGGAGGGGTGTTGGTTGTGTAAAGAGGGTGGGAGCGGTGGGGCTGGGAGGTCCTGACGGGCCTATAGACCCTTATAGGGGCTGTGGAGTGGGAGTGACTCTCAGTGTGTGTGGGGGCTGCTGGGGGATGTTGAGCAGAGAAGTGTCATAGGTTTTTAACAGGCTCTCTCTGTGTGTTAAAATAATGTACTAATAGCCCCCCCCCCAAAAAAAAGTATGTGTGTGTGTGTGTGTGTGTGTGTGTGTGTGTATGCCAAAGGGGAAGTCAACATCTTGGGTGTGTTGATATCATCTTTACTATAAATAAGAGTGTATTTTATCATAAAACTGAAGCAGCATTCTCATGTGGTCCAGTCCTTGAGTAAATTTTATCCCCCGGAAGTTGCTAGGACATAAAGGTCTAAGGGAAAGGAGGAGGGCACAGGGGGTCCAGTCATCAGTGACTAAGTACTACTTTTGACTTAAAAAGGGTGGGTACGTTGCACAAGTTGTTTTATGTACAAAAAGAGAACTTGTATTTCTTGAGTGTGTTGGAACAATCCTGTAGAATGATTGTCCCCTGTGGATTTCCCGACACACGACCTCATTCCTTTCTTTGCCCTCCCTTATTCCTTCCTCCCTGTCCTGCCCTTCCGTGATGATCAGGGCCGAGGGCATTGCCCTAACAGCCCGTATATTTCTGACTGGTGGTCATTAATTTTCGTTGGTTTGGCTGAAGAAACGTTCCCGTCACCTCTCTTGAACGTAGAGTGCCACCTTGGCGTGAATGAGTTTTGACAACGGAACCTTGTTCTGCAGCCAGAGGTTGGCGTGGTTCCACTTCCTATTAATTCTCTTGTACAATTAAGGCACCTAGGAAAACATCTGAAGAAAGTTTTCATTTTGCGGGCTAATAATAAATGCCATAAGGTGATTTGCCAGTCTGTTGGCTTCGGTTGTGATTTTTATACAAAAGGTGTACAAACAATGGTTACTATAAGGCTTAATTAGGAGCACATAATGACTCTGTCTTTTGAACTTTTGAAACATGGAAATGGATTTACACAGATAATTGTTGTGAAGTTTTCACATCTCATTTTTATATTTGCCAAACATCCCCACCAGTTTCGATTCTTGGCAGTGCAAATGTTTGGAGACACGTTGTATGCTCCCCAGCTCTCATGATTTTGTGCTTTTCCCCACATCCTGTAGTGTGCAGATCTGTGCATGGAGCCAAATGGGGGGACTTTTAGTCCATCATTTCAGTTTTAATTAGTAGTAAAATATAAGCAGGAAGGCAAAGTTATTTTACATCGAAGTGACTTTTTTGGGAAGTGGCAAATTAAATTTTATGGTAGCAGCTGTTCTGAGTGGAATTTGTCAGAAAGTTGCTGGGAAGTGAATGCTTACAGTACTCAGCTATAAATCCTTAGTTTAAAAAAGATGCAAGCTGCGAATAAACTAGGCTATTGAAATATAGAAAAATATTTTTGTAAGTATATGTATTAAAACCTAGGCCCTGTTGTTGCAGACTTAAGTCTTTCAAAAACAATGATTGCTCTGATTTTGCAATGGGAGTCTTTGTTTAGTTTGGAAGTCAAATATGACATGTTAGAAAAGAAACATAACTTAGAAGGGAGGCTCCCTAACAATGAGTATCCTGGGTAAAGAACTTGAGAAGGAACAGGACCTTTGCACATGTTCCTCTTCCTGGAGTACCACCTTCCTCACGCCGACCCCGCAACCCCATAACTTAGCCTAGCTGATGCCTTTTCCTCCTCAGCTCTCAGCTCTCAACAGGATCCCTTCCCTGATGTGGCTGCTTCTCTCTACTGTCAAGTCATAGCCATATATAGTTCCTTCACCTCATAGCACTTATTTTATATTTACTGTGTTTGAAGAATTCTTCGTTCTACGAATTTCAGGAGACTGGAGAGAATTTCATTATTTTTTTTCTTATTATGTCATTACTGCCTACAAACAGTGCCTGGCACATGGATGAATTTTTGCACTGGATAAATTTTTGTTCCATGAAGGAATCCATGAATGAATTGAGTTTGGGTGGCTACAGGAAGACCAATACAAAAATTTAGACCCAAGGCCTCAAGTTCAAATGCCTATGGGCCCAGGCAGCCAAAGTGAATGAGTGAGGTAAACTGGTGAGGCAGCTTGACATGTGCTGGGAAACCAGATAGAGTGTCCTGAGCAGGTGCCCACCTAGTGGATGTTCTTCCTTCTTTCAGTGGAAGTTAATCCTCCACATCATAGGAGTGTGAGCTTGGAAGGTGGTAAATCTGAAGCAGTCCCCGGGCTGATGGGTTAGTGTGGGGTGGACTTAAGTGGTAGAGAAAACTGAGAAGGAAAACTGCAGGAGGCCACGGAGTACAAGGTAGTTTTTCAAGCAGAGGTGGGAGATTGTCCGATTAGGAAAAAACGTTTGGCAGCGTGGGATGTCTTCCCGCAGACTAGCAGATCAGTAGGTATTTTATGAAGTTAAAATAATAGTCGACACCAGAGCTACATGAAGCAGGGCACTGGGGGAAGCGGGGTTTAATATCTAGCAGTATTTTAGCAAATACAAAGACAAACATCAGAAAAATACATCTCTGAAAATTATACTACTCTTCTCTGAAGTCCTTTTAGAATCAACAGAAATGGTGACTAGAAAAGGAAATCATGAGGTAAAGTCAGACGACTGTGGTTGGAGGATTGAGTGGGATGTGAGAAAGAAAAGCCAGTGAGTGGAGACTCCTCTTTTGAGATTTTTTTTCAAAAAAGGAAGAAAGGAGACTGAACGGTCACAGGAAAATACCAGAAAGCACAGTCACAGGAAAATACCAGAAAGATCCAAGGAATAAGAGGTACATCAGCTAATGAAGATCTCTTTTGAGATGGTAAGAGCAGAGCAGAGTAGGTGAAGAAGCTTCTGAGGTGGACCGCAAGGTCTTGTCAGGAGGCAGGAGATGGTCATGCGCTCAGTAAGGATGGTGTATGGAGTTGGGGTTTTGCTTCGGGGAAGATGAGTGTAGCATGTAGTCCTAAAATGAATTTCCATTTCTACGTTTATCACAGATTTTATTAATAGGTGCTAAAGAAATATTCTTGGAAAGATCAAGGGAAAGCATCCCTTCCTTTTTTTTTTTGACTTGAAAATGCACCAGAAGCCTCAGTTACTTCCTGAAATCTTGAAGAGAAGCAGTGTTCAAAACTGTGCCGTGGAGGATATTTTGGGCCGGTGGAAATCCAGAAGCCATTGCTTTTCTGTGTCCAGTGCTACTTTGACCAAAGTCTAAGGCCTGTCTCACAGAGCTTTCGTAGTCTTTCAATCAGATAATTGCATCTGAAGTGGTTCAAAAATCATAGATCCGTAATAAAATAGCATAAAATATATGGATGTACTGTAGACATTCAGTAAGATCTTTGGAATCTGGTAAAACCTTAATTTTGCGAGTAGTTTGTCAGTTAAAATATTTCTACTTTACCAGCCCATTGCTATTTTTCCATCAGTGAATTCACTCTCAGGTCTTTTCAGAGTATCTCATAATAAGTCAACAAATCTATTTCAAATGTGTTTGTTACTAAGCAACAGTAACTAAGAGCAACTGTAATTAAGATGAAAGTTCCAAGGTAACAATTCCCTAACTCAGCACCATTTTCTGATAATGCAAGAGTAGGATGAATAAAAGTGAAAGACTCTGTTTTAGTGAGAGCACAGCGTCTGAAATTTCTGAATACGTTGGCTGTTCTTGAGCTTATCCGGGGCAAATGTTTGTGTTTCACAAATTGGCCAGTTCAATTTGTTCTCGGGTGTCTGACATGCATATTCCTGACATGATCAGGTGAGTACCTGTTGCTGGCGGGGGCACTGAATGACTGTGGCTCGATGGCCATATGGTCACCAGACTTGTGCTCTCTGACACGTGCACTCGTGAGAGGGATGACCAGGGTGAGCTCCACGTGAACTTGACTGTCTTTGCAGCTATGGCTGACCTAGATTAAGCAGCGATGCAGGCATGTCCTGGACTACAACAATGCACAGTGTCTTTCTCTTTGGGTGATTTGTAAAGGAAGGCTCAGATGAGTTTTTTCCTGTTCATCGTGCCTGGCTCATAGCAGGCACTTCACAAATGCTCCTCTTTCCCTTCCCTCTTCTTTCTTTCCAGAGGCAAGGGGCGGGGTAGGGTTTCCATAACGACCTGTTGTTGAATGAGCTCCTTTCAGACCTGTTAGATGCCCAGTGGGCCCGAAGAGAGGTCTAGAGAGCCAAGCCTCACCTCATGGAAGCTTTGCTGGTAAAAGAGGAATCGCTGTGTCCCGGTCAACAAACAGGAACTGAGTGACCCACTCCAGCTGCCTACAAACTTGGCACTCCTGATTGGCTCACAGGTTGGCCTCCTTGCAGGCAGAGAAGGTATCAGTCACCGAAGAGTGCTGACTGATGGGTCTGGTTGTGTTTTTGGCTCCATAAAACCTTAGGTTTATGATCTTGGGCAAGTCATAACCACCTTGAACTTTAATTTCCTCATCCTTACACTGGGGACCATGATATCTCCTTGGCTCATACAGTAGGGTTGTCATAAGAAGTAGATGAGATAAAATATGTAAAAATGCTGTGAAAGGATATATGTATTTATTTATTCAGCAAATATTTAGTGAGTGGCTCCTGTGGCACTGTTCTAGTTTCATAACATAGTTTATGTCAGAACAAATAAAAAGACTAATTAATTCTTTTTAATGGTAGCTTAAAATAGGTGTTCATAAGTTATTTAACCATCTTCCAATTAATGGACATTTAAGTAAACAGTGCTGCACTGAACATCTTTATATATATATATATATTTTCGGCATATGTGAGAATATTTGTTTGGGAGATTTTGCATATTTAGTATTTTGTTGAATATTACCAAATTCCCCCTTAACATTAACAATCTACCTTTCTACCTGGCATGTATGAGAATACCCATCTCCCACACTCTTGCTAATACAATCTTTTGAATTTTACCAATGTGTTGGATGAAGAATGGTATCTCATTATTGTGGTTTTTTTCCACTCCATAATTTATTAATGATCATCTTAAAAAATTTAAAAAAATTTTTCAATTACAATTGATATACAATATTAAATTAGTTGGTGTACAACACAGTGATTAGACATTTATATAACTTTTGAAGTGATCCCCCCGATAAATCTAGTACCCATCTGACACCATACAGTTATTACAATATTATTGACTGTATGTCTTAAACTGTACTTTACATCCCCATGACTGTTTTTATAACTGCCAATTTGTCTGTCATAATCCCTTCCCCCTTTTCACCCAACCCACCAACCACCCTCCCATTTGGCAACCATCAGTTTGTGCCCTGTGTCTATGAGTCTGTTTCTATTTTGTTTGTTTGTTTATTTGTTTGGTTCTTTAGATTCCACATGTAAGTGGGATCATATGATATTTGCCTTTCTCTGTCTGACTTATGTCACTTAGCACAGTACCCTCTCTGGCCATCCACGTTGTTGAAAATGTCAAGATTTCATTCTTTTTTATGACTAAGTAATAGTCCCTTGCAAATATGTACCAAATTTTCTTTATCCATTCGTCTACTGATGGATACTTAGGTTGCTTCCATATCTTGGCTATTGTAAACAATGCTGCAATGAACATAAGGGTACATTTGTCTTTTTGAATTAGTGTTTTAGATTTCTCCGGATAAATACCCAGAAGTGGAATTGCTGGGTCATACGGGAGTTCTATTTTTAATTTTTTGAGGAACTTCCATACTGTTTTCCATAGTGGATGCACCAATTTACAAATTAATGATCATCTTTTAACGTTTATTGGCCATTATTACTTCTTTTGTGATTAGCCTTTTTAGCTACTTTTTTATCTACTGGGAGTTATATCTTTTCTTATTAATTTGAAGGGCATTTTGTACATTTAAGACATAATTGATTTCATATACTTTTCCATCTAGACAATAGATACAATGTTAACCTCTTTATTTTACGGGGGAGGTAAGAGGCAAATGAAGGTAAATAGCTCGCTGCAGGTCACACAGCCAGTTAATGATGGCACTGGGGTTAGAGCCAGGCTCCTCCTAGTCCAGTCTGCTTTGATTTGAGCAGAGAGGGTCGTTGGGAAGCTTAGCAGGCCAGGGAGTGTGGGTCACTTCAGTGGGGCAGCATGAGGGAGGCTCCTGGGTTACAGAAGGGAAAAGGCGCTGAGAACAGGCTTCTCCAGGTGCCAGTGGCCCTTTCAGCCCGGCCTGCAGGAGTTACCTAATCCTGGGAAAAAGTGAAGGTGACTGGGGAATTGAGGGCTGGTGACTGTGTCTTTGTTCCTTAGGGGACGGATACAAAAGCGAGAGTGACAGCCCCTGTAGGTGCCGCCTTTTCCCCCTCCAAGGGCACAAGTGCTGCTTCAGCTGCCTCTGCATTGCAGACACTAGAGAATGTTACTATTCTTAATAATCACAAGACAGACAGAACAAAGATCCTCTCCTTACTTGAGTTTTCTGCAGCACCTCATTTGAATAACCATAACCTTTTCTTTTTTCTGATTGAATAGTTACCATTTCCTTTTCTGTGTTAAGAGAGTAAACAGAGATGTAAAGTTTTCCTGAAAGGCCTTATTTGAGGCTCTTTCTCTTCTTATCCTGATCTGGCTTGTGATGTATATATAATGGGGCTAAGTCCTAGGATGGAAATTCTAGACTTTTTTTTTTTCTCTTAAGGCTTTATTTATTATTATTTTTTAAGCAACCTTAGATGCCATCTTGTTCAATTCAATTATTGAACAGATAGGGAATATAACATAGGAACTGGGATGGTTTGCTTAAAAGATTACCCAATTATTACAGATTAACTGGGGACTCTTCAACTTATTAGGCCTTCTGGCTGTGCCATTTAACCTCTTTTTGACATTTGTCCAGTTTTTCTTCCTTTTCCTTTACACTTCTTACCTGGAAGATGAGGCTGATTGTGCTTATTTCATTGAACGGTTGTGCTAAGTACAGTTGACCCTGGAACAACTTGGGGGTTAGGCGTGCCAGGCTCGTGCAGTTGAAAATCCTTGTATAAATTTTGACCTCCCCCAAAACTTAACTACTTGTAGCCGGTTGTTGACCGGGAAGCCGTACCGATAACATAATCAGTTCATTAACATGTATTTTATGTTACGTGTATTATATACTATATTCTTACAATAAAATAAGCTAGAGAAAACAAAATGTTATTAAGAAATTCATAAGAGAAAATATATTTACAGTATTTATTGAAAAATAATTATGTGTGAGTGGACCCACACAGTTTGAACTGTGCTGTTCAAGGGTCAACTGTCATTAATAAAGCACTTTTCGTGTTAGAATTTTCATCTCCCTGTCTGCATATTTTTGGAAGCCCCTCCTTTCCCAGCTTCCATTATGCATATAAGTACTTAGTCAATACTTGTTGAATTAATAAAATGTGAAGCTAATTGTGTATTTTTTTTTTTAAAGATTTTATTGGGGAAGGGGAACAAGACTTTTATTGGGGAACAGTGTGTACTTCCAGGACTTTTTCCAAGTCAAGTTGTTGTCCTTTCAGTCTTAGTTGTGTCGGGCGCAGCTCAGCTCCAGGTCCAGTTGCTGTTGCTAGTTGAAGGGCGCACAGCCCACCATCCCTTGCGGGAGTCGAAACCGGCAACCTTTTCGTTGAGAGAACGTGCTCCAACCAACTGAGCCATCTGGGAGGCAGCTCAGCTCAAGGTGCCGTGTTCAATCTTAGTTGCAGGGGCGGAACCCAGCATCCTTTGAGGGACTCAAGGAGTTGAACCGGCAACCTTGTGGTTGAGAGCCCACTGGCCCATGTGGGAATCGAACCGGCAGCCTTCGTAGTTAGGAGCATGGAGCTCTACTTGCCTGAGCCACCCGGCCGGCCCTGATTGTGTATTTTTATGCTACACACACACACACACACACACACACACCCTTAGTCTCAAATTGACAAATGTATAAGCACTTCAAGGTTATGTACTTTGTCTCCTGGTTTCAGACATGGGAACGTTTGAAATATTCAGAGTAAAAATATTCTCCTATGACTTTAAACAATTTAGAGAAAGGGGTACTGCAAATTCCCTTAGGTGTTCATTTTGATTTTTAGTAATTGACTCTGTTAAAAAATTTGTTTGTCTGCCTTAGTCTCTGTTTCACAGCCAGCGGTGGACTCCTGTTTTCTGTTCTTCCGTCCTAAGCCCTGGGTTATGCCCCTAGGTAGTTAGTTGTGCTCTGGGGTGAGGGGGAAGGCAATAACAACCACTGTGGTGCTGTCATGCGGAATGTCCTCAGAGTAGGGCCAGCGGAGTCTGCGAAGTTACAGAATACAGGGTGGCTCAGGTCGTGCTAACAGATGGGGCTGATATGACCCAGGGTGAAGCTGTATTGGGTTGGTCTGTCTGGTCACGGTCTCAGAGAAGGGCCCGGCACATCTGAAGTCAGATAAGTGTATATTGGGAACACCACCAATAGGGAATGCTTAGGAATGATGGGTTATATTACCAAGGAGAATGCTAAGAGAATTGCTGTTCCTCCAAGTTTCCCCACTGAATAAGGTCTTTTGTGCTGTTACAAAGAGTCTTTAGTCCTGGCCTGGCTGGCGTTGCAATGTGGATAACAGGGGTGGGACCTGCTTTCTACCTAGACATTTTGCCGTTAGGTCAAGAGAGAGATTTTCAAGAAGAGGAGTTCTGCTGAAGGGGGTAATAATCCTGAACCCCACCTTTGGGTCAAAACTTGGAGCAGGCATTTGCTGTGGGCTGCCCACATTCTTGGTGTCAGAGCCCTCATTCAAAGGGATGTAATTGACTTTGAGTTCAGAGTAGAGGAAAGCTTAACATACTTGAATCCTTTCTCTGTATACCTTCCACCCACATTCTCCAAATGACATTTTAGTACATTTGATTTATCCTTTTGTCTTTCTATTTTTATTTTCTGAACCTTTGAGATAAGTGTAGACATAATGTCTCTTTGTCCCTGAATACTTAACCATGTATTTCCTAAAAACAAAGGCATCCCCTACATACAAATACCATACCCTTTTCAGAATTGGGACATTAATATTGATACTGTGGGACTCTCTAATCTACAGACCTCGTTCCGATTTTACTAAGTGAAACAATAATGTAATTTTTGTGAAAGGAAATCTCCAATCCTGCATTTTATTGAATTATATCCCTTTAGTCTCCTTTAATTTGGAACAGTTCTTTCTTTTCTTTTGTGACAGTGACATTGTTGAGGAGTATAGATCAGTTTTTTTGCTTTTTGTTTTTGTAGAATGCTCCTTATTTTTCATTTGTTTGTTGATGCCTCATGATTAGATTCTGGTTATGCATTTTGGGAGGACTAAAATTAATATTAGTTTTAAATAAATATTATTATTTAATTACTATTGATTTATTAAGGTTGAAAACTACTTTTATTTTTATGATATGCCTTTATTGTACCTAAAATATCTTGTTATTTTACATATCAATTTAGCAAGTAATGTAAAAAATATAAACAAATAAATTTTGGGTGTTTACTTTAATAATGGTCAATAAATTCAAGATGAACAGACTAAATTCCCATTAATTGATTTAGTTTATAACTTATTCACTTTTTTTAAGGTTGCTTTTGTAAGTTAATAGATCCAATCTTTTTAATCACTTCAAATGCCTACTGAAGTAAACCTAAAGACCTTAGCAAACAACACTTTAAGTAGTTAAATAATCCTTGTAAAGATAAAAATTAAACTTATAAATACAGTGGATTTCTCATTCTTCTACACACTCTAATACCGTTTGAAAATATACTCGTATTTTTACCTTCTACTCAATCACAAGTCTAAAATCAGTTACAATCTAGCACATTCTCAAAGATGTCAGATTCTCAAGAGATCCATACAGTTTAATACCTGATGTACAAAGATTATTCTGGATTTAACCCAAAAATACTAATACTGTTGCTTGTATTTACTTCAGTATCTCTATGTTGCATTCCAAATCTTCCCAGGATTGTCAGACACACAGGCTCACTACCAGAAAAAGGTCTATTATGTGAGGTAGTCTGAGATTGCCATGCTATTTGTTGAGGTGACCGGGTGACCATATAGTTGTTTATCTGGCAGAGATTTGGGTTTGAGGAGGTCTATACGTCCAGGGTCTTTTTGAATTGTCAATAAATCCATTTTATAATCACTTTGACAACAGGAGGCTGAGCCCTATATAGTTGCTATGACAACAGCAGCAGTCCACACCCTTCAGATGTGACGGATTTTCAACCTTGGTCTGCTGGGTTGATATCCTTATACCCTGCTTTCATCTGAATTGGGTAGACATACGTACATCTGCATCCTCATCCAGCTTGCAACCAATTTCCTCTGTGCTTGATTGCGTTCTGCATTTCTTTAACTCTTGGCAGCATTATATAGTCATTTTATTCTATCTGATTGGATTTTGCATTTTCTTTCAAATCTTTGGCCACAAGTCTAAAGCTTCATGCTAATGAAAATGTCTTTCTCTAATTATTCCATATTACCTTGACTTATAGCCTTTAGAGCTTGGCGTGGGTTCCTAGAAATAGTTTCACTAGTGCTGTGTAACCTGATTATGAAAATTCCTAGGCCAGCCACTGTTCTTCACATCTGCGAGCGCTGTGTACATATTGTAACTAGAGATGACAAAGTGTGTTCTCCTTTGAATTTTGTTATTGAATTGCTTTTGAACAGATTTGAAGGCTTAATCACAATTGAATACATAGAATCAAGTCGGCATAGATCTTCTATAAGAATATCACGAAGTCATGGATAGTGGTGTGCTATTTACTTTTGGTAATTTCATTTCATTTTATTTACTTATAGTGTCTGGAATAATAGTAGTCACTGTCTGTTTTCCTGGCAGACATTCTGTCCCATTATTATTTTTTCTAATTCTCTTAACTTGTCATGCTTGTGTTTTTGTCGTCATCCATTGCTTCTGGTCTGGCTTACCTCCTGCACTGCCGTCTTGTTGAACCCTGACCCCTCTTTTGGTTTTCCTGTTAGGTGTGCTTTGAATATTTGCTAGGAATTTCTTTACCTTGTAATCATGGTTGATGGCCCATTTATTTTAAAAATTACTTCTCTTTGTCTCCTGGAGGAGCCCCTCAGGTTTACCTTCTGGGCCACCTCATGTTGAGCTTGGTAGGAAACGAAAGGCCATCAACTCTCTCTCCCTTAGAAGGACATTTCTTGTATGTGTCCATCTCTTCTTGGTCTTGGAAATTCCCAGCAGAAACTAGGCACATTTTCTAGGTGTTTAAGGTGAGTTGGGAGAGTGTCATTAGTTACCCCAGCAATGGGAAACTGCCTCAGTTTCTCCTATGTGAAGAAGCCAGTTTGATGCTCCTTCCAACTCGGTCCTTTATGGTGAGAGTCACCATGACCCTGGGTGGGGGGCAGGCAAAGACGAGCTGACCCTGGACCATCAGACTTCCCGATACCCCGCATCCACACCATGCTCAGCTCCTTTCCAAATGCTCAGTTATGCTTTTGCTAAGGTGGTGCTACCTACTGGCGGTGGCCAATGAGGCAGTAGTCTCAGTGACCATGACCTTGAGTGGATTTTAAAGGCTGAAAGACCAGGAGGAAATTAGCAGCAGTAACCATGATGCTCTTAGACATTGAACAGGATCATTTGGTAAACTGGACTAATTCTACAAATCTCTCCTTGTCTAACGCAAAATCAGGTTGATGATGACCAATGCTTTCCCTTGTTTTTTAGAGTTGTAAATGAATGCCAAGGCTGTCTGAACAAGTAAGCATGGAGACTAACCACACAAGAATAGTTCTGTGTAGTTGAATACAGCAAAGTGATTTGGATGAATACTTATTATGTACATACTTTTATAATGCTAATAATTATTTGTGAACTACCAGATGCCAGGTACTTTGAAACAATTATTTCACTGACGTCTAACAACCTTCTGAAATAAATGTTACAGTTATCTCCAGTTTTATGAGCAAAAGGTTAAGTGTGTTGCCCGGTGAGACATGCCCAGTAAGTGGCGGTAGAGCCAGGCCTTAGGCCCGTGTCTGCCTACACGCGAAGCCCATGCTTTAAGCACTTCCCTGTAGGCCTACGTGTATGATATAAGGCATGATGTGATATAATAGCTATCTTAGCAGTTTTCTTTGCCAAATCAGGAAGATTTTGTGCCAGTCAGGGATGTCAGCAGAAAGCACTGATTGAAGGAAGAACCCTATAAACTCCAAAAATATTTTCCCTAGATTGCCATTATTAGTAAGTAACTCCTCCTCCTCAATAAGGGTAAGATGTTGTATCAGTCATTTTGCCCTAAGTATGAATTAATTCATCCAGATTGCTTTCCTAACAGCAAACTGCAATGTACTGCTGAAGAAAAGATTCGATGGTTGAGGGAGGAGAAATTGGAGTAATTTTGGAATACAGCAAACCCTTCAGAATAGGGTTCTGAAGCTCATGCCTTGGTGAGCTTTTTGTAGCCGTAGGGCAGCCAAACATAATGGGTTGCTGAGAGAGGAGAGAGGAGATTTAGAAGGCTGGAAAAAGGCAGGCGGCCCCAAATCGAGTTTATTCTCTTCTAATTTGGCTTAACTTGAGGATTCCTGATACTGAATGCTTGATGAGCCCTGCGTGCAACAGGGTGAGGGTGCGAGCGAGCGCATGGGAAGAAGAAGCAGTCTGGACAGTAGTTCTCTGACGTTAAGATTCACCAGACACGTGTAGAGCTTTCCTAAGAAAAGGAGATTTCTGAACTCTACTGTTAGTGAATTGATCCAGCAGGCATGGGATGGGCCCAGAGACCTAGACTTTATCAGCCTCACTAGGTGATTCTAATGCAGA